>NW_027508908.1:8327500-9527500 GCF_051911475.1 Siphateles boraxobius | reverse complement strand
CTTAGTGTTAAAACTGTTCAATGTAGCAATTTCTGCTCTGTTATGAATCTATTTTTGTATGCTTATAATCTATGCTAATAAAATGCTAATAATGCAGGAACAACCTTCATCACTTCAAAACTGCTCGTAGATTATAGTGTAGAGTAGAAAATCCCATCAGAAATAATTCTCATGAATACACTGATCTACTTCCTGACAACACGAACCAAACTCTTCCGGGTCCTTAGCTGTAGTGTTTGAGGGTGGGCCGAATCTAGGTTCTAGCAGGAAGTAAGACTGGGATTACTGACAGCTTGTTTCAGGCTGGGCTTTCAATCTTCCTCTATAATACTATTTGAATTCCATTCCTTATTTTATTTAATATTCTTATTATATTCAAATATTAAAATGCTCAAATTCATCCTATTATTAATATTTACGATAATACACAGGCTTATGGATCGCCACTGCCACTTTAGCATGTGGTTGTTGTTACACGTTCTGACATTACAATAAACATTTAGAAACTTATTAACAATAAAACAGCGGAACAAAATTAATGACTTTAATTTGTCAATTTTATTGGACATTTTTTATATAGAAAAAACAATGGGTGCTGAGACTGCATCAATAACTGCACAGCATTTTTGTGTACCCTGAATAAAGCTTGTGAATAAAATCTTTAAATCCAGATCCCTGCGTGATGTTGATCGGCCTTGTCAGTTTGTTTGTTATTGCCTTTTGGTGGACAGCTGGTAAGCCCCGTGGTGAGGAGAGAGGCAGAAAATAAGTAATTCTTGCCTTTTTTAGCGGCGGCTCCTCGGACAGATCGCCTAGCTTGTCAGGGTGTAACGCTGTCAGGTGTGCCCTCAGGTTGCTAGTTGAGGAGTGATATTTCATTCGGATTTTGCATATTCTGCAGATTGCCACTTCTTTATTTGTAATTTTTCCATTTATGGTTTGAAATCCAAACACCTTCCACACATCGCTTCTCAAATTGTCAGGAGTGGTGATCTCCGTTTCCGTGGAGACATTGCTCTATGACATTTTTGACTATTGTTATGATGCAGCGTGGATAACGTGCACAATTGTGTTGCAATTCAAAAACTTTATTGTTCATCAGACGAAACAAAAGCATTTCATTTTCTCATGTGTGTAAGCCAAGGCAGCGAGAAAGGCAAGATTGCATATAATTTTTTTTAATTTTTTTTTTATATACTTAAAAAAAGCAATATTCGAATAGTAAGTTCAGCATTCGAATAGTATTTCATTTTTTTAATATTCAAATTATATTCGAATTTCGGAATTAGTTCCAACAGCCCTAGTTCTTTCTTTTGGGAGAAAATTACTATTTATTGTGCACATTGATCTTTCAAAATTTGAAGACCTTTTACATTCACAATCTAGCAGTAATATCAGAAAAAGCAGAATTGGGGGACTTTAATTATATAAGATGATTATATGTTGGTTTTCATTTTAGGGTGGGAGGTTTTTGGTCAGCAAATTCACAATGGTAGGTGCTAATATAAAGATGAATCTTAATGTTTTAATTGTGTAGAAAAATGTAATGCACAAATAATATAGCCTTAAACACATGGAGATTTAGTTTTAAAACATTCGCAAAAGAAATTCATATCCACAGAGGACAAATGAACCATGTAAGCTAAAACTTTATTCTTACAGAATCTTCTTTGGGTTTGAAAGTTGGACGGCATTGTCTTACATCCCCTTCTGTCACTATCACCATAACGAGCACGTTAGTGACATAAATCTCACTAATTGAATTTGCATGTAGATGCCTGGCTTGATTTAGAGCCCCGTTTCGGGGGTGCGTGAATTGGAATAGATTCAGCTGTGGATGCAACATTAACTCCAAGTGCTTTAAATCAGCACACTGACAGACAGACAGCGGTTGCCATGTCAGTACAGAAGGGCATGTAAAATACATGGGGCCTTTTGGGTAACCTTGTGCAAAGTAGTTAATGATTCAGCTGCTCTGGGAGTTGGAGATGTTCAACACTGTGCCACGTCTTCTTTCAGCTCCTTCTTATGGATACCAGAAGGTTTCATTCTGCTGAAGTTTCTGTGTTCACAGTTTTGACTGCTTTAGCCTTTATTACACTGCTGATCCTGTGTTTTTTTGTTTGTTTTCTGATTTAAGAATTCTTCTACTAATGTAGAGATTTTTACAGCTGAAGCTATTTTTTTGAATGTCTGATGGGAGCTGATGATATTTTTGTAAAACAGGCAGTTAAAATCTTTTTTTAGTTACATTTCTTGTACATTTAGTTACATTTCTCCCCCCCCCCCCCTCAACAAAAATAAATAAATAAAATAATACAAATTAATTAAAATGCAATTAATACATCTATGTATGGCAATTGTTTTTTTTTTCCTTATAAGTTTTATTTAAATATACGAAAGCTTTTGGGAGCCAAACCAAAGTCATATGGTGCAACCAACAGGCAGGAAAAACCTTGCAGGCTCCCATGACTGTGAGTCAAGGTCAATAAATATCTTAAAATATAAGATAATTGACATTTTATTGACAATGCAAAGGTAGTTCTTGTTGCAAAAAAATCTTAATATGTATTAATTAATAATTCATGATATTTGGACTTAATTCCCTGAAAAATAATAGATTTTTGTAAACACTCGCATTATATTTTTGGTGTATGGAAAATATGATTTACTTTTTACGTAATGGTTACACAACATTATTTTTAGAGTCATTAAATTTAAACTTTTTAGGAAAGCTCCACAAATTAATTTCTGAGAACCTTTCATGTTTCAAACTAGATTTCCCCCTCCCCACACAATTATCATGCCCTCTCATAGTTGTCACTGACCCTAATAGAATATTTCATATCTTTGTGCTGGTGGCATATGTCTTCTCAACTGTTTTCTTCATTAAGAGGCTCCTGTACATGAGCACGTCCTTGTAATTTGGACTTTACTTTAATAACTACCAATGTAAATTAACTAGGCAAGACACCTCAGGTACCGAGAGCAGCATACAAAATTTAAATTCAGTACATTTGCACTTTCCTCCGGCTACACACATTAACCCTGAGCACATTCCAGGGGTGTAGTCCCTGTGCGACACGCACAGAATAACACACTCTCTCCAACAGGTTTCACAAACAGATAGCTGTGCTATCGGGTTAAAAGTTTCTACTTTAAATCTTGCCTGGCATTCTTTAAATCCATTCAGCCCGTCTCATGTTCCCGTCCCTTTTCTCATCCCCTCAACCTCCACTCTGCGTGCAGTGACGATAAAAGAAAAGCAAAACAAAAAGTTTTGTTGTGAGAGAAGAGCAAAAGAGAAATGGAAGATGAGGGGAGCACCTGAAATACTCACTGTTTTATTTATGAAGGCCCTGGCTGCCACGAAGGAGACAAATTACCTTTTAACAATGTGAAATAGAATTTTGTTTACAAGGCTGCACTTCCCCTTGCTTTTTAAATTAGATTTCTCTATGCTCCCATTTATATCCTCCGGCATTATCATCTCAATCTCTCAAAGCTTATCGCTCTTAAAGGCAAACACAAGAAAGAAAGGCATGAATCTCTTCTCATAAAACCAGCCATTAGGAATATTCGCAAAAGCTACACCTCTGTCTGCAGTAGTCCAGCCCGATGCTAATTCGTTGCCTTTGGGGGCTTTTGCGGCTACAGGTTATTTAAAGCTGGAGCTCTCTCGCTAGAGAGAGGGAGTCTGGCCCTCAGTAAGAGGTCACTCCTCTGGATATCTCCGGCACTCAGTGGCCATCTGGAGAAGAACAGAAGGTTAAGAGTATGCGGAGCCTGTAGCGATGTAAAATGGAGATGAAAGGGAAAGACAGGGGGGAAAAGAGCAAGCAGGAGAGAAGTGCATTTTAAGAGCTTGTTGTATTATGGTGTTCGGCCTTTATTGAACTGAGATCATCCCATAAATCAACAGTGCAATGCTAAAGCCAAAAATAAAATGGAAAAGAGTTAATTTATATCTAGCCTTTTTTGGGTATTCAATTTTACTGTGGGCCTCTTGACAAAGTTGTTTTCCTTAAGTTTCTTTTAAACACATATACATTTGAAGTGTCTTTCGTGGTGTAATAGTTTTGGCCTTATGTTGAGTGTCTCTTTTTAAATGGGATTTCAAGCATTTTTGTATAACATTGCAAATCTTCTGTGTTCTCTACCATATTTGCTATATTTGAAAGACAAATCATATAACTTAAGCAGGGCTCAAATTTCAACGCGGATATTGCGCATAATTTTAATCATTCTCACAGGTCTCCCCACTTATAATGTGGGAAATTTCTGCAAACATTGATTCACTTTAGCATGTAGGTTGTATGAGTAAATGAATCCACACACATTATAAAATCAAATTTCATTTTAAAACTTTCTCCGAAACGCAATTTGTGTTCAGCAGTGCTGCGTCTCTGCACAAGGACAGCATCAAGCGCGCTGCAGGCAGCAAAACTACATGCTCGCGTTTTCAGGAGTCGGGACATAACGGAATTGTCACTTTTCGGGCCAGCATTGCGTCGTAACTAACGTTCATCATTTTCACATTTTTTTTTAAGTGTTACCAGTTTAAACATTCAAGCGATATTAAACTATTTAGTACTCACGTGCTCTCAGATATATTTTTCTCTGCGTGCATACAATAGCCTAAAGCCGCCTCACAGCTCGCCAGTAACAAGTTATTTTTTGCGGATTATATCGCTTTAACAGTCAAAAGACACACAAAATTACAAATGTACAAAGTCCGGTTTTGGTGAAGCCTCGTAAAGACAGTCGGTTATGTCTTAAATAAGCATAAAACGCATGCAGTGTGACAGACATTATAATGAAACAGTAATGGATCCGTGCACTAGTTCTTAAAGTGACAGCAGCCATATCTGCCTGTCATTCATTTTGTTGTCAAAACAACAAAAGATTGCTTTAAGGCAAGACACTACAGGTGAATAGAGTAAAATTTTAACTTACATATATCACCATGGAACTTTACCGGTTGATTACTCACATGAATAGGAGAAAAAATATATTGCAAGTTTTTTTGTAATTTTATGTTTAAATGTGCTAATCAGCAGATGTATTGCAATAGGGCAGGCAAGCCAGGCAATTGCCTGGGACCCCGCATTTAAGGGGGCCCTCGAGGGCTGATCATTTAAACAATCAGAAAAGTGAAAATAACGATGCAGTAACATCTCTGCATCCCCCTTAGTGGGACCCCTTTCTCGTTATGCTAGTTGTGCTTTTACAGTGAATACTTGCCTCACAGACATGATAAATATAGCCTATCTATATAAAGCTTGAAATGTCCACTTTTAAACAAAAACATTCGAATCGAAAGTAAATACCATCTGATTATGTTATCCGTATAAAAGATGCATTTCTCTCTAAAGGCGCATCCACTTTACAGCGGAGATGTATGGAGATATGTTTGGAGCTGATACTGATTTAGAAAACGTCTCGGTTACGTATGTAACCCTCGTTCCCTGAGTACAGGGAACGGAGACGCGTCGTCGGGGGAGTTCCCTGACGAATTGGGATCACGCTAGGGAGACCAATTGCCTTCGAGTGAATTAAAACGAGCCAATGAAAATTGGCATGCAAGATTTGCATTCCGCGACCCACCTACCAGCGCGGGTATAAAAGGCGGATGTAAACATTGCGCAATGCTTTTCGCTGAGGAGCCGAACGGTGTCCAGTCCTCCGCGAAGGTACAGCAACATGGCGAAGGGACGACACGTCTCCGTTCCCTGTACTCAGGGAACGAGGGTTACATACGTAACCGAGACGTTCCCTTTCGTCCTGGGAACTCCGACGTGTCGTCGGGGGAGTTCCCTGACGAATTGGGATCCCTAATAAAACGCCATGGTGCTGGCCCCTTCCAGCGCCCGGCAAAGCTTCCCTGCAGCAGTTTCTTGAAATAAGTTGCGGGAGCTAGCACGGGAAACACACTGCTGTTCCGCGAGACCCGCACAGTGGATATTGGATAACACTGGGAAAGCGTTCCCTCAAGAGAGGAGGGAACGCTGCGGAAGCCCCAGCCTGACGGAGGAAGGCCAGGAATACACATATGTACTAGCCCGAAGGAATAGTGAAACATATGGCAGTCCCTGAGATAGTCCCAATCCAAGGGAAGTGGGAGCGTACTCAACAGGGACGACGAACGAGTCCGTCAAGGGGAAGACACGGCTGAACTGCACGTGGCCTCATGGGTCACAAATAGAAACCACTGGAGCACCCAGTCTACTAGCAGCTCCTTACTAGAGGTAGCAGACCTGGTGCCGGGCGGTCCGCCACGCCCAGCACCGGAGGGGTGAGGGAGGAACTCACGAGGCTCACCAACGTAGGGCGCCATACGGAGCAAAGAACGCACGTATCCGCTGTTTGAGGCGGAGTGGCGCAGCAAGCCGACACAACCTATTCCCTCGACCCACTGGCCGTAGCCAGAACTCGGGATGAAACAGGTTCCACACGAAGGCTATAGAACCTAGCGAACGTGTTAGGTGTCGCCCAGCCCGCAGCTCTACAGATGTCTGTCAGCGAGGCGCCTTGAGCCAAAGCCCAGGAAGCGGCAACACCTCTAGTGGAGTGAGCGCGCAACCTAGGGGGGCAAAGCTCACCCAGAGACTCATATGCTCGGGTGATAGCATCCACTAACCAGTGGGCTAACCTCTGCTTGGAGACGGCCTTCCCCTTCTGCTGGCCTCCGTAACAGACAAAGAGCTGATCTGAGGTTCTGAAGCTTTGCGTTCTGTCAATATAAACCCGCAGGGCACGGACGGGACAGAGAAAAGCCAGAGCTGGGTCTGCCTCCTCCTCGGGCAGCGCTTGCAGGTTCACTACCTGGTCCACGAAGGGAGGGGTAGGAACCTTGGGCACATATCCGAGCCGGGGTCTCAACACAACGTGAGAAAGGCCCGGCCCAAACTCTAGGCACTATTCGTCGACCGAAAAAGCCTGCAGATCCCCGACCCTCTTGAAAGAGGCCAATGCCAACAGGTGTCTTAATGGACAGGATATTATCTCTACCATCAGCAAAGGCTCAAAGGGAGGACTTTGAAGAGCTCTAAGTAGCAGAGCAAGGTCCCAAGAGGGTACAGAGTGCGAAACACGAGGTGGATTTAACCTCCTGGCACCCTTAAGGAATCTGATGACCAGATCGTGCTTCCCTAGGGACTTACCTTCCACTGCATCGTGATGCGCAGCTATTGCTGCGACATACACTTTGAGGGTGGAGGGGGACAGCCTCCGCTCCAACCCATCCTGCAGGAAGGAAAGCACGACAACGATCGGGCAAGTCCGGGGGTCCTCCTGACGGGAGGAACACCGATCGACGAACAGGTTCCACTTCAACGCATAGAGGCGCCACGTAGAGGGGGCTCTAGCGGAAGTGATGGTGTCTACCACTGCCTGTGGTAGACCACCTAGAACCTCCGCGTCCCGTCCAGGGACCAGACATGGAGTTTCCAGAGGTCTGGACGCGGGTGCCATAGAGTGCCCCGTCTCTGAGGAAGAAGGTCCTTCCTCAAAGGAATCGGCCAGGGAGGGGCTGTCGCGAGGAGCATGAGTTGGGTGAACCAAGTCCTGGTGGGCCAATATGGCGCCACAAGAAGGACCTGCTCCTCGTCCTCCCAGACCTGTGCAAGAAGGCTCACTGGGGGAAACGCATACTTGCGCAGGTCGCGGGGCCAGCTGTGAGCCAGGGCGTCCGTGCCGAGGGTCCCCTCGGACAGGGAGTAAAACCACTGGCAATGGGTCGTGTCCGGAGAGGCAAACAGGTCTACCTGTGCGACTCCGAAGACACTCCAAATCAGCTGGACCGACTGGGGATGGAGTCGCCGCTCTCCTGGCAGGGGAGGCAGCCGTGAAAGCTCGTCTGCCACACGGTTGAGGTCCCCTGGAATGTGAATGGCACGAAGCGACCTCAGATGCTTCTGACTCCATAGGAGGAGGTGGGAGGCGAGTCGCGACAAACGACGGGAGCGTAGACCACCTTGATGGTTGATGTACGCAACGGTCGCAGTGCTGTCCGTACGGACCAGTACGTGCTTGTGTCTGAGAACCCCTCTGAGGCGACGCAAGGCTAAGCGTACTGCTTGCAACTCTAGGCAGTTGATATGCCAATGCAGTTGAGGCCCCGTCCACAGACCTGAAACTGCATGCCCGTTGTACGTGGCCCCCCACCCGGTGGCAGAGGCATCTGTGAAAACCACAGCATGCCTGGAAACCTGGACTAAGGGCACTCCGGCCCGTAGAAACACAGGATCCGACCACGGGGAAAAGGTTTGGCGGCAGTGCGGGGTCACTTTGACCCGGAACGTGCCGCTGTGCCACGCCCACCTCGGGACTCGATCATGAAGCCAGCGCTGAAGCGGTCTCATATGTAACAGGCCGAGCGGCGTTACTGCGGCTGCCATATGCCCCAGGAGCCTCTGAAATTGCTTCAGTGGAACCGCTGTTCTGCCTCGAAAAGACCTGAGGCAGGTGAGCACTGACTGGACGCGTTCCTCTGTAAGGTGAGCAGTCCGGGCGACCGAGTCCAGCTCCATACCGAGATAAGAGATCCTCTGCACAGGGCAAAGTTTGCTCTTGTCCCAGTTGACCTGAAGCCCCAACCGGCTGAGGTGCCGAAGCACCATGTCCCTGTGATCGCACAATACATCTCGCGAGTGAGCTAAAATGAGCCAGTCGTCGAGGTAGTTGAGGATGCGAACGCCTTGTTCACTCATGGGAACAATGGCCGCCTCCGCGACTTTCGTGAAGACGCGGGGTGACAGGGCCAGCCCGAAGGGTAGGACCTTGTACTGATACGCTCGACCGTCGAAAGCAAACCGAAGAAAAGGTCTGTGTCGAGGGAGAATCGAGACGTGAAAGTACGCATTCTTCAGGTCGATCGCTGCAAACCAATCCTGGGGACGGAGGCATTCGAAAATGCGCTTCTGCGTAAGCATTTTGAACGGGAGTTTGTGCAGGGCCCGATTCAAAATACGCAGGTCCAGGATTGGCCGTAACCCACCGCCTTTCTTGGGTACAATGAAGTAAGGGCTGTAAAACCCAGACCTCATCTCGGCAGGAGGGACCGGCTCGATCGCGTCCTTCGCCAGCAGGACATCGATCTCTATACTCAAGACAGGGGCATCCAGTGACCGCACACGGGTGAAGTGGACGCCCCTGAACCTGGGAGGCCGGCGTGCAAACTAAATTGCATAGCCGAACCGGACGGTGCGGATGAGCCATCGGGACGGACCCGGAAGCGCTCTAGCCAGGCTTCCAGATAGCATCGCAATGAACCCACCCGAACCACCGGCGTACCCGCGGAGGGGCAGCGAGGTGGATGACAGGGACCCGGCTCTGGTGGCGTTGTAGCGACCGAGAGCGGGGGTCTGGGTGCGCCTGACACCAACCTGCTTCCACCGAGGGGCAGACGGCAGAGAAGGCTCGTGGGCGTTCTGCTGCGGACTGTTCCACCACACAAAGGCCCCCACTCAGTGTTGGTTCGCCTCTGCTAATCAGGCTATATCTAATTAAATATGCGCTAACTTGCATATATTTTGAAGTGACAAATCTGACCATTGAAAAAAACAAGTTTCAAAATGATTTTTGCATTTTGTTGATATATTCAATGAACATTAAAAAAGGGGATTATGAATATCTCCTTATGTTACCCTGTAAATCAGAAAATACTGCCAATAGCCATTTATTTCCGCCCTATTTTTAGGCATAACATGTCATAAAAATCACGGCAAGAATGATATATCAACAAATCCCTCTGGACAAACCTTCACAATATAGTTAGGAATATGACTGTAAAGTTTGGTGTATGTTGGTGCTACAGAAGTGGGAAATCGTCACTAGGAGTGTGAGAAAAAACTCATTTTGAGAAAACGGCCTTTAAAGATTTTTATGGCAAAATTCCACTAATTTTTATTGAAAGCCATGAATTACAGACAAAATATGCTTTAGGTCCAAGTAAAATCCATGTATCACACCGTTTAACATCCAAAACTCATTATTGCTTCATCCATCACTGATAATAACATCCAAAACAACACTTCAACACATCAAAACAACACATCAACAGTCCATCACACAGGTGAATAGGATCTGCCTGAGGGACTCACAACCACATTAGGATCACATAATTACAGATTTGTTTAGTATTATATAGTAATTATATTATACACAAACTGAAATGTGTCGTGTAATGTAATTGTTTTGCATATATAGTGTGTAAAGTATTGTATATATGTGATATATATATATATATATATATATATATATATATATAATGTCAGAGCGCATCACGTGACGATTCTGAACGTATCACGTTGTCAGAAATTGGCATCAGCCAATGAAATTGCGCGTTTCGAGTTAAATCGCCCATTTTATTCATGATCAAACCAACATTTGAAATGCTGTGCAATGAAATAGGTTTGCTGGTTTGTCCAGGTATCCAATTGTATCCACTCTTGAGGCAAAGTCACATGAGTTTTTTTTTTTTTTTTGCCGCAGTGAGGGATTCCATCGTAGTGTGCGCGCATGTCTTCTTATTGGATAAAAAATGTATCCGCCTCAATCGAGTGCATATGTTTTTATGAACTTTTTTAATTTGTGCTCATCTTGCTTGTTTCCATTCATCCATTCATTCAGATTGCTATTGGCATAAATAACTTTAAACTGACCCAGTGGTAGAACAAATCGACTTACTCCCTGAATTTAAACATAGAAAGAACCTGCCATCTGTGTATTCCAGTGACAAAGTACATTATGTTTTGCATTTCTCCAAACAACCAGGAATTGTTATTGTTTTTGTACTTTTTCAGCTTTCTTCATGAATGCATTATCATAGCATCTGTTTTCATAAACAAATACAAACTTTCTGATTAAATGTACATCACCTTATATTTCCCTTGTGGCTATAGAATTGTTTGTCAAGCACGGCCCTGTCTAGGCTGTATTATGTGCTCTTTATTTAAAAATCAAAGTTTTTTAGTAAGAATGGCTTTATGTTGGCCAAGGATTTTTTAAGTTGGTTTTGCATTGATTACATATTTTGTAAGGTCAAAATTTGCATTACCGACCCAATTAGGCCAAGGGTGCCAAGTATGAACACTCTCTCCAGTGATAACATGCTAGACCAAACACGGCTTATAATTTGGTTAACAAATTGAAGTACCAGAAGTACTTTAGAGTGCGAGTCTGGCCCAAAAGCTATTTTTATCAGAAAAAAGTAAAAGTCTGCAATCAAATAAAAGAGGACACATATTCATTTATGTACCTCCACAAGTATTTGCAGAAGTTGATAGTAGCCTTTTCTTCTTCACTGTTCTCAAAAACAAAGCCCTAACTTTGGGTCTTTTGTGAGGGAGATTTTGTGGATTTCTAGAGGTTTGATTCTCACTGCCGACTGATATTGTGTGGATCTTTTTGATATACTGGTTTTTAATACTTAAGTGCACAACTGAATGTAGCATTAGCTGTGTAAATAGGGGGATGTAGTACAGTGTGCCATTTGTTATGCAAAATATATTGTTTTATTAGTTAGTATGGAATATTATAATTACAGAATAGCTCATTGTTTGACTACACTACCTAAGTTTTTTAAGTGTTTTTAAAAGCCTCTAATGCTGAGAAAGGCTGCATTCATTTCTATAGTAAAAACAGTTATATTGTGTAATATTAATAATTTAAAATAACTGTTTTGTATTTTAATATATTTTAAAATGTAATGTATTCCTTTGATGGCAAAGCTGAGTTTTCAGCAGCCATTACTTCAGTCTTCAGTGTCACTTGATCCTTCAAAAAATTATATCATAAATATTATCAATGTTGAAAACAGTTGTGCTGCGTGATATTATTTTGGAAACTTTTGAAGTGTAGTGTATATTTAGATTCAGATATTCAGACTAACAGAGTTTTCAGGCATTTATTAGTATTTTAAAGCTTTAATGTTCAAATTCATTCTCATAGCTAATATTATTGTCCTGCTTGCATCTTCAAAACTTGCATTATGTTGCCTAGTGCTTATTTGAGGAACTGCATATAGAATATTCTATTTAGTCTCCTCAGGAATGTGACGACATTTCAGCATATTTTTTTCTTCTTCTTAAAACTAAGGAGACAAATGTAATATATTGATTCGTTCTTATACTTGAATTGTGATCAGTCACACATCATTATTATTTATACATGAATTCTTGTTACATAGCATCTGTGACGGCTTCAAATAATCCACGAAACAGTCTCTGTAAGACTCAAATTTGAGTCTTATTATAATAAGAGAATAATTATAGCTATTTTCAGTCTCTGCTCAACATTTTTATGAGCATTTCGTAAAGACCAAGCAGAATGTGTACTATAATCAGTTTTAAAGTTAAGCAATCAACTATATTAATACAACTATAATGTAATTTAAATGTAAAGGATTTTTCAAGTTTACAGTGTGCAGTCAGGACCGTTTCAGAGTGCTTCTCCATTTGCAGTTGGCCTCTAACGAAAATGTTGTATCTGCGAGGCCAGAGACCAAGGTAAAATAACACATCCATTATTTTCAGCTTGAAGATTGAACGTCCACCACAATCTAGACCCAAACCACTGTTTTTTCCCATTTCTTTCTTTCCTTGATAAAAGAAAAAAACTCACAGAGTGGGAAAGGTGTATTAGAGTCATTAAACACTATAGTGAGAAATGTGGCACACTTGGCTTGGCCCTCTCCACTGTGTGATTGATTGGGTTGTTGACCCTCTGCCACTTCCTGTTACAGCAGCCACACTGGCCAGTTTTGTAGATTCCGCTGTTTGTATCTCGGCGATGCTTCTAAATATAGACAATTCCGCTTCTCGCTGTTTAATTGATTTAGATCGCTGGATGCTCTCTAAATGACAGATGTGATTTCCTGACATGCTGCTTTAGTACAAACTGCAACGTTCCTAATGCATGCGCTCATTTGCAAACTGTTGAACTAGCTTGTAATTGATATTTCTAAGAACCATCTGGAAGGCACAAAAAAACAACAATTGTTTTCAGCTCTAAACGACTAAAAGCAGGGGAGCACAAATTATTCCCGGGGTGAGGGGCTTATTTCTTTTCACGTGTTTTGTAAATATGTAAATATCTGCAAAACAAGGCTGTTTAAATGGCACTCCCGCTTTCATTAAAAGTTATAAACTGGTAACGGTTCCACACCTCATCACCCTTGCAAAAGATGAACACATCTCTGAATTTAATTTCGGTCTCATTTTGCCTGCAATTACTGCATTGGTTTGCTATATCTCCTTCCCTAACAGCAGCATTTATTTTCCTTCTGACTCATATCACACTATTGCTATCAACTGCTTATTGCTATGGAGATCTTAAGTGCTTCCTGAATTCTGGCTTTATTTTAACATTTGCATAATGCTGTCAAGGAACAAAGGTAATCTTGATTATAAGTGTTATTTGACATTTAAAACATTTCTGTGGTTTAGAAGGTCATGTGAATGTAGATCACCCGCAAATTTGATAGTGTTTTGTCTCCCGAATGGAGTCTCATAATAATGCCGTATAGCGTCTGCTTGACTGAATGAATAAATGTGGTTATCCTATATTGCTCAAAAAACATTCACTACTAGGTGTAAGAGATATAACCAGTTTAGATTGAAAAGGGTCTCAAGATGACTAGCTGAAGACGTTACCGTTTCTATACCCAATAATAGACACTGTACTTCCTTGAAAATACATTCCAGTACAGCGCTACAACATCCATTAGCCTATATTATATTTATTTGTGTATAAGAGCAGCTTTGTATGTTACTAATTATTCAGAATATGCATAAGACCACAAGCATTATTTTTGTATGAGACCTGGTACCAGAGATGGGCAGTATTTTAATTACATGTATTTGAAATATGTATTTAATTACTTTTGAGTATTTTGTAATTTGTATTTTCCCTAACAAAAAAAAAATTAAATGCAATTTGTATTTAAATACTTTGAGAGACCTTATTTTGTATTTCAAATACTTAAATACGTATTTAAATAGGCCTATGTAATTTTATTTTCGTATACAATAACTTTAATCACCAGGCTTAATAGGACTACCAAATAGCCTATCACAATTTTTGGGCAGGATGCAAGTAAATCACGTGACATGTTCCTGTTGGGTCCATTCCATCGCGTGACCAAGATCAGAATAAAGAAGCTGTTTTGTGCTCATTCAAACTGCTTTAAGGTAAAGTATCTAGTAAAATAAACTATCAGATATTATTCACTGAATGTCATTATAGGAAGATTACTACAGAAGATTAGCTATTAGAATAGTTAGAACTTGTGATTTGACTTACTAGCTAAAGAGTGACGTGCACTGTCTAGTAATGCGCGGATCGCATAAGTTATATCAATGGGCGCGGGCGCTGTGGATAATCCGCGGGCGGGTGGGCTAACGTTAACGGAACGTTAGGCCTAATAAAAAAATAACATTCTGATTGATTGCAGGTGGGTCGTGGGTGGATAGGATAAATAATTAATGATGGCAATATTAAAACCACGTGTAGGCCTAATGTTACATGTAGGCTATGCGGCTTGAGTGTGTTGCTGAAATTTGGAGAATATTCACGTAAACACAGTCGGTCGTGTAATGTAAAGCCACCTTTCCACTGCCCAAAATATACAGACAGACAGACTGAATGAATTCGCCACCTAGTGGCAGGCGTAAATGATCTTTCATTATGACCATTCGCTCTCAGGTGTGAGAGAAGTTCATTCTTGCTGTCTCTCCAATAATCCCCGTTAAAGGGTTAGTTCACCCAAAAATGTAAATTCTGTCAGTAATTACTCTCCCTCATGTTGTTCAACCCCGTAAGATCTTCGTTCATCTTCAGAACACAAATGAAGATATTTTTGATGAAATCTGAGAGCTGGATCACTCCTCCATAGGCTTCTTAAGGGATTGAAGCTTGCCAGCCCCGAAAAGTTATTAAAGACATCGTTAAAATAGTCCATCGTTAACAAATAGTCAATCTTAAGTTTATCAAACGACGAGAATACTTTTTGTGTGCAAAAAAAGCAAAAATAACGACTTTATTTCAACTATTCATTTCCTTCTCTGTGGGCCTCGAATGAGTTCACTAGTGTAACAGCGCAGCGCTTCGGTGTTGTACGTCACACGCATCACACACATGACCAGCATCGGCCAATAGTGAGCCTACCTGTGAAGTAGCTCCCTGTGAAGTAGCTCTACGCAATCACACTGTGCTAACTGACTAGAGGCCCACAGAGAAGGAAATGAATAGTTGAAATAAAGTTGTTATTTTTGTTTGTTTTTGCGCACAAAAAGTATTCTCGTCGTTTGATAAACTTTAGATTGAGCCACTGTAGTCACTTGGACTATTAACAATGTCTTTAATAACGTTTCGGGGCTGGCAAGTTTAAATTCCTTAGAAGCCTATGGAGGAGTGATCTAGCTCTCAGATTTCATCAAAAATATCATAATTCGTGTTCCGAATATGAACGAAGGTCTTACAGGGTTGAACAACATGAGGGAGAGTACTTACTGCCAGAATTTACATTTTTGGGTGAACTATCCCTTTAAAAGTGCATCTTCTGCACTAAACGATAATCCTTGCATTGAGTTGTGTCCTCCAAGCCAGGTATTGTTTTACCCACACTATGAATATTTATTTTTGCTCCTCCAGTAATTAATTAATTTTAAATAAATGCAATAGCAATACCTTTTATTCACCATGGTAGGATGATGACTAGCCTACATTAATGCAAACATTAAACAGCTATGCATAGGACAAATGACCTCCAATAAGTTTGTAAGGAAATATCTCATATAACTCCACTGTTACCTTGAAATGATTGCTTTATTTTTTTTGTATTTTCAAATTACAATTTACTTGTATTTAAATTAAATGCATTTTTCACAGCAGTATTTTGTATTTTATTTAAATACATTTGATGAGTAAGTATTTGTAATTTGTAATTAAATAATTTTTGATGTGTTTGTGCCCATCTCTGGCTGGTACATAATTCTGTATTTTTGTATGAAAGCTGTTTGTGATTTTGCTACAGCAAAATGTTTATTTATTTTTTGTCTAAAGGATTGTATTGCTCATTGCACATAACAGGAGGATGTTGGTTAGAACTCTGTTATTTTATGTTAGAGATTCAGAATATGCTGAAGTTTGTATTCATTTACTTCAAGTATGCTGGTAGTACAGGCACACATTTCTTTTCCTGTTGGTTCTTTGCAATTTGGGGAAATATCCTGGCAATTGTAGCCTTACAGTTGACTTGCCAAATCACTTCCATTTGTTCCAAGATATAGAAGTAAATTCTTTATGGGTCATTATAAATACTTTGCTTTAAAAAAGTACCAATTAGTCACACACAAAAAAAGATGCATCGATAATCGTTTTAGCATCGCACCGCAGCCCTCTGAATCGTAATCGAATCGAATCGTGAGGTGCCCAGAGATTCCCTCCCCTAGTATATTTTATTGATTTGCTCATTTATTTATTTAAATGTGCACAGATGATAAATATATAAATACATTCGCACAGATGACAATAAATAAATGTAACTTGCTTATTTATTTTTAAAATAAATATGCACAAATGACAATACATTTGGTTTATTTAATGAATAAAATTTGCAGAGATGACGACATTTATATAAATAAAATGAATTCACAAAGATGACAATAAATGTATTTTATTTATTTAGTTTAAAAAAAAGTAAAATATCATACACTGATAAATCACAGCTTGTATCCGATCAGCTTTGTGTCCATACCCATGTGTGAGTGACAGCCACAGTGTGGACACAAGGGCGATATTGATATGGCTTAGATTAGCCTCTCCACATCCCTTTGCTTCCATCTTCCTCATTTTTCCCTCTCTCTACAGAAATTCTCCATAATCTTTTCATGTGAAAAGCTCAATTTAAAATCTTTCTTTGTCATTCTTTCAGTAACCAGACTAACCAGGCCTTCATGAAGAAATAAACTAATACAGGTCTGAGTGTTTGGTGAAGAATGGTCTTGAACCGACGACTGCTTCTCTGTTTATTTGATTTTCTGTGTGGAGTCAGTTGAAGTTGCCATCACAATGCTGCATACAACGTAAAGTGAAGGTAGCAATTTTACATGGTCATGGACTCCATAAATTAAATCTCACCAGTTTAGCTCCATGTGCTGTGTATATTGTAAACGACACCCAAAATTGTTTGGGTTTATTTTTTGAATGACTGCAAGAAAATATCCTTGAGGTTATGTGTGCTTCATGCAAACCAGTTTGATTAAAAATAAGCATAAAAACAACTTTAGAATGTGAGCTTCAAATGTTTTGAAACACAATATGCATTTTACTTATATAATCTGATGTATTTCTGTGTGAAACAGGAGATTCAGTGAAAAAAAATGTTGAGTGGGACTTGATTTTATCCAGTACATTTTGTTGGATTCTATTTTTATATATATTATCATTAACAACATTCAAAATAACACTGTTATGGCTAAAATAATAAAATGAAATCCACTTTTTTTCTGAATGTCTCTAAACTTCACAAGGAAGAAATTCAGTATCTTTTCAGTCCTTACCAGAATCATTCATGAGAATGTTTGAAGTTATTATGTGAGAACGAGAGATGATATATTCTTGTTGCGTCTTATTAGAAGCCTTCCTTCTATTCTGTCCTAATGTTGTGCAAAATAACTAACAATAAATGCACATGATCAAAGTAGGATTGTTTTTTTAATTGCCCCCACATGTGCATAGATGAAAGCGTATGGGTTCAGATTGACCAGGACCCACCACCATCTCTACTTCCCTCTTAGCAAAAAAAACAAACAAAAAACTTGCCTCTCACTCTCTAATACAACTCATTATCCATTTGCTGAGAGCGTTGTTGTGTAATTGAAGGGTCGATACTAAACTGTTCCTCCTTCGTTATGTAGGAGGACATTCATTAATTGGGTAGATGATTCATCAAGATAATCTATATGCTCTCCCTGCCTGACCAGCTCACAAAACTCTAAAACTAGCAAGACCAGGCTGTAAAAATAATCCAACTTAAGGAGGTATCTACACTTGCACACTTCTTTTCTGCTTTGATCATTAAAACAAATTCCTTCTGAGATAAATGGGAGAAGCGTGGCAATCTGACCACTCATTCAACCAGGAGAATTACGTGAATCATCCAAGTGTTAATGTAGTTATTCAAGCAATGTACATTACCGTTCAAAAGTTTGGGGTCTTTAAGATTTTTTTATAGAAAGTTAATAATTGTATTCACCAAGGATGCGTTAAATTGATTAAAAGTGACAGTAAAGTGATTTCCATTTCAAATATGTGGAGCACTCGGGTACGAGTCCCGTGGAAGACAAGTTGAAGACTTAAAATGGCATGGTTGCTTCAGCAAATGTGTTTCACACTATTGTTAACACTCAATTCTAGGGTTGGGTTTAGTGTGTCCATTATTTTCAAACGCGATTAACCTTTTAGCATCATTACCTTTCCGAACTGCCGTACAACATACGTTCAACACGTAATAAAAGGTTGCCAGATTCACGTTCATCTGCTATGGATAAAACTGAATGCTCCTTTATCCCTCCTTGCTGGACATTTCACTTTGAAACTGTCGCGTAATGTGCAAGAGGCAATGTAAAATGAAGAAATGTGACCGCAGGCTCTGCTTTTGAACATTGTAACGCTGACGACGAAAAAGAGACACATGACAGCTGTTGCCTTTTGTACCACAATAAGCAAATCAACTTCTATAAGCCACGTTCAGCAAAGTTCATTCTGTTATATTTGCCTATAGCACACGGGGGTTACCAATACCCATACTGCAACTGAGCCACATTGTTTGAGGCATGTGACCATTATTTTCAGTATGTTGGTTGTTTGCTTTGCATCCCTTAACAGTAAAACAAAAAGGATGTTATACTGATATGGATGAAAATTGCTTTTGCTGCCATTGTAATTCTAAATCATACACCTGGCCCACTGTGTTAAATCGATATTCGCACACGCTCATGTGAGCAGTCATGCAGAGGTAAATCCTGTGGGTAGATCAAGCACATGACATTTCCTGTGTTCTCAAGGTCACCAGCCTTGATTCCCTCTCACTGAAGCCTACATATAAAGACAGATGACCCTGATATATACTAATAGAGGGACATTAAAGGAGAGAGCTCACCAAAATGCCTCGCCGCACAGTTCACGGCAGAATAAATTACCCCTTCTATGCCTCTCCTTTGTTAAAATGATCACCCCATGCCTCTTGAGTAGAATGGCATCTAATATTCACACATCACTTCACAATGTACTGCTCATACTAATAGTACAGGACTTGAAGACATGAGAGGTGTCTATCATTTTGCCGGATGTCAGATGTGAAAATGTAAGTTTGATTATTAAGGCCCCCTTTGTAGAGGTCATTTTGACAAGTTCAGTAGTTAGTGACAGTCTAAGAGTGTTCACACTTGGCATGCGATTTCTCTGTTAGTGCGGTTCATTTGAATACGTGAGAACGCTGCCATCCGAACGCTGGTGCACACCAAACAAGCGGTGAAAAGATGGGTCTCGGTCCGTTTCCAGATTAACTCTGGTGCAGTTCGAATGATATATGAATGCAACACGGACCAAAGACATGAACACAAACCAAAAACGGGACATGATGTAACTCCAAAAAGGACAGAATGCTCACGTCATAGTCGTGATGTTGCCATCACAGTTCAGTACAGGCATCAGAACTGCATCTCCTCGCAGGAGATCTTCGTTTGTGTGCGTGACAGAGGGATGCTTGCTACTGTTTTGACTCCTTTGCACATTTTATAAGCTCAAGTGCATTTATCCCAGCACACAGCATTTTTTTGGATGTTCAATAAGTTCCATCTGGAAATATACTTCCTAAAAGCCTTTATAAAAATGGTTAGAATGGAAAACGGTTTTGTCCGGACCAAATGAACCAAACTACAAGCGTGAATACACCCTAAAAATCATCAGCCCTCCGTAGGGTCCAAATATAACATCCAACAAGTGCTTAATGTACTGTAAGTAAAAGAGTAGTGTAGAGTTTCTCACCATCTGGGTTGTAACTTTATTAAGGAAAAGAAGCATTGTACCTGAGCTTAATCAAATTATTAAAATAGTCATACCCTCACTCAGGACGTTTACATGGACAAAAACATTCCAATATTACCCCAATTAAGACAATACTCAGATTAAGAAACTACCACGTAAACAGCAATTTCTGATTACCTTAATCTGGCTAAAGTCATACTCGAATTAAGACGTGGAGTATTTATATTTTAGTTGCATTATCGAAGTGCATTATGCAGTGCTCTTACATGTACCATCATAATGCGATTATAATGGGATTTTGACAACATTGCGATTAAACTTGACCTCATGTAAACAATACCTCGATCAATTTAATGAGCTCATAATCGTAGTAACCATATTCATATTAAACTATGTGGCGACTTTAATCGCACACGAACTGCCACCTTAATCGCATTTTAATGGCAATAAGCAGGCGTGTAAACACCTTAATCGCATTACTACCGCTCTGACCAAAGTGTGCATGTGCGCATATTAAACAATTATTTTGAATTTGATGTGAAAAGATTAACATGTGATGGGTACGCCTATCTGAGTGTGCTATAACCATACTTATTAGCGAATGATCAGAATAATGAAAATTGCAGGTAAACTTGAGTGAAGAGTTCTGCTCGTGTCATGTAAACATCTTACTGTGATTAAGACCTTACTCTGATTAAAAATAATCACATTATCGGTGCACATGTAAATGTAGTCATAGACATATGTACACACCTTAATCACACTATTAATGTCATGTGGGAGTTTTTGCTGACTTCAAGCAACTCTCTCCCACCAGTCCTTACTTGGTACTCTCGTCCAGTACCACCAGGATGAATGAAATGTTGCTGAATGAAAGTACAGAGGAGCTGGAGAATTTGTTTCCGCCGTCATCTATTTGCACGTATAGCATGACAAATAATTAACTGCACTTGAAGCTTTTGGAAAAATTAAAAATGAATCACGCAAAACTATATGGTACCATAACGAAGACGAACTGCCATTAATGTTCTATAACATGTAAAACGGGAACATGAAAGGAATATTCTAAAAGCAACTCATGTAAGCACCAAAATCTAAATATTGTGTTATTCAGAATAAGGTCAATCATTCGATTACTGCTGTCCATGTAAATGTAGACATTGATACCTATTTTTTATTTTTATTTAGAATGGTGCCCAGTGTTGGGGAAAGTTACTTTTAAATGTAATGCATTACAATATTGCATTACTCCCTACAAAAAATACTAATTGGGTTACTAAGTTGCTTTTTTATAGAAAATAATGAGTTATGTTACTTTTTATGTTACTTTTTCTCACCTGGGCTGGGCATGCTTGTTTGTTTTTTAATAACGAAAAAAAAGTTAAAATTTTGATAAATATAAAGGCCATTGGATTATACCTTTATTAAGGGAAAGCAGCATTGTACATGGGCTAAATCAGATTGTTAAATTAGTTAGACCCTCACTGATATGCCTTCTTTTTTCTTAAGAATGGTGCCACGTATTGTGCTGACAAAATATTCCTTAATAGTGTCATGTTTTTGTGGCAGGCGCAATTTCACTAGACAAGACGAGAGATGGAGACTGTCTCATATGTGATGCTGTGTGCTACTCTGTGGCCTGCGCTGTTTATCATTAATGTGTGTGATAATAATAATAAAAAAGTCAGACAAAAGTTTATATTGAATATCAAATATTTACGTTTAACTTTGAATATCGAATGTTTAGGAATAAAAAAAAGAGGAATATGATCCTATACTCACCAAGGCTGCAATTATTTGATATAAAATGTAAAAAAACAATTACAATTTAAAATAACTTTTCTATTTTAATATTTTTTAAAACGTAATTTATTTCTGTGATCAATTTTCATCATTTCCGTTACTCCAGTCTTCAGTGTCACATGATTCTTCAGAAATCATTCTAATATGCTGTTTTGGTGCACAAGTAAAATTTTTTTATTATCAATGCTGAAAACTGTTGTGCTGCTAAATATTTTTTTTTTTTTTTTTTTTTTTTTTTTTATCTGGAGGACTCTGGCCTTGGGTTAAATGCATGTTACATTCCCATATGAAAAGCCATTTAAAATCATAAAACCTCATGTTTTATGAATGAGGGTCATGCAGTGAATACACTAATTTAAAAAACAAAAAACAAGTGTCTTAACAATATTCCCAGGTTGAAATTTACTTTAACAAACTCCCAGCATCTCATTGCATTTACCCTGAGCATTCACACTGTCTGTCAGTGGAAGGGCAATTCCCACATGCTAGTCAACTTTAACAACCTTCAGATGCACTCTTAGCCACAGCTGCCAGGGTGAATTTGTAATTAAACCTACTTGTTAACAGGAACACCTGCAATGAAGGAAAAGATTTGGAGGAACGGCAGAGAGATAGCAAATTCTAAATTTCATTGAGATCGAGAGGACTTCAGAGGGCTTGTACGAGCTTCTGAGGATAAAACACAAATTTGCATTCAGCACAGCTCTCCGTTGGTGTCTTAGAGACAGCTTTTCCAAGTAGGAAATATAATGAAGTACCTTCATATTGATGTTTTGACAAGGCAAAGAGAAACATTGCACACGTAGGGAACAAACATCCATGCTTGAAAACAAATAAATCAATGGGGCTGGCCTTCATTCAGTTAGCTCAGCTTTTGTCTCCAATCCAGAAATTGTATGTGTGTAATTAAATGTGTATAATTATACTAATTTCAGGTTCAAATACTTTTTGGGGCGGGACTATGTTTATCCAGCCAGTGGAAAAGAAGTGGTCAGTAAATCAGTTGACAGGCCAATGACGTGCCATTTATGTATGACTTTATTCAGAAATATAGTAAAAATGCAGTTCATACATACAATGACTTGTATGCACCTCTTTTATGAAAAATCATGAGAATGTCATATCAAGAAAGGGATGTCAAAAGGCATGGCTCCCCAAAAACTTAATGATATTTGTTTCGTTTAAAAAAATACTTTTTTACTTAAAAATATTTTATATACTTATACTGACAGAGATATGGTAGTTTAAAATGTTCTAAACAATTTTCTTATACTCACCTGTTATACTCACCAGAATGTTTATTTAATCCAAAATATGGTAAAAATTCTAAATTACATAATTTCTGAATATTTTCTTAAACATGGCATCAAGTTTTTTTTAAAAACCATATGAAATCAGCATTCATTTTTAAGAACGTCCACTTGTGGTTTAAACCTGATTTTACATGCTGAAATATACAGCAGCACGATAAGCTCTCTCCATGCTTCCGTTTTCCTCTGTATAATTAACACGTTGCACTTTCCGAGGAGCAGAAAAGCCTCTCTTGGCTGCATTGAGGAACTGTCACTAGGTGGAGACCTTAATCTAGAGATGCAGAAGGAAGAAAGGAATGGGGTGAATGATGCATAAACATCGTCACAAAGCAACGTCCTTGTATTTGTCTACCCTGGAAGAAGGGGATGCAAACCCCGACTAACATCATCTTTCTACCCCATACACACACACCAAAGCTGTACAAACAATATAGCCTAAAGCTATTTGTTTTCCTACTGTATTTTCCTTTGGAGGATACAGGTAGCAGATGGAAAACGCAACCCTATTATTACACGACCGTGTCCTTTTTGCTGAACCCTTACGTTGTATGAAGTTTATTCTCATTAATAGAACTGCTGCTCTGCCACCACCCAGTTAGTCTGAATCGCTGTTGCTTGGCAACAGTGAAATATCTATTCCCTATTCCTCCTCTCAACATGGCAACTTTTTGTGGATAATCAATGTGTTATGTGCAAGGCTAAACATTGGTAGCATGATTAGCAGGAAACAGTAACCCACCCCCCCCTCCCTCTCTTCCAAAAATTGCTTATGGAGGAAATTAATGCTCAAGGTTATGGCAAAGTTAATGGGCAATTTGCAGACATTGTTTCTTCCCCATCAAGTGATTTATAAGCGCAGTCTGTGGTGACTTTTGGAGAAACCAAAGAGCATCTTTGTCTTCACTATCCTTAGGGGTGGGCAATATGATAAATGCTATTTTACAGTATATATATATATATATGATGTAGTGCTGGGCATCCAAAAAAAAAGTTTGGGTTTACATATATTAAGCGTAGCGTTAGTTCTGGCAGGTCACGCTAGTCAAGCTCGCATCAGCTGACACTCAGCTCACTCATCGTCCAATCAATGACACTGCCACCGCAAATAAGGACGTTAACCCAGGGTTTAGGAATGTACAGTGTGAAACGTTGGTTTAAATACCCAGGATTAATTGTTAACCCAGGTAAATTATAAGCAATGTGAAGCAAGATAACCCAGGATTCTGTTAACACAGGGTTTACTATTTCAAGTGTGAAAAGCCCTACTATGTTGTTGCCATGATTTATATCATCATACCGCCCAACCCAAACTAAACTTCCATTTTTGCTTTGTTTTTCAGCAGCTTTGCTCACAGAGCACTGAGACTTTCGTTTACAGACATAATGTGGCTTGTGGTTCACGTGTGTTTGCTAGGTGACAGAACCCTAAGCTTGCTGGAGTGGCAGTGCCCCAGTTAAGCTCCCTAATAAAGCCTGACAGGCAGGCCTCTGCCCAGAATACTGATGCTGGCTGCCTGGCAAGCTGATGGACAGGCACTGAGCAGTAGTGGCTTATGTTGGCATTACCCTGACATCTGAATTTTAAACCACTAACTAAAGGATCAAATGCCTCAGTACCCGTTTGGCCCTGAACAGAATCGAAACCTTAGTAATCCAAGTTTTACATCTCAGAAACCAATGCTCGGAACTTGTTTCTCTATATTTGGTTGATGGTTTTACAAAGGTGTCATGATGTATCATGCTTCACAGACACAACAAATCCCCGTGCGCTTTCGATTTTGATCCATGATGTATGAGTCGTAGGAGTTTGCTGAACTTTTATTAGATGTGGAGATGTTGAAGGGATAAATCTTCCTCTAAGCACTTTGTTGTAGACATTTGTCAAATCTTGGCTATAGTGCTGGTTCACTAACAGCATCACAGTCTTGCTCTCTCTCTCTCTCTCTCTCTCTCTCTCTCTCTCTCTCGCCTTCACGGCATTAATGCAACACACACACACACACACACACACACACACACACACACACACACACACACACACACACACACACACACACACACACACACACACACACACACATATAGATTTTTTATTTAGTTTCCCACTCTCAGGCATCTGATTCCCCGCAGTTCACTGATTATAGAGGAGAGGAACATCAATTATTGAAGCCTGGTTTTCTATGAGTCATCATGATGTTGCTGAATTAGCCATCTTGACTATTTTCCCTCAGACTGTCTGCATTTCATCACGTCTCTGCAGCAGACAGTGTTCCTTAAAGGTATAGGTCACCCAAAATATGCATTAATGTTAAAAAAACATATATTTTTACATACTTTACATCTGTGCAGCTCCACTATTCCCATTCTGTGTAAATCATACTGATTTCTACAAAGCCCCTCCTTCTGAAAATCTCTGAGTGCTCTGATTGGCCAACAGACACAGTGCGTTGTGATTGGCCAAACACCTCAAGCATGTGTTGGAAATGTAACGTCCCTTACCATAATCTCGAGCGTCAGCTTCCATGGCTGTTAACGCACAGTTAATAATGTTTTACCATATCAGTTCGAGCCCAAGTCGGATTCTGCAGAAAATGCGGATAATCAAGCGATCGATCGGAACCAAATTTGCAAGCATGACTTGAGCAAAACGTTTTACAGTGTTGTCTCAGGTTCAGTGGACTGTCCTCTGTAAAATGTGCTGTGCACAAGCTAACTTTTGGGTTTTACTGCTCAGTTGCAGTAAATTTCATCCATTTTCGGTAGGCCAAATAAGGAGGATTTGCTTTCGCATCCAAACACACACAACACTACAATTCACCGAAGCCTCATCTTTTCTCTTTGCGTTTGCTTTTGTGCGGCCATTATGCTAATATTTTAAATTGTGACGTAGTTTCGATGTATGTTTGCGGAAACAGATACTTTACACAATAAAGGAAAAGGAAAACATGAAAATCGAATGTGCCCTTGCTAAATAAAACAAAAAATTGTTAGGTATGAATTTTGCCTTTAACTAGACTGTGAGTTTTTTTTTGTTTTTTTGTTTGTTTATGTTTTAAAAGATAATTTCCACCACCATCTTTTCCACAACAGAATGTTGTTAAACACGAGGCGTAATTTGAAATATGGTGAAAATGACGTTTGGTTCAGATTAAAAATGAAAGTAGTCTCCTGTGATGCATGTTGTCTGAGAAATGTGTTTTAAGAGAGTTTAATTTCAGTATATCCACAGGGTCAAAAGTGTCCCTGACTCAGCCGCAGAGTCGGGTGTTATTATAAAAATATTTTGGATGTGCCATTTAAATTCTTTTACATTACCACAATGTAACATTTCATACATGGATCATCATGGTCACTTGTTATGCTTAATAGTCTCTTGCCAATTACTTAAGAATGACGGTTAATTAGTCATTATCTTTTAATTGCTGTATTGTAAAAATATTCTCACCCCCATCTCTAGTTATTTGAATAGAGACACTGATTACTCTGCCGTGATATGAGGGAAACAGTCATAGCCCCCAGCTTGGTAATTTTGCTAACGAGTCATATTCTCATTTTGATTAGATTCATTTTTGTTTTTCCAAACTGCAGCCTTCGGGCAAGTTGTCTTCTGTCTTTGCAGTTCTTTATGGTTGTGTGTGTTGCTGGCAGCTGGCAGAATCTTTTACAACAACTCAGCATGTTTGTTAGTGGAAAGTAGCTCATTTCACTGTTTACTGTTAAAAAGAGTGTTTGTTATTGCAACAAAACCGTTGAAGTGTGAAAATGAATTGATTGTACATGAGGGGGTATTTCAATCAAATGGTGACAAAGGATCGCATTTGAACAAGGCATAGCATTTGAACAAAAGGGAATTGATCTTGTTCTAAAGACATCACAAAAAGTGCAAAGTTTCTACATAAGTTTGTTTTTCCCAAGGGAAAAATTTGTTATAGTGAGAGACAGGGAATGGCAAAAGGCCACTCTTAACTCCCATCAAACAGAAGAGCCACAGCTGACTAGTTGGTTATGTGATCAAGGGTACAAGTTAATCAACAAGTAAGTGCTGCACATAATTTGACTTCCCCAACCTGGCATATTTTATCAGGGCTGTACAGCTCCAACACTGTGACCCTGACTTCTGAAATTAGCTCTTTAAAATGATGAAAGACTACCCAGCGAGTCTGAATATATGCACTTTTATAGCGCTCTCCACCATTTGATTTACCACTACCTTGATCAATAAAAATACATCTCCATTTTCAGTGACAAAAACCAGGCGCTGTTAGCGTAACATTATGTCAGTTAAATAATATTTTGAAAAAGGATCCATGCTTATTTTGAATAGACGGCAATGACAACAGTTTCATATTAACTCTTTACTCTAAGGCTATGTTTACACGGAAACGATCTGAAGAGAAAACGCAAAAGTGGCTTTGGGTTATCACTTTTTATTCTGCGTTTAGACGAGCGTTATCGGAGTGAAATCCGCATGCATATGATGACGCAAAAGTGTGTGAAATTCGACGTAGTATGCACTCCAGGCGGCTAGGTGTCAATGTGAAGCACTGCGAAACAACAACACCAATATCTGAGAATATTTTGTACAACTGCTGAAAAGACTCTTGTACGTTTATCAGAGCTGCTATGGCAACTTGAAGGTCCGACGTATGGAAATAATCCGGAATATTGGGGTTATTTTCCTGTAATGGCGCATGCCTGTGACGTAAACACGTACGTGAGGAGAGCCACAGTGAGCAGATTTGTGTTTTTACTGTTTAGATGGGAACGCGACGGTGGATCGTTTTTAAAATTTCCACTCTGGAGGGTGGTTTCACTTTTTTGCGTTTTTAAGCCTCCAAAACGCCGTCGCCGTGTAAACGAAAGGCACATCCGCTAAAATATTTTTACGTTTTCACCCAGAATCGTTCTCGTGTAAACAGGGCCTTAGGTTTACATTAGCTAATAATTTAGATACCATGAACTAACAAATTGTATTAATATTTTAGTAACACTACTTGAAGTAATAGTTCACCTCAAAATGTACTCACCCTTCTTATGCCATCCTAGGTGTAAATGAGTTTCTTTCGCAGCCGTACAGTTGTTAACGTTGAGTTGAGTTCCAGCGGAAGGGTGACCTCTGACCCGACATATGAAGTAGGACGTAGTTCTTCTCTTATATCAAACTCATTTGTCATTTTTCTAATTCATAACTGGCATTTTGTTTTGCTCTATTCTCTGCGCTTCCGTATTCATCAATTCACCTAAGCTTATTTATGGCTACGTCATATATCGCAGTGGTTAAAGTGGGATTTGGCAGGGTGGGAAACCTCAAATTTTGTGTAGGTGCAACAGGGAAAAATGACTCACCGTGGGACAATATATTGAGTATCGTGATATAGCAATACTTTTTGAGTGTCACTGAGGAAAGTATAACAATGCTTATTTACTTGACATTTCAATGGCTTTATTTTGGTCCATCTACACTGATATGATGATGATGCTATGTTAAAATTGCTGAACACCACAATTTATGTTGTAAATTCAAACATAAAAATGGGATGTCAAAAACTATAAATTTAACACACCAAAATGGGTGCTCGCCAGCCCAGATTACCACCCCATCACAGCCTCACCCACATTACCTCAGCCCCACCCACAGACACATGCATTTAAATGTGAGGTAGTTGGGGGGGGTTTGGGGTCATGCTCCCCCGAGAAAATTAGGATTTCTCTGACCTACATATGTGCAATTTAAGACTCTTGAAGGCCAAAAAAATGTATAATAAATAGCTTTAAAACCATGTCAGTGGGCATTAGATTATTTGTCAATAGCTGTTCTCTCCTCATCTCCATCTTTCTTTTTCTCTCAGTCTCCTTATCCTGCCCTACTTCTTCCCCTCCTAAAGCTGAACTTTGACTGATAGTCTTTTCATTTTCGTCTTGTCAGTGAAGAAAGTAAACATATGCTCAACTGATATTTATATGTTTTATGAATAATTTTCTTAGATAAGTTAATTTACTCAAGGCTACCAGGTCAGTATTGCTAATAGGAACCTTCTACGTGCTTTGGAATTTGAAAACGTTTGTTTTTAAATGTTAAAATTTATTTTAAATGATACAAATTATAGGCTACGTTTTACGCAGTTGGTGGAATTGGCAGTGGAAACGCGTCAAAGCATTCTCAGCTATAAATATGCAGCATTAATGCAAGTAGGTGATTTTGAACAAATATTTCATGTCGATATACAATGGTTACATAATGTTAAAACTAATCCTGCTATTGATATCTTTGTAAGACTGACGACCATATAGAACCATAGCAAGGGAAAACAAATGTCCGGCGAATATCGAACCTAAAACTAACTTCATTTGTAATCGCTCAGGTTCAGTGGGGAGGAGAGGAAGGGAGGTTGGTCGGTCGGTCAGTCGGTCAGTCCATCTCGGGACCAGTGAGATTCGTTGAGATTACTTTATCTATTTATTTATTTATTTAATTTATCTGAGGTGCCGGAACGCAGTTCCGGACCGTTCCGGCCCACTTTAACCCCTGATCCTACGTCAGGTCAGAGGTCACCCTTCCGCCAGAACTCGACTCTCTCGTGAATGCGCGTCCGGCCGTTGCCTGAAGCCAGTGTTTACAGTTTATATATACGTTTTAAAAATGTATATTTTTCTTACAAAAACCAATCGCCTCACTTCACAAGGCATTTTTTAACCCACTAGAGTCGTATGGATTACTTTTTATGATGCATGGTTGTGCTTTTTGGAGCTTCAAAAACTCAGGCACTATTCAATGCCATTACAAACCTGGAAAGAGCCAGGATATTATTTAATATTACCCTGATTGTGTTTGGCTAAAAAATAAACTCATATACACCTGGGGTGGCTTGAGGGTGAGTAAATTATGGGATCATTTTCATTTTTGTAATTATTCTTTATTATTTATTATTAAAGTATTTATTAATCTCTGTTAACATTAGGTTGAAAATATAACTGTTAGTTCATGTTACCTCAGGTCCATCAAATCATATAAACAGATTCAATTTTTGATTTGAATAATATATTAGTAAATGTTAGTTGTGAACTAATGTACACACATGGAACCTTGTTGCAAAGTGTTTCCACTCATTTTTATTTCATTAGCATATTTGTATAATATTTCATTTATTTGTATATTTTGTATATTATAAAAGGCATATAATACAGAATTTATTGATCTAGGTTAATGTTCATTAATGCATATAATAAGGAATTTACAATATTTAAAGTTGTAAAAATGTACACGAATGAATTATGACAGACATTAACTAAAGATATAGTGTTGGACCTGCATGTAGACACGACCACAACGCATGATGAAGTCAGCCGTATACGCGCCGTATCCATATCAGATTGAGGATCTGTGCCTAGACATGACCACAACGCATCCCTAAAGTGTCAGAAGAGCTTGTGTCAACTAGACTCTCTCCTGTGAAGGCTTCATCGACCAACAGCCATCGGCACTGAACCTCAACAAACCCGTCTACATACCGACGTGATGACTCCGATCTTAAACCAGATGAAACTGGATAATATTCTGAATGTTCCAATTCAATTTGACTTCTGACCTATAATGCTGCCTGAATCAGAATCATACACTGTTCTTTCGTTGGCCATTGGAGAATTGGCTCCCCAACTGAGCCTGGTTTCTCCCAAGGTTTTTTTTTTCTCCATTCTCTCACCTGATGGAGTTTTGGTTCCTTGTCGCCTTTTTAGCCTTTTTTCGCCTTTGTCGACTTAAATTTAAATTTGTCATAAATTCTTGTCTGGTTATTACTAGTACATGTTTTCACAAAGCTTCTCCACCCACACACTTCACCAGAGAACTACTGTAAATATTTAATGCTCCATAAGAATATAAGTTATTTTCCAGTGTAACTGAAATCTTGGGGTAATAAAATACAGTGGACATTGCATTGCTGCCTTGGGCATTGAGGAGCTCAAGCATGGCAAACCTTAGAATCGTTAAATGGACTACAACCAGTATTATATTGGAGTTAAGCTCTTTTCCTCATTCACACTGGTAATAACAGGGAGACGTTGAGGATAGAGAAGTGTGGGCAAAGACCGATTCTCAGGCACTAACTTTAGAGAAGCAAAATTAGAGAGGGGTTCTATGTCAGAGATGCATAAATTTGGCCGATGTTAGCAGGTCCTCTGGGACCCCCACAGCAATTACTATCAAAAGCGCTGTTTTATGTTGCCGCAGTCCGCTTCCCCAGAGCCGCCTGCACGCCGCTCCTCATCACTGCTGCAATAAATCAATTTTCATCCTTCTGCCACCACTGCCACTTTACCAGTACACACACACACACACACACACACACACACACACACACACACACACACACACACACACACACACACACACACACACACACACACACACACACACACACACACACACACACACACACACACACACACACAGTCTATGTCTCTCTTTTAAACACTCATTCCCCATAAGGGCTTTCCCTTCCTCTTACACACAAATATGACAGACTGACATCCTGCCCAGCATATAAACTCACTATTACTCACACACGCATACATATAAATGCATTTCTAAACCAACTCTACAATCTGAAATAATATTAAATGAAATAATTATAAAGAAATTAATATCCTTTTCAAACTCGATCCAATATTTTTGATTAGCAAATTCAGACATATTGATACTGTTGTCCCTTTTTTATTTATTTTTTGCATGTGGGTTTAGAGAAAAACAAGACAAGTTGTTTCTAGTGCAAAGATGTGCTATGTTTCTAGCTTATTCAATTGCATCATACTTAAAAGAGTTGATTTATTTTTCTTATTTAATACATAAAACAGCAAAAGCAGTCTTTCAGTTATCTTAGAAAGCAAGGCTTTACTGCATGATGTGCATATTTAGAATTAAGTGGGAACCAACGTAATCAGCAATTCAAAAAGCCATATTGGTGTAATTTTAGTCAAACTATTAATTGCATTGTGCCATGTGTTTTTTAAGAAAGTCTCTTAGGCTCTGTTTACACCTGGTATTAAGATGCGTTTTGGTCGATCGGTCACAAGTGGACGACACTAAATACAGGTGTAAATGGATTCTAAAACATTTTGAGCTTGTCCACTTTCGACCACTTCCAGAGGTAGTTGAAAATGTATTTGACCGAATTACTTCTGTAGTGTATGTGGTCGAATTCATTCGTACAGCCACAAAAGACCGAATGCATCATCATTATGGGAAACATGGTATCCAGATGTTATTTAAACTGTGTCAGCTGACCCAAGTTTGGTTTGAAGACAAACAACGTACAGGGCACAATGTTCTCTCACCATTCCTGATTTCTAACATGGACCCACTGCGTTTGGCGTGGTCTTGAAGCTATCAGCGCAGAAACAAAAACTGCTGCTCTCCGTATGTTTTCTGTTGTCTCACGTGTTCATTTGTAAATTTCGCAAGTTATTTTTTCCACTCGGTCGAAAGATCTAAAAGACCTTTCCCTGGAAGAAATCAGGACAGAAGTGGTTGAAAAGAGACAGATTAAAACATCAAGTGTAAACGGGTATGTCTGCCTCATTTACTTATGATCCGAATGACCAAAACGCATCTTAATTACCGGTGTAAACAGGACCTTATGCTCACTGAGGCTGCATTTATTTGACCAAAATACGGTAAAACCACTAATATTGTGACATGTTATTACAGTGTAAAATAACTGTTTTCTATTCAGTGTAACATGATTCTTCAGAAATAATTTTAATATACTGATTTGGTCCTCAATAAATGTTTCTTATCTATCTATCTGTCCGTCCAAAATTTGTTGTGAGATAAATTTTGTTTTTCATAAACTACAAACTGTTTTCCTGTGGAATAAAAAATAAATAAATAAATAAATCCTGTATTTTTGTTTATGAGTTTAGGAAAAAAAAACAAGATTTGTATATATTGGAGATGATAAACTGTTTGGAAAAGGTAGAATCAGCTAATGTTTTTATTTATTTTATTTTATTTTTTATACACGAGAGACAGGAATTGTAGCCATTTTGTAGCATGACCCCTCTTATTTGGATTTGAGTAGACGTGTTCACCCCAGTGTCTATAGTGATTGAGGCATTGTTTCAAAAACTCTGCATGCCACCAATGACATTTTCTATGATAGTATGATTTTTCGTTAACAGAACCACAGGTGTAGGCTACCCATTGTGACAATTCATGGATAACGTATCACATATGCTGAAGATTGTTGCTGCTCTAGACTTTTAAATGTCAAGTTGCGGATCCGAGGGAGTGTCCTTGTTGGTCTGAGCTTTGATTGGTTATTTGAATCTGCTTTGTCGCTGAGTCCATTCTGATGTTTGGAGGAACTGGGTGTTTGCCTGCATCCCTGGTGACAGGGAAGTGTCTCATTTAGAGCTTTTCTGAGAAACCGGTGAACAGAAGCACTCCCTGACTCAACTTCATCATGTAAAGCGTTGTCAAAGAAGTAGGGGGCTTTACTAGCTCAGAGGAACAAGCTCTGGAACCATGCTGTGTCCCGAGAAATGACAGCAGTCTTAGAATAAATAAAAATCTCAAAATCAGTTTGGGAAAGACATTATTTGTGTACTTGTACCAAAACAGCATGTAATACATTTGGATGGGATTATATAAATATGCATTTCGGGTTTTATAAATTCATGAGTTGAATTTACACTTTCTTTTTTGTTAGAATATTAATTATTGAGGAGTCTAAATATTGATTTCAGAGCCAGTAAAGCATTCAGAATGCAAGTAAAGTAAATTTAAATTTCATATTGGCAACTCAAGTTAGGACAAAAAGGCTTCAGTCGTCAAGTTGCAAACTATCTCAGTGGTTGCCCCCTTAAATGGATACTTCAATCTATCTTGCTTTACCCCAATTTTTTTTCTCTGCCGTGTCTTTTTTATTATTCCCTTTTTACTTTGTGCTTCCCAGCTTCTCCAGCTTGGTGTACCACATTATGCTTTGTCCTCAGTTGATCTTCAGTAAACAGCCTAAAAAAAATTTTGATTGAAAAATTTTTAAACCTAATGATTAAAGCCCATGATTAAACCTAAAAAATTAAAAATAAAGCACCTGTTGACTTAAATTGTTTGCCCTTAATCCCCATCAAGATGGCATATGAAGACTCCAGCCCTGTTTGGCACTGCCACCCTGTGCATTTTAGGATGAAGTGGGTTACGTTTGTTACATTTAGGATACGTTTGCATCCCATCTCTCCCTTATGTAATTACTTTCTCTCTCTTACTGTCCTTTTCTACCCACTTTCTATTCCTCCCTTCAGGAAACAACAACAACAACACACACACACACACACACACACACACACACACACACACACACACACACACACACACACACACACACACACACACACACACACACACACACACACACACACACACACACACACACACACACACACACACACACACACACACACACACACACACGCACACACACACACACACACACACACACACACACACACACACACACACACACACAGAACACACACACAAAAAGAAAGAAAAAAAAGACATATTTCTTCTCTTGCTCAACCTTTGGCAAATTTACTTTATGGCCATAAAGCATCTAATAGTCTGGAACACCACAGCTCTTTACCGGTCCCAATCCCTTAGTCTGCACATCTACAGCTACTAATGTATAGTATGTCTCACCTCAGAGCTCAAGGTTTAAAGAGGACAAGTTTTTGGCTTGATGGCCACTAGACGGCACAGTTTTGATCTAGTTCCGCTGGTCCACACTAAAAGATTTTCAAAATCTTATCAGATTTTTATTCCTGAAGAATAGTGTGTAGAATGCTGCAATGTGACCAAAACAGCACACCACACACTCAAATATTCAATTTACAAACAATCAGAGTCCCAACTGTGAACACAGAAAATCTTGCAAAATATCTCGCCCTCAAACGTGACTTTAGAGTAGGGCTGCACGATATTGGAAAAAAACAAACATTTATTTGTTTTTCTGCAATATAAATCACTGTCGATTAAATTAAATATTTGGCTAAAACAATATTGTATTGTACCACAATCCATAGAGGTTTTGAGAGTTACTGTATACTATTTATGCAGACCTTTAACAACCTATACTCCATTTCACAGATTGTCAAGTCACCTTTAATTTCTATAGCGCTTTTTACAATAAATTCATGCAACTGCTGAATTGGAGCATGGGGTCCAGTTTGAAGCCTGTTAAACAGGCGTGCTGCATCCACATAAAGAAGATTGATCCTCACTGTCCCATTCAAGATGACCAGCCTTACTACAACACAACTTGACCTGCACACACAAGGCTGCCACGCTAGTATTTCTGCCACCTAGAATCACATTAACCACTAACATTTTGACAAGAGCTGTTTGTCAGTCTCAAGCCTGATAAGGTGGTGAGAGACTTGTCTGGAAACTTCTGCTATTGTTCAGCCCATCAGGCCTTCCCCACTGACATGAGGCCATAAATGTGTCTAAATCTGAATAGTGGCTATAGCACAAAGCCTATGTGCTATGTTATGCCCATCCATCTTTCGTGGTTTTTAAATTGTTCCTTGAAAAACAGCCGTCAAGATGAGTTATATATTATGTGGTTTATTGAGACACATGCTATCATTAATTATCAGTTTTTTAATTATCAATTTTAACTCATTTGTACACAAATTTGGGCTTTACCGTACACACACGTTCCCTATCAGGGAACTCGAGCTGCGTGACAACGCTTTGGGAACGCCCCTGCGTGAGTGCGTCATGAAGCACGTATGAAATCAGTCCAATGGCGAGACGGAACGTCATAGGCGGGTGACGTCATCGACCAGGAAACTATATAAGCACCCCAAAACACAAGCGCGTCGGCTTCTGAGTCTTCAGCAAGCGCTCTGTGTGTGAAATCATATCAGTCTGTCTCTCAAGTGTTTTTGTCTGTCCTTAGTATTGCTAGGCAGGAGTTTTCACATATAAAAAAAAAAAACTATAAGGAGACGATATATATATATATATTATATGGCGAGCGAACAGCAGTTCAGAAAGTGTGTTCATCCCTGCCCACGTTATATCACGGGTGGGGACACTAACGATCTGTGTGTTGTTTGTATGGGAGTGCAGCATGCCCAATCAGCTCTCGAGGGAGCTGATTGTGTGCATTGCGAGCGTTTGTCCATGAAAACGCTCCGCTCCCGCCAAGCTCTCTTCGAGAAGAGTGGTTTGGTGCGCTCTCCCCGCGGTTCGGGTCCCGCTGCTGCCGAGGCATAGCGGAGGCTTCAATCGTGGGGATCGCGGATGGATCTATCAGCGGGGATGAAGACGGGCTCTGCCCTATCTCTGCCCTTACCTGGTAGATCCAGCGCCTCAGATCCGGGTTTGGAAGCACGCGCTGCGGTTTCTTCCGCCCGGGCTGAGGCACCATCACTTCAGCTATCCAGTTCTGAGGAACTGGACATTGAAAGTGTGGATACTGCAGAGACTGGGGACTCATCACTTCAGTCTCCTGCTAGTGAGGAGCTTATAGAGGTGTTAACTCGTGCAGTTGAAAGATTAAGCATTGAGTGGCCAGCTGATAGACAGGAGTCTAGATCTAAGAGCAAGCTGGATGAGAGATTTTTGCCATCTCGCGCTGCACCTCTGCGCCGGTGTCTGCCATTCTTTCCTGATCTGCACACCGAGGTTTCGAGATCGTGGAAAAGACCGGTTTCGTCCAGAATATTCACACAACAAACATCGTTATATTCTAATAATTCTGAGGCGAAATCTTATGGCTATGGGGCGATGCCTAAAGCTGAGGAAGTGTTGGCGAGCCACCTTTCTCCTGATACGGCATCATCCTTCAAGACACCGGCGTTGCCCACCAGACCACCAAGAAACACTTCGGCTCTGGTGGGCAAAGCTTACTCGGCGGCTGGACAGGCAGCATCCTGTTTACACACTATGTCGATTCTTCGAGCCTATCAAGCTGATCTGTTGAAAGATATTAGTGAGGGGCAGGAATTGAGTGCTGATGTATTGAGAGAGTTACGTCAGGCAGCCGATCTCTCTCTCCGTCCCACCAAGGAGACGGCCAGATCAGTAGGCCGTTCTATGGCAGCCCTGGTGGCAGCGGAGAGGCACTTATGGCTAAATCTTTCCAATATGAAGGAGAAAGAGAAATCCTTCCTTCTGGACGCCCCGCTGTCGACTGCTGGCCTCTTTGGTGACTCGGTAAATACGGTCATCGAGAGGTTTCAAGAAGAGAAGAAGCAGGCGGCGGCGCTCCAGAAGTTCCTCCCCTTTAGGGTGCATGTCCCCGGGGCTGATGGGCGGAAAGAGCAGCCCCGGACGTCGAGTAGCTCCTCGCACAGGGCGCAACAGAAAAGGAGCGTCGCGTCTCGTGCTCCTCCCCAGCAAGACTGGGCCGAGGCGCGGAGCTCTCAGTCGAGGCCTTCCAGGGGCAAAACCGATTTGAGGACGGTTATTGTCGCCAGGAAGGCTTCGTCGAAGAAGCCCTGACGCCACAAACGTCAGGGTACTGAGGGTGGTCCCCACCAAGAGAGAAAGGTGTTCGCCGCAGTACACGGCGCCCGTTCTCTCTCAGTGCCCTCAGGGGCCCGTTCTGCCAACCCCGCCTGCGTGCCGGGGCGTAGACGGTCCCAGCGAGCGCTTTCCCGAGGGACGCTCGCTCGCTCCGAGGAGCGGTGTGATGCGGTTAGACCAGTTGTTCCCTGCCGGTGCGCCGTTACAGGGCACTGTGTCTGCCACTCAAAATATTCCCGAGGCCAGTCTCGAGAGACTGGTACCCTTATTAGAATTTTTGGCGGATTGGAACAGCCTTCCAAATATTTCTCAGTGGGTCCTGCAGACTATCGAGCACGGGTACGCGATTCAGTTCAGATCACGCCCGCCACGCTTCAGAGGGGTTCTTCCCACAGTAGTGGACCCCGAGCAGGCTCTGGTTATGGAACAGGAGGTGAAAACTCTGCTGCTGAAGGGGGCTATAGAACGAGTTCTTCCTCCCAGCAGAGAGTTGGGTTATTACAGCCGATATTTCATCGTTCCGAAGAAGGATGGGGGGTTGCGTCCAATTTTAGATCTGCGCCTATTAAATCGCTCAGTAGGGAAGCTCAAGTTCAAAGACGTTCCCTAGGCCGCTTTCCTCCTTCCTAGGCCGGGGTATGTTCCCAAGGTTCCAACTAATGTGGTCAGGCCTATTGTACTGCAGGCTTTCTGTCCTCCTCCATTTTTGACGTCGGACCAAGAGAAACTAAATCTGCTCTGCCCTGTTAGGGCTTTAGATGTGTATGTCCACAGAGCTGCCCCGTGGAGAAAGAGCGAACAACTGTTCGTTTGCTTCGGACCCCCTAAGAAGGGATGTCCAGTATCTAATCAGAGGTTGAGCAAGTGGGTGGTTGAGGCCATCTCTTTTGCCTACGAGTCCTCCGGTCAGCCTTCTCCTTTGGCTGTCCGGGCTCATTCAACCAGGGGTATGGCTGCCTCTAAGGCTATTTTGTCAGGAGTATCTATTCAGGATGTTTGCGATGCGGCAGGATGGTCATCACCGCATACATTTGTTAAGTTTTATCATCTTGACTTCAGCTCCACTCCAGGGGCGCAGGTGCTTTCGTCCGAATGTGCGCTCTGACTTCACACGATGGACACTTGCTCGTATGGCGGCGTTGGTATTAGCGTTCCCAAAGCGTTGTCACGCAGCTCGAGTTCCCTGATAGGGAACGTCTCTGGTTATGTATGTAACCCTAGTTCCCTGAAGGGAACGAGACGCTACGTGTCTTTGCCATACTCCCGGCATGCCCGTGAGCACTTGCTTCAGTTTATCAGAAGCTGACGCGCTTGTGTTTTGGGGTGCTTATATAGTTTCCTGGTCGATGACGTCACCCGCCTATGACGTTCCGTCTCGCCATTGGACTGATTTCATACGTGCTTCATGACGCACTCACGCAGGGGCGTTCCCAAAGCGTTGTCACGCAGCGTCTCGTTCCCTTCAGGGAACTAGGGTTACATACGTAACCAGAGACGTTTTCATACTGCACACATTTTATTTCCCCAAATACAGTATATCTAAAACCACTGATTAAATGCACTGCATGGTAAAGGTCACAGTTCTACACGAGGAATGAATTAATTAAACTAAATAAAGTACTTGTAATCTGTTTGGATTGGTAAACATCAGAATTATTTTGTTTTTATTATTTTTTATGCTGTTCAGGCTGAAAACAAAAACTATGCATCAGATTTTTCTGCCTAGGCTCTATGTTGGTAAACGGCCAAGATTACAAGAATTTGGGTGATATTTTGCATGCTGTAATCTTGGATTAAACACCTATTCTTTGTGCGCTGTAGACAACAGAGTCTGTGTGGATGGTTGTAATTAAAATTAGTCATAGAGAAAATATGGATTTTATCACGCTGTCCAGTATTCTAAAGCAGAGCGGGTGTGAAATTGAGAAAATGGTGGCTGTACTTTCTCGGTCCACCACCTCAGGCAGCATTGCTTAGAGAGAAACATATTAACTCACCCCAGGCCAGCCATGACGGACGTGGCGACCCAACAGTCGGAAAAAGTCAAGCTTGCGCCCCCACTTTCATTCTAAACGCATCCTGTCAAATCTGAGTTGATATTTAACTGATGTCTTGCTGCCTCTGTCTCGCCTCACACTGTGTATCAGGAAACATGGTTAAATTAGACCGAGAGATTTTTAGACACCCTATCTCAAATTCATCTCTGAAGAGAACTTGTGGCTTTTTACCTCTAAATGCTGGGTGGTTTCAACACATGTTTGGGTCATATATGGACAAACCCAACCATTGGGTTTAAACATTTAATTAAACTATTTAAACCAACGGTTGGGTTTTGTACATATTTGACATGGGTTGAAACAACACAGCATTTTTTAGAGTGTAGCAAATATAAAGATTAATAGGTCAATAACATTGTTCATATGTTTCTAGATCTATTAATTTGCAGTATTCAGTAAATCATTAAACATGTAATTTGTTCCTAAATTTCCCTAAATTCATTTTGTATATGATGATAATGTTTTTAATTTCTGAATTTAAAATATTATTATTCACTTTTGGGGTTTCGCTTAGAAAGCCTATCAACTTCGAGTATTAGAATACGAGCCAATGGCAAAGACATGCCATGGGTCTGCTGAATTTGCATAGCGTATCTCCGCCCTACCTCGTGGGTATAAAAGGAAGACGCTGGCAACATGCAGATATGTTTTCGCTTCGGAGCCAAGTTAATTCTTCGTTCCACAAGCCATCTCTGAACTGTCAGCTTCTTACAGACGAGCGAGATTCTCTGGTGTTGGTGTGACGGCGATCTCCCAGCGAGTGCGCGCTTCCTGCTTATCTGTGCAGTGGTTTGCCAGTGAGTATGTTTCTCCCCGGGCACTTCAAAACTCTCAGAGTTTTCTTTTCTCTCACAAAAGAGCTCGCACGCGACACGTCTTTCTAAAGATGGCTCGCCCGTGCATTTCTGGGTGTTCATGGACATGCAGGAGGGTAGGACTGACCCAGGGCTCTTCATTGAGCTGTGCGCCGCCACTGACCTTGCTCCCCGAGTGACGAAAGTGGCCACACGCTCCCTGGGTCAGGTGATGTCCACCATTCAAGCCTGTGGCCTAACCTGTCCGATGTGCAGGATGTCCGGCGGACCCGTCTGCTCGACACCCTCATGCAACACCCTCATATCCCAGGTCGGCCCTTCGGCGGTGGAGTTGAGGGCTGTACAACAGTTCTCAACCGTCCATGAGCAGACTGAGGCATTCTGCCCCGACGGCCCCGCCGTCCGCTCAGATCCCTCAGTCTGCCCACCACCGAAGGCGCCCCTCCCGCGGCTCCTACCCTGCCCGTTCACCCGGCTGGCTCTGGAGGCGCGCAGGGGGAAGCCACAGCCCTCTCCTGCCCCGCCCCCCGCTAAACGCCGGGCCAAGCGGCGCTCCTGAGACGGGCTGCTCAGGGATGATGGTCACTTCTCAGGAGATGGTAGCAGGACTACTCCTTCCACCGGTGGAGGGCCGGGAGAGAATCCTTTGTTTTCCACTTCCCGCTGCTCACCCCCGGGTGGGCAGCACCCTAATGTGGTTAAAGAAGTAGTGACATGTTCATCCCTGAGCATCCCTGAGTTCTAGGACGACACGGTGCGCCGCCTCCGAGCTGTGCACCCCTCGTACCCCTCTGTCCCAGAGCCGGATGACAGCACCCTCTGGTACAGTTCTTGGGAGCCTGGTTAGAGCTTCCCAAACTGTCCCGCTGGGTCGCAAGAACGATCAGGCTCGGCTACGCGATTCAGTTCGCACTGTCTCCTCCCCGCTTCAGGGGAGTCCGCTCCACTATGGTCGGTGGCAATGCCCCTATCATAAGAGCGGAGGTTGCCACCCTGCTGGCGAAGGGTGTGATCGAAACTGTCCTTCCAGCCGAAATGAGGTCCGGCTTCTACAGTCCGTAATTCATTGTCCCGAAGAAAACCGGTGGGTTACGGCCAATCCTCGACCTGCGCGTGCTGAACCGCTCCCTTCACAGGCTGCCGTTCAAGATGCTCACTGCGAAGCGCATTTTCGAATGTGTACGGCCCCAGGATTGGTTTGAAGCGATCGACCTGAAGGACGCCTACTTTTCATGTTTCCATTCTCCCTCGACACAGACTGTTCCTTTGGTTTGCTTTTGAGGGGCAGGCATATCAGTACGAGGGTCTCCCATTCGGGCTAGCCCTGTCTCCTCGTGTCTTCACGAAGGTCGTCGAGGCAGCCCTTGTTCCCCTTCGGGAACACGGGGTTTGCATCCTGAACTATCTCGACGACTGGCTGATCCTAGCTCACTCTCGAGATCAGGTTTGCGAACACAGGGACCTAGTGCTCCGGCACCTAGCCCGTCTGGGCCTTCGGGTCAACTGGGAGAAGAGCAAACTTTGCCCCGTGCAGAGGATCTCTTTTCTCAGTATGGAAATCAACCCGGTCGCCATGTCCGTGCAGCTTACGAGCGAGCGCAAGCAGTCACTTCTGACTTGTCTGAGACAGTTTGAGGGCAAGAGTGCGGTTCCACTGAAACTCTTTCAGAGGCTCCTGGGACATATGGCATCTGCAGCCGCGGCAACGCCACTCGGATTGCTTCATATGAGACCGCTTCAGCTTTGGCTTCGCGACTGAGTCCCGAGGTGGGCATGGCATCATGGCACCATCCGAGTACCAGTTACTCCGACCTGCCTTCAGAGCTTCACCCTGTGGGCGAACCTCAGCTTTCTACGGGCCGGAGGGCCCCTGGAACGAGCTTCGCGGCATGTTGATATAACGACAGATGCCTCCTCCACGGGCTGGGGTGCCATGTGCAATGGACGTGCTGCCGCGAGTTCCTGGATAGGACCCCAGCGCCTATGGCACATCAATTGCCTCGAGTTGCTGGCTGTACGTTTTGCTCTGCGCCGCTTCCGGGCCGTTCTCAAGGGCCAACACGAACTAGTACGATCAGACAATACCGCCACTGTAGCATACATCAACCGTCAAGGTCGTCTCCTCTCCCGCCACCTCCTCTTATGGAGTCAGAAACATCTGAGGTCACACTTGCCATTTACATCCCCGGAGCTCTGAACTGTGTAGCCGACGAGCTCTCGTGGTTTCAGCTCCTCCTGGGAGAATGGGAGCTGATTTCAGCTGATCTGGGACCAGTTCAGGGACGCACAGATAGATCTGTTTGCCTCTCACGACTCGACCGATTGCGCCCAGTATTATTCCCTGACCAAGGGCACGCTCGGCACAGATGCTCTGGCGCAGAGCTGGCCGCAGGGCCGCAAATATGCGTTTCCCCCAGTGAGCCTTCTGCGTTTCCCCCAGTGAGACTTCTCACCGAGAAGACCCCCGGAGATGTTCGATCAGTGTCATGCTTTCCTTCCTACAAGATGGGTTGGAGCGAAGGCTGTCTCCCTCCACCCTAAAAGTCTATGTCGCTGCCATTGCCGCACAGCAAGACTTTGTTGAAGGTAAGTCTTTGGGGAGGCACGACCTGATGGTCAGTTTCCTGAGAGGAGCGAGGAGACTGAATCCTCCTCGCCCTCCTCTCGTTCCCTCTTGGGACCTCACAGTGGTGTTAACTGCCCTGCGGAGTGCTCCCTTTGAGCCTCTGCAATCAGTGGAGCTTAAGTTCCTGTAAATGAAGACAGCGCTCCTGGTTGCACTGGCCTCCATCAAGAGGGTAGGGGACCTGCACGCATTCTCCGTTGACAAGCGTGCCTGGAGTTCGGGCCGGCTTACTCTCACGTGATCCTGAGACCCCGGCCTGGATATGTGCCCTAGGTTCCTACCACTCCCTTCCGGGACCAGGTGGTGAACCTGCAAGCACTGCCCCTGGAGAAGGCAGACCCAGCCTTGGCACTGCTCTGTCCAGTACGCGCCCTCCGCGCCTATGTGGACAGAACGCAGTGTTTCAGGACCTCAGACCAGTTCTTTGTCTGTTATGGTAGGACGCTGAAGGGAAAGGCTCTCTCAAAGCAAAGGTTGTCTCACTGGTTAGTGGACGCCTTTACTTTGGCTTACCAGCAGCAAGGTCGACTGTGCCCCCTTTGTGTGACTGCCCACTCCACCCGGAGTTGGCGTCCTCTTGGGCTCTAGTGCATGGCGCCTCGCTAACAGACATCTGCAGAGCTGCAGGCTGGGCGACACCGAGCACATTCGCCAGATTCTACAATCTCTGAGTGGAGCCTGTGTCCTCTCATGTACTCGCTTCAACCAGCTAGTACTGGACCCGCTCAGGTGTCTTCGCTTGCTCGCTATTCCACTCCACGGACTGGATATGTGCGATATTCCCCTCAAGTGAGCTTCTCCGAAAGCCCTGAGTTCCTCCAGCACTGCTGACGTCGGCGCCAGTGTCTATTGCCTTCGCGTCGGCTAGGTGCCTCCCGTGTGCATGGTCCCTCCCCTGAGCGACCCCCACATGTGTATTTCCACTGTGAGCCTCTCTGAGCATGTGTCTTTCCCTTGGCAAGCCACCATGCCACCCCTGGGGTTGAAATATTCCACCTGCGGCTGTACACCCCAGTGTTCTCCACATGTTTCCTTCGGGTCATATTTGTATTGAAACTCAGTCTTGGCTCCTCAGCGAAGAAACATATCTGCATTTTGCCAGCGTCTTCCTTTTATACCCACGAGGTAGGGCGGAGATACGCTATGCAAATTCCGCAGACCCATGGCATTTCTTTGCCATTGGCTCATTTTGTAATACTCAAAGTTGATAGGCTTTCTAAGCGAAACCCCATTCGTCATCATCCGACGCAACGTCTCCGTTCCCTACTCAGGGAACGAGGGTTACATACGTAACCGAGACGATTGTGTATGTGTGTAATATATATGGGTTTATATTGTGACGGATCGACTGCCTCGCCCTGAAACTCAGCGCCACCCTGTCCCTAAACTTGCCGCACTTCACCAGGTTCCTGACTGGAGTGGATTTGATTGGAGAGATGAGGAGAATTGGCGATGTGTGATGAGGCACACCTGTCTAGAATGAAGCCTCATCAGTGCCACTGTTAAATGCTAAGTGCGCCTCTCCTCGAGAGACCGGTCTCTTCCCTGTGCATGCACACTGATGTCCTCGTGTCCAGGAAGCGGTAGAACGGAGAACCATGCATGGTGCCGCATCGGGCCGCTATTCTCCTCAAGTTGTCATGGATAAAGAGGACAAGCCGCGATGCCGAAGCTGCCGCCCCTCGCGCCTCAGACCAGAGAGAGAAGCGCGTGCGACCGCCGCACACCGTCCCCTTACCAGGACCCATCCCATCTTTTCACTCCCCGTCCTTCACAATTCCCTGACACAACGAGGACACCAGATACCCTTTTATTTTAACACTTTATTTCCACCAGTTTTGGACATTTTATGTTTATTTAATTTAATAAATGCCTCCGAGGCCTGACACCACTCCCACTGTGTATGTTGTTTGCTCCTCCCGCCACTATACATATACACTCACCTAAAGAATTATTAGGAACACCTGTTCAATTTCTCATTAATGCAATTATCTAATCAACCAATCACATGGCAGTTGCTTCAATGCATTTAGGGGTGTGGTCCTGGTCAAGACAATCTCCTGAACTCCAAACTGAATGTCAGAATGGGAAAGAAAGGTGATTTAAGCAATTTTGAGCATGGCATGGTTGTTGGTGCCAGTCTGCCAGACAGGCCGGTCTAAGTATTTCACAATCTGCTCAGTTACTGGGATTTTCACGCACAACCATTTCTAGGGTTTACAAAGAATGGTGTGAAAAGGGAAAAACATCCAGTATGCGGCAGTCCTGTGGGCGAAAATGCCTTGTTGATGCTAGAGGTCAGTGGAGAATGGGCCGACCGATTCAAGCTGATAGAAGAGCAACTTTGACTGAAATAACCACTTGTTACAACCGAGATATGCAGCAAAGCATTTGTGAAGCCACAACACGCTCAACCTTGAGAAGGATGGGCTACAACAGCAGAAGACCCCACCGGGTACCACTCATCTCCACTACAAATAGGAAAAAGAGGCTACAATTTGCAAGAGCTCACCAAAATTGGACAGTTGAAGACTGGAAAAATGTTGCCTGGTCTGATGAGTCTCGATTTCTGTTGAGACATTCAGATGGTAGAGTCAGAATTTGGCGTAAACAGAATGAGAGTATGGATCCATCATGCCTTGTTACCAATGTGCAGGCTGGTGGTGGTGGTGTAATGGTGTGGGGGATGTTTTCTTGGCACACTTTAGGCCCCTTAGTGCCAATTGGGCATCGTTTAAATGCCACGGCCTACCTGAGCATTGTTTCTGACCATGTCCATCCCTTTATGACCACCATGTACCCATCCTCTGATGGCTACTTCCAGCAGGATAATGCACCATGTCACAAAGCTCAAATCATTTCAAATTGGTTTCTTGAACATGACAATGAGTTCACTGTACTAAAATGGCCCCCACAGTCACCAGATCTCAACCCAATAGAGCATCTTTGGGATGTGGTGGAACGGGAGCTTCGTGCCCTGGGTGTGCATCCCACAAATATCCATCAACTACAAGATGCTATCCTATCAATATGGGCCAACATTTCTACAAAATGCTTTCAGCACCTTGTTGAATCAATGCGACGTAGAATTAAGGCAGTTCTGAAGGCGAAAGGGGGTCAAACACAGTATGGTATTCCTAATAATCCTTTAGGTGAGTGTATACAGTATATCTCTTACCAACCCTTAAATTTGTGAACAGTATTGTACAAAATGTCATATTTATGAATTATTATTATTAATAATAATACTGTTTACTTTTTTAAAATATACTTAACTTTTTTCTTACAAAAAAGATCATTAAGATGTTTAGGCTACTCATGTATTTATTGTGCAAGGAAAATTGTGTTATGGTTAAAACCACACGACAAGTCTTTTGCATGTGTGTTTTAAAAACTAGATTTTTAAATATATATATATATATATATATATATATATATATATATATATATATATATATATATATATATATATATATATATATATATATATATTCCTTTTCTTCATCAGACTCTAATTTGACATTGACCCTAATATCGGGAAATATCACTAGAGTTTTGGATAAGTTAAAATACCCCCCCCACCCCCCCACCCCAAGGCACTTTGTCTATATTGAAATGTCAAATCTAAGCAAACAAAGGAGGAAACAATGAGACAAGCATCAAGGAGAAAATGTTTCACATCACTTATTCTCCCAATAGGATCTTTACATTGCAGAAGTCTCTAGATGGCTGAATATGTCATTTTCCACTCAGCCTCTGTGGTCTAACTCGGTATTTCAATTTACAATGACTGAGGCAACTGAGGCCTTTTTCTGGTTGTCCGCGATATATTTGCCATGCATGTCATGTCAAAATGCAGCAAGTCTTTATATATATATATATATATATATTTCTTTTTTTGTTTTTCTTCTTGTGTAGGTGAAGGTGAACGTGAGCAGGTGGGAGATGTGTCTGTGACTACTCTTCTGTCATCTCAAGCATATCCAACATTCTATGAGATTCTGATCTGGATGCTTGTGCAGCTTCTTTTAACATCAGGCGTTGTGTGTGTGGTGTGTGTCAGTGGGGTCTCTACATGTCATGTTTTATACCAGATATCGGCTCTGACGCTGGCACTTTAATATCTTCTCACAACCATATATTTCTGTTTTTATTAGATAATCCCTGCTAACTTCTTAGGCCTCTTCTAAGGCCTCTGACATCTGCCTAAAGACTTAGGATATGGATCATAACACGGATTTTCTTTCTCTTTGGTGTGTGTCTGTGCGCATACAAAACACAATCTTAGTGATACTGCTGTGAAGAGACTAGGATAAATACGTCAACTGCTTTTCTGTTGTTGTTTAGTAACTCCACTCGGAGGATGATTCATGCATTCTATTATCGGAGAGATGAGGACGTTTAAAGATGCGGGAAATTTTTCAAATCACACGGTTCTGTATCTGTAAAAAAGAGTGCAGAAATAAATACATTTGAACAGAAATGGAGGGGGAAAATCTTGTTAATTTTTTGGTTCTTCTCTCTTCGCTTTCTGACTACTGATGTGTGCAAATTATAATGTAATGTGTTTAAATGTTTACTGGAAAACATTTAATCTAAAAAATGCTTGCATGAAGGAACTGCCAGCAAACGTGATTAGATTATTCATTCCCGAGCATCTCAAAAAAATTGTATATTCTTTCTTCTGCTCAGTATTTAGAGTAGCTCTCCATGTTAAGGCTTAGATGGTTTTTGAGTTTCAGTTCTCACCATTTTATATATGAAGTAGTTGTCTGAAGATGTCTGATAGAGCTGCATGGAATTTAAATTGATTTAAAGTTCATTAAATTAACTGTCACATTCACCTCCAAAACCTTCAAAATGAATACTTGGGTCCATATTCCCTTAAAAAATTATATATATATCGTCTCTGTCAGGCAAAACCCTTGAATGTCCAAAACTCCTACTTTTTAGGAAATGAAAAAACAAACAAACATATTTTTAAAAGTTGATATTGTGGCTGTATATATGGTCAGACACTTGCATGTGCCATTGTATTATAAACATTTGACCAAAATCAAGCTCAGATGAAGTTACGAGGATTTAGACCTGTGAATTTCTGAGAATTTCGGACATACGTGTTTTGTCTGTCATTAGAATGACCCCAGTAAGTGATTCACATTATGTTTTCATCAACTTACAGTAGCTATGTGGACTCTCAGTTTTTTCTGTCATTTGGGCAAAATCATGTTCTAAAATATGAAGTTCTATGCAAAGGCTATTTATGACATTATTGGCTATGACTCGACAAGAAATGCTAGACTAAGACACTCTTCTCCGTTCCTCAAATGCATTAACTGTGCACCTTGATGGGGTACATTATTATATATGTATCTCAAACCTGTTCTGCACATGTACACTGCTCTGTTTGATCTGTGGATGTAGTTATTGGATGGCACATCATAATCACCCTTGATCATTCCTTTGTACACAAAGACAAGCTTGTGCTTATTTCCTCTCCTTTTATCACTTGTACAACACTGGCAAGATTTTTTTTTTCTGGAATCTGTTTGATTTGTCTTATTTTTAGCTTGAAGTTCCCGTATTTTTATTGGTTTGCCAGATGAAATGTTGGAAGAACAAGCAGAGAAACTGACATGATAATGCCATACGATACTCGTAAATGTTCATACCCGGATATTAGATTGATCATCATATTTCACATGTAGTTATTTTATGCCATTAAGACAATTGTATGTTGACTCAAAACTCAGTGGAGGGTGTGATGGGTGACAGATTAGCTGTTCAAAGCATATTCATGATAATCTCATCAGGTGTCATAACATGTAACAAAGGACAAAGATCAACCAGCATCACTGAGCAGACTTACACTGAAAATAACAATGGGGACATTATAGCGGTCTGGCCATCTGGAGCTGTGTTGAAATTCCTGCTGGGATGATCCACCTGTGGGACGCCAGTGTATTACATTTATTTACATATTAAATCCTGGCTCAGTCAGTCTAACTCGTTCTGCTAAACAATTTAGGCAGTAATTGTGAAGGGGTTGGAGGGAATGTTGATAAATCTGAGGTCCAACTGTCACTGAGCCCAAGCCATATGGCTCATTTTAGTCTCAATTTAGCTGTATATCATTATCCAGCCCATATCTCTTCACACTCAGACAGATGTAGCCTCTGAAGAATCAGCTATTAGGAAGACAACAAGGAAGAGGATGACCATACAAAGGTTGGGCTGACAGTCTTAAGAGGAAGACGTCAATATTTGTTTGTGATGAGTGCTGGCTAATTAAGCAAATGAGACCATAACTAAAGGACAGTCAAACAATATATAAATATCAAAATGTTTAACTATTGTATACTTTGTTTAGATATTTTATAGTTAAATATGTGATAGATCTCCTAAATTTAGGAATGAACTTTTGGTCTGAGATTTAAGTCTATATAATATAAAATTTATTTGTAGAGTTAAAAATTTATTTGTAGAGTTAAAAATTTGTAGAGTTAAAGTTCTACTTCCTGCTCAGCTACTGTTCGGACGCTCTCGCTTACTGCTCCGCGCTTTGCTCTATCGCTTTTATATTTCTATATTTTATCTCCTTTTATCACCTAATTTTAACTTCAGCAAATCAGCACAGTGCTCAAACGTTTGGATTACTACAAAAAAAAAGCAGAATTATTTTATTCAACCAGCCTCCCACTGAAAGCTTACATTCCGGGGAAGAGAAAACAAAACTGCCTACATTCATAAGGATAAGAAAATGCCTCCTCTGGAATCTACTTGCTGCTCCAACTGCCACAGACTTTTACAAAGGATTGCAATTCTTGAAACAAAGTTAATTGCGGGACCACCAAACCAGACGGAACACACAACAGAGCTTCGTCATGGACGTCCTCAGCATACAGCCGGTGAGTCCCATGAATCTAGTGCTTCTCGACAGGCCATACTGAGTGTAGAGAAACAAGCCGATCGTTTTACTAATCGATGGCACAAACAGGGTGCGAGACCCAAAGGCACTCGAGACATCAGATTGTCACGAGCATCACATATTACTGCAGTAGCATCCTCTACCCCAGATACGGCTCTGACAAGGACTGCAAACACTGGTCTCCTACCACCGCCTATACATCTTGAGAACAGATTTGAAGTATTAATGAATGAGGAATCCCCAAATTTGATGAATGTGATCACACACAGACAGAATCAGCCAGTAGCTAACACTGATGCTAACTGGGGCTCAAGGTCGAGCAGACAGCGGCACTCAGCTCAGAGCGCAGCCGAGCCCAGGACTCTGATAGTGGGCGACTCCATAATCAGAAACATTAATAGCAGGGATACAACAACGTGCTGCCTTCCACAAGCAACAACATCTGATGTAAACAGGGAACTTCAGAACATTCTGATGAAACATAAGACTGCAAATCGACTCATCATTCATGTGGGGAAGAATGATATTCATAAAGAGCAGTCGGAACTTCTTAAAAAGGATTTCAATGAACTTTTTGAAACACTTAAAAGACTGAAAGTTCAAACATTCATCAGTGGACCACTCCCAGCAAGAGGAACAAACAGGTTTTCACGGTTGCTTGGGCTTAATACATGGCTGCAAAAAACCTGCAATATAAAAGGAGTGAACTTTATTGACAACTTCAATCTTTTCTGGAGTCAGAGGCAACTGTTTCAACAGGATGGCCACCACCCAAACAAACTTGGTTCAAGAGTGCTAAAGGACAATATCTACTTCTCCCTCCGTCATCCTTCTGCAATGTGTGCCAATCCACTCAACCTGAATGGCACACACACACCTGGATACAGTATGAATGACCACAGGATTTCACTTCAGCCCCTGAATGGACATGCGGTTGACACATCACACAAGGACAGTGATAACACCACTCAGCCACAACAACCTCTGCTCACGGACACAATCTCAGCTGAGCCCTGCCCACAGAGCTCACCACAGACAGACTGTGACATACCAGTACTGCTCCAATATACAGCACCCAAGGACGACTTTCTGGAAAACAGCCAGGGAAACCAGGACAGCATATTACAGCCTCCAATAACACCAGAGCAAAAATCACTCTCACTGGAAACATTATCACTCTCTCCAGCATCTCCACTTCTGTGCTTCTCAGAGAAAATGGAACAACTGGTGCACGCTGGAACTAGACTATCCCACTCTTTTGCTGCGAGCCCCCAGATACCAACCAAAAAACGCCAGGCCCCACAACCACCAAAGCCTACGGGCCCAGCTCGCCCTCCCCCTCCCCCTGTGAGAGCTCTTCGGCCTCTGCCACAGCGCCAGGGCCCACACCCCCCTTCATCTGCTCGAGGTGAACCAAAAACAACTGATACCAGCTCTCAGTGATATGTGTCGGGTCCCCGCTATGATAACAATAACTTTCTCAAATGTTTACAGAACAAGCGGGAACCCAGTGTGCCTGTATGTTTTTCTATTGCTGTTCAATTACATGATAGAAAGTCTAAGGCCTTCAAAAGCCGTACAGCAAACCCATCTAATCTGGTGCCTATTACACGACATACCAAGATTGCTGTGGGGACAAAAAGTAAGACTGTTAAGTTAGCACTTTTAAACATCCGCTCACTTAAAAATAAATCACTTTTAGTCAATGACTTAATAACCACATACAACCTGGATTTTATGTTGCTAAATGAAACTTGGCTAGAAGAAAGTTGCAGTGCAACAGTCCTCAATGAAACAGCCCCTCCTAACTTTACTTTTATGAGTGTCTGCAGAGCTGTCAGAAGAGGCGGAGGTTTAGCTGCTCTTTATAAAGATGTCTATCAATGTAAGCAAATATCATTTGGGAATTACCCGTCTTTCGAATATCTGGGTATTGTGTTAAAAGGTGCTCCACGCGTTTTACTTATCATTGTTTACAGGCCTCCAAAATACTCTCCAGCTTTTGCTGAGAACTTAACAGAACTGTTAAGTTCTATTTCCTCAGAGTTTGACTGCTTTGCCATTGCTGGAGATTTTAACATTCACATAGATAATGCAGAAAACAATATGGCAAAAGAAATCAAAACTGTTTTAAAAACTTTTGATCTGACTCAGCATGTACATGGAGCCACACATAATCGTGGACACACTCTAGATTTACTTATCAGTAAGGGTCTAAACATTTCATCAATTGTTATTAAGGATGTAGCACTGTCTGATCATTTTTGTATTTTCTTTGATATATTGATCTCTCCTGCCATTGAAGCTAGATCTGTGTCTGTCAAGAAGAGATGCTTAAATGAGAATACTAGTGTACTATTTATGAAGGCTATATCTTTAACACCAAGCATATCTGCTGACTCTGTTGATTTTCTCCTTGATTCTTTTAACTCAAAAGTTAAGAGTGTAATTGATGATATTGCTCCTGTGAAAGTCAGGAAGAAGAGTGGCAGACAAAAAGCACCTTGGAGAAACTCAACAGCAGTGCAAAATATGAAAAGACAATGCAGAAAAGCAGAGCGCATGTGGCGGAAGACAAAACTTGTAGTCCATTATAACATCTACAAAGACAGCATCCATGCTTTCAATAAGGAACTAAGCAAAGCTAGACAGACTTTTTTCTCGAATATTATAAACAGCAATATAAACAACACGCGCACTCTTTTTGCTACTGTAGAGAGACTGACAAACCCCCCAAACCAGATTCCCAGTGAAATGCTCTCAGTGAGAAAGTGCAGTGAGTTTGCTTCTTTCTTCTCTGAGAAGATCAATAATATCAGAAAGGTGATCAGCTCATCCTTGAGTTGCGCTGGGGTCAGGCAGATCAAACAACAGCACGAGAAAGTAGCCACTATGTGTGATTTCGAAGAAATTGATGGCAAAATTTTGGAAGAAACCGTACAGCAACTAAAAACATCAACCTGCGCCCTTGATGCACTTCCCACATCTTTTTTCAAAAATGTGTTACACAGCTTAGAAGCAGATCTCCTAGAAGTGGTAAATGCCTCACTTCTCTCTGGGAGTTTTCCGACCTCCCTGAAAACTGCTGTTGTCAAGCCCCTCCTGAAAAAGAGCAATCTGGATAAGACCATATTAAACAACTATAGACCGATCTCAAAACTTCCTTTCATAGGCAAAATCATTGAAAAAGTTGTCTTCAATCAGCTGAACAAATTCTTAAGCTCGAATGGATACTTTGACCATTTTCAATCTGGTTTCCGACCGCACCACAGTACAGAGACCGCGCTCATAAAGATAATAAATGATATTCGCTTAAATACTGATACAGGCAAATTATCAGTGCTGGTACTACTCGACCTCAGTGCTGCATTTGACACTGTCGATCACAAAATACTTCTTGACAGGCTGGAAAACTGGGTCGGGCTTTCTGGGATAGTCCTAAAATGGTTCAGGTCATACTTAGGAGGCAGAGGTTATTATGTGAGTATAGGAGACCATAAGTCTGAGTGGACATCCATGACATGCGGAGTCCCTCAAGGCTCAATTCTTGCGCCACTCCTATTCAACCTGTACATGCTCCCAATGAGCCAAATAATGAGAAAGAACCAAATCGCTTACCATAGCTATGCAGACGACACACAGCTCTACTTATCCCTATCGCCTAACGATTACAGCCCCATTGACTCCCTTTGCCAATGCATTGATGAAGTAAACAATTGGATGTGCCAAAACTTTCTTCAGTTAAACAAAGACAAAACTGAAGTCATTGCGTTTGGAAACAAAGATGAAGTTCTCAAGGTGAACACATACCTTCAGTCTAGGGGTCAAACAACTAAAAATCAAGTCAGGAATCTGGGTGTGTCTCTGGAGTCAGACCTTAGTTTCAGTAGTCATGTCAAAGCAATAACTAAATCAGCATATTATCACCTGAAAAATATTGCAAGAATTAGATGCTTTGTTTCCAGTCAAGACTTAGAAAAACTTGTGCATGCTTTCATCACCAGTAGGGTGGATTATTGTAATGGACTTCTCACTGGCCTTCCCAAAAAGACCATAAGACAGTTGCAGCTCATACAGAACGCTGCTGCTAGGATTCTGAGCAGAACCAGAAAATATGAACACATCACACCAGTCCTCAGGTCTTTACACTGGCTGCCAGTTACATTTAGGATTGATTTTAAAGTATTATTACTGGTATATAAAACATTCAATGGCCTAGGACCTCAATACATTGCAGATATGCTCACTGAATATAAACCCAACAGATCACTCAGATCATTAGGATCACATCGGCTAGAAATACCAAGGGTTCACTCTAAGCATGGCGAGTCTGCTTTTAGCTACTATGCCAGCCGCAGCTGGAATCAGCTTCCAGAAGAGATCAGATGTGCTCCTACAGTAGTCACATTCAAATCCAGACTCAAAACACATCTGTTTAATTGTGCATTTACTGAATGAGCACTGTGCCACTGTTCGTCCGACTGTTTGCACTGTATTTTATTTTATGTTTTAATTATTCTGATTTCTGTATTTTATCTTTTATTCTAAACTGTTTTAATTATTCTGATTTCTTTTGATTATTTTAATTTCTTCTATGTAAAGCACTTTGAATTACCATTGTGTATGAAATGTGCTATATAAATAAACTTGCCTTGCCTTGCCTTGCCTAGAGTTGCAAAAATAAATGATGAAAAAATGGTGAAAACTTTTAAGCACTTTTAATATGACTTTCATATTACAAAAAGAAAATATTTTTTTTTGTCTGTTCTGTTAGTTTTAATAATAAAAAAAATGCCTTTAGTTTAAGAAACACCCACCTGCTTTATAACTACATTCAGGTCAGACCAAATCATTGCTGCAAGGGCGAGGAAAGGGACGGATCAAACAATATCAGCATTCTAAGAGCTACAGTAACTAGGCTGCTAACTCCACACTACCATATCTGCAGCAGACATTATTTTTCCCCCAAGTAAAATTCTGTCTCTAATTGACCGTTCGCAAAGACCCCCTTTAGTTACTGTTGCTATGTCCGTGTTGCTACTGTTGCTACGCTGCTCTCACGACACACCATGTTCTCATGCAGTGAAAAATACATTGCGGAGCAGAGAGGACACTGACAACACGCTGACAGACAGGACAGACCAGGTTACTTTTGATATGAAACAAAGTCTCAACTTAAAAATTTGGTAATTTTTTAAAGAAATTTAAACAATAAATACCGTTTTATGGCTCTTTAATGTGTCTGACAGATCGCTGTAGCGCCTAATTTAAAGCTGCTCGTGGAACCGATCATCTCTTCCTTATAGTTAATTCATAGCATACAATAAACATGAATGAACATAAGAAGGAATGTTGTTTTAACCGCGGAAAGACGTCAGTACACTTTGTTTTTCAAGTTCAAATCCTCAAACGTTAATCTACTAACTCTCCTGACTGCTTTGTCGGACAAAAATGGCGGATTCGGCAGATGGCGGATAATGATTGGTCAGATCGCCTGTGAAGGGTCAACTTACTACAAATTTAAGGGAGTTCTGTGTAGGTGGGGACATATTTGCCTCAAATGTTACTGATATTACATGGCTTTGTTGTGTATTGTTTCAATTATTTTTTGCCCTTTGATCTTTAGTTAATTATTATTATTATTTGTCTACCAGTTCAGATAAGATTGACAATATAAGAGGAGGAAGACATCCACAATGGTACACAGACTGCCAGAATGACAGCATCCCCATCTCCCAGGCATGTCATTACGTTGCTGTCTTGCCACCAGCCAATCGCAGCATTGCTGAACAAGTATCGATATATCTGCCTTTTCCAATTGACACAAGAACGTGCAGTAATCTCAGACAACTTAATCCAGATATTTTAATCAAATCACAAGTTCTTTTGAATAACTAAATTAGTCAAAGATCAGTTATCATGATTAGAAGATCTGGCATGTCAAATAATCTCAGATATATTAAGCGAAGTACGAAGAAGGAAAGTGTTGTGCATTCAGAGATGCTCTTCTGCAGACCTTGATTGTAACAAGTGGTTATTTGAGTTACTGTAGCCTTTCTATCAGCTTGATCCAGTCTTGGCCATTCTCCTCTGAACTCTGGCATCAACAAGGAATTTTTGCTCACAGAACTGTCGCTCACTAATTTTCCAATTTTTGGACCATTCTCTGTAAATCCTAAAAAAAGGATCCTATAGGTTGTGTGAGGAAATCCCCTAGATCAGCAGTTTCTGAAATATTCAGACCAGCCCGTCTGGCACCAATAACCATGCCATGTTCAAAGTCCCTTAAATTACCTTTCTTTTCAATTCTGATGCTCAGTTTAAACTTCAGCAGATCATCTTTCTTAATATGCGTTCTTCAAAGATCTTGTGTCCTTATGTTCTCGTACTACGTCATCATCAACCGTCGAAGTTCAATTCCAATACTCAAGAACGCAAGTACAGAGGACACATGAAAGTGCCCGGATGTGATCTCGAGGATTCATCAAATGTGCTCGTAATACGTCATCATCAACCGTCGAAGTTAAATTCCAATACTCAAGAACGCAAGTACAGAGGACACATGAAAGTGACCGGATATGATCTCGAGGATTCATCAAATGCAGACTTGAGAGAATTGAACCATTAAAAATCCCAGAAGACGCTGTGGGCAGTCGAGGTACGGAAGCCTGCAATTTTTAAACTTCTCGTTCTCACTTAAGAGATTCCTGCTGCAAACTCGAAATACGTGACAGCTCGTGGAAGTAAACATTTGTCTGTCTCTTTTTGCTTAATTTTAATAAAGTGATAAAGACCTTAAGAAAACAGCAGAATTTTTATTGGCATATTAAAAAGAATCTTAACATTGACAAAACATAGGTAACACATAGGCTACTAATTTTTATAAATACACACGATAAACTAAAAAGATATAAATACAGTATGAAAACAGTGTCTATAATAATATGAAAGAAATGTTTAATTGGTTGTGACATTTGTTTTTGATGTTATGTTGTATTAATTGTGTTTTGGTCATTAATCGCTATTTGCTGAGATGGTAAATGGTAAAATGGACTGCATTGATATAGCACTTTCACAGACCCAATGGCCACCAAAGCGCTTTACATGTTGCCTCACATTCAACCATCCACTCACCCACTCAATTCTCACACAGATGCGTTCTGATATGTGTGTGTGTAAAACACAAGACAAACTAATTTCTGTGTAAATCTGTTTCCAAAAATAAACAAATGAAAGCGTTCAATTTAAGGGGAAAGTTTACTCACAATGGACCTGTTCATTAAACACAAGCAGAGCGAATTTTTGTGTAAATCATTGTACAAATCCATTTGTGTTTCTGTTCTTCTGGTGTTTGGTGTCATCAATTTGAATACCATGCCCCAATTTGCATACTACTTCTGATTCCACACTTCTCACATATCTGTCACAACAAACTTGAATGTAATGAATTATTTACATGTTCCATTAAAAAACCTGTTTCAAAGTGAACCCCTTTAACCCCACCAAGAGTGTTCTATGTAAATGTGCCTTTGTGTGCTTTATGGAAGAATTTAAGGAGTTTATTTGTGTACACCAGTTACTGTCCACCATTTGTACTACACTGTTAAAGATTTAGTTCACCCAAAAATACAAATTATGTTCATCATATACAGTAAAGCAAAGACTTTTCAGAAGTCTTGGATTGAACCATTTAATCCATATGGATTTATTTTACAATATGTATGTGTATGTCAAATATTTTGAACAATTTGTGTTTTAGGTGAATAGACTTTCAATGGTGGGACATACATCAAATAAAACAAATCTATATAAACTGAGTAGTTTAATCCAAGTCTTATGATGTGATTAACGGATTTAATTTAGGATTTATCTTATTGGTTCTTGTCGCGCACGCACGCACGCACGCACGCACGCACGCACGCACGCACGCACACACACACACACACACACACACACACACACACACACACACACACACACACACACATACAAGCCTATGTATACAGAAGTAATAGGACATGTATCCTGTTGTAGAATTGGAATACAATTTTATTTTGGAATATGTTTTAAATTATCATTATTTAGGACTTTACATATCCTCATGCACATAGACTTCCCTCATTTACCCTCACATGTGCTAATATAGCAAACATTGAATGAGACTGTGCTTTTTGGCACTGCATGTGTTAAATGAGAAATAAATGAAGTAATGCTTCAGATGCTTATCTTGTCTAATGTGCCATGTGAACATCACAGTAAAATGGAATGATTGACTTGAACATAAGTTATGTAATAACTATTCTCTTTGTATTAACAATAAAAGGACTAGGCCTAGTTCACGGAAAATGAAAGTTCATTATTCACCCTTCTGCCACCTACATAACTTTCTTCCTTGGAACACACAAAAAACTCTAATATAATGTAGCAGTCTTATTATATAATATACTATTATGTAATATGAAATATATTGTAGAATTGTATGGACCACTTTTATGCTTCTTTTATGGTGTTCCTGCTAAAGCTCAGAAGTTTCAATCCCTATTCATTATAAATGCACGGAAAAGAGCAACAAGTGCAGTTCTTTAGAACCTTCCTTTTGTGTTCCACCAAAGAAAGAACATCAATTAGGGTTGGAATGCCACTAGGGTGAGTAAAATGTTCTCAATTTCTTCAAGTCATTACTATAGCAGATATATCAGATATTTTATACACTGCCTAAATAAATGGATCAGATTTCATCACTTACAGAATGACCAATGAACAGATTTATGTGCAGTGTGACCAAAGCCTGAGGGGCCTTGGCTGCTTTAATTTTTCCCGGACTGTGATGGCCACTGGGTGGAGCTGTCTCTCTGCCACACACACACACAAACACACAGACACACAAACATCTAAAGAGACAGTCATTTCTGTCTTTTTTCTCTATTTGCTTGCCTACCTTACTACTGTCATACACACACTCAGTTTCGCTATATTTGTGGGTACTCTCCATGTGTAATGGTTTTTATACTGTACAGACCGTATTTTCTATCCCCCTAAACCACACTAAACCTACCCATCACAGAAAACTTTCTGCATTTTAACGTTTTCAAATAACCATCATTTAGTATGTTTATTAATGAATTTCCCTTGTGTTCTCACTATGTAGGTGATCTCAGGTTTTACTATCCTTGTGGGGATAGTACATAGGTTAAACAAGTACACACAGACACACACCTGTAGACACTTGAGGACGTTGCCGTTACTGAAAAATCTGCACTGCTTTCCCTGAATGATCCCTTTACCACCTGCAGAATGTGCTGGAGAACATGTGAAAATCCTCTGTGATGTTCAGCGGTGCCTGTTAGTTATCACACCTTCCGACAGGACAGCTTCCTTGGCCTTAGACAGTTTCTCTTGGCCCTTTTCCACAGTTTTACCATTATATATGAGTAGGAGGTTTTTACTGTTATGGTGAAAAACATCATCTCAGTCTTATCTAACAGACCTGAGCCTCTGAGTCATTGTCTAGTGTAAATCACAATGTGAAACAGTGCTCTGCCTAGTACCTGGTTCCCTATGGAATTATCCTTGCCATTATACTGACACCTGGGAGGCGCACAGCAATTTTGAGAAACAGTGTTTTTAGATCATCTTCAGCTGTGCTGGCAGCGTAACCTCCAAACAATGGAAAATGATTAAAGTAAAAAGGCAAATGTGTTTCAGGAAGTAATTTCTGCAGCGTGTCTATATCACACTCTGTGGTGAACGCTTCAAATCTGAGATGAGACTCCTCGCTTTGGAAAGTGATGTACACTTGACCTAGGTGAAGATTGTCTTCTGCTTATGTGATTTGGAAGCAGAAAGCCATTATACACAGATATGCACAATGCGATCTTTTAATTTGCTGAGTAAAAATATTTCACTGCTTACACCTTTTCCTTTCACATTTCCCTTTTTGACGGCTATTATCAAGGTGTTTGTGGCATCTTAAAAATCTTCCTTTTGTTATAGACTAGGAACAGGGTTCTCTGTTTTATTTAACCCATAACTAACTTTACCACCCTTAAATAATTAGCCGATTATAGTTAAATGGTTTTATTCTGATATGTTATTAATGCAAATTTAAATTGTCAAAGTTTTATTGAGTTTAGGTATCTTTTTACTTTTTACGAGATTAACACACTTTTTAATTTGTCACACAAGCAATTCACTTTCTAATCTTTTCAGCTGGACAGTTTTAACATCACATTGTTTATTTGCACTATAGCTGCTCTACCCCGTAATATTGGTTTGGCATAATGATAACAGAGTAGGGCCATCTCCATGCTCATTGATTGATTGATTGATTGAATGATTGAATGATTGATTGGTTGATTGGTTGGTGCGTTTGATGTTGTACAGAAGGATCAGGATATGTTTACACTGTGGCTGTATGTGTTTCTATCTACCTCCAAATGTATTTCAAGTGATCTGGTCACAAAACACTTTGGACCACACTTACATTACTGTTCAAATATTTGGGGCAGGTAAAGATTTTGATAATCTTTTTAAAATATACTTTTTGTAGAAGATATAAAAAGTATCTTATGCTCAAAACACAAAGATGAAGCAAAACTAACAACTAACAAAAACTAAAACAGTAATATTGTGAAATATTTTTTCAATTTAAAATAATTATTTTCTATTTAAATATTTGTATATATTTTTAATTTAATGTTTAATGTTAATATAAAATGAGAGGTCACACTTTAGATTAGGATCCGATTCTTACTATTAACTAACTATTAACTATGACTTTTACCTCAATAAGCTCTTAATTACTGCTTATTAAAAGTTAGTAAGGTAGTTGTAAAGTTTAGGTATTAGGTAGAATTAAGGGATGTAGAATAATGGCCATGCAGAATAAGGCATTGATATATGCTTTATAAGTACTAATAAACAGCCAATATCCTCCTAATATGCATGCTAATAAGCAACTAGTTAATAGTGTGAATTGGACCTTAAACTAAAGTGTTACCAAATGTAATTTATTAATGTGTTGCAAATTTAATTTTCAGTATCATTACTCGAGTATTCAATGTCACAAGATCCTTATAATTCTAATATGCTGATTTGGTGCTCAAGAAACAATTTATTATTATTATTATTATTATTATTATTATTATTATTATTATTATTATTATTATTATTATTATTATTATTATTATTATCAATGTTAAAAATTGTGCTGCTTAATATTTTTGGGAAACCTTTTCAAGGTTCTAATGAATCAAGTTCAAAGCATAATTTATTTGAAATAGAATTGTACAACTGCATTTAGAGTTTGTGTTCTGTACCGTACACTTCAAAACCACATGAAACTTTAGACATTTAAATTCTGGCAGATAACACAAAACTGTTTATTGCTAATAACCAATAAATAGCCAATAGTCACATTCTGTATTTGGTCTAAATAAATGAACAATCAAACACTATAATCAACACTTTAAAAACTAATGGTGAATTAAGGTATTGCAATATTATGATGCACAGTATAAAAATTAATGTTTGTTTTGATATTTGGCAAAGATTACATGTAATGGCGTTATTATATTAATTGAAGATTAGCTTTAAGTAAGCATTAGATGACTGCAATGGCGTGAGCTTGAGAAGTGGCCAAGTACCATGTTCACAAGGTCATTTGAAGCATTTGGCCTCGAGCATAATTGCAATTATTAAATAGATGTGTTTGAACACTTGTGTTCTGTCTGCATTAACAAGTAATCTAATTACTCATACTTTTCCATACTAGTACAGTGAAATAAATGTACTATTTTCAGCAAACTGAAATGTCATTACATTCTCCTGTGTGTGTGTGTGTGTGTGTGTGTGTGTGTGTGTGTGTGTGTGTGTGTGTGTGTGTGTGTGTGTGTGTGTGTGTGTGTGTGTGTGTGTGTGTGTGTGTGTGTGTGTGTGTGTGAGAGAGAGGGGCTGGTTTGCTACGAGAATGAGATCAGTGTGATTAAAAAAATCTCTTTCCATTTCGCTTTGTAAATGTCACCCAGGCAACACCAAAACACTTGCTTTTTTCGCCTCCATTTTCAGATGCATGTAAAAAACAACCTGCTATAAAACAATTTTAATTACAAACTTGAAAGAATTCCAGCATTTCTGTGAGATGTGTTTTTAAATGAAATCCCTGCAATTCAAATAAGTGTGATCTTTCACTTCTGAAAGGGCAAAATACACCAGCTCCACTCTTTCTGCACCTCATCTGAGAATAATGCTATATATATAGCATTATAGGTGTGTGGGTTTTTTTATAAGTTTCTTATAACATCTTCAGTTTCTTATAACATTTCCATGGCTAAAGTCTGATTACACTGTATTCAGCACAAACTGAGCTGCAAAAATATGTGAGCAGCATGTGTGTAAAAGTTTGTATTTTTGGTCCACTGATCGCTGCCTTGTTAATTCTGAGAAAGTACTGCCACCAAGGTTTCTAGCCAACATTTATGTGGGTAGTACGAAAGTGCCACGGAGAAGCAAGCTATACAAATACACATTAAGGATAATTAGAGTAATTACATAGAAGCTAATGGGCACTAGTCTTACAGAAGAACCTTTTATTTCCACACATTTATTTGAAAATATTTTTTTTGGTGGCTGTGCTATATTTTTGGATACTTTGAGGATGATTTTGATAAATACCTCTCCAATGTTATGCTAAATGTTTCTCAGTTTGTGTAAATCTGCTGTGTCAAACTTCTCATTAGGTGTCTGAACTTCATATTTTGAGTACTGATCAAATATACTGCAACAGTAAGTTCTGTACTAATGTTGGGTTAGAGCACTGTCATCAACCTTGGGTAAATTTGTTGGGTCCAATTGTGCACAAATCAGGTTGTAGACTTGTATAGCAGGAAGCCAAATACATTTGTCATGACTCAATGGATAACAGGAAGCAATAGCAGGTAAATAACTCTTTATTAAGGGAATGAGGAAGTGCAAACAGAAAGACACGGGCGTGGAACTGGTGACCCAGGGACGTCGATGGTCAGCGAGGTGAATCCCAAGTGGTGCGGTGAAGACAGACGAAGAACAATCCACAAACGGTGATAATCCACAACCGATGATAATCCACAATCAAGACGAACTTCACAGGAACACACGACGAGAGACTCAGGAACACAAGACTGGAACATCGAACATCCAACGAACGATCTGACAATGGAGATGAGAAAACTGTGAGCATATATAGTGAAATGAGATAGGCTGCAGCTGGTGATGATATGATGATCAGCTGGAGCGAGTCAAGGAATGACACTCAATCACGCCCACAACACACGTGCTTTCATGCAACAACAACAACACGAGACGAGAAGGAAGCAATGAATTAGTATACCGTGACAGTACCCCTTCTCCTAAGGACGCCTCCTGGCGTTCTCAGACTCCCTTACCTGTCGATTGTAATCATCGATCAGAGAGTGATCCAGAATGTCTCTAGCAGGTACCCAACTTCTCTCCTCCGGACCGTAACCTTCCCAGTCCACCAAGTACTGAAATCCACGTCCCCTCCGCCTTGAATCCAGAATACGATTAACCGAATAGGTGGTGTCCCCATTTACGAGACGCGGCGGGGGGGGAACCGGGACTGGCGGATTAATGTGAGCATGAAACACGGGTTTAATTTTGGAAACGTGAAAAACGGGATGTATTCTCCTGTACGCTGGAGGTAAACTAAGGCGGACTGCCACCGGACTAATGATCTTGGTGACAGAGAACGGGCCAATAAATTTGGGAGCAAGCTTATTAGAGACGGAACGGAGAGGAATGTTCTTAGTAGAAAGCCACACTTTTTGACCGACGACGTATATGGGAGGCTTTGACCGGTGGCGATCGGCCTTAGCCTTGGTGCGCGCCCCCACTTGGAGTAAAGTCTTGCGGGCTCTAGTCCAAGTGCGGTGACACCTCTGGATTAAAGCGTGGGCGGAGGGAACCGCGACCTCGGATTCCAGACTGGGAAAGATAGGTGGCTGGTAACCTAAACTACATTCAAACGGAGATAGGCCCGTAGCCGACACTGGTAACGTGTTGTGGGCGTACTCCACCATGGAAAGTTGTTGGCTCCATGAGGAAGGATTCTTGGAGACTAAACATCGCAACACCCTTTCCAGATCTTGGTTGGCTCTCTCGGTTTGTCCATTGCTCTGGGGATGAAACCCTGAGGATAAACTAACCGTCGCTCCCAGTAATTTACAAAATTCTTGCCAAAATTTGGACACAAACTGGGGTCCTCTGTCAGAGACCACGTCCATCGGGAGGCCATGTAAACGAAAGACGTGGTCAATGACTGTCAACGCTGTCTCCTTAGCTGAGGGTAATTTGGGTAAGGGAATAAAATGAGCTGCCTTCGAGAACCGGTCCACCACGGTCAAAACGACTGTGTTACCCTGGGAGGGTGGGAGGGCGGTAATGAAATCGAGAGCGATATGGGACCAGGGTCTCGAAGGGACTGGCAGCGGTTGAAGGAGCCCATCTGGGGGTCGATTGGAAGTTTTACCAGTGGCACAAACCGAGCAAGCCAAAACAAAACTGTGAATGTCACGAGCCATAAGTGGCCACCAGAATCGTTGCTTGACTAGAAATTTAGTACGATAAACTCCTGGATGACAAGCCACGTTGGAGCAATGACCCCACTGAATGACGTCAGACCTTAATCCCTCCGGCACGAATAAGCAATTCGGTGGGCACCCGGGCGGAGGCGTTACCCCTTCTAAGGCCGTCTTGACCTTCGATTCGACCTCCCATACGAGTGTGGAGACAAATAGACTCTCCGGTAAAATGCACTCGGGAGTAGACGGGCGTTCGGAAGGATCAAAAATGCGAGATAAAGAGTCGGGTTTGATGTTTTTGGACCCCGGGCGGTACGAGAGAGAAAAATCAAAACGACCGAAAAAAAGTGCCCACCGAGCCTGCCTGGAGTTCAATCTTTTGGCAGTTCTGATGTACTCTAAATTCTTATGATCAGTCCAGACTATAAAGGGTACCCCCGAGCCCTCTAACCAATGACGCCATTCCTCCAAGGCTAACTTGACTGCCAACAACTCCCTGTTACCAATGTCGTAATTGCGTTCGGCTGAGGACAAGCGATGAGAAAAAAACGCGCAAGGATGCATCCTGTCGTCTGTGGGAGAATGCTGGGACAGGACTGCTCCTACCCCCACCTCTGACGCATCGACCTCCACCACGAACTGCCGTGAATAATCAGGGGCAACGAGGATGGGAGCTGAAACAAAGCGGCTCTTGAGTTTGGCAAATACAGCCTCGGCTGTATCTGACCACCTGAACGGAGTACTGGGGGAGGTCAAGGCAGTCAGAGGCGCGGCTAGTTGGCTGAAATTACGAATAAAACGTCGATAGAAATTGGCGAACCCCAGAAACCTCTGTAGGGCCTTACGGGAATCTGGACTTGGCCATTCTACCACAGCCTTAACCTTCTCAGGGTCCACACGCATTCCCTCAGACGAGATGATGTATCCTAGGAAAGGAACAGACTGTGCATGAAAATCGCATTTCTCCGCCTTGACAAAAAGCCCATTCTCTAACAACCTCTGAAGCACTCGTCGGACGTGTTGCACATGTTCCTGGAGAGACGAGGAAAATATCAATATGTCATCCAGGTAAACATATATGAACTGGTCAATCATGTCTCGCAACACGTCATTGACCAGTGCCTGGAAGACTGCTGGGGAGTTGGACAGCCCGAAAGGCATGACCAAATATTCAAAGTGCCCCCTGGGGGTGTTAAAAGCAGTCTTCCACTCATCCCCCTCCCTGATACGAACCAAATGATAAGCGTTACGCAAGTCCAATTTCGTGAAGATGGACGCTCCCTGCAACCTCTCGAAAGCTGAAGACATCAACGGCAAAGGATAAGTATTCTTTACCGTGATGTTATTCAACCCCCGGTAATCAATACAAGGTCGCAGAGACCCGTCCTTCTTCCCCACGAAAAAGAACCCCGCCCCCGCTGGAGAAGAGGAAGGGCGGATGAGCTTGGTTGCCAGAGAATCAGAAATATATTTCTCCATAGCCTCCCTTTCAGGAACAGAAAGTGAGTATAACTTGCCTTTAGGCGGAGACTTACCTGGCATTAAATCTATGGCACAGTCATAGGGACGATGAGGAGGAAGAGAAGCAGCACGAGACTTACTGAACACTTCCTTCAGATCATGGTACTCCTCGGGCACGTTAGACAAATCCCCTACTTCCTCCTGAAACACACAAACAGGCACAGACGGACAAGCAGACACGAGACAAGACTTATGACATTCCTTGCTCCACTCCAGTATAGCTTTATGTTGCCAGTCCACACGGGGGTTGTGACGGGTGAGCCAGGGATGTCCAAGAACAATGGGTGCCAGGGGTGAATCCAGAATGTAAAAACAAATTGTCTCGGAGTGATTGCCTGAAGTGATGAGGGTGATGTCTTCCGTGGTAAATGAAATGGTGGGGAGTTCTTGACCGTTAAGTGCATGAACTGAAATCCTTTGTGTGAGTGGTCTGAGGGGAATCTGAAATTTGTGTGCGAAAGTGCTGTCCATAAAGTTACCTTCAGCCCCGGAATCCAAAAGTGCTCGACCGTCGTGCTGGTGAGCTGACCATCTCAGTCTTACCGGAAGGAGAGTAGATGTGGATGAGGTCTTCTGGGCGGAGATCCCACCCGATAGTAGCCTCATGCTTACTATCGGGCTTGGCCTTTTACCGGGCAGTTGTAAGCGTAGTGTCCCGAGCCTCCACAGTATAGGCAAAGGCCCTGGGATCTCCGCCTCTCCTTCTCCTCCCGGGAAAGCCGAGCTCGACCCACCTGCATGGGTTCGTGATCGAAGACTGGGCTGACCGCGTCCCTGCCGCTGGACCGTTGTACCTCGACTCCTCCTGTAGGACGGGTGGACAAAGCTCTACTCCCGACCCTTGCCAGCCGCGCGTCCACCCGTAGAGCCAGGTCGATGAGGCCATTGAGAGTCGTTGGGAGGTCCAGGGCGTAGATCTCCCTCTGGACGCGGTCAGCCAACCCATGCAGGAACATGTCCCACTGCGCCTCCTCGTTCCACTGACATTCGGCCGCCAGGGTTCGGAACTCGATCGAAAAATCCGAGACCGACCTCTCACCTTGACGGAGGTCGGCCAGCACCCTAGCGGCCTCTCTCCCCGCGACGGCACGATCGAATACCCGTTTCATCTCCGCGGAGAGTGTCAGGAACGAGGCACAGCAGGGATCTTGATTCTCCCACACCGCCGTCCCCCAAAGCGCTGCTTTGCCGGTTAGTAAAGTCAACACAAACGCCACTTTAGTTTGCTCATTTTGAAATGTTCTGGGCTGTAGAGCAAAATGCATGGCACATCTGGTCAGGAATGCTCTACAGTATGCAGACTCACCCGCGTAGCTCTCTGGAACCGGTAGGCGTGGTTCGGCGTGCGTCGGATTCTCCGGTGGAATGAGGGGAACGGCTGGTGTGGGTGGCGCAGCGGGAACTCGAAGAAGTAGAATCTGCTGGGTCAGCTCGGACACCTGCGTCACCAAAGCTTGTACCGCACGGCCCGTGTCATTCAAATTCCTCTCCTGCGAGTCCATTCTTCTCATACTGTGATGAACAAAGTCCTCCAAACTGGTCGATGAAGTACCCGCTGCTTCCATGGTTTGGTCAGATCGTTCTGTCATGACTCAATGGATAACAGGAAGCAATAGCAGGTAAATAACTCTTTATTAAGGGAATGAGGAAGTGCAAACAGAAAGACACGGGCGTGGAACTGGTGACCCAGGGACGTCGATGGTCAGCGAGGTGAATCCCAAGTGGTGCGGTGAAGACAGACGAAGAACAATCCACAAACGGTGATAATCCACAACCGATGATAATCCACAATCAAGACGAACTTCACAGGAACACACGACGAGAGACTCAGGAACACAAGACTGGAACATCGAACATCCAACGAACGATCTGACAATGGAGATGAGAAAACTGTGAGCATATATAGTGAAATGAGATAGGCTGCAGCTGGTGATGATATGATGATCAGCTGGAGCGAGTCAAGGAATGACACTCAATCACGCCCACAACACACGTGCTTTCATGCAACAACAACAACACGAGACGAGAAGGAAGCAATGAATTAGTATACCGTGACAACATTTGGATGTGTAGTCAAATTGGTAGTTGAAAAGTAAATTTCTCTTAAGGCTGGAAAACACTACACAACTTTTGCCAGTCTGCAGATTTGTCAGTCAGAGCTGACAGATTTCACAGAAAATTGCGTAGTGTATGCTGGGCACAGTTTGATATTTTGAGCCGATTTTAGAACACATCATAGTGTAAGACGCGTTGCTACTGAAACCAAAGCTGTCCTCTATCTACTAGTGTTGCAATAAAATACAATAACAAAATTAACAGAACACATGTATCAAATTAGCCTCCATTTTTGAGGATAAAACAACCGAGTACGCCACTCACCTCTAACTCAGAGTCTATACTGACCGCGTCTACCCACCCGAGACTGCATCAAAATGTGCTTGGCTTGTTTTTTCTTTTACAACTCAAAGAAATCATGTAGTGTATTCCAGCCTTTAGTGAAAAAAAAACAAACAAAAAACACCAATATGGGTTAAACTCACAGTGGGTTAAAATGTTGTCGGCACGACCTGCTAAATTTATAATAGTTTATTGTTGTAGACAGGATCTGTTAAGTTCATGAGTTAGTGAGCACTTTTAGAGCAGGTTTGTCACAGATCGCCAATGAAGGAAGATGCGGAATACTGAATATAGTTCACAAAGAGTTTACTGGTCTGACAACTATGACATTGGTATGACAAGTATGACAGCTGGAGTGTCGAGCGAGACCAGCGGAGCTTCCGGGCAGACGGACCGCGGAGGCGATGAAGGAGTGGTGGGTCGAGGTAAGGGCGACGGGCTGACAGGACGAGGTGGTGGTAGTGTGGGCCTGGATGCCCGAGGTGTAGCCGGGGACTCGGCCTCTAGAGGAGCTGGTGGCAGGGGAGCCTGAGGCGTGGAGGATGAGCCACACGGAGTGAGCGGCGGTGGCAGAGCCGAGGAGCTACACGACACCAGTGGTGCCGACGGATCCAGGGGGCTGGTCGTGACCAGCGATGGAGACGGGATAAGGGTGACAGGCAGGGATGCGGACGGAAGACTTCCGGATGGGACCGGCGAAAAAGATGATGATGTGAGGGTGGGGAATTGGCTGGGAATAGGATCCACCACAGATCTATCAGGTTGTTGTCCACTCCTAAATCTGCGATGGACTGATCTGCCTGCGTCAACTCCGAGCTGGTTCTGAAACGACTGTGAGGGAGAGGTCCCCATTCCGGATCATCCAGGCCAAGCATCCCAGATATTTCCGGTTCTGTAGGAGCAGGACGAGATGCAACGCTTGTGAGTTCATGATGAAAATTTTATAGGTCAGTTATTCTGTCACAGATCGCCGATGAAAGAAGATGCGGAATGCTGAAAATAGTTCACAAAGAGTTTACTGGTCTGACAAGTATGACATTCAACAATAACCGACAAAGGATAGAACAGAACAGGGAGTATAAATACACAAGCAGACTAAACTAGGAACAGCTGACAAGACCCAACTGATTGGAAACCATAGAGACTAACGCGAACAGGAGCAGACAAGACAGAACATAATTGTGACAAGGTTGACAATTGTTAATATTGTAAACCATAGTTGATAACCCCACAAATGGACACTAAAGGTGTCTTTCTCACTTTCTCTCAATAGATCCTATTACATTCTAACTTCAGAGTGTTCAATAGTAGCTGTTTTGTTATCATGTATTTGAATGTCACAAATCAAGTTAGGTTGTAATATATTTGTGTTTTAAACATATATAGGCGATAGGGTTGGGTGATCTAAACCAAAAATCACATCTTGGTATTTTTAGGTTGAATAGACTATAATGGAACCATATTGTAAAGTGTTAACATTATATTTTATAAAGAAATTATTTCAGTTAGGGGGGGGGGGGGGTTCTAAGAATATCTTTTGGTTCCACAGATAAAAAAATCAGATAAAGTTATACTGGTTTGGAATATTGCTCTGTTTCTCACATAAAACTACGTTATGACATGGTTTCAGAAGAAAAAAAAAGCAAATAGAATGTACTACATGTATGATGCATTCCATTTTTGGAGCTATGGATATATTCTAATATAAAAACAACAACTGGTAATTAAAGAGTGTTGTAACATTAGTTCAATATTAGCACATGCGTGAGCTGCTGGCCTGGGATAGATTTGATCCCCCCATATAAAGTTTTTCATATTAGTTAAATGGCACAGGTAACTTCAATTAAATTAGTGTATTTCAGTGATCTATTGAACAATTGAATGTCCTTTGGTTTCTATTGTGTTCATAATACTGATCACAGTGCACCAATGTTGTAATTTGTCTGTCGTCAAGATGATCATGTTTTTCACAGCATGCAGACCAACAGATTTGTGTTAATTAACTGAAACAGGAACTAATCCAGCACACCATGTTTTCTCAATCTAAATTATCATCTTAAGTCATGCAACATATTGGCTTATGAAATCAACAGAGTCATTCAGTATCTGTTATTTCTTGGACAGTAGCTACGTTTCTGGTCTTTCATTCATCTGTCTGTTACAGATGTAAGCTTGAAAGATAAGAGTTGCTTAAAGTTTGATCTGGTAATTGATCAGCCCTCCTCCCAAACCAATTACAGGCACAGATTTGCATCAGAATTACTTAATTACTTGATTAGAGTGGATGTTGAATTAATTGGATGGTGGAGTCCTTGTAACAATGAAGTGAGTGACAAATTAGGGTTCAAATATGTTCAAGGCATGGCTGTATGTTCTATTTCAAGGACTTTAAACTAAGCAGATCTAAACAACCAATTCTTAAAGGAAACACAGCTGTTGTCCTATACACAATCAAGGGATGGTCATTTTTGCATAGGCATGTCTTGCGGTATGAAACAGTGCAAGTTTTCTGTTATTGGAGAAGCTGCCTAAATAAATTCACATAAACATGGCGACTTTGGATTTATGCCTGATGTAAGTAGCAAGTAATTGCAAAACAAATCATAATGTACAGCAATATCAAATATATGGAGAAAAAGATACTTCACTCAATAATGAAAATGCTGTAAGTTACTCAGCCTCATATCTTTACAAACATGTACTTTTATTTTGTGCAAAAAAAAGATTACATTTAACATAAATATTTAACATTGTTAAATATACCCTCCTGGACAAAAAAAGAAAAAAGGTCCAAGCCAAAATTGGCCAAATATTTAGTGGTCTTATTGGTTTTGACAAGATTTGTTTCAGTATATATACACAAACGTTCATTCCCTTTCGTAGTCACTCCGAGTTACGTCGTATGACGGAGAATGGGGGTTTCGCCTAGAAAGCCAATCATCTTCGTGTATTATAAAACGAGCCAATGGCGATGAAATGCCATGGGTCTGCGGAATTTGCATAGCGTATCTCCGCCCCACCGCGTGGGTATAAAAGGAGAGACGCCGGCAAAGGCAGATATGTTTTCGCTTCGGAGTCAAGAGCTTCTCTTCACTCCAGAAGCCAAATCCTGAGTTTCAGTGACATCATCTTCTCTTCGAGACGAGCGCGCTCTCCGGTGTTGGTGTGACGGCTGTACCCAGCGAGTTTCACATTGCCTGCGATCTGAGCAGTGATCAGCCAGTCTGTGTGTTTCTCCCTGGTCGCCTCAGCATCGCTGAGTTTTCATCTCTAAAAGAGCTGCACATGGCACGTCTTTTTAAAGATGTCTCGCCCGTGTTCTTCTGGGTGCGGTCGATTCCTGTCTTCCTTTGATGGGCACAATCGCTGCTTTGCGTGTTTGGGCTTAGAGCACGCTAAAGCAGCGCTTGTGGATGACTCATGTTCCTTCCGTGGGAACATGGCCATCGCAACACTAAGGTCGAGACTCAATGATCTCATTCGAGAGAGAGTCCCCTCATCCACACCCCGATCTACACCCTCCACGAGAGGTGGTACTTCGGCTGGTGGACAGGGTGACTTGACAGTAGCGTACATCAACCGTCAGGGTGGTCTACGCTCCCGCCGTATGTCGCAACTCGCACACCACCTCCTCTTATGGAGTCAGAAGCACCTGAGGTCCCTTCGTGCTATCTACATTCCGGGAGATCGGAACTTTGCAGCCGACGAGCTGTCACTGTTCCGGCCCGTCTCCGGCGAATGGCGACTCCATCCCCAGTCGGTCCAGCTGATTTGGGACCAGTTCGGGGACACACAGATAGACCTGTTTGCCTCCCACGACTCATCCCATCGCGCCCTGTATTACTCCCTGTCTGAGGGCACCCTCGGCACGGATGCACTGGCGCACAGCTGGCCGCGGGGCCTACGCAAATATGCGTTTCCCCCAGTGAGCCTTCTCGCACGGACCTTGTGCAAGATCAAGGAGGACGAGGAGCAGGTCATTCTGGTTGCGCTGTACTGGCCCACCCGGACCTGGTTCTCCGAACTGATACTCCTCGCGACAGCACCTCCTTGGTTAATTCCTATGAGGAAGGATCTCCTTTCTCAAAGACGGGGCACCCTCTGGCACCCTCGACCCGATCTTTGGAAGCTCCACGTGTGGCTCCTGGACGGGACGAGGCAGGTTTGAGTACCCTGCCACCAGTGATGGTGGCTACCATCACTTCCGCTAGGGCATCGTCCACGAGACATGTCTATGCGTTGAAGTGAACCTCTTCGTCAACTGGTGGTCTTCTCGCCGAGAAGACCCCAGGAGATGCTCGATCAGTGTCGTGCTTTCCTTCCTGCAAGATGGGCTGGAGCGAAGGCTATCTCCCTCCACCCTGAAGGTGTATGTAGCCGCTATCGCCGCATATCACAAAGCAGTTGAAGGTAAGTCTCTGGGGAAGCACGACCTGATCGTCAGGTTCCTGAGAGGAGCGAGGAGACTGAATCCTCCTCGCCCTCCTCTCGTTCCCTCTTGGGACCTCTCAGTGGTGTTAAATGCCTTGCAGAGGGCTCCCTTTGAGCCTGTGCAATCAGTTGAGCTTAAGTTCCTGTCTATGAAGACAGCGCTCCTGGTTGCATTGGCCTCATTCAAGAGGGTAGGGGACCTGCTCGCATTCTCCATTGACAAAGCGTGCATGGAATTCGGGCCCGGTCACTCTCACGTGACCTTGAGACCCCGGCCTGGATATGTGCCCAAGGTTCCCACCACTCCCTTCCGGGACCAGGTGGTGAACCTGCAAGCGCTGCCTCTGGAGGAGGCAGACCTAGCCTTGTAACTGCTCTGTCCAGTACGCGCTCTCTGTGCTTACGTAGACAGGACGCAGTGTTTCAGGACCTCATACCAGCTCTTTGTCTGTTAAGGTGGGAGACTGAAGGGAAAGGCTCTCTCAAAGCAGAGGTTGTCCCAGTGGATAGTGGGCGCCATTGCTTTGACTTACCAACAGCAAGGCCGACCGTGCCCCCTTGGTGTGACAGCCCACTCCACCTGGAGTGTGGCTTCCTCTTGGGCTCTAGTGCATGGCGCCTCGCTGGCAGACATCTGTAGAGCTGCAGGCTGGGCGACACCCAACACATTCGCCAGATTTTATAATCTCCGAGTGGAGCCTGTGTCCTCTCGTGTACTCGCTCTAGTCAGCTAGTACTGGACCCGCTCAGGTGTCTTCGCTTGCTCACCATTCCACTCCACGGACTAGATACATGCGATATTCCTCAGGTGAGCCTTCCTCTCTGAAGCCATGAGTTCCTCCAGCACTGTTGACGCTGGCGCCAGTGGCTATTGCCTGTGCGTCGGCTAGGTGCCTCCGTGTGCATGGTTCCTCCCCTGAGTAACCCAGACATGTGTATTTCCACTGTAAGCCTCCTTGAGCATGTGTCTTTCCCTCGGCAAGCCACCTTGCCACTCCTGGAGTTGAAAGTTGCCACCCCTCGGGCTGGTCACTCCAGCTTTCCTCCATATGAAGCCCTCCGGCCATATGTGTGTTTTTAAGTCCTCCCTACGGGTAGGCATGCTGCGGCATATTTGCTCTGAGATATGCTTACTAGTGTACCTTAGTATTCCTGTGTTAAGTAGGACTCCTTCGTCCGTGCCAGTATCATGACAGGGGGATCAGACTTTCGCAGGGCACTGGAAGACAGCTGTGAAGGTGGCGTGATTACACGGGGACCCCCATTCTCCGTCATCCGACGTAACTCGGAGTGACTACGAAAGGGAACGTCTTGGTTACGTATGTAACCCTCGTTCCCCGAGTAGGGAACGGAGACGTTACGTCTCCCTGCCACTTCCGCTGTACCGCTGGGTAGACGCCTGAGTTCAGTCTCGGCTCCTCAGCGAATACATATCTGCCTTTGCCAGCGTCTCTCCTTTTATACCCACGCGGTAGGGCGGAGATACGCTATGCAAATTCCGCAGACCCATGGCATTTCATTACCATTGGCTCGTTTTATAATACACGAAGATGATTGGCTTTCTAGGCGAAACCCCCATTCTCCGTCATCCGACGTAACGTCTCCGTTCCCTACTCAGGGAACGAGGGTTACATACGTAACCGAGACGTTTTCATGACATTAGCTCAGTTTTTTCCCCCCCAAAAATTAGCTTTTTATGTTTACATTTATTTATTTATTCTAATAAGCTTCTTTTTCCAGTAAGTATTGTGTAATGAGAAATTAAGTGATTAAGACTCTAAACATTAGTCTTAATGACATTTCTAAACACATTCACAACATCAGAAGTTCATTAAAGGAGAACTCAGGGCAATTTTTAAGTTAATCTTGATCGTTATACCTTTGTGAGTAATGTCTATAGAAATAAAAAAACGAACCGGATTGGTGCTTGCAACACTGAGCTGTTCCCGCAAATGCCCAAAGCTCACACTCAGCTAAAACGGCAGTTATGGGGGCATATACATAAAGAGTGTGTTTGTGCCTCATAACAGACACAAAATGCAATTAAAATGTCTGTCCAACATGAACAAGGCCCTTACATGTGAACAAGATGCGTTTAGCAACTTAGCCATTGTTTAAATTCACCTAAATGGTGTTTTAGACGACTAGCTGTAGTCTCGCGCTGAAGTCCCGTGGGAACTCAGTTGTAGCCGGAAAAAGGTAAATAGCAGTGTGCAGGTGGGAGTATATTATATATACAAATATAATTGAAGACATAGAAGCTAGTGAAATAATTAAAGTTTTGCAAATAAGACTACAAAAACATATTCCTGCACATCTCTCCTCAAGCCGCGTGTGCCCAAATGGAAGGATAAATAAAGTTTACATTACCTCCACAGTGGTTGCACACGTCTTCGTCCACGGAATGGCTTTTTTCTTCAACCGGCCCCGCTGTGTTGTGTCTGTGTAGTCATCCTTGTCAAAGTGTTCGCTGCAAATGCGGTAATCTTTAACGCGTAGTAGGCTAGTTGTATGGGAGATTGCACATGAAGTTGAAGTACAACTAGCACAACTGCAGAATCTCGAGGTCATGGACAGGAACACGATGAAAATTTAAGTTCTTGTATTTTCGCATTCTTATGTCACAATTCGGAACGGCACAAACACGAACCATTTCTTCTTCACTTGTGAGCAACTCCGATCATCATTCTTCACACACTACGCTCCTCCCACGTGCACACTGTTTACTTTTTTTCCGGCTACAACTGAGTTCCCACTGGACTTCAGAGCGAGACTACAGCTAGTCGTCTAAAACACCATTTAGGTGAATTTAAACAATGGCTAAGTTGCTAAACGCATCTTGTTCACATGTAAGGGCCCTGTTCATGTTGGACAGACATTTTAATTGCATTTTGTGTCTGTTATGAGGCACAAAGACACTCTTTATGTATATTCCCCCATAACTGCCGTTTTAGCTGAGTGGGAGCTCTGGGCATTTTAAACCCTAAAAATGTATGAAACAAACTCCTGGTGTCTGGACTAGATTGCTTTCCTACCATGACAAGGCAAAACTTTGTTTTAAAATCAGGAATTTCATGGAAATCTTCAAAACTCTATACATTTTCAAACACAGCATGCTGGAGGGAATTTATCTGGAGAAACTCAAACTGTTCCTATGCTCAAGGGCGTTTGTAATGTCACAGTGCTGACAGTCAAAGTGTCGGATTGGTATCCATCTTCGCAACATTGATGAATCTAGGTCAGAAACCATGATTCACTTAAGCCGGTTATCTCCGAAAAATCCTGAATGTATCTAAAAGTCTTTGTGACATACCTCCTATGGAATAGCGTTCCTTAGAATTTCATCCAACCATGGAAATTTCATCCCATCATTCATCCCCCGCTCTTTTTCTGTGTCCCCGGTTACCAGTGCTATTCATGGACAGCCTATTCTCATTTCTTACTCATTAAAGTCTTTACCCTCTGAGGTAATGGAGTGGTTCAGACAGGCAAGCACTGATCTGTAGCTTGTTGGGCCTGTCACCGCTGGTCTAAGTGCTCTTTGCTGGGTCGCTGATGGGGAAGTGTAGGAATGCTGGCCGAAGGAGGAGGAAGTGGAGCTTTTCAGTGCAAAACACATCCAAGGAACTTGTTTCATTCGCTCTTATTCTCCAGCTGCCACAGTAAGCCACATTAATGCATGATGAAGAGTTGTGATGCTGGAGGTGGTGCGGGTTCCCACTGGGCAGCAAGTGTTGAGGTGAGTCGAGCTGAACGGGGCTAATGCCATTGCCTGCTGCCTAGCAGTGACGCCTCTCAGTGGGATACAACTCTACGGTCAAGCATGAGTCGAGAACAGACGGGCCATAACATGCGCGCCTAACAAATGTGTTGACGTGCTTGAGCGCTTGTGCACACACAGACACAACACACACAGATCCTTATGGGCTTCCTTTTGTGTTACTGTTGTTTCTGTGAATGTTTCTCTGTTGTTTAATATTGAATCTACACATACCTGATCTATATCTGGATTTGTCAAACTTTTTTGGTGCAGTACAGATACCATAGAATGTTTCAACTCAAGATATATAATTTAGTAACTAAGTAACAAAATAGTACATACATAGAACATCAAGGCACAGTTCTTTTTTTAACTGATAGAGAGAAAAGTGTTTCATGACCCTTGTTGTGAGGCGAAACCTGTAATTCAGATAAAACTGAGGTTGTGTTATTGTGACAGTCACTTTGGTTTCCTACTGTTCCTCTGTGTATACTGAATGAAGTGTTGTGTCAGACTCCAGCTGAGATGATGAGCAGTGTCTTCTGATGTCATAAAGAGCATGAAGTACTGAGTACTCTTGGGGTGGGATGAATGTATATGTCTTTTGTCCACTCAAAATGAGGCCACAAGGTCATTGTTCATCATTGCATAGCCTCTACTGAATAGTTTCCTTACATAAAAAGTACATTTTTTTTCATCACTCTTAACTCAAGGTGGTTTGACCTTTGGATTTTAAGGTTGTTGTGAAGAAAATACAATATTTTTTGCCTAATGCCTGCTACAGACTGTGTGATTTGACACCTATTTAATTGTTGGCTACGACTCTAGTTAATATAGATGTTTATAGAATAAAACATCTTCATGCGCTAGTGGTAAACAAATGAATCACACTTTGGCAATTGTGGTTTTTATGTGCGCTGAAAAAAAGAGGAACACAAAGAGGAGAATATGGTCGCGGTCATCATGACTTGGGAAAAGAGGCAAACTTTTGCAAATGGAGCTTGAGGTAAGTAGTTTTATCATTACGCCATTTTCTTGTTGCATTTTTAGTAAGTAGGCGTAGGTTGTAGCAGCAAACACACTGTGAGATGGTCATGCTAAATTTCTGAAAATGATGGCAGGCTATCTTTGGTCGCAAGACTGTGACAACGGCCGTCTTTGAACCTCTCTCACTGTACGACGTAGGACCACCGTTTAGGAGCCATTACCACAGAAATCACCATGATTGGTCATCTTTTGTCTGGGACAGCCCAAAATCGAATGATGTGTACCGGGCATAAGGCAGCTAGAAAAAACAAAACATCAATATTATATGTGAACATCTAAACTTGACTATCTAAACTTATCCTAAGGGATTGTGTACATGTTTACAGCCATGCATAAAAGCAAACTGGATGGGTTGCCTGGTGCTGCTTATGGATTTGCTGAAATTTCTGCAATAGTTATATGTTTTTTTTTTGTTTTTGTTTTTTGTGTGTGTGTGTGTGTGTGCGTGCGTGTGTGTGTGTGTGTTTTAGAAAGATCAATGCACTTCATTAATGTTTAAGACCATCAGTATGCTATTTGGTTTCTGGGCCAAAAAAGTCCACTAAACTATGATAAAGTTAGAGTGCCACAAGTTCATCTGATATTAACACAAGCGGAGAGGGAATTAATATTATCTGCAAGACTGTTTGGACTGATCATTTGCAACATACCATGAAGGGAAACAACCAGACAGTGGCCATTCATCAAGCTATTTTAACTAATATATACATTTAGAAACCAACCAAATGCATCTCTTTGGTTGTGTGTTGGGATGGGCTTTGGTTTGGTTTCTTTGTGATCAGCGGGTTATTACTTTCCTGTGCTGTTTACGTGTGCACTAGCTCTCTGGTGTTGAATTATAGTCCACGTGTTGAGTAGGCTGACTGGAGGTGGACAGCACCAGTGCTGTCTCTGGCAGTAATGAGAGTTCATTGCGTGTTTGTTGCCGACCAAAGCATTCCTTCTCCACAACAAATACTTCCGTCCTTACAGCTGAAAGAATAAAACTGAGCCTCTGTGCTTTTGTCACATCATATATATGCCTAGGTGTGGCCAAAACAACACAAAATCACAGACAATGTTATTATTCATAATTCATAAGTAATTATTTTACGAATGCATTTGTAGATCATAATATTCTAGATTATAATATAATATCTTTAATATTTTTTAAAGACAACATGTCTTCATTATACAGTAAGTACATCTATAGGTACTCAATTGTAAATATTGACCGCATATGCTGGTGAAGTGCACATTGATGACCATATTAATAACGATAATGACAAAGGATATTTTAAAGCAACAAGGGACATACAATGGAACCAAAAAGAGACTGAAAATGAATGATTTAAACATTTTGAAAATTTTCAAAAAAAGAAATACTTCAATGTAAATTAATACAGAATATGTAAGATTCTGCAACATTTAACATTTGAAGATCTCTAGGTCACTAAACAAATAATCAAAAATGGCCTTGTTGACTTCTTGGATCTGTGTGCTGTCGATTTTCACCGACCATCACAGTCTATTTGGTACATTGGTTTTGATATCAGTGCACCAACATACTAACTTACAGTCACACTTTCATTGTGTTTGATTTTCATTTTCAAGGACTTTTAGTTTACATCCTGTTTCCTCTGTCCTTAGTTTCCCACCTTCATTAGTTTCCATGGTCATTCATTAAACAGTTCACCTGTTTGTATTCAGATTGTTATCATGTGTGTTCATTTGTCTGGTGTTGACTGATTTTTAGTACTCACTGTTACGTTGCTTTATTGTGGGATATCTGCTTCTGTTTATTACCTTATACTTTAATCCTCTCCCCATCTTCCTATTTGGATATCGTTTATGGATTATATATATTATGAATATATATATATATATATATATATATATATATATATATATATAGATAGATAGATAGATAGATAGATAGATAGATTGTGTATATATATATATATATATATATATATATATATATATATATATATATATGTATGTATATATATATATATATATATATATATATATATATATATATGCTTGAGTGAGTGAGTGAGTGAGTGAGTGAGTGAGTGAGTGAGTGAGTGAGTAAGTGAGTATGATCTTTAATGAGCTGTCCATTTTGCTAAAAAGCAAAAACTGTCAAGTAGAGCAATTATTTAAGGCTCGTCAGTATTTATTTTGGGCAACTTATTTGATTTTGCTTACCCTTATGTCTCAATGTTTATATACTTTTCACACAATGAGAGTCAATGGTGTCTTACTTCGTGTGAGGCATATATGTTTGCAATAGCATTGGGGTGAATGAATGAAGACAGAAGTTTTAATCTTTGGGTGAAGTATTCCTTTAATTACTCAATAAAATAACAGAATGCTCACTCTGGTGTCTTTTAGGAGTGTTAAATTAACTTCGGATGTTGTGAACATCATGCATTCTATACTGTTTTTTAATGTAATGTTCTGAGTTCTTTAATTTTGCATTACACAATTCTTATTGGAAAAAGAAGCTTCTTTATAAAAAAAGCTTTTTTGTTGTTTTGAAAACAACTGAGCTAATGCCATGAAACTATACATAGACTGTATATATACAATATAAAACAAATCACTGTTAAATCCTGTCATATCCAATTTTTGACAGTATAAAGCACTTTCTTTTATTTTTGTAATGTTTTCTTTGGAGAATCAGACGGGGTTCTCAACAAGTGAGAAGTCTTTGTTACAGTCACTCTTGTAAAATAGGGTTTCATCTAAGGTCTGAACTTTTTGCTGCTCATTGTTTCACCTCATAGATCATGGCTTGATGCAACAGCACACACTTTTCATACACATTAAAACTCAACATGCGCAAAGACCAATCAGCATGACGTGAGCTTAGAATTATATGGTTCTATCTCCACTTTTGGTCGAAATTGAGTTTTTGACATAATCTTATCCATTATGTGTTTATTAATGCCTGTGTGGTGTTATTTTTGTAAAAAATTAAATATTTTGTTAGTAGTTATTAATAAAATAAAAAGGTTCCATCTCACAAAAAAGAAGGGATTTAAAAACTTTGATGCTCAATATCTCAGAACTACCCTAAACGGAGATAGAACTGTATAATTCTAAGCTCACGATGAGTTAAATGTGGGCATAGCAGTCACCTCTATTATGAAAAGAAAATACACATGCATGTTTCTCAACTGATTTTGCTGAACCAACATGAACCTCCTTATTTAAAGAGGACGTATTTTCCCGTACAACGACGTAAGACGAAAAAGTTCTCTCTTACGTCACTTCAGCGGTCTCCCGGTGTACTTAAGCACGTACGAACAGTGCTTTATTTCTCTTGACAAACTAAAAGACGTTGAATGGAATTTGTATGTATATTTGGAATGAAAGACATATAATGTACTGCATGTTGCTAGTTGGCGAACAATGATTTTGTGAAAAGCACCCAAGAGCATTACTGACAGACTGGGAAGAGAGGTGCTGCAATAATGTAAAATATGTGAAAAATATTGTTTTTTGAACATTCAAGCATGAAAACCTATTTTAGTAGACCCCAAAAACAAAATCAAGACTTTGTAAACAGGCATAATTTTGCCTTTTTAATGTATTCTGGGTTGCATTTTCTTATACTGTGCATAGTTTTAAGCAATTATATTTTGAAAATCCCAAAAGCATGATTAAATGGTTTAATTACCTTTTATAATTCCCATTAGAACATACCTGTACATCGTTTTGTGTAGTGACCCAGCAGTGATAAGAAAAGTGTGGTCCTAATGGTAGCACTCCGACCTCTCCCAAGGTCATCAGAAGAGATAGATATGAATCGTTTTTTTTAAAGCAGCAATAGTGACTTCTCTCCATTCCTCGGTTCACAGTTGGGAAAAAATGTGACGTTGTTTAGGTAATAAGATGCTCAACTGACAGTCAGATTGTGACAAACGATCCCGCTTGTGCCGAGACGCTCGATCAGGAATGCTAAGGGTTGGTCTGTAGCCTTACGTTTGCTTCTGAGTAATTGCATTTGAGACTTCATTAATCAACAAACAGACAATAAAGTAAACCCTCATTTAGCCCTGATGAAGCAGAGACTCTCTGGCAGATCTCATAGACTCACAGAGGAAGGAGGATGAGAGTATCTGTTTGTCATCTTCATTGCAGACAGACCTTTGGCCTCACCATGAAGTCTGAAGGATGGGGAAGAGTTGTGCTTATGTACTGCAGAGGACATTCAGACTTATGTCGAAATGAATATGAATGCTCTGCGGTGTTGATACTACTGCAGATGTGATGCTAAATGATAATGTGCATTTATAGGATTATATAATGATTAACCCTCATGACCTTTGTTTCCTTTTTACACTTGACCTTTGGGGTCTATATAACCCCAAACATGTATCAAGCGATTGTACAAACATATATACATTTTAATAATACAAATGAATATATATATATATTTTTTTCGTTTGCTTCTCATCTATATATTTATGCTGTGTTTTGGGGGATAATAAGTACTTTTTTTTACCTATTTACTGCAAAATTCCAAAAATGTATGTAATATTACATTTTTATGAAAAAACACATTAATGATGATCAAATTTAAATGAGTTGTTTCTGGAGATTGATCTAGGTGTTAGAGAAATAATTCTCCCATCTTCTGGTTAGATGTTTTTTTTTTTTTTTTTTTTTTGTAGATTACCATACAATTAATTACCATATATTTCCAGCAGAGCCCCCATAGAGATCCATTCATTTTTCTGCATGTGACTTACTGCTCTTATAACATCTTTTGTTATGAATATATATATATATATATATATATATATATATATATATATATATATATATATATATATATATATATATAAACATTTTAAAATACATTAAATCAGTATTTTGTCATAGTTTAGAATTTTTTTTTTGCTGTTGTTTGAGGTTTTTTGAAGTATCTTGTTATTGCAATAATGCTATATAAATTTGCAGTAATGCCAAATAAATTTGCAATAATGCCACATAGGTTGCCACTAAAAGAAAAGACCTGATTGCAATTACATATTATTTCAATAATCGAAATGTATGAAATAATTGACTTTAGAATAAGAAATAATTTTTAAAAAAAAGTAAATAAAAACAAACAGCTATAGGTGGATAGGGACAGGAGTGAAGAGTAAACACACCTGTGTGTCTGTGCGCGCACGAGCATGTGAAATCATGCTCATTCCACGTTGTTTTTTTGCTCAAGTACCAGGCCTTCATTTATGTGTGAACATTTTTAGATTCATCCTGGAATTATTGATTGTATATGCCAATTTCAATAAAAATGCTCTCCTTTGCAGTCACACCTGTTTGTTTTTTTGTTTGTTTGTTTGTGTCTCGCTGTTTGTATGTGATCTGTGTATAGTCATGTTCTTTTTCCGTATTGCATTTGTGTGTGAATTTTTTTTAAATGCGTGCGTGTGCAAGTGATCATGTTCGTTCCACATTACATTTGTGCTCTAGTACCAGGACTTCATTGCGGTATGGAAATTTTCAAATTTATTCTGGATTTATTGATTTTTTTTGACAAATGAAATATATATATATATATTTTTTGATTTTCCCATTCATTTCAATGTGGGGTCATATTGACCAGAAAGGTCATGAGTGTAAATTTTTTTTACATACCTTTAGAAAAACTGAATCAAGCCCCGTTTTTTGTGTGTGTATAAATAGATAATGTAGAAAAAGTGACAAAATTGAGATGAAGGGAACCATGTTTATTTACTACGGAAAAGTCGATTGGGGTCATATAGACCCCAAAGATATAATATAATTAATTGTGGTTCCCTTTCGAGGGAACTCAACACTGCGTCGAGAACTCGACACTTTGGGGACGCTCCCTTAGCGTGCGCCTCTGAAGTAAGAATGAAACTATTCCAATCCTGATTGGTGTTGCGTCCTGACATAACATGTGACGGCATAACCGGAAGTATAAAGGTGACGCTAAAACACACACACACCAGCTATCGCTCTTCAGCAAGCGTTCTATGTTGAAACTGTCTGTCCTATTTATTGTTGTCTGTCCTTGATATGGCGAGTGAACGATTTACTAGATGTGTGCACCCCTGTCCTAGATTTATTACGGGCAGGGACACGCATCAGTTATGTGTAAATTGTTTGGGAGTGCAGCACGCTCAGGCAGCTCTCGAGGGAGCTGCTTGTGAGCCCTGTGAACACTGTGAAGCACTCCCATTAAGAGTGCTGCGCTCCCGCTTGGCTATTTTTTCCCAAGATGGCCAGGCTCGCGATCCTTGCGGTTCAGGTCCCGCGTCTGTTGAGGCGGCGTGGAGGCTTAGATCGTGGGGATCGCAGAAGGATCTAGCAGATGAGAACGAGACTGCTGAGGCACTTTCTCGTTTGTCATCTGCGGATTCTATAACGCTCGTTCATGGTGCAGAAGCCCGAGCTGCGGTTTCTTCTGCCCGTGACGAGTGCCCGGTGATTGAGCTATCTGCTTCCGAGGAAGTGGATGTGCTCAGCATCGGGAGCGCGGAACATGAGTCACACTCGCCGCCTCATGTTCCCGCTTATGAGGAACTGGTCGAGGTTGTAACGCGTGCTGTGGCCAGACTCAACATAAGCTGGCCACAAAATGAGCAGGAAGAATCTCGTCACAGTAAATTAGACGAGAGATCCATGCAGCACCGTTTACAACCTCAGCGCCGGGGCTTGCCTTTTTTCCCAGATCTCCATAAAGAGATAGTTAGATCCTGGGAAAAGCGCCACTCATCTCGCATCTCACACAGCACATCCTGTGATTATTCTAACATTGTGGGTGCGAGAGAGGCGGGGTATGGCAGGATGCCGCGTGTGGAGGAAGCCTTGGCGAGCTATATTTCTCCCGAAGCGGCATCCTCGCTTAAAGCCCCGGCGCTGCCTAGCAAACCATGTAGGGACACCTCTGCATTGGTGAGCAGGGCATATATGGCGGCTGGTCGAGCTGGTGCGTCCCTGCTCTCAATGGCTATTTTGCAGGCGTACCAAGCCGACATTCTCAAAGATTTAGATGAGGGGGAGGGACCTGCTGATATTGCCGAGCTAAGAAGAGCTGCAGATTTTTCTCTCCGTGCCAATAAGGAGACGGCCCGTGCCATTGGCCGCTCCATGTCAGCTTTGGTGGCCACGGAGAGGCATTTGTGGTTAAATCTGGCGGGCATGAAGGATAAGGATCATTCCTTTTTATTGGATGCTCCGATATCGCCTTCTGGCCTGTTCGGCGACGCAGTTTCCACTGTCGTCGACAGGTTTCAGGAGGCGAAAAAACAGTCGCCAGCTTTTCAGCAGTACCTCCCCCGCCGTTCTAGATCTGGGAAGGCTGGTCCAAGTGGCCAGTGTCAGCCGTCAGCCAGTTCCTCCCATCGCCTGGAGCAAAAGGAGAGCGTTTCCTCTCGAGCCCCTCCTATGGGAGCTTGGCAACAGAGGAAACGCTCTCATTCTAAATCTGCTGGCCAGAAGGGTGACTTGAGGGCCGTCATTCAGGCTAAGAGAGCTTCAGGAAAGAGGTCCTAGCCACAGTGATAGGACCTCTAAGGGCTGTCCCCCCCGCAGTGAGGCAACCGAGGTTGTTTTCCCGTCACTGACGCTTCGGGTCGCATCAAATTCCAGCGAACGCACACCGTGGCGCTCGCCCCAAAAGCTTGCAAAAGAGCACCACCTATGGTCAAAAAATTATTCTCGTCCGCTTCCTGCCAGTTCGCTGCTTCAGAAGGTCGAGAACAGTGCTCGAGAAACACCCGAGGCCAGCCTCGAGAGGCTGGTTCCCTTAGTAAATTTTGTGGAGCGGTGGCGCCTTCTTCCAAATATTTCTATATGGGTCCTGAATATAATAGAAAAAGGGTACAGACTGCAGTTCGGTCACCAACCTCCCAGGTTTGCAGGGGTGTTACCAACTACAGTGGTCCCAGAACAGGCTTGGGTTATGGAACAAGAAGATTTTGGACTTGAGGTACTTGAATCAGTCTCTGAGGAGGTTCAGGTTCAAGATGCTAACTATACCCATCATTGTGAACCAAATCAGGTCCGAGCACTGGTTTGTCACAATAGACCTAAAAGACGCCTATTTTCATGTCTCCATCCTTCCATGTCACAGGAGGTACCTAAGGTTTGCTTTCGGGGGCGAAGCATATCAATATCGGGTTCTTCCGTTCGGCCTAGCACTCTCTCCCCGCACGTTCACGAAGTGTATGGATGCAGCTCTGGCTCCTCTCAGACTCCAGGGCATTCGTATACTAAATTATATCGACGACTGGCTTACATTGGCTCAGTCTCGGGAAATGGCTGTTCGGCGTCAAGATGTCGTCCTTGGCCACATTCAGAATTTGGGGTTGAGCCTCAACACGTAAAAAGAGCGTGTTGGAACCAGCCCAGGAAACAACGTTTTTGGGTGTGGTATGGAATTAGATTACGATGCGGGCACACATGTCTCCCGCACGTGTCCAGTCCATCCTAAATATGGTTTCAGGAGTAAAGCTAGGTCGGGCCATCTCTGTAAAGCAATTTCAAAGATTGCTGGGCCTCATGGCAGCGGCATCCAACATTTTACCTTTGGGCCTTCTATATATGAGGCCCCTTCAGTGGTGGCTAAAAACCAAGGGGTTTTCTCCAAAGGGGAATCCGTTTCGTATGATCAGAGTAACGCACAGATGCCTTCGTTCTCTACAAATATGGATGAAACCTTGGTTCCTGTCCCAAGGGCCAGTGTTGGGAGCGTCATGTTGCCGGAAATCCGCTTCGACAGACGCCTCCCTCACTGGCTGGGGCGCGGTCATGGACGGCCGCTTTGCCAGGGGTCTGTGGCAGGACCATCATCATTCTTGGCACATAAACTGTCTAGAGATGATGGCTGTGTTCAGGGCTTTGAGGAGCTTCCTTCCAGACATCAGAGGTTACCATTCTTAGTACGATCAGACAATACATCAGTGGTGGCTTATCTGAACCGACAAAGGGGACTCAGATCGCGCCCTCTGTGCAGACTGGCGCATCAGATTATCCTTTGGTCCCAGGGGAAAATACTGTCTATCAGAGCAATGTATATTCCGGGGGTTCAGAATCAGGGAGCAGACATCCTGTCGAGGCAGGGGCTGAGGCCCGGGGAATGGAGACTTCATCCAGATGTGGTGAAGTTGATATGGGAGAGGTTTGGACCAATGGAAGTGGATCTTTTGCGTCTCGAGAGACGTCCCACTGCCCACTTTGGTTCTCCCTCTCACATCCAGCCCCGCTGGGGTTGGATTCAATGGTACAGGCCTGGCCGAGGCTTCGCCTGTACGCTTTTCCCCCGATCGCTCTGCTTCCGGAAGTCCTGGAGAGGTTCCGTCAAGAGGCCATCAGTCTACTTCTGGTTGCTCCAATGTGGCCGACCCGAGTGTGGTTTTCAGACATGATATCACTCCTGATAGCTCCGCCATGGCAGATTCCTCTGAGGAGGGATCTGTTGTCTCAGGCGGAGGGCTCAGTCTTCCACCCTCACCCGGAGCTGTGGAAACTGTGGCCTCTGAGGGGGCTCAGTACCTAAATGCTGGTCTATCAGCTGGGGTGGTTGAAACCATACTTAGCTCTAGGGCTCCGTCTACTGGGAGATTATATGGCCTCAAGTGGAATGTGTTCGTCACTTGGTGTAGAGAACAGGAGTTAGATCCAGTAAACTGCCCGGTGGCTTCAGTTCTGGAGTTTTTGCAAGATCGTTTCTCTGCGGGTCTCTCCCCTTGCACGCTTAAAGTGTACGTGGCTGCTATTGCGGCTTTCCATGCACCATTAAGTGATGGGCCTCTGGGGAGGCACCAGTTGGTCATACGTTTTCTCCATGGTACTTGGCGGATGAAACCCGACGACCAGGTCCAGGGTTCCCACCTGGGACCTGGCGGTGGTTCTCGAAGGGTTATCCCTGGCCCCCTTCGAACCCCTTCAGTCGGCTTCGCCTAGGGATCTTACGCTGAAATTGGCATTTCTCTTAGCTATTACCTCTCTTAAGAGGGTGGGAGATCTCCAAGCTCTCGCAGTGGTTCCAGCTTGCTTGGAGTTTGCCCCTGGCAGAGTTAAGGCCTTTCTGCACCCGAGTCCGGGCTACGTGCCTAAGGTTTCTACGAGTACGGCTCGGTCCACGGTCCTTCAGGCATTCCATCCTCCACCTCATGTGTCGGCAGAAGAAGAGAAGCTTCATTTGCTCTGCCCCGTCAGAGCTTTGAGCGTGTACCTCGAGAGGTCCTCTTCTTGGAGGAGGTCGGACCAATTATTGGTGTGTTTTGGGTCACCTAAGAAGGGGCTCCCGGCACCCAAGCAAACCATTAGTAATTGGATTGTTCAGGCTATTACCTCGGCTTACAAGGTGCGCGACTTGCCTTCACCTTTAGCCGTTAGGGCTCATTCGACTAGAGGCAGGGCCTCCTCTAGGGCCCTCCTTTCGGGAGTGCCCCTCCAGGAGATCTGTGAGGCAGCCGGCTGGGCTACCCTGCACACTTTTATTAGGTTTTACAGTTTACACCTCCCTAGTACACCTGGCGCACACGTGCTCTCGTCCTAGTTGAGTCCCTGAATCAGTTTCACTCCGGGACAGGCCTTTTTTTGGTGCGTGGCCTAGTGGGCATTCGTTCCCCAAAGTGTCGAGTTCTCGACGCAGTGTTGAGTTCCCTCGAAAGGGAACGTCTCAGGTTATGACTATAACCCTTGTTCCCTGAGAAGGGAACGAAACACTGCGTCGCTCTGCCACGCCCCTCGAGGCCTTAGAGCATCTTGCTTCATCGCGAGGCTGGTGTGTGTGTGTTTCAGCGTCACCTTTATACTTCCGGTTATGCCGTCACATGTTACGTCAGGACGCAACACCAATCAGGATTGGAATAGTTTCATTCTTACTTCAGAGGCGCACGCTAAGGGAGCGTCCCCAAAGTGTCGAGTTCTCGACGCAGTGTCTCGTTCCCTTCTCAGGGAACAAGGGTTATAGTCATAACCCGAGACGTTTCATTTTTATAGTATAATTTGTATTATATATATATATATATATATATATATATATATATATATATATATATATATATATATATATATATATATATATATATATTTAGCAAAGGTTTCAAAAGTTCAAAAGTTTGGAATTACAATATTTTCATGTTTTTTGAAAGTCTGTGCTCAAGGCTGCATTTTAAAAATACTGTGAAAACATTAATATTCTGAAATACTATTACAATTTAAAATAAAACCTTTTTAAATTTAATTTTGTCCTGTGATGACAAAGCTGAATAAATGTTGAAAACAGAATAACATTTTCATATTTCAACATTTTCTGGAACAATTTCTTAATCATCCATTTGTTTATATGTTATTATTATCAGCAGAATGTGACATAGACAGCACGGCTAGGCCTTTCATGGATTATCCAGCTGGGTTCTGCTAGCTTCTGCTTAAATTGCATCATATAAGATCTGTCCCTCACCACAGACCAAAACACCCCGCGCCACAAAGAGATAAGACAGCAAGGGAGTCCTCTGGCTGTCTCTAGCGCAGTTTTCTCCTCCGCATAGTCTTTATTAAATGGCAGGCCAGAGCTGGTATGTCAGGCCAGGCGTCCTCCCTTTGAAAGACTCTCATCAGCATTGATCTGCCTGTTTGCCCATGGGAGCAAAGAAGCTGTAGAGATGAAAGCTGCCCTGTCTGCTGTCACCCACTGACATGCATCCATGCGCTTACACATACAAACACGTACAATGTGTCCTTGCCTTGTCCTCTCAAGTTTACCTCAGTCGAAGAAAGGTGAACTAGCTTGAGGAGAATATTCAACAGTGAAGAGAGAGAGAGAGAGAGAGAGAGAGAGAGAGAGAGAGAGAGTTTGCAGGGTGTATATATGTTTAAGGGAATTCAATTTAAAACTTTGTAATGCCCAACAGAATAGATTCTAATCTAATAGTAGTTTTGATGATCTAGATCAGGGGTCGGATCAGTTTTTTTTTTTTTTTAAGTGAACAGAGTTTCCACATGCATCACAGTCATTTTAATATGTATGGAATGTTTAATAATGATTCTATATACTTGGTTGAAATTTATAGCATTATTGGTGTGTTTTGGGTCACCTAAGAAGGGGTATACTGCTGTATATACAAGCTGTATACTGTCAGTCGGTAACTCATGCGCAGTGGTCGAGCTAATGGTTTGTTAGAGCTGCACGCTTTCATTGATTTGCGCAGTTTAATTCTCACACTTTAATAGTATTTATAACTCCTAACTTAATAAAGCAAGCTGACTACGAGGAATTATTACATCAAAATGTAGATCTTTATGCAGGCGGGAGGTACTTTATTTGAATGAAATACATACACATCGCTCGCATTTGCTTGCGTGCCAGCGATTATACCTCCTTAGTTTGCCGACCCCTGATCTAGATGATGGATGGATGGATGGATGGATAGATAGACCAGCAATATTTACCAACTTGCATATATTAAAACATTTAATATCATATTAATTGCCATTGTTTTCAACAGATACAATTAAGTGAATGGTTTAGAATAACAGGATACCCATAATTTATGCCAGGATAGTTGGAATGTTCACCGATTAACATCATTTAAGGTGATGTAAAACATACATGCACTGCATCTTTAACTCAGAAGCTGTCTTTCCATTCCCCAGTTTAAGAATTTTTTGAATACTATTCAAAATATTTAAAGGAATATTCGAGGTTCAAAGCAAGTAAAGCTCAATCGACAGCATTTGTGGCATAATGTTTATTACCACAAATATTATTCATTCGTCTCTTTAAAAAAAGAGGTTACAGCGAGACAATTACAGTAAAGTTGTAGTCAGGACACATTTTTTGAGAGTTTAAATGTAGAAAAGAGAAGGTTATGTTTTATCTATTTAGCTTCTATTGAATATATGAAGTCTGAATATTACTTCAAGACATTTCAAATAGCTTTTGAAAAGTGAATTTGAGACATTTTAAAACTAAGAACCCTTGGAAATCTTGTCCCTCTTATTTCATACAGAAGCGACAGCCTGGTTTGAGGCATATACTGAAAGAAGAGAGAAACTGCGATCTGTCCTTCCTCCCACCTCCTGAGAGGCCCATTTGAAGCATTAGAGCTTTGAGGGATGGAGGTGACTCAGAGAGATGTCAGAGTGGAGGGCACAGACTCAATCCCTCAGCTTTGTGCAGAAGGACAGGATCTGTGCATGCTTCTCTGCCGCGCTTGCAGCCAGACGCCAGTGTGCTGCATGTCAAACAGCCAAGCAGCTCCTCTATCCACCTGACACACGTGCAAACACACGCAAATCCTTCCCCCGTTTCAATGACTCTCCTTTAGACCTCCAAACTTTGCAAAGGCTCTCAGCTGACCATGCCTCGTCTCGATTCTTTGTTCTGTCTCCAAGCCTTTGCTTCTTCTCATACAGCTTAGCTTAGGGGTTTTGATGGCTAGAGGTCCTTGTCACAGACTTGCAGACTTCACCACTTCAGTTAGAAGAGTCTGAATGGACCTTAGTCAGAGTAGATGCCAAGTTTAATTTTACTTGAATGAAAATACGCCTGTGAGGGATAAAAGAGCAGACTGTTCAGTAGGTTGGTATAACTTGCTATATACAATCGCTATATCAATTGTTCAGCTGACCATATTAAAAATATGTATTACCATTCAAAGGTTTGGGCTCAGTAAGATGTCTTATTCATCAAGGGTACTTTAAATTGATAAAAAGTAACAACTTCAACTCTATTTCTAGAGCACTTTAAAAACCCACAATGGGTACCAAAGTGCTGTGCATGAAAATAACAAAAATAAACAAATACATGTTATTAACAAACACATTATTAAAAGTTAAGGAAACGTTTTTTTTAAGTTTTTACACCCTCTGAAATGACCCTAGACTAGAGTAGAAGATGTTTTAAGGACAACGGGAGCTAATTCCAGAGTCTAGGAGCTGCCACAGAAAAAAAAACAAAAAAAAACTATCACCTCTACATGTCAAACGTGATCGAGCGACTATCAGACACAGCTGATCATTGGAGCGAAGAGATCTCAAGTGTTGATATAAACTAATTAAATCTGAGATATACTCTGGTGTTAAGCCCTAGAGAGATTTGAAAACATATAACAACACTTTATACTGGATTCTGTATCGAATCGGTAACCCATGTAATGAAATCAGTACAGGAGTAAAATGGGCCCTTTTTTGGTGCCAGCTGAAAGCCTAGCAGCTGAGTTCTGAACCAGCTGCAGGCGAGAGAGGGAGGCCTGACACCCAGGTACAAAGCGTTACAATAATCCAAGACACAAAGGCATGAACAACCTTCTCCAAATCATTGAAAGAGATGATAGACTGAGATTAACACAAAAAAAAAAAAAAAAAAAAAATTTACAACAGCATTTATTTGGCGATCGAATTTAAGCTCAGAGTCAAAAATAAAGCCAAGGTTTTTCAGAAAAGAAAGTTTTTTTTTTCCCCTGAAGCAATGACAGGTCGTCATTAGTATTCCTACCACTTCCCTTCTGACCAAAGACAATAAATTCTGACATCTCCTCAATCAGTTGTAGAAAGTTGTTTCCCAACCAACACTTCACATCAGCCAAACAGTTATACAAAGACTCAAAGAAGATTGCAAAGAAATTGAGGGAAGGTATATTATTAATACTGTACTGTATATATAGTAGAGAAAAGTATTTCTGAATTCTAACAGTTATTTGAAATAATATCAGAAAAAAAGTTTGATATAGCTAATTTAACTGCTCTTTGAAACTTTTTCAAACATTCTCTCAAAGATTTGTACAAAACTTATAATTTATCTTTACACTCAGCCTTCCTGCACTCTTGCCTAAGAGAACGAGTATTGCTGTTCAACCAGGTCCGGGTCTTGACTTTCTTTTTCCTAGTTATCAAAAGAGCCACAGAATTTAAAATATCAGAACATGAAGGCTTAAACTAGATAACCAACTCTTCAGGTTCCATACAAGAAAAAGGTAAGCGCACCCTTTATAATCCCTAAAAAGCTATCACTTTTCTTAACTCATCGTGTTCTGGGTAGCACTTTATTTTACAGTCTTGTTCCGCATGTCCATACTATGTACTTAATATGGCAATTACAATAACTGGGTTATAACTAGGTATGGTAACTCTTTATGTTACTGTGTCATTGTTAAATGTAGTTATGATAAATTATGCATAATTGCATGCAAGCCAAACCAAACCCTAATCCTAACTCTATAGTCATTACATGTAGTTACTTGCTGTTACTCAGTACTTAAATGTATAATTTCAGTGTAACAAAGACACCTTAAAGTGTAACTTTAGCTACTAACCATGAACCTATCCTTAAATCTATAACCTTAACCCATGTTACCTTATATTACCAGTACTTTCTTGGGTAACTACAATGTAAGTACACATACTGTAAAATAAAATTGAACCAATTTCTGTTATAATAAATGAAGCTGACTGCACAATGAATCTCTTATTTACATAATGTCTACACTTTCTTTGTTATAATGAGAGGATTAGCAGGACGAGCATGCAGAACTCAAAATGCACTCACCACTCCAAACACCTGTTTTTGTTCAGTGCTAACTTAAACCCCTCTGATTGGCCATTGCGTTCAATAAATCAACAGATATGTTTGTGATTGGCTACTTTGCTCTGTGCTGCAAAAACACATTGTAAATGGAAACCTTCTTGCACGCAAACATAGATGTGTACTGGATCGTTCGCCAAATCTATTTCTGCCAATATGCTATTTTTAAGAAAACAGATCCTAGGCCAGAAGTTATGGCCAGTATTATCTCTAAAAGCAACCAGAAGCAGCAGCAGGCAGTGGTTTGAGCAATAAAATTCCATGCGAGTCTCAAATCCTTGGCCAGGGGAAGGCTAAGCCTAGCCTTACACACACTCCACCATTGGTTGAGGGTATGCAACACGGACTTTGGCACCCATCATCCAAAGGCAGTTTGCTTGGCCTTCAGACATAGAACATATTTACAGTATGAGAAAAAGTTTAAGAAATAGTTTCAGGATATTACTATGAGTGCTTTTAAGAGAAAAAAAAATGCCAGTGAGCCCACTCAAAGTCATTGAAAGATGATGAATTAATATTCATTAACATTATATATATATATATATATATATATATATATATATATATATATATATATATATATATATATATATATATATATATATATATTATTATTGTTAATTAGTCTATGATTTTGACACCCCCATGTGTGACAGGTGTGTTCCATATATTCCATATATATATATATATATATATATATATATATATATATATATATATATATATATATATATATATATATATATATATTGCATACCCCCTTTCTGCACTTTTGTATAGGACCTTAAGACAGTACAGCCTGTCTCTAATGAAAGGTCCCTCTCATCCTTGTTTCAATTGACATTTAATTAAAGGGACCAAGGTTTATATATAGAAAACTTTAAATTGAATCTCCCTGTTTTGTCAGCCCTTTGCTACCATGTCCCAGCTTTTTCCTGTTCTCTGGTTCTTTCTAGACTCTTTCCTCACTACACATTATGCGATTGTTTTTATTTTTTGCCAGCATCCCCTTTGGGAGTCAGCTGGGCCAGCGGAGGCTGTTTCATCACCGGTGGTGTAATATAAGCATCTCACTGCTGATTCTAAGAAAGGAGAAGTTACTTAACATTTTGGCTGTGACCTCAACAATGACCTCATAGACTTTGTGTGTGAGACTGACAGTGTAGTTTGTTCCTCCTATTTTTTTTTTTTTCAATACCATGCATAATGCTTTATGCAGCACTTTGTCTATACATTTGCAAACTATGTAGCAAATTGTTATAAGGATAGAGCATCCAACATTTACATGCATGATGTGGTGCAAGGTTTATGTGTGCTTATCTGCTAATGATCTTTAAAAATCAAGGTTGAAATTAAATTTTATATTTTATATAATAATACTATTTTTAGTAGTAGTAGTAGCCATAGTAGTTTTATACTCATTTTGTATCTATTTTATTTTACTTTTCTTTACTTATTGTATTTGAACTGTCAAAATGTTATAGGAGTCAAAAAATGAACTCCATTCAACTCTTCTTTTTGTGAGTCATCATCAAACTCATCATCCAAACAGGAACAGATACAAAAAGAGTATATTTACAAAGTAAAAAAGTCTATCTTCATCAAATGAGAAAAAATAGCTTACATAAAAAAAACTACTGTCAGCAGAGAAATCACAAACAGTTATTGACAACCAGCCAACAACATAATGTGCTTATTAAAGGAGATCAACAGAACTAACTTACAAGACTATTTTAGACTAAATTGAAGATAACTGACTCATCCCTAATCGTAGGACTAAGTGAATTAATCATTTAATCTTGGTTTCACAGAGAGGGTTTGGATTAAGCCAGGATTAGGCCCTAGTTTAATTAAGACATTTAAGTATCTTTAAGAAACGTGCCTTAGAAGAAAAAAAAAAACATTACTGGCGTGCATCTTGAGACAAAACATTGGCACTGACATATTTTAAGATGCGTCAGTGCAAGTTGCTTTGAGTTAAGACAGCTCAAACATGCATTTTGGTCTGGGACTACGCTCAAGCTTTGTCTGTGAAACCGAAGGTTAATATACATACATTTAGATAAGAGGTGTTCCTCACCAATCAACAATTTTGCAAAAAATATCTATGTGTGCAAACATAGATTAGTCTAGCCATGTGTATGACGCATCCTCATTTTCATATATTTGACAATGTTCTTATTTCTTCTCAGAAGGGAGATTAAATCTTGATGATATGCAAATACGCAGAATGACAAATTGTGACCTTTAGCTAATTGTAGTGCTGTGAAGTTGGAGAGATTTGAGAGGAGAAAATTGGTCAATTGGCGACTCTTTTCAGTCCTCTCAACATTTGCATGACAATATTACATCTCACACATACCGACTATGGTACTTAAATCCCAGTTACGGTTGTAATTTTTTTTCAGTTTCTGACAATGTTCAATTTTTTTACATCTTTTTTGATGCTGCAGACACTCTCTATGAATGTAACTGTATTTGGTTTACTTAAAGCATACAGTTTTTCTTTCTTTTTTTGTTGGTATGCCTTCATATGAGCAATGGACAGAGGCATAATCAGATTTTATGACTGACATTTTGCCTTGAAGCTAGCTAATTTTCACAGTTCGCCCACAAGCTTTTTTTTTTTTTTTTTTTTTGTCAGTGGCGACATGCAGTGACTGACTCACATTTTGCTGAACTAATATAGTTATTTCATTCTTCACTAATGCCATTATTTCCCCTCTTAGATAGTTTAAACACGACAGTTTTCCCTTTTTATGAGTTTCAAAGTGCAAAGTATATGTCAAACACAAAGCTTGGGAGTGTCCAGCAACAAATTGCATTGGGCCACAGCCTGAGCGTGAGTAATCAACCACTTTACTCAACCACTTTAGGAGAGTCTCCAAAACTGAAAGCTACAGTCACGAACCCTGAACACAATTAGCCTCAAAAAACACCAGCACTTACCACCCTCACAGGTCACACTCTTCATTTATCAAGAGTATTCTGCTATTCTCATTCTACTCTTTAATTCATGTGTATGTAATCCCTTTTCAGTCCTTTACTAAACATAAGCAGAGGCTTAAGAGGCTGAGGCGAAGGCCATTTTATCATTTCAAATCCCATGGAGAAGGATTACGACAGGCATTTTCGGTTCGGTACATCTTGTTACCTTCTATCAAATTGTGAAATTGTAAGTCAGTCACGATAAACCGACCACAAAGGTTTATTTGAAGTCATTGGTTGCAGTTTGTGTCTGTGTTACCCATCTCAAAAATTAGATCTCGATTCTTTGAGCTACAATATGGATGCAGTTGAATCTCATTGAGGCGTTAGAAGAATGATTCTCCGTTTAATTAGCCACTGAACCTTTCAAGAGATAATTATTCGTGCTGGATCCAACATGTTATTCAGGCTCCTCCTGTGCTGAGCAGTAAACAGAACGAGTCTGTGAAACTGAAGTTGTGACACACACTAATTAGTCATTTTTCCACTGTTGTCTGCACCGGCATACTGCTGTGAATGCATTGAATATGAGTCAAGATCTTGGAGCTGTCAACGAAGACTTCTACTTTGATGTTTTGAAAACGCTCATTGAAACTATCTAATGACCCTGCCTGTCCTTTTGTGAAGTGTCTGTAATTTTTGATGACTTCGCTGCAAAGAGTTCTGCGGTCTTCCTAAAAAGGCTTAATGTTAGCGTATTGCATATATAGTGTGATAGCTTGAATGTCATTCAAATTAGTAAAATGATAAAGAAAGTTATAGAGGATTTCATGATTTTTTTGTTGTTGTTGAAAAAATAATAGCCTACTTTTATTCAGCAAGGATGCATTTAGTTGATCAAAAGTAACAGTACATACATTTATAATGTTAGAAAAGATTATGTCAACTAAATGCTGTTCTTTTTAATTTTCCATTTGTCAAATGACCTGAAAAAAAAATTATCACAGTTTCTATAAAAAAAAAAAAAAAACATTCAGCTGTTTTTGACATTGATAACAATAAGACAAGTTTATTTGAGCATTATCAGAATGTTGGGGAGTTTCTGAGGAATATAACATCTGAGGATTGGGATTTAGAAATTGCTGTATTTATTTTGCACCGGCAGTTATAGGGTTAATGCGTGAGTTCGGAAAAGGCCGGTAGAGAGAAACGAGCAAATGTGTTTGGCTTGCGCGTTAGTGTACAGTGGTTCTTGCGTTCTGATAATAAGTTCAGAAACGGAGCCTCCCTTGTCTTGTCCTTCAAGGGTTACAATCAGGCCCGGCCCTGGCCAATTTGCTGCCCTAGGCAAGATTTTACCTGGTGCCCCATGCATCACAGCCCATTTCGCCCTGTCATTGTGTTCATGATTATTTATCCTATATATGTATATGTATATATATATATATATATATATATATATATATACACATTACAGTCTAAACACAAATAGCAAGAGCATTACATCTAGCATTCAAGTCAAGGGTCAAGGGTACTTGAGTGTGTTAAGTGCCCTCAAACGAAAGCAATGCTGTCTACATTGCATGCAGCGAGGGGCGACGCTAGACAAAAAATTACCAACAGTAAACTGATCGCGCGCGCTCTGTTTCTGACGCACTTCAAGCACTCGCTGGGCGGGGGAAGATTGATGCGCCGGACCGGAGTCGGGGGACTTAGTTAAGTTTTTGTGGAGTTTTTTTTGCGTTATTTTGTAGTATTTTGAATTAATGTTTTTAAAATAGTATTAGTAAAAAAAAAAAAAAAATCAAAAAAAAAAAAAATTCACTCGTTCACTCATTTTGGCGATCCTATTGAGTGGCGCCCCTAGCATTTGCCTATTCCGCCTATGCCACGGGCCGGCCCTGATTACAATAGTCTGAATGTTTGAAAAAAAACTTTAGATCATAAATTTACAAGAAAAAATAAGAAAAAAATCCTATTCACCACAGAAAAAAAAGCATTATACTCACCAAAACTACTGATTATGTTTTACACAAAATCTATCCTAATTTCTTTCCTCAAAAAGACTTAAATTACTCTGGTGTACAGGTTATCTGTATCGAATAGAGTTCCGTGACTCTGCGTTAAGTTCAGACTGAATAAGGGATTTTTTTCCGGTAGCCTAGTATTGAACCTGCTGGGGGTCGAGGAGGGAAAGAAACATTAATTTGTGGGTTGAAAAACTATTAAATCTACAGGAATGTATTTTAGTTTTCGCAGTTCGCTACAGATGTGGCTAGTTCAGCCTCTGACCACCAGTAATAGTACGCGCTCTGACCACCCAATCAAATGACGTGAAAATACCGACGTTATTGTACGCCTGCTAGATGGCCCCGGTGCAGTCAAATCGAAATTTGATTGGCTGATTAAATATGACTGATTATCTGATTGGTTAAAGCAATGGTTTCATTTCCATTCATTTTAAGCTACAGGCGCCCGCACTGTCGATTCTGAAGGCCTCAAGGCAGATTTAGTTTACCCTGGCAACACATGATGGCTGAAATATAATTGGATAAACGCGCTAAAATAAACATACAATACTTGAAGCAGCACAACCAAGAGAAAAGCTGTGAGCTTATAAGAGAATGGACTATTGGGAATAATTAAATACTCATTGTTACGAACCGTTGTAGGTCTAGGGCTGGTACCGCAACATTTATATATTGCGTATACTGCTGGAAGTGGTGCGTGGTGAAAAAACACATGTCAGACTCATTTTGAAGAGAAAAACTGGAATTTATTTCCATAAGCCGAAGCCACTGAATCCAGTCAAATAATAATGTGTGTTATATACAATAAATGATAGGGCGAGTAAACAAACAATAAATAGGAAAAGAACAAAAGTGGCGCCAAAAGAAAGAACGCAAGATAACAAAACACTCCTTAATCTAAACTAATCCTATCCAAAGTAAAATGTAGAAAATAAACCGAAATCTTCGGTGCATCCGGCACCCTAACTAAATTATCTAATAAAACAGAAATACAAGGAGTGGCGCTCACTTCTTACCTGGTGTGTCTAACAATTATCTGCTACGGGTACAATGTATATCGCGATACTTGCCTATGTTCTTTCCCCAGAAAAGCAAACAAAAGGTAGACAACACAAATGAATCTCACCCATCCAAAAGGAAAACATGTCCAGTACAAAGCACATAGCACAACACTCATTCAGGCAAAAGCATACACAAACTCATTCCGCTACTAAGAGAACAGATCACTACAAAGAGCACAGAGTTTACTACCAAAAGCTACAGAGAGAGAGTGCATCAATGAACACAACATTCTTTTAACCAGCTAGGACGGCCTCCAATTAATCATCAAGCCCTGCCTTAAAGATGAATGACGTCTGACTCGGCCAATCACAGCAACCTATAAGCAGAGATAGGGTGATAGAGACAGAGAGAGGATAATGAGCATAACGACCAACATGTGATAAACACACCAACGTGCACAGAATAATAAAAACATAACACACACGCGTGGAACGTAACATCATTCATGGAAAATATATATTAAACTGCAAGTCAGTGATTCTGATAGTGTTTAGGCCAGCAGAGAAGGCCTTGCTGGCCCTGACGTTCCACCACTGGTTTTTTAACAAATATTACATATTACATGCTAATGTACACTACACTGTAAAAAAAAAATCCTAATTTTACAGAAAATAACTGATTTTTTGACGATAATTTTCTTTAATTTTAAATTATACTCAAAACACTGTAAAATTACAAATAATATCTGTAAAATAAAAATTCAGCTGTTATTTTAGGTATTGTGATATTAATGACAAATTACAGTAATTCACATTTTTTATACAGAAAATTAATTGTATTTTTCATACAGTAATTTTTCTGTTTTCTTAAATTACATAAAAATGTATGTAAAATTACAAATATAATCTGTAATTTAACAGAAACAGGACAGTTAAATGATAAAATGGTCAAATGACTGTCAGCTCCCCCAAAAACTGTAAAACATCCTAAATTAAATAAACTGAAAAACACTGTTATTTTACAGGTATTTCCTGAATAATCACGATCATATACCTTCATTGTAAAAAAAAATCATAAAAAATGGTCAAATGACTGGCAGCTACGGCTGCCAAACAAAAAAACATAAAATTAAAGTAAAATATGCTAATTTAAATAAACCGAAAAAACACTGTTATTTTACAGGTATTTCCTGCCTTATTATGATCAAATACCTTCATTGTAAAAAAAATCGTAAAAAAGGGTCAAATGACTGGCAGCTGCGGCTGCCAAACAAAAACCATAAAATTAAAGTCAAATATGCTAATTTAAATAAAGTGTAAAAAAATTTAAAATAAATTTGATGTCACCATGATTGGGATCAGTGTCTGCTTTAGTTGGGGTCATGACCCTTGAGATTTAACTTGTGCTTTTCTCTGGCTGCTTTAACTGTGTATTTGATACACGTTTGTCATAAATGCTGGAGAAAATATCAGATGATCTCGATCAATAATTAATGATGTTATATTCATCATATGATGATTTGATTCACTGATATGACAGTCAAATCTCCGTATATGATAACTTAGGATTACAGAGTATGTAGGTGGAATTTAGCTGTACACAAAGTCTTTAATTAATGTCATAATTTTTCACATGACCCTTGAATATTGTGGTATCAGTATTATAACAACCTGCATTTAAAAAAATATATATATATATACTACACAAAAAAAGTTTTGTCGTTTTTTTAGCTGTATAGAGACATAAAGAATCAACATATTAATCTCAACAATGGTGACAACCAAAAAAGGGTTTTTTTTTCATTGTCACCATTGTTGTGATTCATACGCTGATTCTTGACGTCTGAGTGAGTCTATATGATCCTGCCAAATATTTTCTGTATAATGACTTCATAAAATCTGAGTATCACAGCACTGGAGAATGTATTGTAGAAGCTTTGTCATGCAAAATGAATAATTAATATTTAATAACATAATCAGATATTATACTTCAGATGGTATCAATGGAGCCGGACTCTACATGATGACTATTCTCACTACGAAGTGACCAACATTATCTGATCTGAGTTCCTCTTAGACTCTTACCATAACAAATATGCATCAGAGACACACAGTTAATGCAGCCAGAGAAACATTAAAGTTCAACACTAAAAGTTCAAGAGCCCAACTAAAGCAAATACTGATCTCCATCATGCTGACATCAAACTTTATTCTTTTCAATAAAGCTTCAACTTTTAAACCTCTGTTAATTCTCAATAATAATGTTAGTATGAAATAAATAAAGTCTGGATTGTAATAAGTGAAGATGCTGCGATCCTGAGAGATCTGGTAGTGTTTAATGTTCTGTTGGGGTTTAAAGTGTTTGTGTATGGTGTGTTTCGTGTGTCACCACTGTGTTGAAGTGTAGAGCCTGAGCTTCACTCCAGGATGAGCAAATAAACACTGTTGAAATGCTGCATGTTTCTTTATTTAAGTGACAGTAACTGTGTAGTTGCTGATGTAGTGACGTATATAGTCAAAGCAAATCATGCATCTAATTAACTACATGTTTTTCAGTAAATAAATCTGAAAATAAATGTGAAATAACTGTTTTAACTGTGTGTTTTAACTGTGTGTTTCTGTTAAAGAAGATTAATGAAGATTTCTGTAAAAGTATTTTGCACTTATTTAAATTAGTATATTTTACATTAATTTTATGGTTTTTGTATGGCAGTCGTTGCTGACAGTCATGTGACTGTTTTTTATGGGATTTTTTTACAATGAAGGTGTTTGATCGTAATAATTCAGGAAATAGTTGTAAAATAACAGTGTTTTTCTGTAAAAAAATTAAGGAAAATTTCTGTAAAAGTTTTTTGCATTTCATTTAAATTACGATATTTTACTTTATTTGAACGGTTTTGTTTGGCAGCCGCAGCTGCCAGTCATTGACTGTTTTTTTACGATTTTTTTTTTTACAGTGTATTGCTGGCTAATATTTAGCAACAAGAGATTCAATAATTTCCTTCAAAAGGTTTTTTAGTAGAGTTTATAGTTGGATTTATTATTTTTTTAGTGTGTGGAACCACTACCAACAAATTATTTATCTAATAAAAGCAAATCATTTAGAATTATAACCCATAGAAGTATAACCCATCTGGTTTATATTTGCTTTCTTTGTATGGTAAATCATAGTTTTGTCTCAGATAACTTTGTCAGACATTTTTCTCAGTTTAGTGTATGCTAGATTATGCAAAGGCCTTTTTAAATAGTATGTCTGGAAGTGTAATTTACTATACATTATATCTCTATGTCTCTTCAAGCAGCCCCAGAGACTTTCTGAGCTGTGTGATTTTCAAAGGTCATTAAATTCCTATTGGTTCCTATATTGAGAAACTGTCTTGGACATTATATAACTCTGGGTAACTGAGTTCATTAAATTACCTTGTAAATACTTCTATAAACTGTGTTTATTTCCAACACTGTATTGCATACCATAATATTTACCCAGAGGAACACAGTTAAAACACGGTGGACACCTGCTAACATCTGGCTAAAAGCTAGCACTTCCCACTAATCCACCCTATCAATAGAGATTCGCTTCTGGAGAAACACTGAAGGCAATTAGTTTAAAAGGCATTACTTGACATTTAACTCCTGGCCTCTTTATGAGCCAGTGAAAAGCTGACATTTGTCCACTGCATCCACTGCTGTTGGATGAGGTTGAGGTCTTATCCTTGACAAAGAGGACATTCAAGGGGCAAAAGAGGGACAAAGAGGCATTTCATATGTAATGTACAGAATATCCAGACTTTCTGAGGCATGCTCTACAATGATATATACTGTACACAGCCCAATGTTTCCCTAGGTTAACAACCAAAAGTTTGCAGATTCAAACCCTGCAAGGAGTGATCTTTGAAGTTAACATCTAATTCAAGGGAGAATGTTTCTGTAATATGTGTATTGTTGCTAGTTCAAAATCATGCTTTCCCCATTAATCACTGAAGCTACACCAGTTACTTTTGCCAATATATTTCTTATTTCATATGTTTATACATGTGTCAGCATAGGAGAGAAACAGAAGAATAAGGCTTCATGAGAGATGGTCTTCATTCCAGATTTCTCTGTTCCCCATGTCTCTGTCCCCTCACCCCATCATGCCTTTTGTAAATGGTATCTCTGTGTTTCTCCTCCCTCACCCCCTCATGCCTCAGTTTCTCCTTCCTCTCACCCCGTCATGCCTTTATGTTTCTCTGGGGTGTGGTACAGCAAGGATTCAGCTTATTTACACCAGTGAGGGACTTAGTTACAACTTCCTTGTAAGGTAGAAAAGCATGTTGCTTATGTTTAAAAAGGAACGTATACCTCATGCTTACACATGGTTCAATTCACTTTCCATATTGAGAAACTCTGTGTATACATTCGTGGTACATTTGCATCAGTTGAAAAACATTCCTTTCCTTGTAAAGAACATGCAAACTGTCCACATTTGATTTATCATCGGTGGAACATCTCTGCTCAGTGAACGTTGCATTGCACACATACCTCTAAGCAAAATATATAACTCTCCCAGCTCCCATCCTTGCATCTAATATATGATCCTTAAACACATGTGTCCATGCAATCTATAGTCTAACTCATGCATTTTAAACTTCATAAGATAATACAACTGATTATGAATACTAATAAAAAATAATAATTTATACATAATATTACATAATGAAACTATATTAAAAGATGAAATTTTAGTCTTCATCTAAGTATGAAATCAGCTTTTATTGAACAGATTGGTAACATGAGCATCTGATTTGTCTTGATGGCAGAACTTTTTTTTTTTTTTTAGGAAATTAGCTGCCTTTTAATTCATGGGTTGAATTTGAAATTAATTGGATGGACCCTATATAGGCTAACAATTTGAAATGGAATTTAATTTATATTTATTGAAATTAAACATTCAATATTATGGTGTTTAGTGCACAAAATGTTATATTTATGAGCAATAAAAAGTATTTTATTCTCACCAAGGCTGCATTTGTTTGGTTAAACATACAGTAATAACAGTATTATTGTGAAATTGTATTACCATTTTAAATAATTGCTTTTTTTAATTTCTTTAAAAAAAAAAGCTTACTAATATATGTATTTTGTATTTTGCAGATGTTTTTTTTTTTTTTTTTTTTCAAAGTGACATAGTGCATAAGATACACATATTATCAGTTTATGCATTCCCTGGACATTGAACCCAGTCAAACCATCTGAACTCCAATACTGTATTATAATTGTATACAAATTATAATGCTGCATGGCGTTTTCTACCTCAATTCAAATTCAATTCAGGTTAAGCCATTGAATTGAAATTTAAAAAGCATTATCAATTCACAATCCATCCTGCTGAATGACTTATGGTAATGCTTTACCTGTTGCGGGGAGCTGCTTTTGTAAGTTGCTACTTGCTGTGGAAATTTTAGATGAAATGGAATGGTGCCACCAGTTTTCAAACATGCAATGCCTTATGAATAATACGTTTAGGAAGAAACAAACAAGCCAAGAAACTACAACTACAAATGTGTATGCAAACTGTTAAAAAGAAGCTTGACAGACTCCCCCTTTCACTCAATCATTCTTCTTCATAAAACACTCCTCCAATTTTTAAGAATGCTCAAACAATAGCGCTACCCTGGATTAGTGCAAATAACAAGGATGTCAGCAGTGTTTTGATATAATATAGTGCCCTGACTCAGAGATGTATAGCTCGGCTTGATTTATCGTGCGTGAAACGCTGACTACAGGTATTGGCAGGGCTTACGTGACCCCGCGTCTCACGCCACATATACATAATCGGCTAATGGTGATGGATCTCCTGCGCTGACTGCAAATGCAATCTATTTTCATGACATCTGTCAATCATCCTGGGCTCAGCTTAATCAATTTCACTTCTTGCTAGCTCTCTGAAGTGCTGTGCGTCCAACTCCCATGAGAGGAAAGCTGTTTTAAGCCTGTTTTTTTTCCGAGTAGGAGCAATTGCCTGCCTTTTTCTTTTCTGCTTTAACATGATGCTCCCCAAATTTGTTTTTATCTAAATGGCTGGAAGTATTAGCTCTAGCTGTGACCCCTGTAAACTGAAATTAGAATTGATTTAGCTGAAAAGAGCTTCCAGTTTACGATGAAGATTATTCCACTCCCTTGACAAATAGCCTGATGCCACTCACCGGGGGGAACACACACACACACACACACACACACACACACACACACACACACACACACACACACACACACACACACACACACACACACACACACACACACACACACACACACACACACACACACACACACACACACACACACACACACACACACACACACACACACACACACACACACACACACACACACACACACAAATCTACTAAACTACTAAACTACTATCACTAGTAACAGCACAACAAAACAAATAGGAATGCACTGAATGCCTCCAGCTCATGGCAATGAAGCAAATATAAATTAGCTTTGCTAATTAATGTGATTAGGATTCTCATTCGCTGAAATGCAAAAACAATGGGAGTTAGCGGACGACAGGGGTCGGTCAACTTAGACACACGTGCCACCATGTGCACATGAGCAATATTGAGAGAGAGAATGATACTGGGCCCTATCACACACCCGGCACAATGCAGCACCAGGTGCAATATTTTTTGCTAGTTTCAGCCTGACGCAGTTATCCTTTTCACGTCATACGCCACATTGTTTATATAGCATGCATTTGCGCCTATCTGTGCGCCCATGGGCGTGCTGGTCTGAAAACAAGGTGTGTTCAGGCACATTGTTGGCAAGTTTCTATTTTGAGGCAACTGAAATAGACTGACATTTTTTTTTTGTTATTTAAAGAGCACGTTAGTAATGTGCACCTTTTGGCAGATCCAGAACGCGCATACACTCTGCTTATTAAACACACAGAGATGCGCAACAGCACACAAACTAGCCAAATATAAAAAATAAAAGGATTACAATGTAAAAGATTAATATTGTGTACATAAAGATGGTGGAATCCGGCTTGTCCCGTAGATGATCTGCTTGCGCACTTTAACCTCGTCACAGGCAGATCCGTTTCCTCTCTTAAGAAGCATTCATTCTTTCCACTTACAAATTCCGTCATGTAAATAGCGAATCCGCCATGGCGTGAGCGCAACTGGCTTTTAAAGGGATTGGGAGATAAGACTCTGATTGTTTTTTTGCATCTTACACCCAAAACACCCATTACTCATCAAGAGAATAGGGACAACCCTTTTAGACCATGCACCGGGTGCGCCGACCCTAAGTGCACTTGTGCCAGTGCACTTTAGACCATGCACTTAGATCGTTAACATTGGGCCCAATGAGTGCCCCTTTAAAGTCACCATAAAAATCTAAATCAACAATTCTTGTTTATCTATTGTATAGGTGTCACGGGTGGTTGCAGGAAGGCAGACAAAGATGAAGAATAAAGTTCCAATACGAAGATTGATGATGATAATACTAAATAATAATTAGACATGAAGGGCAGCACACACTAAATGCAACGTAGAATGAACAGAGAATGAATGTGAGGGATCAACTTATAAAGATAATTAATAGGACAGCTATGAAAACAGGGGCGGGAAAACTGAACCAGGGAACACATGATGAGAATGAAAACGTCTCTGGTTACTTGCGTAACCTATGTTCTCTGAATAGGGAACGAGACGCTGCGGAAAGCGGAGTGGGATATCGTCTGGATGTGCAGATTGCCTGAAGCCCTATAGAATCACGCCAATTCATTGACTGATGGCGCTCGCGCAAAGCTGGCTCCGCCCCGACGCTCTTACGTCGTAGCATGACGAACGCGCGCGCGCCATCCTCTCCTCAGATTTCTCTGCCGAAAAGAAGAACTGTCGGCAGCGCGAGGAGCTTGGCAGCGAACGCAGCGTCTCGTTCCCTATTCACAGAACATAGGTTACGCAAGTAACCAGAGACGTTCTCTTTCATAGGTTCACTCAACGCTGCAGAAAGCGCAGTGGGAACGAAATACTAAACTCGCCAAGCTAAGCGCTGCCATAACTGGAACAAGACCAAATAATAATAACCATGACCGGTTCAAGCAGATAGAACCTGGGAATCTGGAGTCATGTCAAAATCTAAATTATAGAACCTCACAAAGGTGTGCGGAGAGGACCAACCTGCCGCCACACAAATGTCTTCCAAGAGGGCCCCTCTAAAATGAACTTGAGAGGAAGCCACACTTCTGGTGGAATGTGCTCTGATGCTAAGAGGTGAAGGCAACCCACGCACCTCGTAAGCCAGCGAAATAGCATCCGTTACCCAGTGGGAAATCCTCTGCTTTGATGCCGCAAGCCCGCGGCGGCCAGCACCAAAACACCAAGAGCTGGTTAAATTTCCGCCAACCGCCTGATCGATCTACATACAACTTCAAAGAACGGACCGGGCAGAGCAGGTTAAGTTTCCTTTCTTCCTCAGAGGCAAAAGGAGGAGGGTGGAAAGCGTTAAGGTTAACAACCTGGGAGCGGAACGCCGTGGAAAGAACCTTGGGTACATACCCCGACCTTGGCCTCAAGTTAACCCTGACCAGGCCTGGAGCGAAGTCCAAGCATGACTCACTAATAGAGAGAGCCTGCAAATCCCCAATCCGCTTTAGTGAAGATAAAGCCAAGAAAAGAGCAACCTTAAGAGTCAGAATCCGCTCAGGGGCTGACTCCAAGGGCTCGAAGGGAGCCTCTGTCAAACCCTCCAGGACGACTGACAGGTCCCACGAGGGAACACCAGGGGGGCGAGCCGGTTTCAGGCGCCTAAACCCACGCATGAAGGCCGAAACTAACCTCAGTTTCCCCAAGGGAATCTCATCTGATTCTCTATGAGCGGCAATAGCTGTGACATATACTCTGAGAGTGGTAGCAGCCGCTCCGGAAGCAAACTTTTCCTGCAGGAATTCCAGCACTGAGCCTACTGGGCAGCCAACTGGGTCCCTATCATGTGCTAAGCACCATGCCTCGAATACCCTCCACTTGGAGGAATACAGCCTCCTCATAGAAGGGGCTCTAGCACTCGCAATGGTCTCCTGAACGTCGGTTGGGAGGTCAAAGCTTAAAGCTAACGGCCTATGATAGGCCAAACGTACAGCTTCCAAATGTCTGAAGCTGGAAAAGCAGGTCCTCCCTGACCGGGATCTCCCAGGGGGAGGATACCAACAGAGGGATCAGCTCCGAAAACCATGGCTGGGACGGCCAGAATGGGGCTACCAGAAGGAGGCGGACTCCGCTCTCCCTCACTCAGGACAGAACTGCCTGGATCAGCTTGATGGGCGGGAAGGCATAGCGTTTCTGCATCGGCCAAGGGTGGGCGAATGCATCTATCCCCAACGGAGCTGGAGGGCTCAGGGAGAACCAAAGCGGGCATTGGGACGACTCCTGAGATGCAAAGAGGTCCACTTCCGATTTTCCGAACCTCTCCCAGATCAGGGCCACCGTCTGGCGGTTCAACATCCATTCCCCAGACCTGAGCTTCTGCCTCGACAGGAAATCTGCTGCGACGTTCAGAATCCCTGGGACATGAACTGCTCTCAGAGAGAGGAACTTGTCCTGGGACCACAGGAGAAGGTGACACGCATGCCTCTAGGGTGCGCGAACGTGAACCCCCGTGTCTGTTTACATGGGACACTACTGCCATATTGTCCGTTCTGACAATGACATGGTGCCCTTCGAGGAAAGGGAGAAAGTGGCAAAGAGCCAGGAAGACAGCCCTCAGCTCCAAGCTGTTTATGTGCCACAAGAGGGTCTCGCCAGTCCAAACGGCCGGAGGCCGCGGCCATAAGGCCCAGAAGTCTGTGACAGGTGCTCACGGAAACATGCTGGCCTAGTGCAAAGCTGGACAGACATATCTCCAGACTGGAAATCCGTGCAGGAGCCAAACGGGCCTGCATAAGAATGGAGTCCATGTGTACCCCCAAGAAAACCGTGCTCTGAGCTGGAGTAAGAACGCTCTTCTCAGTATTCAACCTCAAACCGAGAGACTGAATATGACGGAGGACAATGTCCCTGTGGTGAGTCACCAACTCTCTGGAGTGGGCTAAAAGAAACCAATCGTCCAGGTAGTTGAGTATATGGATGATTTGGAGCCGCAACGGGGCCAGAGTGGCCAAAGGCCAAAGTGAAACTTCCTGTGTCGCCGTACGACCTGGATGTGGAAATAAGCATCCTTGAGGTCTACTGTCACTAACCAGTCCCCCAGCCGGATATGAGATATGATGGCCTTCAGCGTCAACATTTTGAGTTTCCCTTTGTAAAGAGAGAAATTCAACCGGCGAAGATCTAGTATCGGCTGCAGGCCGCCTCCCTTCTTCGGGACCAGGAATTAACGGCTGTAGAAGCCCTGTTCGACTTCCCCCGAAGGAATCTCTTCTATCGCCCCCTTCAGCAGAAGGGATGAAATCTCCTGCTGTAGTACAGAAGCCTGAGCGGCGCTGTCGACTACAGTAGGAAAGACCCCGTTAAAGCAGGGGGGGTTGCGACAAAACTGAAGTGTGTAGCCGAGCCGAACTGTGCGAAAGATCCAAGGCAATACCCCTGGTAAACGCTCCCATTCTTGAACGAAATGTGATAGAGGGAGAGGAGTGTTGCAGTGCAGGGGACATACCTGAGATAGGGTGTCGCGTTGTCCATGGGGAGGCGTGGTTGACCGTGGAGGAGAGCGCTTGGCGTCCTGACACGTACTGTGGGGTACCACCATCTGGATAGAAGTAACTGGGTCCGCCTGCTCCAGAGGAAAACGAACTGTGCCTCCGAGGAAGCGGTTGGCGGGTGTAACGTGCGCCGGGAGCGAGGGGAGAAAGCAAGACGCGTCTCCTTCCTCCTGCCCCGGACTGGGTGAAGAGAGGGAAACAGGACCTGCACTTCGAAACACACTGGGTGGCGAAGGTGACAGGGTTGGAGGAGAGACGGTTGGAGGAGGGCAGAAACGCTTGCGCGGTCTGTCCCAACCTCGTAGATCTGGTGCGGCTCTCCTCCTTCTGACCTGCGGGTCAGGAACGGCTCGAGGAGGCTGGAGCGGCCGATTTGTTGGACCGCTTCAGCTGAAGGCACTTGTGAGGGCGCTGGCGGGAAATGGACGACCTCGGGCTCCCCAGAGGGGAATTCAACCCTATGAGCAGAGCGTTCTCAAGTCTGAGAAGGGGGAGGGTTGGAGTCTCTTGGCTCTCTAGTTCTCCTGGGCATAAACTGCCTGAACGCGGCCGACTGAGACTTAGCGGCACGGAACTTCTCAACCACCGTGTTGACCGCCTCCCCGAAAAAACCTGAGTGGGAGATAGGGGCGTCCAGAAGAAAACTCTTATCCTTGTCTCGGATCTCGGTGAGATTCAACCAGAGGTGGCGCTCTGCGGCAACCGAGCCCGCCATAGAGCGACCTACAGCCCGAGCAGTGTGTTTAGTGGCTCTTAGGGCCAGATCTGTGGCCTTGCGAAGCTCTTTGACAGCTTCGGGCGGCAGTCCCTCTCCTTCGTCCATGTCCTTAAGGACGTCCGCTTGGTAGGCTTGAAGGATGGCCATGGTATGCAGGGCCATGCCTGCTTGACCAGCCGCCATGTAAGACTTCCAAATAAGGGAGGAAGTAGTCCTACAAGCCTTGGTAAGAAGGAGGGGACGCGACTTCCAGGACGGTGCAGACGACGGGGCGAGGTGGTTAGCCAGCGTGTCATCGACCGCTGGAATAGCGGAATAACCCTGCTCCACAAAACTCACAAGGTTGGTGAAGTCAGCGGCTGCCGCATTAGTAAGGCGTGCGGAGAAAGGCTGCTTCCAGGATCTGGAGATATTGTGATGCAGATCGCTGAAAAAGGGCAGCTTCCTTCGCTCTGGCCTAGAATTAGGGCCACTTAGGAATCTCTCGTCGAGTTTGGACGATTGAGACTCGCGGGGCTCATCAGGCCAGTCTATAGAGAGCTTCTCTGTAGCGCGCGACCGCACGTCAATAAGCTCAGTGTAGGCCGCGCGTCCTGGCCGCTAGGCGGGATAACGTCATCAGTCAAAGCAGGCCCGAAATCCTCGGAGTCGGAAGCTGCAGTGTAAATAACGTCATCCAGACCGAAAGAAACCGATTCGCGGGCTCCTGGGCTGGGGCATAAATAATCATGCGCGAATTCAACCGCGCCACGTGCGTGCTCGGGGGAGGGAGGGAGAGAAAGGGCGAGGCCCGTCTGCTCGTACTCAATATCCTCGAGCTCAACATCCGAGCCCCAGGCCGCGGATGCACGAGAGGCCTCAGCAGTATCGGGAGCGCGACGGGGGGAAACGAATGACTCCTTCTCAAAAACCGCGAGTCTAGAGCGGAGGGTTTTGAGAAGGAGATTGTCACAAAATTTACATTTTGACAATCCTAATACAGCCTCAAGTGCATGCGAAAAACCCATGCATTTACTGTGAGGGTCGTCGTTCGAAATGAAACAAACGCATGGCGGAGAACAGTGTCGATAATCCATAACACTTCACTGTAAGGAGAACAGAGTTCCACTTATGCCAGTCGCTGAAGTGTTGAGACGAAAGCTGTAGTTTAATTAGAAAAATTCGGGCTCAGAAAAACCGAACGAAGGGCAAGATGTGACCGCTTCGTGAAGGCAGAGATATTTGAGGAGAGGATGGCGCGCGCGCGTTCGTCATGCTACGACGTAAGAGCGTCGGGGCGGAGCCAGCTTTGCACGAGCGCCATCAGCCAATGAATTGGCGTGATTCTATAGGGCTTCAGGCAGTCGGCACATCCAGAGGATATTCCACTGCGCTTTCCACAGCGTTGAGTGAACCTATGAAAGAGAACAAACTAAAAGTCTATGATGATGACACTAACAGAACATAATGGTTATAGTAGGCCTATATGCGTATATCAGTTGTTCTCAACCTTTTTGACTCACCGTTTAAAATAATATTTAACGGTTACCCAATATAGGCTAAGTATTTTCTGCTGTAATTATGACAAAGCTGCTTGTTTAAAACATTTTTTTAACAGAAATTGGGAGTTTTGAAACATTAAATTAATTAACCATGATTAATTTTGTGATTCCAGGAAAGTTTCAGGAACTTGATTTTAATTTAGATAAATTAGATTAGATTTTAATAATTATTTATTAATTTAAATACTTTTAATTCAGCCTGTGCCCCCCTTCAAAGTTGAAGGCCCCCTGTGTGTGAGTGTGTGTGTGTGTTTGTTTGTGTGTGTGTTTTTATGTGGGAGGTTCAGGGAACCAGCAGAATCTCTGTTGATAATCTCTTTACACCGTACATTGATCTTTAAAATGTGTAATTCAGTGGTCTTCTTTGTCTGTCTGCAGTTGCTCAATATTAATATTGTTTATGAGCCCATGCTGGTGATATGTTTTTTTTTTTCATATTCAATGCAATTCAATTTAGCATTTCCTTCCTCCAGTGGATTGTTGTCATTATTTAAAGGATAGCTCTCATAGAACTACATATGTGTGTATATTGATTTCTCGGGATGTCTGGGTTTATTTATTGTTTATTGAACAGAAGAACAAAAAACTAACAAAAAAAAACTGCACAGACAATAGTGGTAAGATTATTAAAAGTAATATAAAATCAAATATATTAGGTATATTTGCTGCCTCCTCGAACAAAACACCCCAGAAATCAACAACTTGACGACACTTATTGTTCTTCACTTCAAAAAAATAAATTGACATTTAAAAGTCTACAGTACTGTCACCTATAGAAAAGTTTCCACACGTATAAGATGACAGATGTGCAGGTGTGTATTTTTTTAAAGGTTACTAGCATCTTTTTGTATGTAGCGTTGTTTATAACACCAGTGCCTTACTGCTGGCTCCATTTCTCTTGGGCCCTGGGTGATATTTATGTTTTGTGTGGCGCTTGGGGGAACATCTCGTTTCAAACTTCAGAAAAGCAAACTCTGCAACTCTGGCTAGTAAGTATGTCCTATTTCAGATTCCTCATCTGGAGGTCATTCTTTCTCAGCCCACCATCCTATTTTGGGGAAGCGACTGATAGAGAAAGGGCAACAAGACAATTAGAAGAAATGGTAATATCAATGTGATACTAACTCACAAAAGTTTGAAAATAAAAATAGAAAACACTTTTTAATTGTAATAATATTTCACAATATTAATATTTTTACTGTATTTTCATCAAATAAATGCATAAATAACAATGAAATTTTCACACCACAATAACAACACAATAACAATTCCAAAATTTCTGAGTCAACATATTTTGTTGATCCTGGAACAACATTCCTGTCCGGAAATGATAGGTGAATAACACTGAAGCACCTAATGGTTGTAAGCCTAACCTTGACATAAACTGTTTACTTGTCTCTCAAATCTAAAGCCCCTTTCACACACAGATTCCGGAAAATACAAGGATAAAGTGACCTGGGATTTGACCCGGGTTCGTTTGATTTTGGTTCATTCACACTGCCAGTGATTTTCCGGAATCAGAGAGTACGTTAACACACAACCTGTAAAAATCCTGTAAAGACACGTGACATCGATGTGACATGTAATGTCTCAGCAGCGTCTATAGTTTGCTATGAGCTGCGATTTCTCTCTCGAGAAACCTCGCTTGTGCAATTTTGTCTCTGATTCGATGATTTCACTAGCCTGCTTTCACTTCACTTCAGCGTCATCATTATGACACGGCATTGATTACAGCTTTTGTTCACACAGCGCGCGTTCCGGGACAGAACATGGCAATGTTACTAGGTCCCCTACCCGGCATCAATCCCGGCATCAATCCCGGGTCGTGTTTGCGTTCACACAGAAGGCGTTCTGGCAACTTCCCGGCAATTTCCCGGGATCAACACGCTGTGTGAAAGGGGCTTAATTGGTTGATTGGAATGTTGTTCCAGGATTAACAAAGATGTTGATCCAGGAACATGTTGTACTTTGTGAAATCATGCTCTGGTATTTGTAGGAATTAAGTTTAAAATTTTAACATATCACAAATATTTGAGGACACATTGGTAAGATTTGTCTAAAACAAAATAGAACCCTTGATATTGTAACATTGAATATAATGTTAAAAATTATATTAGAAATGTTCAAAAATCATTTCAGTTTTTACTTGGAGATGAGAAAACACTCACCATAGATCTGATTTCTGGATCAATACATCACGCAGACTATTGATTCATCAAAACAGTTTAAGTTGAATGTTACATTATTTGTGCATAACATCATTAATATTTTTAAGATAAGCCTTCACTATTATAGGAAGATAAGCCTTACTATTTATCATAAAAATTATTGCACACCGCAAGCTTGCATGTTAAAAAGAAACTAATTGTGTGGGATAGAAACTTTTTCCCTTTTGCTTATCTTATTGTTTAAGAAAAGAAAAAAGGCAGTCAGTCACTGACAACACTCCGTCACAGCACTCATTTAACAGAGAGAGTGATGCTTGACAGAGCTAATCATAGAGTAACAAAATCTTGAGTTATTTCACACCAAATAATGGCAAAGCTAAATGTGACATTAAAAGTTGTTAAAAGATTGATCTTGAACTCTTGAAAAATGATAAACAAAACAAACCTGGTAATTTGTCAAGGAAATGTTACAAAGGTTGCTAAATTTCTGTAATTACCATTTTTATCTTCAGAAATTGTAAAAACTTTCCTTTTATTATCCAATCCAATACAACTTTATTTGTAAAGCACATTTAAAATTTATAAATACATGAGTAACAAAAACAAACATTTTAAACAAAGGACAAACTAGAAAATAAAAACTATAAAAACAAGCAGGTTTACAGGCCAATGAATAAAAGTTCAAAGTCGTATGAACGAGTTTTAAGTTGTATTAGCAACATTGACCTTTGGTGTATTTTGGTGTCTGATCTAAAAACAACTAAAAAAAACATAAGTGGTATTGCTTTGGTTGCTCATTTTAGGCCGTTTCTGTGGGATGAGATTTAGTCATCTGCCCCTTAGAATCAACCAATCTCAGTGAGATGAAATAGACGGACATTGAAATGCTGAACATGTAATTCACAAGCTCAGGATGGGTGTCACACACACAGAGAGAGAGAGAGAGAGAGAGAGAGAGAGAGAGAGAGAGAGAGAGAGAGAGAGAGAGAGAGAGAGAGAGAGAGAGAGAGAGAGAGAGAGAGAGAGAGAGAGAGAGAGAGAGAGATAAATGTATTAATGTGAAAATGAGAGAGAGAGAGAGAGAGAGAGAGAGAGAGAGAGAGAGAGAGAGAGAGAGATAAATGTATTAATGTGAAAATGAGAGAGAGAGAGAGAGAGAGAGAGAGAGAGAGAGAGAGAGAGAGAGAGAGAGAGAGAGAATAGAGCAATTAAAATATCCACTCGATTTTTATTCCTTCCAGACTCATTCTTTTCTTTAAGAATGCGCTTGCAAGTCACTATGCTGCAAACAATTAAACAGAAGACCACGTTCTTTGTGGCTCAAAATTAACAGCTGTTTTGGCTGTTAATTCAAATGAATCCCAGTTGACCAGGAAGGAGCCAATTAACTTTTCGCTTTCTTCTGAATGGGTGGCACTGTGGGAGACATTTGCCTTTTCTCACTTGATAAAAGAACAATCATGGTGCAAATGATCTCTTCTCTGCTTCAAACTGTAAATTTATTCTCATACATAGATCGCAGGAAGTGTTGCATGTGTTGCCAATGTCGTCTCTCTTCCCTTTTGGGATAGAAACAATAAGTAAGGGTGTAATGAGATCATGGAGAGGCGTTAAACTCCGAATGCAACTCCTGATGTGGCTCAATGTTAACTGAACACAAAGGGCATGAGTTATTTTCGTCTTCTTAATATAAGATTCTCTTATATCTATAGATGTGTCATCGGTGTAGTGTGATAATGGTCAGTATATATACACCGTTCAACCCAGATATACATATCCAGGCCTCATCTGGCCCAACTATGGCACAGTTCTGGGAACGGCAAAGGTCATATGACATCAGGTCACACACATCAAGCCAGTTTTAGTGCTGATTTGTGGTTTGCTGTGTGTGGCCCAGATGTGGCCCATGTGACCTTTGCTGCTGCTAGAACTGAGCCATATGTGCCATAATTTGCCCAGATGAGGCCCGGATATATATGCTATTGATTCTTGATATATGACACTCAGGTTGATTCATCGCTGTCATTCCGTGCAGTATGTGGGCCACAACTGGGCCAAATGTCATTTGCTATCTTGATTTTGGATCCGTAATATTTTTTCAAAAGTGATACTAAACATTTTACATTGCTACACAATTTCGATTTCAAATAAATGACGGTTCCTGAAATCCTGATTCCTGAAAAAAACATGTCAAAGTTTCCACAAAATATTAAGTAGCACTGCCATTTTTAACTGTAACTCTGTAATAATATTAATTATAATAATAATGAATGTTACTTCAGCTCCAGTTCAGCATATTAGAATGATTTCTGAAGGATCATGTGACACTGAAGACTGGAGCATTGATGCTGCAAATTCAGATTTGAATTTAGACTTAATAGTCCCATAGACTTAACATTGCAACAAATTTTGACGAGTCATAGCTCAGAAATCAGATTTCACAGAAACGTGTGATTTGCCACATTTGAAGAGGCTGACAGGTTCTGTAAGAACATATCTCACAATGGGGTAAAAGTTACACCCCTGGGGGTCAGGAGCTGCTCAAAGTTGCCCCATTGACTTACTATGGTGTAGGACGGCCCATGAAATGGGCCGTTCTACACATTGCATAGGGATTTTGTATTGAACATAGCTCTGGATCACAGTGTCATAGAGGCAAGGGGACGGGCTCATTTTACTCAGATGACCAATCAGTCTCTCAGGATCATTGTGAAGCTATTAAGCCACGCCCTAGCAACCATTTAGAGCACCTTAGCAACAAGTTCCATAGACTTCTATTGAAAGCACCTCCTCTAGAGCACCTTAGCAACTAAAATCTATAGAGGGATATCTTCCATTCTGAATGTCACAGAGGCATGGGAGTTGGTTTATATCATTCATACTGACAAGCAACCTTTGGACTTTGATGACTGGCAGCTGCCAAGCCATTCCCTAGCAACCAAACAGAGTACCCTAGCAACCATTTTGCAAGACCTATATCTCTGCATCAGAACATCGTATAGAGATGTGGTTTGGCTCTTTTGACTCATGCTAGCAAACAGGGCTTCCAACATGCTACACATGCTAGCTGTGAATAGCTACATGCTAATAGCGATTAGGTAAGTGCTAAATCATGCCAAGAAAGTGTTTAGAACTCCAATAGTAACCATCTGTTACAACTACCAACCACCTAGTAACACCATAGCAACCAGCCAGAATACCTTAGCAACCACCTAGCAACATCCTAGCATCCACCCAGAATACCCTAGCAACCGCCTAGCAACACCATAGCAACCACCCAGAATACCCTAGCAACCACCCAGAACACCCTAGCAACCGCCTAACAACGCCCTAGCAACCACCCAGAATACCCTAGCAACCACCTAGCAACATCCTTGCAACCACCCAGAATACCCTAGCAACCGCCTAGCAACACCATAGCAACCACCCAGAATACCCTAGAAACCACCCAGATCACCCTAGCAACCGCCTAGCAACGCCCTAGCAACCACCCAGAATGCCCTAGCAACCGCCTAGCAACCACCCAGAATACCCTAGCAACCGCCTAGCAACACCATAGCAACCACCCAGAACACCCTAGCAACCACCCAGATCAGCCTAGCAACGCCCTAGCAACCACCCAAAATACCCTAGCAACCAACCAGAACACCCTAGCAACCACCCAGAATACCCCTAGCAACCACCCAAAACACCCTAGCAACCACTCAGAACACCTTAGCAACGCCCTAGCAACCACCTGAACAACATGAATAAGCCATATCTCAGCACCAGAACATAGTACAGACATGTTTGTTGGCTCGTATGCAATCATGTACCACACCCTAGCAACCGAGTGGCGAGTTTTGCCACTGCAAGCACCACTTCACATTTTCTTCTGGAAATGTACATTCTAGTTCTTATTATTATTCTTCTGGCCACTTTTTGACGCGCTACTCCTCCCGCAGTTTTTGTCACAGACCCACGAATGAGGCGTCAAAACGTGCGGCCTGTTCGGAATGGTGTGCTATGACTTTTATAAGGGATCGGGGGTACGATGTTCAACCACCCAGAACACCCTAGCAAATGCCTAGCAACGCCCTAGCAACCACCCAGAACACCCTAGCAACCACCAGAACACCCTAGCAACCACCTAGCAACACCATAGCAACCACCCAGAATACCCTAGCAACCGCCTAGAGACACCCTAGCAACCACCCAGAACACTCTAGCAACCGCCTAGCAACCACCCAGAATACCCTAGCAACCGCCTAGCAACACCATTGCAACCACCCAGAACACCATAGCAACCGCCTAGCAACACCCTAGCAACCACCCAGAATACCCTAGCAACCTCCTAGCAACACCATAGCAACTACCCTAGCAACTGCCTAGCAACACCCTAGCAACCACCCAGAATACCCTGGCAACCGCCTAGCAACGCCCTAGCAACCGAGTGGCGAGTTTTGCCACTGCAAGCACCACTTCACATTTTCTTCTGGAAATGTACATTCTAGTTTAATTTGTTATAGTACATATTTGATTTGAAGGTAATTTTAACTATGGATATGGTGTTAGGTCGCTGCTTTATCTCCAATGTAAAATCAGGCAAACCTCTTGAGTAGTGGGATTTGCATTGCTGTTTGCTTATAGGTTCAATGGCAAGGCATCAATAGCAGCTATAAATAGTTTTACATTAGTGTACTTGTATGGGTTATTTAACATAAATTAAGACAATCCTTTTTTATTTGCCTTTTCCTTTTTGCACAGTGTGTCTTTGACAATTGCATTTTGATAATCTCAGCAGTTTGAGTTGACTTTGAGTACATGATGAACAGTTTAACAATATTTGTTGCTTGAGTTAGCGACTCATGGTTGTGTGTGTTTGTGTGTGTTTATTTTATATCATTAATCCAATCATCAAGGGCTGCATTTCTTCATAGATAACCCATTTATCATGCCCTGTGTTGTTGGGACACAAGGAATGGAGAAAGAGTTGAATAATAGGGTGCTAGCATTATCTCAGAGCAATTCCATTGAACTCCAGTGACCAAATCTCAATTGGCGGCTGTTTCCATTTGACGAGCGATTAACCAGAAGCTCGTTGCCCAAGCAATTGACCTGTCACCAATACGAGGGCTGTGCCTGATAAGCATGCAGGTGAAGGGGGAAGAGGATGTGGAGATTGACGCAATTAGCCTAATGAGTACACAGAGTTTCTGCCAGTGCCTCTGGAAGCTTTTTCTTTTACCCACAACCGCATATCAACAGCTGCAAAATCTGATTACCTTGTTTGCAGGACCAGCAGACAATCTTGCTTCGACCTTAACCTCAATTCACTCACTAGAATATCAATAGGGTTATTTTCCCTTTTACTCAACATAATGATAGTGTTTATCTGAAAATATTTTGTTTTGAGGCAGCAGTTCCAAGGCTATGATTATTTAATGTGTAACAACTGAATGTGAACCACAAAAAGGCAAAAGTAATATTTAAAATGGAGGCAAAAACAAATAATTTATTTGCTTACTGATACACATTAAAGACCAGAGAAAAATCCAAACCTTTCTGCATTTCAATGACAGTATTAATTACACTCTACACTCTTCTGTCCAAACCTGTATGAATTTCTTTCTTCTGCTGAACACAAACAAATATATTTTTAAGATGGCGGTAACCAAACGATTGATTGGGCCCTCTCGACTTCCATAGTATTTCTGTATCCATACTATGGAAGTCAATGGCTACTGTCAACTGTCTGGTTACCAACATTCCTTAAAATATCTTGCTTTGTGTTCAGCAGAAGAAAGAAATTGGAACAACATGTTAAGTTAAACATTATTAAACATACTGGGATAAAAAACCCCACAGGTTATATACAATTAAAGATAAGAGCACAGTATGCTGCCTGGATGTTCATGTTGGCATTAATTCCTGATTTTTATTCTTCTTGTGCTTACTTAATGTTGATATTAATTTGTTAGTGAGGGAGTCTTTCATTGCACAGGATGTCCTTTAATCCTAATATTTCTGGTATGTGACTTGCTTTTATTTTACATGGGTCCACATGAGAAATCCCAGGTTAGTTGTAAGCTCCAGGCATTGGGTAAGGCCTTTATCAAATAGAGGAAATCCATGGAAAATGGCCCAAAATTGTTGTTGACTCTCAGCTAAAGCTATTTTATTATATTTATTATCTTTTCAAATTGCATCACTGAATAATATCACTGTATATCCCAAAGCCTTATTTGGAGCCAGACTGGTTGGCCATGGTGGGTGGCACCGATTGAAGCTCCTCTAAATCTTCTGATACTGTGGAATGAGCTCATGCCTTGTATTTATGAAACATGGTTTGGACATACTGTGTCGTAAGTCAATGCCAGCAAAGGTTAGACCCCCCCAGCTGCTTTCAAATTGTTGCCAAGCAGTGGGCAACCCTGTTGGCATGGCGACAAGTGTTTGTTTCCACACAGCCAGGGACTCTAAACAATTCTGGTGTCGTGACAGAGAAGGAGACAGCTTGTGAAACAGAAGGCAGATTAGCAAATATCTCCAGGTTCGCTGGGTTATGAAATTGTTGATGGTCCAGTAGAATTTTGCATTACTATTCTTTTCTGTGTTTTTTTGTAGAAAATAAGAAAAAAGCTTCCTGGTGGGAAATGTCTCATAGATCCACCCACTGGGAAAGAAAAACTATAATTGAGATGTCTCTAATATCTCAGTTGTTTCTCCTAGATAGCTATGGGGTTCAATGGAAAGTTTTGTTTACAGGGTTAGTTCACTCAAAAATGAGTCATCATTTACTCACCACCATGTCGCTCCAAGCCTGTATAGATGTGCCAGAGAAACAAGCAGCCATCTTTGTCTTTGAACTTCTGTATACTTCTATAGCATCGCTGCCGAAGAGTAATTAGCTGGTGAAATGGATTTACTTTTTCTAGAGTTAAAGGGGACATATCATGAAAATCAGACTTTTTCTGTGTTTAAGTGCTATAAGTGCATCTACCAATCAAGAAAACTTGAGAAAACCCAGTAACAACGGAGTGATTTTGTTTTAGTATGCCTTTTTCTGCTAGCATGTAAAAAAAATAAGCCAATCAGATTTCGCTCCCCTTCTGACGTAGGAAGGGGATCTTATTATAATATTACCACCCCTTATTCTGCACGTTTCCACCCACAGCGCCACCATTTGGTTTTCGCAAGCGACAACATTGTGACCAGTTCTGACTCAACGGCAAAAGTTAGAGCAAATCATGCAAACTGTTCTGTCAGACGAGCACAGAACACTATTTGACCAAAAAATGTCACAGCTGTCTTATAAAGTTAAAAGTTAAACATGACGGTACATGCAAGTGAGATGAATCAATGTAACTCCACAACAGCTACATAAATGTATCCACTAACCATTCAGAAACAACCAGGTGCGCCTAAAAGTTGCAACCTCTTCGGCTACTGGTTCTTTCTGAATGAGAATATTCTCGTGTTTTGTAATTGCCAGAGTATCCAAAGCTTGTGTAAAGGATCGGCCTCTTCTGAATGGGTGCGGGGAGCAGCAGCTCATTTGCATTTAAAGGGACACACACACAAAAACTGCCATTTTTGCTCACACCCAAGAAGGGGCAACTTTGACAAGCTATAATAAATCGTCTGAAGTGTATTTTGAGCTGAAATTTCCCAGACACATTCTGGGTTTATATTACATCTTGTGACAAGGGGCATAATATGTCACCTTTAACCCTCTGGGGTCTGAGGTGTTTTCTGGGTCCCTGGAGGTGTTCTGACATGCTCTGACATTTGTGCTTATTTCTGTTACTTGTGACATTTTCATGGCTAAAGTCTTATTACATAGTATTCAGCACAAACTCTGCTACAGTATTATCAGCAGCATGTATGTAAAAGTTTGTAGATTTAAGATAATAATGTTTATGCGTGGTTTTTTGAAAAAACAAAAAAAACAAATGTCACTGAAATAAGGTCATAAAACCCATAGTGATTATTTCTTCACAAGACTTTTAAAAACTGTATCACGTAGCCTAGAATATTTGCTCCAAAACTATGTGAAAATCATCCTGCATACTCATTTATATAAGACAATATATTGATTTAAAATTTGTATGACGTGTTTTGTGTGAGAAAGCTTTATGCGAGAAGGCGTGAATCTCTCATTAATATGAATGCATTTTATACCTGAGAAAGACAAAGACCCTCCCCTAATGGCCCTATCAGGTGCTATCAGGCCCGATCATTATGACGAGCCTTGCACAAAGAATGAGGAGAAATTAAAAAAAAAGAATCTAAAAGGCTTTTAGATTGTCTGGATCATAGGCGCCGATACCGTGGGTGCTCCGGGGCTCGAGCACCCACGGAAAATACCGAGCACCCACGTGTGTGCCAGACTGCCAGTAGGCTACATTCATTTAAAATTAAACATTGCAGTTGGTGCTATGTGAAGTGTCTGTCACACTGTGATTGGTTATGTCGCTGTCAGTCGCCTGCTCCATATCCTATCCACCAATCATAGCGTTTCTCGGGTGAAAACGCCTCTGATCGCGGTAACGTGTCAGTTAAACTTTTGATCTCCAATCCTGTCTGTATTTGTGAGAAGTGGCGCTGTCCTGAGCTATGTTCCTGAGTTGAAAGATAGCCTATTTTACGGCTTTATTATCAAGTAAATGGGTGTGTGCGTTCGTGTCGGCGGCTGTCCATTTCCTAAAAGGGGTCGCACACCGGACGAGAAGCGCAGCCCCGCGTAGTGCCATGTCTTTTAAAATTCGAACACATTATTCTCTATGAGTGTAACTTACACACACCGGCGGCGCCCAGCTACGGCTATAGGACCTTGTTCAAAATCCTGCCGTGCCACAGAGCGTGATTTACATAGTTTTATGTTAAATATACATTTATTTGTCTCAAATCGTCGTTAATGTACTGACTTCAACCTGTGCTGCAATATACATTTATTTTACATTAATTTACAGAAATCAGCTGCTTGAATGAAAATTGCTGATGTTATCGGATTTTCAGGTGATATTCTCAATTCATTCAGTTTAATTGTATTTAATTGTACCGCAAAATCGTAACATAGTAGCCTACAGACATTATCTTAATTCCATAATGTCCTTAAACATAACATTACAATATTGCTGGCCATAAACTGACAAAGTGCGCATCCGGTGTGCGATAGGCTACCTCGAGTTGTCATAGACAAAGCGCTGCGCTTCTCGTTCGGTTCTGAAATGCAAACAATTTTTGACTAGACCTAACGTTACTTTTTTTTTTTTTTTTAAAGGACGTGCGCCCATGAGCACCCAAGGAGAAAAACATAAATCAGCGCCTATGGTCTGGATTTATTTACAACACAACATAATCCAAAGATACACAACAAGGGACAAAAAGCACATTACTAAACACACTGATCTAAAGACAAAAACTTAAACAGTCACATACATTTGTGTCATTCCTGAAACATAGTAGCCTACATACCTGTCATGTCCAAGGTGTTTGACTTTTCATTTTACCATGTTCATGTACAGACTCATGTGAATGTTGAAGTCAGAAGGACTCATCCAGTGGCATCTGGTCCCTTTCTAAAAAAAATAAAAAATAAACAAATGTAAACATGTTGATACCAAGACAACCTATATGGCTGCACGATTCTGGGAATACATTTTAGATTTTTCACTCACTCACTCACACACACACACACACACACACACACACACACACACACACACACACACACACACACACACACACACACACACACAATAGTAAAGTGTAATTTTTTTTTACTATATGTGTTACAAAAGTGTAACACATATAGTAAAGTGTAATTTATTCCTGGGATCAAAGCTGAATTTTCAGCATCATTACTCCAGTCTTCAGTGTCACATGATCAGAAATCATTCTAATATGAGGATTTGATGCTTAAGAAACATTTTCCATTATAATCAATGTTGAAAACAGCTATTTACATTTTTATTTCAGGATTCTTTGATGAATAGAAAGTTCAAAAGAACAGCATTTATCTGAAAAATTATCTTTTGTAACATTAAACACTACCGTTAAAAACTTTGGGGTCAGTAAGAATTTTTATTATATTTTTTGGGGGAAATAAATAAAATGGATCAATACTTTTATTCATCAAGGAGGAATTAAATTGATAAAAAGTGACAGTAAAGACATTTATACTGTTACAAATGATTCTATTTAAAATAAATGCGGTTGTTTTTAACTTTATGTTCATCAAAGAATTCTAAAAAAAATCATAAATGTTTCTTGAGTATCACATCATATTATTCTGATTTCTGAAGGATCATGTGACACTGAAGACTGGAGTAATGATGCTGAAAATTCAGCTATGATCACAGGAATAAAATACGCTTTTTACTATATATTCACAAAGAAAACAGCTGTTTTACATTGAAATAATATTTCACAATATTACTGAGTTTGTTTTGTATTTTTAATAAAAAAATACAGCCTAAGTGACTTCTTTTAAAAACATTAAAAATCTTACTGACCCCAAACTTTTGAACTGCAGTGTAGATATATGTATTTTGTAAATATATAACACCTAGTTTGTTGTGCCTTGTATATAGGCATGTGTAGGGCTGCATAAAATAATAACAATACCCTAGATAGCAGGCAGCCTATGAATTGTTAAAAATGAACACTTCAGTAACACTACACTAGACAAACATATATTGTTTATCATATGTTACTTCAAATATTTATATTCGTTATGAAATGAGAGGAGTTTGGCGTGAAGCCTAATGTGTGGCGTGTTTTGCTTTTCAAACACACAGCGTGACTCAGACCCAAACTCTGCGCGTGCAGCGATCGAGCCTCTCCAAACTATGAAACATTATTGTTACATTATACATCTACGTTTGAGCAGATATCCACAAACACAGTATTTAACAGTAAACACAGGTCTAAACATTAAAATATTCACCATATTAGAATAAACACTCATACTAGCATACTTGTATCTCATTTCATAACATTTTAGGCTGGCACCAGTTTAGCAGCTACAATGTAAAGTTTATGCAACAATAAAACACTTACTTAATCAAAACGTGTCCTTCTGAGGTAAATCCAAGGTAAATCCACAGCACAAACAGTCTTCCAAACTGATGAATAGCAGAGAAATACTGGAGTCGCTGATTCTTTGTTTCGAGCTGATGAGGGCGTTATCAGCTCTGCGTTCCTTCACGTGGATCATTTGAATGAGAACAGCTCACGCACGTGGGGGTGTGGTCACATTAAAGGTAATGAGCTTGGGCTTGAGAAACTGTACATGTCTATGCTTTCATACAGATTTCTTAAAACGAGAATATTTGTTTTTGGTATGATTTACTTTATTTAAAAAAGGAGACTTCAAGCTTTGTAAAGACATATCTCTCACGTGTGGGTGGCAAGTATTGTGTAAGGCCAGTATGTCTAAAGTATCTGTCGCGTTTCAGAATGAACTTCACATTGAGAGAGAAGACAGAACGTGAATCATGTTTTTTTTTTCTTCATTTTAAATCTTTTTGTTTTTATTATTAGTGTACACAAATAAAATAATAAATTTAACAGTTTTTAATGTTGTATAACACCTGCCTGTATGCCAAAAATCGACAGAGTTATTTGAGTTTTTTTTGCACTGATAAGAAAAAAAGCGAGACTATTGCGCTGGCGCGAGAGCCGACCCCAAGGGGTTAACAAAAGATATCTTGACAATAGTAATGTTTGAAGCGTATTTCATAACAATTGTCAGAAGACCGGGGAGATTTTAAAAGGAGTGGTTCATTCATAAAGTCGTAAGATCTTACCTTCATGCTGTGGAAATACAAAGCAGAGGACAGAACTCAATGAGCGCAGAGCTAAAAAGGGGCAGGGCTACATAAGGTCTATAACATTTTTTATATTGTGGAACACAAAAGAAGATATTTTTAAAAATGTATGTGTTATTCTATCCGTGGATTTAAAATCAGTGGTGTCCAATGTTGTTTTGAACTCCCCTGACTTTCATCACCAAACACCAATTATTTTTTTCAAAGTAATGATAGCATTCAAACAACTCCCATCATTTTTTTAAATAAACAAACTGTCTGAACAATGTGTTTCAAAGTCAATAATGAGCTCCTAGCTATTTCTATTTTATGAATCATATGAGGATTTTAAGGAGAAACATCTCATACTTGACAAATGCTTGATAAATACTAAATTAAACATGAATGAGAACACCATTAAGTTTCCTGAGGTGTATATATATATAAAACCTTTTCCCTCTTGGCACTAAGGAGCATATAAAGCTACAGAACTGAGATCAAATCTAGACTAATACAGACTTTCTTATGAGGACTTTTCAAATATATGCTTACAACCAACTCTCTGACTGGTTGTTTAAAGACTTGAAAGGACATCCTAACAGAAAACCTTTTGGACACTTCTTCAGCTACACGTTTAGTGTGGATAATTAACATTTTACAGCTCCTTGAGAGCAGCGTAAAAGACCCATCACATTTTTGAATTTTTATGCCTCTCATGTTTGACTATTTTACTGCTCTTTACATTCTCTTGTACATTTCTTGAGTGTGACCAGCATGCAAAACACAGCTCTGCTTGAAAGAAGATGGCTTATTCAAGGTTTTCAGGGTCCTTTGACATATCAATTAAATGCTCTTTAAAGATATGTTTATTTTCATATAATATCTTAATAACTATTGCTCAACAGACAACAATGATATTAATAATTTTTACATGTTACATTTAACAGTTTAGTGTTCCCTATTTAAACTTCCTCAACCACCAAACTGGAACATTCTAAGATATAATAATTTTTATTTTATTTTTTATTTTTTACTTTTTTTTTCAGACAGTATAATCCCTCTTTTTGAGTTTCAGTGGATAGTCTTCTTAAAATTAGTTATTACAATCATGCAGTTTGCATTGGAATGTTTAAGATTGTTATTTTTTCAGCTGAGACTTGCTTGCAATATGTCCAGATGACACTGCACACAGAAAACTTCCAACCTGTATGTACTATATAAACATATTTAGGTGAGGCAGTTATGTTTCTTTCTTGTGTGGCAGACAACAAAAGCAGTGCAGTTCAAATGATTGATAAATGACTGTGAAACGCCACTCTGACAACTCTAACAGTCTTTTGACACAATACTAAACAATCAAGCAAGCCTTTTTCTGGTTTTTAAAACTTGTGCATTCACAGGTTACAGATGACACTGATTTATGAACTGTCACACTCTGTAATCTGGAGCAGTTCCCCTACAGAGCTACAGACAGGAGCAACACAATATGAACATTTTACCAGTTTAAAATTTTTAAGTTCATGCTGTTTAATAGAATGAAATGAGAAAAGACATATAAATTGATCTCATTCATTTCTCAATCTCAGAATGTTATACATGTCAAATTTGAAAATAATCACTATGAAAAGAATTCAAATATGATAGACCTGAAATATGATAGTCATTTGCTTTCAGTATCTTTTTAATGTTCAACTATTCATTGATTTGCCATTATAGTTGTATAGTTACGGAATGAAATCTTTAAAAAAAATTATCTCTGTGAATCATCTCCCACACTCTGTTTATGTCAATGTCATTGGTTTAGTCATTTAGCAGCAGTATAAGCACATCTGTGACTTGTTTGTTCCTAGAAGATGAAGACTTGATGCAAAGAGTTAGGAAAATGCCACGCTCCCTCACTCTGACCTTTCAGTCTCGTGTTTCCTGACTGGAGGCTCAGTCACGCTGGCTGTGCAGTTCAGCGCACATATCTCATAATGACTTCATGCTAATAGTGCATTAATTCATTATGTGCTTCTCTTACCATCATGTGTGACACAAAGCCTTGAAGGCCAATTCATCAAGATTTTCCATGCTATTCCATTTAATCAGATAAGCTATTTCACTCCTGTTTTTTTTTCAAGGAGGTTATTATACAAGAGGTCCACATGTGTTTTCCTTAATTTGTTTTTTAACCAATTTGCTAAATGCATGTAATGCAATTTGTTAGTTGGTTTTTGTTAAAAACAACTGTATTTAAAATTGACTTTTGTAGGAAAACACTCCAGGGAATTGTAAGCAGAGGTTTAAGACCTGATCGGTGTTCTATGGTGAGTCCCCCGAGACATGCTCATTAAGTGAGTCTTTTTAAAGTAACCACGAACAGCAATGCAACAAAGTAAGTGAGAAAAAACAGAGGAAGAAGGAGAGTGACTGGCAGGAAAGAGAGTGGAAACCCGCGGCAGGATTCACGCGATTCACCAAGGAAAAGTTAAGTGCACCCCTTTTATGATTCACCTTTTGGAGAAAGACATATGTGAAGATTGCCATCACCAGTGTACGACTAACCTGTGTTTATGGGCAGTGTGTGTTATCCTGTTGACAGTAACAGTAGCGGCTGGGAAGATCGTTGAATCTATGTTCATCTTCTGAGTCCACTATTCTTTGGTTCATCCATCCTATGAAGAAAAGAGAAACAAGTTGATTAATCGCTGTGAAGATAGAGTGAGTTTGCAGTGTTTGAAAGAGTGAACTAAACACGTGTGGAGATTTACAAGAGTGATTTATGCACGAGTGCGGTGAGATCAAACAACTGTGTTCTCTCTGAGTTTCTGACGGATAAAATTGACCCATAACTTTGAAGATTCTTTCGAATTGATCTGTCCCCTCAGCTGTGTCCAGGTCTCTGGGACTGTGTGTATGGTGCAGAGGAGAACAGCTCAACGCACCTCTATTGCCACCGTTCACGAGCACTGTACTCCACGCCAAAGAAGGTTCAGCCTCCCTATTTCTCCCAACGGCGCCGTTCTAATCTACCTAGAACGAGAGAGAAGGCTGGTAAAGTACCCCGTTTCTGTCTTCGAAGTCACTGCCTATCCCATGAGCTTATTCAACGAGTCTGACGACGTGAGAAGTCACTGTATGTCCCACGAGCTTATACAACGAGTCTGACGACGAGAGGAGCCACTGCCTGTTCCACGAGCTTATTCAACGAGTCTGCTGACGAGAGAAGTCACTGTCTGGCCCACGAGCTTATCCAACGAGTCTGACGACGAGAGAAGTCACTGTCTGTCCCACAAGCTTATGCAACGAGTCTGACGACGAGAGGAGCCACTGCCTGTTCCACGAGCTTATTCAACGAGTCTACTGATGAGAGAAGTCACTGTCTGTCCCACGAGCTTATTCAACGAGTCTGACGATGAGATAAGTCACTGTCTGTCCCACAAGCTTATTCAACGAATCTGACGACGAGAAGAGCCATTACCCGTCCCATGAGCCACCAGGAGAGGGATATACTTGCTTGAAGAACGGAAGAGTACCTACCAGCACTCCCCTCCCCGTATCGCACCAAAGCCACAGCCACAAACGTCCCTGCCCCTGCTTTTATCCCTTTTTAATTTTAATAAAAACTTACCTTTTAAACTTACATTGGTTGTCTGCCTCTGGTGTCTGCTCCTCCGGAGTGTGGTAAATAACCCTTGGCCTTAACATCGGTGACAGATAGTTCACCCCAAATTGAAGATTTAATTTACTCACCATCATGTTGTTTCAAATCTGAATAACTCTTTCTTCTGTGTAACGAATGGAAATGTTTTGAAGATATTTGGTCACACTTTATTTCGATAGTCACTTTAGACATTCTACTAACTATAAGTAACTTTTCAACTACATGTCAACTAACTGTCATTAGAGTATTAGTAGACTGTAGTAGACTGTCAGTAGACTAGTAGGTTATGGTTAGGTGTTAGGGTTCGGGTTATTAAGCAGACACTCTACTAATACTCTAATGACAGCTAGTTGACATGTAGCTGCAAAGTTACATAGTTAGTTGAATGTCTAATGTGGACTATCGAAATAAAGTGTTACCGAATATTTATGCAAAATTTAAGTGAATGGTGACCTGGGGCTGTCCAGCTCCAAAAAGGACAAAAAGCATAATAAAAGTTTTCAAAATTAGTCTATATAACACATGCACTACTTTTATCCCATACAGTAGTTTTTCCTTTATTTTTTAGGTGAACTATTCCTTAAAATGGTTATATAGTCTTTTATCTAGGGCGACTTACAAATGAGGAATACAGCAAACGATTCATGGTGAAGAGGCAAATAAAAGAAGTACAAGAAGTTTCAGACATAGCTCAGAGAGCATATAATCTACAATAGGGTGGAATTAAAGGAAAGTGAAAGCATATAATTTTTTATGATGAGGTAAAGTGCTCACGGAAGAGATGGGTTTTCAGCTGTCTTTTATATATCGTATGTCATATTATACTAAGACTTTTTCTATGTACACAAAAGGCCTATTTCTCTCAAACATTGTTCACAAAGCTGTCTAAATCTGTGTTAGTGAGCACTTCTCCTTTGCCGAGATAATCCATCCACCTCACAGGTGTTGCATATCAAGATGCTGATTAGACAGCATGATTATTGCACAGGTGTACCTTAGGCTGGCCACAATAAAAGGCCACTCTAATGTAGCATTTACACTTGGCATTAACATGCGATCACCGTGATCTGATCAAGCAGATTGGATCATTAGCCAATCAGGACACGGTGGGTTTTCACCCCGTCCACATCAAGTGGCTTCAGTATCTGGATAAAAGATCAGATCTCGCATTTACTCGGGAAAAAAGAAGAAAAAAAAGAAAAAAGGATGGCTCCCGTGCAAAGTCGACCTGAAGTGGTGGGTTTTATTTTAAAAACAGTTTTCAGTTGGGGACATTTTACAAATCTCGCAAAATGAAGAGGATGTAGAGGCTGCAAGTAGGCTACTAATAATGTGGAAAGATGCCGTAATGGAAACGGTACAGAGAAACGTATGTGTCCGAGAACGTTGCCAGCGGCAGGGGCGTCATGCAAGCCAAAATTCTGGGGGGGCACAATCTGAGGCAATTCTTTTCTGACGGTTAGACTAGGCTAGCTATCGATAACGTTACACTGACACAACTTAAGTTAATGCTCTGAATTCGCAGCTAATATCAAATCCATAACTATTTGATCAAGTTAAAATTTCCAGGTCAACCACAAATAATCCCACTACCTTCTAATATCATCCGATAACTAATTAAATGCCGATTTGTTGCTTTGCCCACTTACCACTTCAAGACCATAAGTAAAACATTTCCAGCTCAACGTGCGAGACGAGTGAGTTGCTTGAACATACACAGCAAAGATTCTAGAGCGCTGATTTGATATACACAGACACCATATTAGGAAAAAGGGGCGGGCTGATGCTGACCGATTTATTACACATCCAGAAGAATCAGGCATGTGATTGGCTAAGGACAAAAAAGCAGGAAAATATACAGATTTTCTTGTTTTATTAACATTAAATAGATAGTTCTCCAAAAAATGTAATTGTCATCATTTACTCTCTCAAGTTGTTTTAAACCTGAATAAGTTTTTTTCTTCTGTTGAAGTTATTTGGAAGAATGTGGGTAACCAAACAGTTGATGTACTCCAGTGATTTCCATGGTATATTTTTCACAATGGAAGTCAATGGCGACCAGCAACTGTCTGGTTACCCACATTCTTCAAAATATCTTCTTTTGTGTTCAGCACAATAAATAAATTAATATGGGTTTGGAAAAACATTACAGTGAATAAATAATGACAGCATTTTTATTTTTGGGTGAACTATCCCTTTAAGGACAAGCGGCTGCATGTTTATTATTAGGGCTACTGTCTCTTTAAGACGCGTACGCAACGCGTCTAATTTGACAAGCAGATTTCTCTCAATTTTCTCGTTTTGCTTTCAGTTTAGACATAACAAACTTTCCTTATGTATTTGTGTGTAACCTTGTGTGTATTTGAGAGTATTAGCGAAATAAGACTCGAAAGATAACTTAGTCCAGTAACCAGGCGCTGTTAGACAGGGTTTTAGTGCATGTGCGCGTCGGGTGTTCGCGCTCAGTAAAGCGCATGTTAGAACAGCGCATCTGCAGTGAATGACATGTTTAACCGGCAAGGCTTTAAAGCACATGCAAATAATTAACTTTTGTGAACTCACTGAACTGATGTGTCCCGTTCCTCTGCGCTAACATTTGATATGAGTATTTGTCGCATTGTAGCCTACACTAATGCTGTTGAGACGGAGGAGCCAGAACTGCAACTGATAGAATGCACGATATGTATTTCTACAAAAGCAGTCAGCAGCTTGTTTGGAGCAAGGATCATAGCGCAAATTTGAACTATATCGATATGGTCTAATTCCATATCACATTTAAAAATATATAGATATATTTTTTATATCGATATCGGCCAGTCCTACTGGTGGCCTTACGGCGATGTTTTTGTCAACTGACAATGATACCACTCTAGCGCGAGAGCGACTGAGGTACGAAATTGAGCAGGTGAACAAGCTGAACGCAAATACGTCCTTGTTGATACTTGGAAAGGAAGGAAAAATCTGTACGCACGTCAGCCTCTCATATCTCCTCTCCTTTTCACTCTGGCAAATCGGAAAATCCGGAAAAATCACATTCCTGAGAATAGGCTACATTTGAGTTGTTATAGGCACTGGTAATTATGGAGCATAATAGGAATCAAAAAAATTATCAGGGAGGAAAAATATGAGGGGGCACGTGCCCCCTCACTTTGAATGGGCATGACGCCACTGGCCAGCGGTGGTGGGAAAAATGCGCGTTCTTTACAGAAAATGAATGGTTCTGCAACTTTCGGGTGCAAACTGCGAAGGCAAACATTTCAGTATATTTGCGATGTAGCCTACATGTACTTCGCACTCGACTGTATCGCAAAACCAAGATAGCTCTCAGTTCTGGAGAGAGGAGAGGGAATAATGACAGTGGGCTGGGTTTTGTGTGACGTCCACCTGTGAATGCAGACACGATGGCTGGATTGTGTTTACATTACATTGAGATCCGGTCACAATGCGTCCTCGACTACCTCCGAATGCGTTTACACTTGTCTTTTCAATGTGTATGTGGACAACATCTGGATACAGGTCGCATGTGAATGCCAAGTGTAAACGCAGCCTAAAATGTGCAGTTTTATCACACAGCACAATGCCACAGATGTCGCAAGTTTTGAGGGAGAGTGCAATTGGCATGCTGACTGCAGGAATGTCCACCAGAGCTGTTGCCCGTGAATTGAATGTTCATTTCTCTACCATAAGCCATCTCCAAAGACGTTTCAGAGAATTTGGCAGTACATCCAACCGGCCTCACAACCACAGACCACGTGTAACCACACCAGCCCGGGACCTCCACATCCAGCATCTGCACCTCCAAGATCGTCTGAGGCCAGCCACTCGGACAGCTGCTGCAACAATCGGTTTGCATAACCAAAGAATTTCTGAACAAACTGTCAGAAACCGTCTCAGGGAAGCTCATCTGCATGCTCGTTGTCCTCATCGGTGTCTCGACCTGACTGTAGTTCGTCGTCGGAACCGACTTGAGTGGACAAATGCTCACATTCGATGGCGTCTGGCACTTTGGAGAGGTGTTCTCTTCACGGATGAATCCCGAATTTCACTGTACAGGGTAGATGGCAGACAGCGTGTATGGCATCGCGTGGGTGAGCGGTTTGCTGATGTCAACGTTGTGGATCGAGTGGCCCATGGTGACGGTGTGGTTATGGTATGGGCAGGCATATGTTACGGAAAACGAACACAGGTGCATTTTATTGATGGCATTTTGAATGCACAGAGTTACCGTGACGAGATCCTGAGGCCCATTGTTGTGCCATTCATCCACGACCATCACCTCATGTTGCAGCATGATAATGCACGGCCCCATGTTGCAAGGATCTGTACACAATTCCTGGAAGCTGAAAACATTCCAGTTCTTGCATGGCCAGCATACTCACTGGACATGTCACCCAATGAGCATGTTTGGGATGCTCTGGGTCGGCGTATAAGGTTCCAGGTCCTGACAATATCCAGCAACTTCGCACAGCCCCTGAAGAGGAGTGGACCAACATTCCACAGGCCACAATCAACAACCTGACCAACTCTATGCGAAGGAGATGTGTTGCACTGCGTGAGGCGAATGGTGGTCACACCAGATACTGACTGGTTTTCGGACCCTACATAGAAAAAGTCTTAGATCTTTGAGTTCAGCTCATGAAAAATGGGGGCAAAAACAAAAGTGTTGAGTTTATAATTTTATTCAGTATATATAGTATTTTAGACTACAGTATAGGTTTACAATACATATCTACTTTAGAAAAATGTTGAGTTTTCATGTAGATTATACATGGTTTATTCATATATTGCAGTGTACTTTATGCAAATCACAAAGTTTGAAGTGTATTTATAGGTTGTCTTTTGGATTTTCATTATAAATTCAGCAGTATATTGACAGTTGCTGTACAGTATCAGCTGAGCAAACAGTTTTCAGCTACATTATTGCCCCACATTGCTGTTTCACCACCAGTCTCCTATGAGAATATAATTATATCTAGAGAGCTGTTCAAACACTGAGCTTTACATTTGGTTACTGCTTAATACATTGCCAACATATCCCAGACTTTCTTGCATCAGCATGCCCTAATGATATGTGCTTCACAGTAATATGTAAACTGACACAATATAGTGTTCTGAGCTCATTTTACGTCAGAATTATGTTCTGAATTACGGAAATAATGTTGCTGATGCCATTACTTTCCCCTATACATGCAAATGTGAGCTATTAAGATCATTATTTTGAAAGTTGTACAGTTTTTGAATGAATGGACCCTTAGATGCCCTTCGTTTAAAAGCCCCGCTATGCCGGTCTGCTATTTTGTCAATCTCTTATCACCCCGTCTGGAATCTTTTGAAAGTTAAGACCATTTGGGGGACAGTACTCATCCTACCCGCCCTCATAAAAGGTGAAATATGAGAACATTAAAACATTGCTGTTAATCTGTCTGTTGGAAGCGGCACCATTAATCTTAATTAATTCACTACATTATATTTCTCACTTAATTACACACGCTACAAAGGAAAATTGCTCAGAAAACGTGCCTCTCTATCCATCATGGCTGCCAGCAGGTTGTGCTATCTCTAGTAATTACCAAAGGTTCTCACACCAGGGACAGGAGAATGTCTTGAAAATTGAGGATCCTATTATCAAGTTGACGACTGTAGCCTTAACTCCTCGTCATTTCTTCCCTGTAGAATTCAAATTTCAAATAGAATTCTTCAGAGGCAAGCTTCATATTCTTGTGAACATACTTTCTGAATTTGGTGCAGGTTTACATTGACTTTATGATTGTAGATAATGCACATTTGGTCTTGGGTTTTATTCTTATTTTTTTATAAAAATATGTATGAAAAACAACAGTATATATATATATATATAATATATATATTTAAACATTTTACCTACTAATTTGTATCCAAATGGATCAAGAAAGAATGGATGATTCCTTTAATACAGGAAAAGATTTCGGGAAATCAGCCTCATGAATATAAAGTTAAATGAGAATTAAAATTTTTGATAATGTGCTGCATTACACGCTGAATGCACCTGTGAGTTCAGCTGCCGCTTTGCAGATGTATTGAGTCCAGAGCACTGCTTCACATTTAAACTTGAGTAAATTATATACTTGGAACCAAGCCCTTGTGTTGTTTAAAAATGCATCTCACATGTGTCTTAGAGAAGTAGAAAGTAGCCACAGAAGTTTTCCTAACTGTCAGTCACAGAGAAAAAGTGTGGATTATATTTAGAAACCTCTGGTGACTGGTGGTATTTTAGTGGCTCGAATGAAAAAGATGATCAGCGTGTAGCCTACTGTACATGTTCTGAAAATAGAACACCATTACAACATGACCAGTCATTCTTACTTCACTGACACAATCAATCTCCCTCATTACTAATTAGCCGTCAATTTCACCACCACTTGTTTTTCAAAGAAAGGACAATGTGAGAATAAACCTCTGTGACTCTCAATTTTACTGTCTACTATGAAAAATATATAAATTAATTCATTGACCTTGATTAACCTCCCAGCGTTTGATTGATATTCTCATCAATGGCAGTAAAAGATGTCCTTGCATTAACACTTGATGCATTCAGGATTCAACTTTCCAGGTCCTTAGCTTCCAGTTGAATGACTGCACTGTACACTGGTAAGCGCTGTACACCATATGATTTTTGTCACTCTAGCATTTTGAATACACATTAAAAAAAATACTGTTAAAAAAATTTAGGCATTAAAATAAATGAATACTTTTATTCAGCACTGATGTATTAAATTGGTCAAAACTGACAGTAAAGACTTCTTACAAATTTACAAAAAAAAATATTACATTTTGAACATCCTATTCATCAAAGAACCTGAAGGAAAAATGTTTTTATATTATTTTTTAAAAGACATCAATCTTGACCATGACTCCCTGGAAGAAGAGGTTGTGGCCCGGTATCATAGACAAGGTTTAGATTAATCCAGGATTAGGCCTTAGTTAAAGGGGTCATAAACTGCATTGTTTTATTGTTTTATAATGTTTCCTGTGGTGCATTGATAATGTTGGTATGATTTTTACAACAAAAATAGTCATAATTTTTCCTACTCTGATTTTAGCCCTCTGATTTGAATGCTCTGTTTGAAGGTGTGATTGGCTAACATATTTGCATATGAAATAGCTGGTCTTACATGTGGAACTCTCTTGAACACTTTTAGGACGTGTTTACTATTGCAGCTCTCAAGATGAACTAATCTTGAAAAGTGTTGATTAAAGCATTATATTTAAATCTATAGCATTATGCATTACTGTCGAGTCCATATCGTAAAAGTCTGTTTGCAAAGCCAGCGCAGAAATTGCTACTGATTTACCAAAGAATCCACAGTGAAATATGCATAAGCAAACAGAGCGTTCTTTTGAAGATAATGTTAACTTAAGTCCAGTGATTCTGTATCACTCTTCTCTCCTCGTCATCTCCCTAAAACGCCAGTGGGTGGGGCCAAAGTTACAATGATAAAGTAGGCATTCCGCAACAAGTCGTTCTCTGGGCTTGGTTACAATATAAACTGTTTTCGGATTACCAAGGAAGTTTTCAGTTATGATACTTACAAGATATTTTTATAATATGATGACCTCTAATATGTCAAAAGCTCAAGGGAAATTTGATTTCTAAGTTCATGACCCCTTTAAATTAGGACATTTATGTAGCTTTTATTACCGTGCATCAAACATGCATTTTAGTCTGGGATTAGGCTTAAGCCTTGTCTGTGAAACTGCCCATACTGTATATATCTTAACGGGACCTTCCTGTTAAAATATGGATGGATAGAGAGACGGACGGACGGTCGGAAAGAATAGATAGATAGATAGATAGATAGATAGATAGATAGATAGATAGATAGATAGATATATATATAGATAGATAGATAGATAGATAGATAGATAGATAGATAGATAGATAGATAGATAGATAGATAAAAAAAACACTTGGAAAATTATACCATACTTGGCAAAACTTTAACAGCTGCAATTCTTGCTTTTAATAGAATAGAATAGAATAGAACATAATATAATAGAATATAATATAATAGAATAGAATAGAATAGAATAGAATAGAATAGAACTAAAGTTATTTCAATATCTGCTATTATGAGTAATTATCATAGATGATACTTTGCAGTTCCTGCAACACATTTTATGTTAATGTTATGCATGTAGGCTCTGAGCATAAACTGATTTTTCTAAAACTTCTAATAGGTATAGCTGACCATCCCTCTGCTTGAATGAGTAATGAAATAAAGTCTGCCAGCGTAAGCAACACGCTCATGGGTGGCCCATTAGGATTCTTCAATGACAGCCGTAAAATCACCTCTGATTAGTCACATCTAACTCCAGCTTCATCCCCATTCAATGAACACATTATTTTCACATTGTCAGAATCACTGTGCATATGAGATGGCGCCCTATAAATTTTAAACGACCATCTTAATTGCACAGCCACACAGGGGTTGATCTCAGTGTTGACCGCTTTCAATTGCTCATTTATGCATTTAAGTGAAAAACATTTGCTCTGGAGAAATGCATGTGTGCCTAAAATTCCTAAATTCTCAGCTACCTCCTCCTCTTCTGCCTCACTTAATAACCTTAATCAGACCAATAACGTAATGCTTTGATGATCCGAGGCAGTCAGCTCAATTACATTTTGCTGAGGTGGCCGCTTTTATATTAGAGGTGTGGACCTGCGGTACTGCGCCCCAATCACCTGTCATCAATCAAGGAGGGAGAAATATTTGGAGATCCCTCCTAAGCTCTGACAGTTCAATGCAGCGAAGGCCAAGGTGACTCTTCTGTTTTAATTGCTTTCCCCTTTTATGACTTCATGTCTCCTGTCTCATGGGGCTCTCGAAAGGTTCACTTTTTGTGGTGGCACGCTGTGCCCTGCCGGGCTGTTTGGTCCTGAATGATGTCTGCTTGATGGAAGGTTGACATTGAGTGAGTGAATTACTTTTGCAGATAGTACATCAGGGTTCTTCTGGAAAATAAAAACATTAAACTGATGAAGTTTAGAAAGTATTTGCTCAACAGATGTCAAGTTCTGTTCATTTTTAATTGATAAACGAACACTGCATAAGCCTAGGTAATTTTATCTAAATTCTCTACTTAAGGAAATGCTTTTAGATTGATCTGGTTTGAATGGAATAGCAAATCTGGTTCAGACTTGGGCATGGGCCTTTTTTATAATAGTTTTCATTTTCATTTCACTTTTGCTTTTTCATCCTTTTTCCAGTCTCATTTCAGTGTAATTGCATGAAAAGTCTCAACAGTACATTCTCTTAAATGTCCCCTTTTGTCTTCCACTGAAGAAGGTTTGAAACACCATGAAGGTGTGTAAATGATGACTTAATTGCCATTTTTTTTGTGAACTATTCCTTTAACAAATGCAACAGCCAATCCATTGTCTCTTTTGTTCTTCTCACATATTGCCATTTTGCTCAGGTACAGAAGAGAAATATTTCTCTTTCACTTGTATCTTTCATTCTGTGTTTTTTTTAAATCTCTGTGTTTGACTCCATTCTCAGTTTGGTGCCCCTCCTCAATCTCATAATCCTTTGCTCTTTTCTCATATCTCATCTCAAAGCCCAGCATTCAGTTTCTTTCTGCAATTAATTCCATAGCTCCCTGTCTTGCTCCCTGTCTCTCTTTCTTTGTGGATTTTAGCTGGTGAAATAAAAAAGGGGGGTTTTCAGATTTTTTTCCCCCAACATTTCCTTTCAATTAATTCCACATTTTTTCCCTCTCGTTTCCTTCAAAATGCACATAATTTAGTGCTGCTGTCTGGCATGATGGCTCTCATTAATATGAATGGGAAAAGTCTCTTGCTCTCAGATTATATTTGCAATCAAATGTTTATGAAAATGCCACAGTGATTGTAATTAGAAGTGGATCTGTGTTGCATTGGCTTTGCACTCTTCATGATGAAGCCTCTAGCTCAATGGTCTCAAACTCAATTCCTGGAGGGCCACAGCTCTGCACAGTTTAGCTCCAACCAGCTCAAACTCATACCTGCAATGACATTTTTTAGCAATCCTGAAGACCTTGATTAGCTGGATCAGGTGTGTTTGATTAGGGTTGGAGCAAAACTGTGCAGAGCTCTGTCCCTCCAGGAATTGAGTTTGAGACCACTGCGCTCGTCCTATAGGATGTAAATTAAGGTATGGAAGTTTGAGGAAGTCTCTATACACCAGGAACACTTCATTTGGAAATAAATTGATAGCACCTTTCAAATTACAAATTTAATTAAACTTTATTTAATTGAAGTAGCAGACAATTGCATTTGAATTCAAAGGGGTCCTATTATGCCCTTAAGTCTTGATTTGTTGGGGTGTACTTGAATATGTTTTCATGCTTTATTGTTAAAAAAATTCATTATTTCTCACATATTTTTACATTATTACAGGTCCACTCTTCCCAGTCCTGGCGAATGCGCCATTTCGATGAAGCCCCTGAAATATGAAATGTGCTGTGATTGGTTAGCTGGCCCAGTGTGCTTTGATTGGCCCAGTGTGTCCTGCCCCTTCATAACAGCCAGCTCTAAGCACTCAGATGTAAATGGCCTATTAAGGATGGCATACATTTCAAAATAATTCAAGGCTGATTTAGACTTTATAATAATAATAGTATTAATAATAATAATAATTTTAACAAACAAGAGGATCACGCAGAACGGATTTCATCCACGGACTATGTAAGCATGGCTTTCACAGGACGTTTCAGTGTGGTATGTTTTATTTTGTTTTTGTTATTTTCTTAGACACTTTAGATCCGATGTTATACTCCATCATGTAAAAAATCCAAACAGTAATTGACAAATTTTTTGCGAATTCTGTTGGGGCGAATTATATTAAATGAGGAACATCATTACTTCATAAGATCAGGAAAAATCCCAATGTAGTCCAAATGAGGCGTTCGTTGTATTCTTGAAAAGTGGATTCTGTTAAATAAAATATCTCCCTTTGGAGGGGACTTTGAGCTTTGTAAGCTTGCAGATCTTTTTTATGCTCAAAAAGCAACATTACAGACTAACTAAAGTTCAAAAAGCGAAAAAGCTTAAATCTCTGGACAGTTCAGAGAAAAAAAAAACTTTTTAAAACGTTTTATTTTATTTTTTACTTTGATGCTTGCAGCACTTGTCATGCCGTTACAAATGACATGAATTTAGAAACTGACCGGAGAATTAAATCTGGATTGTAAGAGCTTTTCTATACACTCTATACTTTCTAAACACTAACAGCTTTCAAACATTTAACATGAGCAAATTGAAAAGTTTTCTCTTCAGGTACACTGCAGTTGAAAAGTTTGGAAATGTTAATGTTTTGAAAGAAATCTTTTATACTCACCAAGGCTGCTTTGTTTGAATAAAAATACAATAAAACAGTAATACTGTGGAAAAAAATATTACAATTTAAAATATCTCTTTTCTATTTTAAACATATTTGAAAATGTAATTTATTCCTGTGTTGTCAAAGCTGAATTTTCAGCATCATTACTCCAGTGTCTCATGATCCTTCAGAAATCATTATAATATGCTGATTTGTTGCTAAAGATTTTTTTTTGTTTATTACTATCAATATTGAAAATAGTTGTGATGCTTCATATTTTTGTGGAAACTGTGATACTTGATGGAAGAAAGGGGGCTTTGGAGGTGAGCGTGGAGCTGATGACGGACACCATGGTGTTTCCGATGATGAGATGAGCCAGGGTGGATCTTTGACTGATGGGCTGGGTGGAACCCAGGGACTGACAGATGCAGGCGGAACTCGGGTGCGTGGAGTATCCGGCAGAGCAGAGAGGCTTACAGACCAGGGCGGAAGTCCAAGGTGAAGCGGCTGGTTCGCGGGACCGAGGTGAAGACAGGGACTCAGCTTACTGGGGCGACAGAGCAAGCGAGGACGATGGGGTACCCAGTGGATCTGAGGGGGTGGAGGGTCGAGGCACAGCCCGAGACTCGGAAGTCCATGGTAGAAGCTGAGCTGGGCCACTGTGGAGACAGAGGCCTGGAGGCCCGAGGTACAGCCAGGGACTCAGTCTTAGCCAAGCTGGTTGAAGGCAAGCCTGAGGCGGAGTTTAAGAGCCGCACTGAGCTGGCGGACGACACCAGTGGAGCCGGTGGATCCAGGGGGCGGGATGGAACCAGCAAAGGGGATGGGACCAAGAAGTCAGGTGGGAACATTGGAACAGGAAGATTTCCAGATGGAACCGGAGCATCCAGATAGCTGGACAAGACCGGCGGAAAAGGCGAAAACTCAAGGGTGGGGACTCGGGAGGGAACTGGATCCGCCGACCACAGATTGACTTGGCAGAGAGTCCGCTCCTGACTCTGAGATGGACTGGGCAGTGTGCATAGACTCCGGGGCTTTGATGGTGGCCGGCTCTGGGACGAGCTTGGTGGGTGCCTCAGGCGCTCAGGTTGTGAGGGAGAGGACACCGTGCCGCAGCATCCATTAACAACACAGAAACATCAACAACACAGAACAATTTGCAAACAAACAGAAAGTATATATCGAGAGGTTAACAGAGGGAACTGAACAGGAACAGCTGAACTGAATGAAAACTAATATGTAGCCTTGGGGGAAAGCAAACTAATGCAGACATGACAGGAACTAAACTAAACAGAATATGATCTTGACAGTATAAATGGGTCTTAAAATATAGATCTGCCTTTATATTTTAGGAAGTGGGTCCTTTACAAAAAGATCATCAAATTTGTTGGTCATTCTCTTCAAAAAACAAAAACAAAAACAGATCCAACCTGAAAATTTAAACTTCTAGCAAGTCAAAACAAATCTAGATGACCCACAAACCCCAGTTTGAGCAGCTTTGATAAGGGTAACACTTTACAATATTTTAAGAGACATTAGCAAATAAGCACGGATTACAAAGTGGCAGAAAGAAAAACATGGGCACAGCTGTTCAGGTGTCACTCTCAGAGGCTTCTCCCACACTGGTGCTCAGTCAGGTAGGTGTGATGGACAGATTCCGTGGAGATAAGACTAAGCTCTTATGCGTATGCTCCTGACCCCTTCAGAGGGCATGTCAACTTGCTGAGCTGTGCATGAAACAGAGTTTAGAGAGAGAGCGAGAGAGAGATTTCTGACGGTGATCAAATTGTCTGCTTGACAAGTGGTTGCTGGGAGGGCTGTACAGACTACTGTGAAGGTAAAACTGTGGCTGTTCACTTTTTTTTAATGTCTTATTAAAGTCACTATGAAATCAAAATTGGCAAAAGTCTTTTTTTTTAATGGAAAAGTGCTGTATTTATTAAAAAGGGTTAATTCGTGCACATCATTATTTTTTTAATCCATGTGTCCTCGTAATCTTAACCCTAAATTGCTTCCCTCTTGCAGAGACATCCCTTCTCTGATGATATGATTAATGGTATGAGGGCGGGACAAACTGTCACTCACATGAGGGGGGCAAATAGCAGCAATAGCAAACCACAACCATCCAATCAATTTCCGATTGACAAAATCAAGTCCCACCCTACATTTGTTCTTGTTTCGGAAGCTGTTTCACTCGGATATGCGCCACAATTGGGAAGAAAAGACTATCACAAGCACCGGATTCCTTTCGAAATTTTTCATGAAGTGCCTTGTATTAGCAGGATCTTAAAAAAAAAAATCGCCTTAACGATACTTTGCTTTTTGTCACAGAGATAGATGTGATTTCTCAGGACATCTATAGATTTAATTATCATGGTGTGTCACAAAAACCACATCGGGTCCAATGATCTGTTAGGTTATAGAATGCACTTAACTGTTGTTAATGCACTTAACTGTATTGATACAATGTTATTTTAAACAATTTATCCATTATTGGTAAGGCGACACAAATAACCATAACAACCCTAAAAACGATTTATTTGTTGTAAGATAAACTAATCCAGCTGACAAACGACACCATCAAACCCTTGGTCTCTTTTAAAGCCCATTGTTTCCTGCTAGTGGTGTAATATCAGTTGTTCATGGGATGTTTAGGAGGTTTCATGACTGAAAGCTTACCTGCCTTTTAAGGAGATTTCTCATTTCTCATAATTGGATGAGCGCTGTCTGCAAAAATGGATGAGACGCTACAGAGCGTGTTAAGCAAGCCTAAGCCAACAAGTATTACAGATTCATGCTTGAAATGATTGAAAGCAAAGGTGTAATTAATGGTCTTTGTCTTTTAAAGGGGAAAGATCAATTAAGAGCTTGAGGGGAAATGTTTCCCCCTGGAGGGAGGAAATCAAGTCTGATGGATTTAGTGCTGTATGCAAAAAAAAAAAAAAAAAGACAATACATAATGGGACAAAAATCATATCGCTCACTGAATACATAATTGAAAAAGTAAGGCTTCCAACTTCATGAAGATATTTTGTTATCAGAGTATACCGTTCAAAAGTTTGGGGTCGATGTGAATTTTTTTTTTTTTTTGAAAGACATCTCTTATGCTCACCAAGGCTACATTTATTTGATAAAAACACAATATTGTGAAATACACAATATTCTGTATTACAATTTAAAATACATTTTTGAATTTTAATATAAAAAAAATCAGCATTGTTATTCAATTCTTCAGTGTCACACAATCATCCAGAAATAATTTTAATATGGCAATTTGGTGCTCAAAAAACATTTATTAATATTATCATGTTGAAAACGTCTCGGTTACATATGGTTACTCTCGTTCCCCGAGGAGGAAACGGAGACATACGTCTAGACTGACGCATGGGGATCGCTTGCGAGAGCCTATCTTCTTCGAATGTAACTAAACAAACCAATGCACATTGGCATGCGATAATTGCCCAAGCTGCTGTGCATCGCAGCGCAAGCATATAATGATCAGCAGGTGCCTCGCATCCTTGTTTTTCCGCTGCGGAGCCGGACCTGTGACTCGGCCGTACAGCGGAAGCTCAGAAACTGTGGCGAGGGGACTTACGTCTCTGTTCCCTCCTCGGGGAACAAGGGTTACCATACGTAACGTTCCCCTACGTCAGTCACTACGAGTAAGTCTAGACTGACAAATGGGGATATCCACCAAAACGCCACGGCTGCTGGCGCTTGAGCCTCCTGGCCTGACCGCAGTGTTGGGCAGAAGTAGGAGCTCTAAGCAGAGAAGGTCAGTCACTGCTGGTCCGCAAGACCCACTCAGTGTGACTTATTGGATAACACTGGGAAAGCGTGCCCTTGGGGAAGGGAGCGCTGCGGAAGCCACATCCTACCCCGCAGGGAGGCACTGTGACGGATACACATATGGACTAACCAAGCAGGGTAGTACAAAATATGGCAGTCTCTGGGGTGGATCCAGCATAGTCATGGGGAGAAAGAACACCAGCAGAGACAACAGAGCGGGCTCTGTCGAGGGAAAGACACGGGCTCATCCGCAGAGGAGCTGATCGTGGAGGAATACACATATGAGGGTCGCCGCAGGGACCGCTACCAATGTACATCCAGCCCAACACAGGTCCCACAATGCATACGAGTGTAGGCCTGGCGTCAGACGCCCGGAACACTACTGGAGCAAATAGACGCACGTATCCGGCCCATGGGGGCGGGAGTGGTGTTTCAAGCTGACACTAAGAACGGGTCCCTCGCGCTTTTGGCCCCTGGGGGCGAGTATACGGGAAGATAATGGCTTTACACGGAGGCTATAGAATCTAGCGAACGTGTTAGTTGTCGCCCAGCACCTTGAGCCAGCGCCCAGGAGGAAGCAACACTTCTAGTTTAGTGTGCTCACCATTCAACGAACAGATTCCACTTCAGAGCATAGAGGTGCCTCGTTGAGGGGGCTCTAGCAGAAGTGATGGTGTCTACCACCGCCTGGGGTAGGTCACCTAGAACCTCCGGGTCTCGTCCAGGGACCAGACATGGATTTCCAGAGGTCTGGACGCGGGTGCCATAGAGTGCCTCGTATCTGAGAAAGCAGTCCGTGTGGCGTTACTGCAGCTGCGGATGCCTTATGTCTCAGGAATAAGAGACATATGTTTCAACAAAAACTTTGAAAAGATATAGCTTGGGTTGCTGAAAATTCGATCCCTTACTTCAAAAGCACTTATTGTTAATGATATGATCACAGACTATAACCTAGATGTGCTATGTTTGACAGAAACCTGGCTAAAACCAAACAATTACATTACTTTAAATGAGTCCACCCCCCAAAATTACGGTTATAAATATGAACCTCGTATGAAAGACAAAGGGGTAGGTGTTGCCGTAATTTATAGTAATATTTTCAGAATGATTAAGAAGTCTAGTTTCAAATATAATTCGTTTGAAGTGTTGGTGCTAAATGTAACAATAACTACTGTAGTGTAAACGATAAATCACATTTGAGATTTGTGCTGGCTACTGTATACATGCCACCAGGGCACCATACAGACTTTATCAAATCATTTTCTGACTTTCTATCAGAGTTGGTACTGGCTGCAGATAAAATCCTAATTGTTGGTGACGTTAATATACATATAGATACCGAAACAGATGCATTGGGATTGGCATTTAAATACATTCTTAACTCTATTGGAGTTAGACAACACGTGTCAGGACCTACTCATTGTCGTAATCATAGTCTAGATTTAATATTATCACATGGAATCATTGTTGATTCCGTTGAAATTCTGCAGGAGAGCGATGACATCTCAGATCACTATCTAGTGTTGTGTAAACTACATTTAGCCAAGACTGCAAAGCCGACTCCATGTTGTCATTAGGATACGTACCAAAAACCTTTAAGCTGGCTATGATTAAACCGCTAGTTAAAAAAACGCAACTTGATCCTACAGAATTAATCAATTACAGGCTTATCTCGAATCAACCTTTTCTGTCAAAGTTACTAGAAAAGGCAGTATCCTCACAACTATGTTCCTTTTTAGAAAGAAATGGTATCTGTGAGAATTTTCAATAAGGATTTAGACCGTATCATAGTACTGAGACAGCTTCTCATTAGAGTCACAAATGATTTGCTCTTATCATCCGATCGTGGTTGTATCTCTCTATTAGTGCTACTCAATCTTAGTGCTGCATTTGACACTATCAACCACAACATTCTTTTAAATAGACTCAAAAATTATATTGGCATTAGTGGAATGACACTAGCATGGTTTACATCATACTTATCTGACCGTTATTAGTTTGTAGCAGTAAATTATGAGATGTCTTATCAGTCGAAAGTTCAGTATGGTGTACCACAAGTCTCAGTATTAGGACCTTTGCTGTTAACTCTGTACATGCTACCTGTGGCGAACAGGACAGCCGAGGGACGTGAGAGAACGGCGCAAGGCCGGTGGTGCGATTGCTAATGAGCAACACCTATGAAGCACACCGGTCTCACATCTCTCACAGAGGAGCGGAAGCATAAAGGAGGAGCGACGACGTTGATGATTGAGAGAGGAACAGGCCTGGTTTTACGTTGTGTTTTGTTTTTGTATTTTACTTTAGCCAGCAGTCGTCCGCGAGGGGCTGCTGGCAGTTATATTTATTTTCGGTAGCCAGCAGTCGTCGGGGAGGGGCCGCTGGAAGTATTTTGGTTTGTTCGTTTTATTTTAAATAAAGTTTATTTGATTGTTCGTCGGTTCCCGCATCCTTCTTCCCTGAACATTGCTACACTACCCTTAGGAGATATCATTATGATGAATGAATGAATGCATGGCATTAGTTTTCACTGTTATGCTGATCATACTCAGCTCTATATTTCTTCACGCCCTGACGAAACTTACCAATCCACAAAATTAACGGAATGCATAGCTGATATAAAAAACGTCCTGGTTGCGTATGCAACCCACCGTTCCCTGAAGGAGGGAAAGGAGGACGTAGTCGACGGTCGACTGAATGGGGATCTCGCTAGAGAGCCTATCCTCTTCGAGTACTATTGAACGAGCCAATGTAATTGGCGTGCGTGATTCGCACACTCCGCCCCCGCGGCGCGGGTATAAATACGGAAGTGGATGCACGCACTAGTTGCTTTTCGCTGAGGAGCCGAGAGTAACCCGGGGTCAGCGGTGGTCCAGCGGTAGTGGCAAGGGGACTACGTCCTCCGTTCCCTCCTTCAGGGAACGGTGGGTTGCATACGCAACCAGGATGTTCCCTTTCAGTCGATAACGTCAGATGTAGTCGACGGTCGACTGAATGGGGATAACCTTTGAAAACGCCACTAACGCTGCCACCTTCCAGTGCCTAAACCAAAGCCTCCTGATGTCCCCGCAAATTTAAGGCGGGGAAGGACAGGGCTTAGGCCAGGGAAGTCACTGCTGTTCCTACAGGACCACTGGGAAAGCGTTCCCCGTACATTGGAAGGAAGGGACGCTGCGGAAGCCACATCCAACCCAGAGGGAGGTAACGTGGAGAATACACATATGAACTGGGCGGAAATCGGGCAGTCTATCATATGGAATGTCACTGGGGTGGCTCCAGCCTAAGACGGGGGGAGACACACCGGACAGTGACGGCAGAGAGACTCTGCCGAGGGAAGACACGGGCTCGCCGCAGGGAGCCGTATCGTGGAAGAATACACAAATGGGGTCGCCGTAGGGACCGCAACATATGGACCCAGCCTAACACAGGTTCCACACTGCTTACGAGTGGTAGGCCTAACACCAGATGTTCCGCACGTCCGACGTCGGAGGGGTGTGGAGGAACTCAACAGGGTTCAATTTTAAGGGAACTCAACTGGAGTAGAAAGGTGCACGTAACCAGTCCATAGGAGGGGAATGGCGCAGCAAGCCGACACTTGAACCGGGCTCACGGTGAAACTGGCTTCATGAGAAGGGAGCCCACGGGAAGCAGCGGTTCAACTAGGTGTCGTCCAGCCCCCAACTCTAGAATCTGTTTATTTTTACCGAAATGAAGGCAAGCACTAAGTGCAACTTTGCATGGAAACAGCCTTCCCTCTCTGCTGAGTTCCAACAGATATTTGTAGAGCTGGTCTGAGGTCTATGGCTTGCATTCTGTACACGTCCAAGCGAACGGACAGAGAAGCCAGGGCTGGATCTGCCTCCTCCAGGGCAGCGCTTGCAGGCTCACCACCTGCTCCTATTACGGGAGAGATAGGAACCTTGGGCACAATCCGAGCCGGGGTCTCAGCTTGTGAGAGTTAGCCGGCCCAGACTCCAGGCACAATACGTTGACCTAAAGCGAGCAAGTCCCTACCCTCTAGTAGAGACCATGCAAGCAGGAGAACTGATATAACAGAATTTTTAACTGACTGCCTGCAGTGGCTCAGGGGCGGTCTCTGCAGTGCAGTCGCACCAGGGACAAGGCCCAAGAGGATAAAGAGGGACGCAAGGATTTACAAGACCTTGCTCCTCAGGAACCTGACGATCAGAACGTGCTTCTGCACACTTCTGCAACACGATGAGCGTCGTTTAAACACCGAGGCAACATCATTTTGAGGGTGAAGGAAAACAGCCTACTCCAACCCATTTTGCAGGAAAGAGAGCACTGAAGTGATCGAAAGCTTTCAGGATCTCCTCTGGAGAGAAGACTCACTCAACGACTAGGTTCCACTTCTAAAGGCGTAAGCACACTACCCATTTCTAGGGGGTGCTCGCAGAAGTGATGGTAACTATCACATGTCCCTGTGATAGCCACCTGAACCTCCGCGTTCAGATGTAAGACCGCCCGGAATCTCCGGGGGAAGAACGCGGGTGCCATCGTGCCCCGTCCCTGAAAGAGTTTTCAGGGGAAGTCAGGAAGGCTGTCGATGGGAACCAGGTCTAGTTGGGCCAATAAGGGGCAACTATGAAGACCTGTTCCTCTCCTGACTTGGCACGTAGGTGCAAGCGACGGGTGCAAAAAGACAGGAGCATTGCTCAACACAACATGTGAAGATCACTGGGCTCCAGGAGCATTTTCTGCTCAGCACTTGAGTGTGATAAGTTCACTGAGCTTCAGGAGCATTCCTGCTCAACACCTGAGTGTGATAAACTCACTGAGCTTCAGGAGCATTTCTGCTCAACACTTGAGTGCGAAGAACTTCACTGAGCACCAGGAGCATTTCTGCTCAGCACTGCGTGTGATGAATTCACTGAGCTACAGGAGCATTTCTGCTCAACACCTGAGTGTGATGAACTCACTGAGCTACAGGAGCATTGCTGCTCAACACCTGAGTGCGATGAACTTCACTGAGTTTCAGGAGCATGTCTGCTCAACATGAAGTGTGATGAATTCACTGACTTGAGCAGGTGCAAGGCGACCATGAGTCGCAGTCGCTTTTAGAAGGCTCACTGGGGTTAAACGCATTTCTGCGGGCCCCTGGGGCAGCTGAGAGCCAGTATTTGTCCAAGGGTAATCCGCTCGGTTTGTACAAACACTGGCAGGAAGACGAAACCGGAGGGGCAACTGAGCGGCCCCGGAATGGTCATGACCCAGCTGGACCCAGGGGATGGAGTCTCCATTTGCCCTGGCTATAACTGTCGTGAGGCTTGATGGCGGCACGATTGAGTAGCCGCCATCGGAAGAGTGGAACAAAGCGTCCTCAGAAGCTTCTGACTCCAAGGAGGAGGTGACGGGTGAGTTGTGACATGCAAGGGAAGCTTGCGCAATGGTCGCAATGTCTCGAGGCACGAATGCCGTGTAGTCGAGGGTCGCCCAGGCCCCCGTTAAAACACGCCCTTTATACATGGCCCCTCTGTTGAAGAGGGTTTGGCAGCAGACCGGGATGAACTATAGTCACACAGGGTGAGCTGCTCTGCCACGGTCACCTCAGGACTCGATCGTGAAAGTAGCGCTGAAGCGGTAACATATGGAGGAAGCCAATGGCTGCAACTAAGGGAAGGACACTGTACTGATACTCCACCCTTACACGCAACCCACAGTATGGCCTGCGGTGCGGAAGGTAGAGATCTGTTTTTAAGCACATGTCTTTCAGGTCGGAGCTGCAGACCAATCTTGGGCCAAGATGGTCACGACCCACCACCTAGTAGCACGAAGAACGAGTTTACAACTGGCCTTCGTACCGGCTGGAGGAGCGGCTATATCAAATCCTTCGCCAGCAGGATAAGATAAGCACGCACAAGTCAGGAGCACTGCTCAACACTCGGTGTGATGAATATCACTGAATTTTCAGGAGCACGTCTGCTCAACACCTAATGTGATGATTATCACTGACTTGAGCGGGGTAGCCGAGCCTGAGGTGGGGCAGCAAAGTAGAGAGAGTGGTGTTAGTGTGCTGTGCAACACTTACCTGTCTCCACTAGCGGCAGGGGGCGCGTGAGAAGGCGGATGACCGGGTCCTCGAACGCACCAAGCTGCCTGCTGGCGACCAAGGGGGAGCTGAGGGGTGTAAGGCTATACAGGGTCACACCCGCCAGACTGGCCCTCTTGGGACCCAGGAACAGATGAAATTGCTCTCTCTTTGAAGTGTGGGTACCGCTTGCTCCGCTTTTTTTTTTTTTTTTTTAGGGAGCCAGCGGCGGAACAGACACACACACAAACAAAGGCTCCACCCGGCCCTGACCCGGGGGGAGGGAGTGATCGTGCCACTCCAAGAGCATCTCATCCATTCCTGGACGGCCCGCTCCGGAAAGCTTCCGCTGTCGCTTGCCACCTGGCTTGGCAGCGCCTGGAGCGGGCTGGGCGTCTCTACTGCGGCCGGCTCCATGCTGAGGCCTGGGTGGAGGCTGCTGCGGAGGGCCAGCAGGAGCGGCGGCCGGGGAACGCCCACGGCGACGAGCAGGCGGAGGATGCTCTTGCCCACAGGGTTTGTAAGCTCTGCCCGTCGAAACGGACGTAAACTCACAGGCCTTAGGGAGGAGACGAGGATCCCCCCAAAAGGCAGCGGCCGCCGGACACAGGTGCACCTGTGTTGACAGACCGCTCCAATGGAGGGACACCTCGCAACCCTTCACCGTTCCTCCATCAAGGGTAATGAGGGGGAAAAGCTATTCAGGCAGTTTCTGGCAGAGAAAGATGCTGTTCACCACCTGATAAGCTCTCCATGCATTTCGGGAAAGAAAGGCACTGGGGCGGCGAGCTGAGAACCAGCGCGGCCCGCCCCAAGATACCAAACTCCAGATTCCAACCGAGACTGAACGGGACACGGTGGAGGTTCCACTCGAGCCCGGCAGCCTCGGCGGCCCGTTTCAGCATAGCTGATAATTCTGGATCCGGCTCGGGCAACATTGAACTCCCGGAGGGAGACAATGCAGCCGAGTCATCATCTCTAGAAGTCAGCTCACCCTCCGATGCTGCAATCGGCGTCCTGTCCTCCAGGGGAGCCCCGAGTGAAACCGCTGGCCCACCCATTACAGATGGACCAGCAGGCAACAAAGGAGGCTCCAGCGATCACCGCTGAACTCGCGCTGTAGAACACCAGCACTGGGAGAGTCTTCCTGAAGAACACCGACACACTAGCTCGTAGTAGACAACAGCACTCTCAGAGACATCAAACGATCGGCTCCGAAGCGAAAGGCAACTACTGCGTGCGTCCACTTCCGTATTTATACCCGCGCCCCGGGGGGCCCGGTGTGTGATGTGAATCACGCACGCCAATTACATTGGGTCGTTCAATAGTACTCGAAGAGGATAGACTCTCTAGCGAGATCCCCATTCAGTCGACCGTCAACTACGTCTGACGTTATCGACTGAAAGGGAACTGGATGACTAGTAATTTCCTACTACTTCATTCTGAAAAAAAAACAGAGATTATAATTATTGGACAAAAAACTTCCTCAAGTAACAACCTAGAATACTGTCTAACACTTGATGGCTGCTCTGTCAAGTCCTCGTCGTCGTTTAGGAACCTGGGTGTGCTCTTTTATTACCAATCTTTCATTTGAAAGTCACATGTCTAGTATCTGTAAAACTGCATTTTTTCATTTTAAAAATATATCTAAATTACGTCATATGCTCTCAATGAAAAATGCAGAACTATTGGTTCATGCGTTCATGACATCAAGGCTAGATTATTGTAATGCTCTTTTGGGTGGTTGCCCTGCACGTTTAGTACATAAACTACAGCTAGTCCAAAACGCAGCTGCTAGAGTCCTTACTAGAACCAGGAAGTATGACCATATTAGCCCGATTCTGTCAACACTGCATTGGCTCCCTATTAAATATCGTATAAATTTTAAAATATGGCTGATTACTTACAAAGCACTAAATGGTTTAGCTCCCCAGTACTTGAGTGAGCACTTAACGCATTATATTCCTTCACGTCTATTGCAATCTCAAAATTCTGGCCAGTTGATAATACCTAGAATATCAAAAATGACTGCTGGCGGTAGATCCTTTTCCTATCTAGCACCAAAACTTTGTAACAATCTTCCTAACATTGTCCGGGAAGCAGACACAGACTGTCAGTCCAAATCTAGACTAAAAACACATCTCTCTGGCTTAGCATACACATAACACATTATAGACTTATATTATTCAATGTTAGGCTGCTTAGTTTAGATCCGCCGAAACCAGGAACACTTCCCATAAATCCTGATGTACTTGGTAGATCATAAGAAGGATGGCGTCTATGCTAATATTAGTCTCTCTGTTTATCCCGACGTTTATCGCAATCCGCGGTATCCAGGCCGAATCCAGATCTGATGAAGGACCTGCGCATGGACACCACGACAACGCATCCCTGAAGTGTCATTAGTCTCTCCCCTGTGAAGGCCTCCTTCCCTTTACCTCTGTACAGATAAAACGTTGTTAATATGATAATTCCGATTCACGTGGCTACGTGGAAACGATAAAAAATTCTCAGAGCCACCAGGCACTGTGTTGTGCAAATGAGCGGACGGATCGCATTAAAGGTTTTCTGTTAGAACGGTGTCGTGTTAGCGTTCCTTAAGTTAATAACTAATGATGATTGTTGGGACGGAAGTGAATCAATCAAAAGTAACTTTAGCTGGACAATAGCTTTAATTTTAAGCTGCTGTAAAGCTAAAACAATCTATGTTACTTTAATTTCCTATTATCACTGTAAAGCTGCTTTGAAACAGTCTATATTGTTAAAAGCGCTGTATAAATGAAGGTGACTTGACTTGACTTGACTTGTACTCAAGCAGTTCAGCACTGACCGGATGCGTTCCTCTGTGAGTCGCGCTGTCTGGTTGACCGAGTCCAACTCCATACCGAGATATGAGATCCTCTGCACAGGGGAGAGTTTGCTCTTGTCCCATTGACCCGAACCCCCAACAGGCTGAGGTAAGGGAGCACCAATGTCTCTGTGTACGCATAACTGATCCCAAGACTGAGCCAGAATCAGCCAGTCGTCGAGATAGTTGAGAATACAAACACCGTGTTCTCAGAGTGGAACAATGGCTGCCTCTGCGACCTTCGTAAAGACGCGGGGCGACAGGGACATCCCGAAGGGTAGGATTGTACTGATATGCCCATTCCTCGAACGCAAACCGCAGGAACAGTCTGTGTCGAGGAAGAATCGAGACATGAAAGTATGCGTCCTTCAGGTAGATCGCTGTAAACCAATCTTGGGGACGGATGCATTCGAAAATGCGCATCTTGAACAGGAGCTTGTACAGGGCTCGTTTCAAGGTTCGCAGGTCCAAGATCGGCCGTAACCCACCGCCTTTCTTGGGTACAATGAAGTAGGGGCTGTAGAATCTGTCTTCATATCGGCTGGAGGGACCGGCTTGTTCCTTCGCCAGTAGGACAGATCTCTGCCCACAAGACAGGGGCATAACTTTTCACACGGAGGGGAAGTGAATGCCCCTGAACTTGGGAGGACGGCAGGCGAACTGAATCGAATAGCCGAATCTGATGGTATGGATGAGTCAGCGAGACGGGCTGGGGGCACTAACCAGGCTCCCAGACACCGTGCAAGCAGTACCAACGGGACCACAGACGTACCCGGGGTGGAGCAGCGAGGTGGAACACAGGGACTCGACTCGGGAGGCACTGAGGCGGCCCGAAGTGGGGTCTGAGTGTGCTGTGCAACACTACCTGGTTCCAGTGTGGGGCAGAGGGTGTGTGGGAAGGCCTTGTATTGTCCCCGAACTGCACACTGCTACCCACTGGCTATAGAGGGGGACGGGAGTGGGAAGGCATTTAAGCGTTGCTCACTGCCATCGACACCCTCTTGAGACCCAGAGATAGAGAAGCTGCTCTTACTGAGCATTTGGGTACCGCTGACTGAGACGCCAGCGTTTGAACATAATTTGAATAAACAAAAGATTCTCTGCCCGGCCCTCCATCAGGGAAGAGCAGCTGACTCTGGGTTTCCCATCTCAGGGCTGCTGAGACAGGTGGCACAGTCTTCCTGCGAAAGCTCGTAGTCACAGCAGAGCTGGCTGTGACGGAGTATTTGTTTTTATTTCGCAGGGGACTGACACCCTTGGTGACAAACAGACTGAGGGGTAGCCCACGAGTGACTCTGGTAGCACATCGGGACAAGCTCTTGGTTACCTCAGTCTGCTACTGAACTGTGGAGAACCGCTGGGCATTGTCTCCAGCAGTGTTGCCGAAAAAGGCCACCTCGTGAGACGGGTGCATCGAGAAAGCGAGCTTTGGCAATGTCTCGTACCTCTGCAAGGTTTAGCTGCGGGATGCTTCTGGGCCACCAGCGTGGACATCGTCTGACTGAGGGCCAGCGCAGTGACTTAAACCTCGGTCAGTCACTATGTAACGACTATGACAGATCAGACACAATTAGTTGTTATAGTTAACAAATAATATTTAAAATTCACTCTGGGATCTGTGGTCCCATCCCCCATCAAGGACAAGAAGGGTATTTGGTTACCATGACTACGATTAGATAAGTTGGTTTTATTGCTGTTAAGAATGTGATCATGTGGTCCAGATGGAGAAGACAGAAACAGATTTTAAAACAAACTTTGCTGCATTAATCATAGACAAACGGATCTATAAATGAAAACGCACCCCAGAAAACTGTGTGAATGTTTCACTGTTTTGTGTAGTGTCTTTTAATTCTATTAATTTTTATTTTTGATACTGTGGATTATTTTGATAGAACCAACGGTCAATGTAACCTCATCTATACAATGTTTGATCTCTATAACTTGGTACTTTGAAGATCGAAATGACTGTGTACATGATATGTCGATAACAACAATATTAGTATTACAAGAATCTTTCATAGCTTCTTACGCATAGCACTGCGCCCCCAGAGTAGCCCGGGCAAGTGTGGCTGTCAAGCCTGAATCTGATTCAGCATTAGCACACACACCATTACAGTGGGAACTCAGCATCATCTTCATTTCCAGAGTGTAACAGCCCTCTCTCCGATGCAGCGATCAACATGTGCTCCTCCTCTGGAGCCCCAAATGAAATGCTTGGTCCTTCATGAGAAGGACCAGTAATCTCATCCGAAAGCTGCCAGGAATGTGAGACAGTGAACGTGGCCATCAACCTCGATGGCACGTTGAACGTTCAAGCCCTCGTGAGAAAGGCAAGGCGAACAACGTGCCGACGTGGTCATGCTCTCATAAGAGAGCATAAACCACCAACGAACAGAGTCTCAGCATGTTTGCAATGCGCTAGAGGAGTGAGGGGCCCGAGGAGGTGGTCTTGTCGGGGAACCCTCACTGTAATCCTCAGATCACCAGTGCTATTAGCAAAAGTAGCCCTTTTCTGGTGGCCACCAGAAGAGGAACTAGATCGGGGAATAGGCAAAGGGACTCCACCTTGTTTGAGGCACTTGAGTCTTGACCGCGCATCTAGAGCACCGAACGACGCACACTGGGTTGCCGTGACAACCCGCGCGGTCAGGCGGCAGCTCAACGGCACAGAGCACACTGAGCAGCTCAATCCTTTACGAGAAAGCATAGACAAACAACGTGCCGACGTGGTCATGCTCTCATGAGAGAACATGAACCACCCACGAATGCAGTCTCTACATGCATAAAGGAATACTTCGACTTTTTGGGACTTTAGCTTATTCAACGTAATCCCCAGAGTTAGATAAGTCCATACATACCTTTTTCATATCCGTGCGTGCTGTAAGTCTGTTTGACGCACCCACCGCTAGCCTAGCTTAGCACAAAGACTGGATGTAAATGGATAAAGCTAGCATACTAATCCCTAAAAGTGACAAAATAACGCCAACATTTTCCTATTTACATGTTGTGATTTGTATAGTCACAGTATAGTCGTGGTGAGGAGCAGAGAGTTCGCTCAGAGTTGGAGTAATAGAGTCAGCAATTACTTGTAAATACACCTGTAGACATCATCAAGGACTATTTCGTTTGCTCAGAACATTTCACTGAGGACGACTATTTTGAAAAAATGCAATTTTCCATACGTACCATGAAACATGTGCTGAAGGATAGGCCATCCAATCGATAGTAAATTCAGGACAAAGTGGATCACCTGCGGCCGCGGTAAGTGTTCCGTTATGTTTTTAGATGACTAGCCTACTGTTACAGTGCCATTAGCTAGATGTAATGTAACCTTAGTGACACTATTACATGAATAGGGTGCTCACTACTATTACAGGCATGTGTGCATATGTCGTGTATTGACAAACTGTATGGTATGGCTATACTACAATTACATTGAACTATGCATGATGATTATTACAAAATCACTTACTTGGTGGACAGCTGTCCATTATGTTCACTCGGCATGGGGTGTTTCTTCCAGTTGATCTTGTCACAACAGGAAAAAAAATCGACAAAGGCCGGGTGTAGTAGGGCAGAGAAATCTTCTGTGGTAGTGACGCAAATATTTTCATGATCAAGCCTTGAAATCGATGGCAATACCCGGTCCCATTCACCACAACAAAGGCACTCGGTTTCTGTCGGCATAGGTTGGCATGTTCCACATTTACACCACCAGTCCGTGTTCGTTCTGATTCTCTCCTCGACCTCAGTCTGTTCGGCATCTTGTCTACCAGCTTCCAAAGTTTGTAACTCCTCATCTGTGTATTCTGGCTCAAAACGATATGGTTCTGGAATTTGGTTTGATACCAAATAAAAATCCTCTGACAATTCCTCAAAGTCAGCCATGATCACGAATCACGTTCGCTACTAGCTTTGTCACGTTGGTTTTGTTGACAGAACGCTTCTCGGGTGCTGCGGTAATCACTCCGCCCAAGTAGCAGTGCTTCAGCTTCTGAGAAAATAGTTCCCAGTATTTAAACGTTTAAAAAGTGGCTGTGTCTCATATTACCTTGTTATTTGTACACACTGTGACTATACAAATCACAGAATGTAAATTGGAAAATGTTGGCGTTATTTTGTCACTTATTGGGATTAGTATGCTAGCTGTATCCATTTACATCCAGTCTTTGTGCTAAGCTAGGCTAGCGGTGGGTGCGTCAAACAGACTTACAGCACGCACGGAGATGAAAAAAGGTATGTATGGACTTATCTAACTCTGGGGGATACGTTGAATAAGCTTAATCCCAAAAAAGTCGAAGTGTTCCTTTAAGCCCAGGCATGTGAAACCGTGATTGTGGCCGTCAAGTGAGGACAGGAAACAACTGCATCCAGAAACACACGATTTGAATGACATCTTGTTTGCTCTTTCAGGAAACTGCTCTCTCTGGTGCTGAAGCACTCAGGGATGACCGTGGCTACACAAACAGGACGATAGTGCAAGCCTGATGTGAGCACTCACATTCCCATTGAAGTCGCAACATTCTGAGCTGTGAAAACAGCTGTTTTACTCTTTGTGAGATCGCGGCCAGCGCCGTCTGTGCTTTAACACCAACACGAGCTTGAAAAGGCATTCTCCTGAAGGAGCAGACTCGTCTTTTGAACACTTTCAGATAAGATTGCAGAGCAGGAACAGAATTCACCGTCTGGCTCCGAAGCGAAAGTCAAGGACACGAGGCACCCGCTGCTCATTATATGCTTGCGCCGCGATGCACAGCAGCTGGTGCAATTATCACATGCCAATGTGCATTGGCTCGTTTAGTTACACTCGATGTAGATAGGCTCTTGCAAGCGATCCCCATTTGTAAGTCTAGACTTACTCGTAGAGACTGACGAAGGGGAACAATCAGTTGTGCTGCCTAATATTTTTGTTGAAACTGTGATACCTTTTTTATAGATTTATTTGAAAGTAGTTTTTTTGCAACAATGAAAAAGTCTTTACTGTCATTTTTGATCAATTTAATGCATTCATGCTAAATAAGAGTAAATATTTCTTTCTTTCAAAAAAAAAAAAATCTTACTGAAATCTTATGTATTTTTATTTTATTTATTACTTTGGGTTTCTGCATCCAGAGTTTTATTTCATATTTAAAACAATAATTTCATGACATTATTATTGAAATTATATTAAATTCAAAATGCATTGTGTGTGTGTGTGTGTGTGTGTGTGTGTGTGTGTGTGTGTGTGTGTGTGTGTGTGTGTGTGTGTGTGTGTGTGTGTGTGTGTGTGTGCGCAAAAATAAGTCTGCCTAAATGAACTTATTCAGGGTATATGCCACTTCAAATGCAACTTCTGTGCTGCTTACTGCAGTGTAAAGATGACATAAAATAAAGATTAAAAATTCATACTCATTATCAGTGGCATGGTCTCCATCATATTTACATTACAATTCAGATGTTCACCAGCTTTTTTCTGTCTCAAACCCTCATGGTGTCTTCCAAGTTTTTGTTGCTTCTGATACTTTTTCATTTTGAGCAAAGTTGACCAGCCAAAGTGTAGATTGAGTGAAATGAGTTGCCTTTTTATCAAGAGGATGTCTGAGAGCTCGATAAAGCACGGAACACACTGCACCTCCACACACTCTTAAAAATGACACTATGCCACAGCCCCCACGTCTCCCACACTCGATACCCTCCTGCATCTATTGTGCAATTAAAGGTGCTTTGATGCATTCCTCCATCCCTACATGTCCAGGGTCATGTGCTATTAACGGCAGGTGTCTGAGCTGCCTGCGAAGATTGATTTATTTATCTTTTTGTTTTATGGCACCTTTAGGTTCTGTTCTCTTTGGACTCTTTGGACTAAAACTCTCAGGGAAATAAGTTCCCCTGAAATAGAACATTTGGATGAATGGAACGTAAAGCATAACCTGGGATGGTCTAGGTGGATATTTATGTATATTTAAAGGTTTTTTTTATTTTTTATATTATATTATATTATATTGTATTATATTATTAACTTATTTCCCCCCCCCCCCCCCCCCCCCAGAGTTCAATATTAATGTTAGTCCTTTTTTTTCTTCTTTATATTATCTCAGACTATGAGTGTGTGGGATTTTATTTGTTTTTCAGGTGTTGTCAGTGAAAAAATTCCCTCTCAGTTGAAATCGCGTTTGAGAAGTGTGAGAAGAGCCGGTATGCAAGAAAAAGTGAGGGTATGTTAAAGATTAAAATATAGAAGTACCGGTACCGGTGCGGTCCAGCCCACTTTGAGCACACTGTGTTCTTTTCATTTAGTATAATACAGCTTTTTGAGGCTTGACTTTCATTGGATTTTGTTTTTTGCACATACTGCCACAGTGACGAAACATTTGTGATAAATTTACTTAGCAGACACTTTTATGCAAAGCAAGTCTTTGTAAAGAAACAAAAACACTAGACGTAGACTGTTTAAACGTTATTGATTAAACTTGAAAAATAAAACAAAGCTTGTCCTTCACTTTCACGGAATGTTCCATGCAATAATACATATTTTAAATTAAGTTATGGAATATTTTTTTTTGTGTGTTTATATGAAATTCTTTAGCTTTTAGTGCATTGAGTAATATATTTTTCTGTGTATTTGCACTGCATACACGGTACACCGCACATATACTCGCAGCTTAACATGGCTTGCAGTTATAGGTGCAGCTGAACCAATGAACAGTAAAAAAGTGGCACTTCATTTCCAACAGACGGCTTGTTACTCTGTCAAATATTCCTCTCGCTTGATGGCTATCACTGCTCACACTCAATTATACAAATGGCAACTGCAGAACTGTAAAAGTTCGCAGTTAGTCTTAGCATTGGCTAGTGTGCAGGGGAGAGAGTGTTTGTGTGTGACTTGAGATGAGCGCAAGTCATGCCCACTTGTGGCTTTGGTGGGTTTTTCCATATGAGGAGAACCGTACGCCCAACTGTGGCTGTGATTAGTAACACTTTGTTAAGGTTGATTAGGAATGAATGTGTAATGTAGTCAATTGTAATCAACACTGCTCATACAGTGGCACGATTCTGCCTTTGACAGCCAGATCTGTTGCATGAATCCATCTTAGGTGATTTCACACACGCTGTGTGTGTGCAGTATCCATATGCTTCCCCTGGCAGAGTTTTAACTTATGGGTTTAAGAATGGCAAAAACAACAAACATATGGGTTTAAGAATGGCAAAAACTACAAACATCTAGTTTGTATACAAAGGCAATCTAATGAAGACAGTGTATTGACAAACAGCCACAGAAGAGTAAAACTCTTTTTCACATATCAGTGCAATGTCTCAACTTTAAACGATGATATCATCAAATGGTTTGGTTCCAAAACGGATGGTTTATTGGCACACTGATCACTTACAAGTGTTTTTGGACTCAAAAAGTGTTGATTTTGTTTTATGTTATTGAGCCAAGTCACATTGAGTGCCACTTAATTTCACATCAAATGGGTATCTTTGTTGCCCTCAATCTATCAAATAGACTTAGTATAAATATGTAGTAAAAAAAATTAAATTTCAAAAGTATATTTTAAAAATTTTCCTAAATTATTATTTTATAAATATCATTGGTTGAACCACATAAGTTTGGTTTTGTTGACCAGAGTTTTTCAGATATTAATAACAATAGACTTTAGACAGGTCAGATGCCATATTTAATTGTACACTGATAAAAATGAGGCTGTGAGTGATAGATTTGTGATTTTTCTTTAAAGATTTTTGGAAAGTTTTTCATCAGATGAACAAGCGGTAGGCTATGCTGTTAACTCTTAAACATGCAAGAGTTGAAAATGATCAGCAAAAAATCATTTCATATCACTTTTTATATCACCTGGGCTGAAGTAACACATATCCAAAGCATTTTTCGATGTATTTGATATATTTGGGATTTTATGTCACGATCCACACTCAGGAAACAAAAGGCAAATCCAAAGGTAGTAGTTTTATTTGAGGGTAATCCAAAATCGTAAACAAGTCCAAGCAAGGGTCAAAATCCAAAGGCAATCCGACATACACAGGAAACAAAACAAGACGCAAGGAAACAGGACATCAGAAGTGGCGTGATAAACGCAAGGACTCCGTGACACATACTGAAACAGACAGGGTTATATACACAGGGAATCGACAATGATAATGGGGAATTGGCTGAGTGCAATGATCAGTGATAAGGAACAGCTGAGTGCAATGATGAGACAAAGGATCGTGGGAAATGTAGTTAATAAGTGAAGGACACCTGTGGGAAAGGAGGACATCTAGTGGACATCAGGGGAACACAAACCCAACACTGTGACATTTTATGATCTAAGTTATAAAACAGCCAAAGTCATCAATATTTGTTTTGTTTTTTTTATGCAAAAAATATGTAATATACAAAGTAGGCTGAATTTATAACACGTCTAAGTGTCCTAAAATCGAGGCATCCAAATGCTGACATGTTTCTTCTTCAACCTCAGTGGTTGGCAACTTTTGGAGTTTAGCTCCATCCCTACTTAAGCAAATAATGTAAATTATGTTCTCCCTGTTTTCACAAGGTTGTAAATGTAACGCAAATTTTTGTTCATTTATTTTATTCAGTTTAAGAATTTAGTAATGTATTTGTAATAAACACTTTAAGTGGGGTATTTAAAATGTGTTAGGACTATTTATTTGTTAAATTATCTTTTTTAAAAGATACGCACAGAGTATGACGTCATATTGTGTGTGCGCGTAGAAAGAATTCGTCAGCAGTTGCTCAAAAAAAAAAAAAATTGCCGCTCTACTCCTGAGTGCAAGTCCACCGCCAGTGTTGTGTAAGGTAGGCACTAGGCAGGTTTTTTTGTGTTAATTTCTACTTCCTGTAGCTGTGCAGACTCTTTTATTGTATATGACAGTATAAAAAGCCCAATAACCCTGTATTTAAAGGCTTCATTTATGTCCCTTAGACCAGTCCGTTGCATAACGATTGAAAGCAGTATCAATAATGTAAAAAATGTGATGTGCAGTCAAGTTCGAGTGAGTGTGCTGTTTAAATGAGTGTTCTCACCAATACGCCCTCCCCCCCAAAAAAAAACAAAACAAAAAAAAACAGCACCCCCAACCTAAAACATCTTCCCGCACCCCTGCTTTGGTTAGATTTTTCAGGTGTGTTCGATCAGGATTGGTGCTAAACTCTGAAGGTTTGGCTACCCTTGTTTTATCATGAAATATAAACTTTGAAACCCTGCAAGAAAATATCTAGTAAAAAATGCTGTAAAAAAGATGTAGTCAACTAAATATAATAACATCTATATAACGCAAAGTCAGAACACAAAAGAAGATATTTTGAACGATTTACTAACCAAACTACTATGGAAAAAAAATCAATAAATAGTGACCATCAACTGTTTGATTACTGACATTCTTCAAAATATCTTCTTTTGTGTTCAGCAGAAGAAAGAAATCCATACAGGTTTTGAACAACTTGAGGGTGAGTAGATGATGACAGAATTTTCAATTTTTCAGAATTTTAGTCATTGCATGGATGCATGGATAAATGGCAGTTTTAATGTCTTCTTGAATAAATGAATAGATAAGACCAAAACAATTATAGTCATGTCATTGACCCAATAGCCGGGGTCCTAGTGATCAGCTTGGGTTGCATCAGAGAGGTCTGGGTCACATGGCCTGAGGCTTTGGAGGCCCCTGACATTCTGAAGGTCCCGGTGCAATAACCCCACTGTCCTGATCTATAACCCAGCCCTGATGTCCTAAATAGTCATTAAGAGAATGTTAGGAATTAAATTAGTTTACTATGTTCTGATTTGTAGAATTTAGTGATTATTCTTTCGCATATCCCTTCATTTCATCCTTCTGTCAAGTTAGTCCTGTTTAGTCTGACCAACAGTAATTGGCAAGGCAGTGTTATCGTTCACCTTTAAATGTTCACTCTCAAACGATATTGATGCAAACCGTAGACCATTCCTCTTCATTATAGACTCCGAATTTGCCAATATGCAGTTAAAATCTCCAAACCTTCAGACCATTATGGACACGCTGTGCTCCCATCAATTAGCTCACTGTCGATTCGAATGATGTTGATTAAAGTTGTGTTTTAGTTTGGGAAGTCTGTAGCTGGAGAGATATTAAGGGCAGATGCTGGTTCTCTTCAAGAGATACTTTGCTATGATTTTTGAACCCATGTCAAGAGTTTCTGAATGGGGTATTGCAATTATACAGTATATCTTTATTGTCTGAAAATCCATTAGCAAATCTAATGCTTTGTGCCATACAGAGTGGCTAAAGTGTCTCTATTAATGAAATAATTCCTTTGTTCATAAATTATTCCAATGATCAATCTGAAAACCAAATGGAGTACAATAAAAGAAAGTGTTTAAAAGTAAGCTTTAAAAGAAATACATATATTTTTTCACTGGTTCGCTTTAGACTCTCATTTATTATAGACTTGAAGGAGAAGTATAAATTGATTGGAATGTCTCATGTCTTTATGCGTTTAGATGAAGAATTCATGTTGTGTTGTTAATACTCAGCATTAAACTGAGTCCTTAGGTTTTAAGGTTTTGTTTCTATTCTTTTTTTGAAAGTGAAAGTGACATGTGAAGGCCAAGTATGCTAACCCATACTTGGAATATGTCCTCTGCATTCCACCCATCCAAGTTAGTGTACAACAATTAGGAGTTATGCTATGATCATCACTAGGCCTTTTTAATAAGTCAAGTTTCTAAAATCCAGTTTGCATCATGCCCAACAACATGGGATCTTCCTGTCTTGACTTTCTTGAGAACACTTTATGACTTTTACTAATCTCATAAAGACTGATTGGAAGCATGATTTAAACTTGATAACATTCTACAAACTCTACAAACCTCCATGAGAAATGTTATCTTGACTTTCGCTCTGTGGTTAGTGCTCATTTATTTGTTTCCCCATAATTCTTTTGCACCCAGGCTGCATCACTCACAGCATCTAAAGTACACCCTGATCTACTCAGATCATTACTGATATAAATTGAGCTAAGAAAATAATAATATATTCACTAGGCCTTGTTGTTCCCTTTCGAAAGGGAACTCACACTGCGTCGATGATGCTATTGGGGAACGCCCTCCATGTGAACCAGTGTCTGAAAAACTATCCAATCACGGCAATCAAATTTGAAATAAGGGTAAGTGACTTCTTGAGGGTGAAGAAGAGGAACAACCTGAAACCTCACAGCCTCCCTCCCCGCATATGATGAACTGTTGGGTGTTTTGGAGCGCTCTTCAGCGAGGCTTCAGCTTCAGCAGTTCGCGGCAGGCTGGATGAGCGGCTTCTTTCTGACCATAACTCTCCAGCTCCCATGAGCCGTCCATTCCTTCCTGATCTGCATACTGGAATCAAGAAGGCATGGAAGAACCCATAATCTGCACGCATCCATCGTCAGCAGCAGGCAAACTACGCTGATGTTGAGGGGATGCGTGAACATGGGTATGAGTCGATACCCCTAATTGACGAGGCGTTCGCAAACTATCTCGCTGCTAGAGAGGCATTGGGACTAAAAGCTCCGGCCCTGCCTTCCAAGCCACTCAAGATGACATCTCACTTGAATGGCAGGGCATTCGCGGCAGCAGGTCAGGCTGGGGCTGCCTTACACATGATGTCTGTGTTACAGACATACAAGCCGACCTGCTGAAGGATTTGGATAAGGGGCAAGGTCTCTCCTCTGACGCAGTGGACGAGCTGCGCTGCACCACAGATCTGGCTCTTCGGGCCACCAGACAAACCGCTGCCTCGATTTGAAGGTCGATGGCAATGATGGTGGCCACGGAGAGACATCTGTGCCTGAACCTGGCTGACATCGGGGATATAGGAAGGAAGAAGAGGGATCTAAGGGAGGTGATCCAGCACAGGCGCTACCAGCGTCAGTGAGGGATCCCCTTCTTCTGAGGGTGAATAACATCCACCCTCTCCTCTCTTCTTCCTCTCTCCCCTATTTTCTTTACCCCAGGCGCTTCTTACATCAGGCCTGAGGCCTGGACCGATGATGATATTTTCCCAATAAACGTGATGCTTCTGAAGGTCTGGAGTCGGGCTTGGTAGTGAAGGCGCCCTTTCTAGCTTTTGGGGGGCAGGCCTTATTTGAAGAATAGAATTTAGGCCGTCGCTCTATGAGTGGAAGGATGATCTTGGTAGGTCTTTATATAATGTTGTTAAACTTTAGACCTCGGTTCCCTGTTTAGAAAGTTTTAAGGGGTATGTTTAATAGGAAATATTAGAATTAGGACCTTTTTATAGGTAGGCTTGCATACCTTATCATAGGCCTCCTCTGTGTTAGAGTCGTCAGGTTTTATTTAGTAGGTGGTGCCAATTTTGGTCAACCAGTGATGTACAGTTTGGCTTAATCTCATAGAGAAATCTCTAATGAGAGCCACCGTGTATGAGAGCTTCAAACAGATTCTGTTTAGCGTAGGATGACTTCCTCCCATTTGGGGGTTTTCTCCTGAGGCCACCGCTTTGTATAAACTCTAGATAGACCAACCAAACGTTGGATAGCCACCTTGTATTTGTATAGGTGGTCTCCTCTCACTTCTGAGAGTTAGTTGGAGACTTTAGCTTGGAACATTAGATATAGGATATTCAAGTGCCATCCCCGTGAGGGCTGCCTTAATAACTGGCTTAGGCATGTTTACTAGGAGTTTGTTGGAGACAATCTGCTAGATGCCCTCAATATCTAAGCGTAGGCTCTTTAGACTTAGATCATCTACAGCTTATCTCTGTAAGGTCTAGTTTGTTCCCCGGTACTTGCTTCCTCTTTCTACAAGAGTCATGTAGCCTAGGCCCGCCTTTGGATTAGGCGATAATGCTAGTGGATGTTAAGGTTAGAATAAACTGCAGCATAGGGAGCAGGCTATTCCTAAGCCTCCCATGCGGGTATACTCTGGGCGTTGTCTCTCTCCGAGAAGAGAGAGTTGGAAGCAGTTGTAACGACTGAGACAAATCAAACACAATTATTTGTTATAGTTAACAAATAATATTTGAAACTCACTCTGGGATCTGTTGTCCCATCCCCCAACAAGGGCAAGAAGGGTCTTTTGTTACCATGACTACAATGACTGCATGGCCTCAGCAAGCCCCAGGGCCAGGCCTTGACCAAACCAGCCATGTGCTCATTCAGGAGAGAGAGGACCCTTTCAAGCTCAACAGAATCACGGACAACCTCAGGAGTTTGTCAAAACGTCTTCATTCAATGCAGAAGTAGTCCATCGCAACTCCCACAATTTGCTCTGCATGTCCTTTCAGACCCAGGGCCGGCAGGCCACAATCTGCACTCCAGTCATGAGAACAGAGTTGAACTAACCACACAAGTTAATTATATCTTCTTCATCCAACGCAGAAGAAAGCGATTGCAACTTTAACATTTGACACTCAATGAACCATCAACAACTTCAATTCCCTTACAAGGGAACTCGAGCTGCGTTGAGACGCGGCGGAAACGCTCTGCGTGATTGCGTCGTGAAGCACGTGTATAATCAGTCCAATGGAAGAGCGAGATGTCATAGGCGGGTGACGTCATAGACCAGGAAGCTATAAAGCACACCTGAAAACAGACCGCGACAGCTTCTGTGCCTTCAGCAAGCGATCTGTGTATTCTGTCCTTGTCATATTTATTGTTGTCTGTCAAGTTGCAACATATATATATATATATATATATATATATATATATATATATATATATATATATATTACTGCAAAAGAGAGCAAGCAGCTTTGTGTTGTTCCCTGCCCACGTTATATCATGGGTGGGGACACACACATCAGCTTTTTGTTACTATTTGACAAAAATAGTAACAAAAAAAGTTCTCGTAACAAAAAAAGTTCTCGAGGGGGCTGACTGTGAGCATTGCGAGAAGCTGTCCGTGAGGACGCTCCGCTCCCTCCGGGCGTTCTTCGAGGAGGACGGCTCGGTTCGCGCTCCCTGCGCGGGTCCCGCTGTTGCCGAGGCACGGCGGTGACTCGCAATTTGGGGTTCGCAAACGGATCTGACAGTGGGGGTTGGGACGGGCCCCGCCCTATCTCAGCTTTCACCTGCCAGATCCAGTGCTGGCAATTTCCAGTTCCGAGGAATTGGTATAGTTAGTGTTTTGTTTAGAAAAAGAGAACAAAACAAATAAAGATATTAAGAAAAAGGCAGATGTTTGAGTTTTCAATAAATAAATAAATAAATAAGTCAGCTCATAACTCTGTTGAATGAGGAGGAGCTTTAAAAGGAGGTTTATCTAGTGCTGTTGCTAGTTAAATATTTACTGGCCAGCTGAACATTATGAGAGTGAAAATAAAAAGAGTTTATTAGATGAAATATATCTAAAAACAGAAAAACTCTGTATCTCAGCCTCCTCGTCGGGGGCTGCCGTTTTTTCCCTATCTCCACACTGAGGTGTCGAGATCATGGAATAAGCCGGTTTGTATTTTATGTGTTTAATGCCCAAAAGTCTAACTATAGTAATGCTACGGGTATTAAGTATCATGGTATGACAGTGCCTCGGTTTAAAGAGACGCTTGCAAGCTTTCTCTCTCCCGAGTAGGCGTCATCATTTTTAACCCCGACGTTACCCACCAGCCATCTTAAATAAATAAAAATTATTAGGCAGCGCTGGTGGGTAAAGTATATGAACATGGATGAATGTGAGGATGTCAGCACTGATGCTATTCGAGAATTGCGTCGTGCAAAAACAGATAAACTATACTGGGGAGGGACGGTTTCGAGAAATCGTTTCTCCTCTGCGTCCTCTGGGGGGCGACTCTCTGGTCGCAGCATGGCCAGTTCGGTTGTTTTCCTGCTGGTGGCCACGGAGTGATATATATATATATATATATATATATATATATATATATATATATATTAGTGCTGTGCGTTAAACGCGTTATTAACGGCGTTAACGCAAACACATTTTAACGGCGTCAATTTTTTTATTGCGAGATTAACGCTCTTTTTGGCCTAGCAAACAACACCACACCGGATAGCTAGACGGAAACAAAACAACAGGCACGCCGCACGTACTTGTTTGGGCTTGCGCGCCGGCCAAAGAGTAGTAGGCTAACGGTACGTTCTGAGTGGATGGCGCGAGCGCGAGACGCCGATCTAGAGACGTGCACTCTCAACGCAATAGAGTGCGGCGCGGGACTAGATTTGATGGCCGAGTGCGAGGGCGGGCTCGAGCGGTAATGCACTCACTCTGTGTGCGGATACGGGAGAATAAAACGATTCGCGGGACTCCCGCAAACTAGAAATATCTATGAATAAAACATAAAAACTAATACATTTTTATTCATATGTTGCAGAAAAGCAACAAGAACAACTAAAACAAAATAGAAACGATTTACAGGCCAGAGTTTATTTTTATAACATGTTTGCAGCGTTGAGGGATGTAGCCAATCACAGACATATGAAGAAGCATCAGAAGCATTTAAAATAGACTCCCCTCACCGCTCAAAACAGACTTTTTGTTCAGTGCTGAATTCTGTAAGCTGGCAAATCCTCAAATTATAACAAACAAAGTGTATATATTATGAAAGATGCATTGTGCAGTCAGCTTCACTGATAATAACAGATGTGTGAGATTGCGATGAACTGATGTCAGCTTTTTAGGAATTATTAAGGGAGCGCACTTTGCGCGCATTCAGTCATGCCAAACCATGCACTCAGTAGCCTGCTTGCTTTTATGTTATAACAGTGGTTTGTGTGTTAATGCTTTAATAACAAATAATTTATCAGGAGCATTTATGCTGATGTGTATGGTGGCGACACGTAGGCGAAAGTATTTGGAGGTAGCCTACAAAAAAAAGAGTGTATTTGCGGGCGGGAGCGGGACAAAAATGTTGCGGGCGGGAGAAAGTAACATAGAAAATAGTTGAGAACGTCAGTTATAACGACCCACGTATGAAAAAAATTGACGGGTTTAAATCGAGCTTGGGCTCATAATTACAGTTTATGTGTCGGGCCGGGCTCGGACACAATGCGCACGGGCTCGGGTCGGGCTTGATTTTTTTGGGCCAGATCTAAGCTCTACAATGGATGACTTCAGACAGAAGCACATGGATACCACAGCTAAGAACAAACTTAATGCTGATCCACTTTTCCATGTTGATAAGAGCATTAAAATTAGAAAAAATAATGAGACAAATAGAAATCAAGGGACATTTAGAATAGATAAAAATGTGCGATTAATCGCGAGTTAACTATGGCATTAATGCGATTAATCGCGATTAAATATTTTAATCGTTTGACAGCACTAATATATATATATATATAAATATATAAATATATGTGTGTTTTTTTCTGATTTAAAAATAAAGGAAAATAATATAAAATTATGTCTGTTCTTCTGGACGCACCGCTTTCAAAAAAACTAAGAAATAAACCATTCAGCAGCGTTCCAGAGGTTTCTTCCTCACCAATCTAATGTTCCTGAGACTGCTGGGCGGGAGCAGTCTCGGTCTTCTAAGCTCCTCGCAGCACAGAGTGCAAAACGAGCATCGCCATTTGGGCTCCTCCACAATAGAGGGGGACCTGGGTGGCGGTAGCAGTCTAGCCAGTTAGAGATATGAAAGATCTGAGGACTGTTTTATCTCTAAAATAGCTTGGACAAAGAGGAAGCCCTGACGCCGAAGCTATCTGGCTTCTAAGGGTGGTCCCCTCCGGGGTAGGGATGGTTTTGAGAAATCGTTTCTCCTCGTCGCCCTCTGGGGTGCGACTCTCTGAGGAGGGTCGCAGCGCTGGCAGTTCGGTTGTTCCCTGCTGGTTCGCCGTTCAGGGCACCGAGGTGTCAGCGTCCCCATACAATCCTCCGAGGAGGGTCGTAGAACGGTCAGTTCGGTTGTTCCCTGCCGGTTCGCCGCTTCAGGGCACCATATTGACTGTTCAACCAAATCCAGAGGCCAGTCTTGAGATACCGGTTCCCCTAGTAGAATTTTTGGCAGCGTGGAAACTACTGCCACATATTTCTCAGTGGGTCCTGCACACTATAGGAATGGGTTCAGAATTCGATTCTTGTCCGCCCAGATTTCTAGGGGTCCTCCCCACTGTGGTGGACCCCGAGCAGGCTTTGGTTGTGGAGCAGGAAGTACTGACAATTCTGCAAAAGGAGCTGTAGAAGGGGTTCCTCCTCCCGGCAGACAGTCAGGGTTTTACAGCCATTACTTCATTGTTTCCGAAAGAGGATGAGGGGTTGCATCCTACTCTAGACCTGCGTCAATTAAACAGCAGGTTTCAGAATCTAAGTTCAAAGTATGCTTATGCTAAATATTATTGTGTCACAGACTCAGTCCGACGTGCCTTTGTCATGTGGAAGAAACCTTGGTTCCTCGCCCAGGGCCCAGTGCTGGGGACTTCTTGTCGACGCATAATGCTATCGAGGGATGCTTCCCTCACAAGTCGGGGGCAATCATGAGTGGTCGCTCGGCGAAGGTTCCGGACAACACACTGATGGTCTCGTAGATCAGAGCAAATATCCTGTTGAGGCAGGGGCTGTGGCCCGGGGAATGGAGACTTCACCCCAAGGTGGTGGAACTTCTTAGGAAGAACTTTGGTCAAACTCAAGTCGACCTTTCGAATCGTTTGTACAATGCATTGCCCTTTGTGGTTCTCCCTCACGCATCCAGCTCCGCTTGGTCTGGATGTGATGTATTAGGTGTAGTTGAAGCTACACCTGTACGCTTTTCCCTATATCTTTGCTCCTGGGAGCTCTGGAGTTATGGATACTGTTGGCTCGGCCTCTGAGGGGGCCCAGCTCATAGACTCAGGTCTCTCGACCGAGGTCGTGGAGACCATACTCCAGTCTAGAGCACCCTCCACGAGAATACTAAATATGCATTGATATGGAAACTGTTCTCTGCCTGGTGTAGAGAACGCCTTCTGACTCTTGTTTCTGCCCTGTTGGTACAGTACTTTATTTCTGTAATGAATGTTTCTTTTCTGGGTTATCTCTGAGGAGAGATCCTTAATTTCGTCTTCTCCGTGGTACCTGAGGCTGAGGCCTGCACGTACTTGGATTTGCACCTGGTTTGGTGGTAGTATTTCTTCACCCCAGGTCGGGTTGTATTTCTAGGTCCCTACTAAATGTGCGGGTCATTTGTGCTCCAGGCCTCCTGTCCTCCACCTTTAATACCCCAGATCAGGAAAAACTTAATCTGTTATGCCCTGTCCGGGTTTTGGATGCGTATGTCCACAGAGCTGGTCAGTGGCGTATATCAGAACAATTATTTGTCTGCTTCGGGTAACCTAAGATAGGTTGCCCTGCATCTAAACAGATAATGAGCAAGTGGGTAGTTGAGGCTATCTCACTTGCTTATGAAGCGGCCGGACAGCCTTCACCTATGGCTGTTCAGGCCCATTCTACAAGGAGTATGGCTACCTCTAGGCTTTAATTTCGGGTGTTTCCCTCAACGCAGCGTCTCGTTCCCTCTCAGGGAACCAGGGTTACATACGTAACCTGAGACGTTTTCAACAACTTTAAGAATTGTGTCCACTGCAAAGGCCATGCAAGTATGCTTTACCGTAACCATTGTTTCCTGAGAACAGGTGTAGGAATTGAGGGTGAACCAAACATAAATGATTCTTCCAGGTGATTCGTTCAAACATATGAGCACATTCCAGGACCCTAAAGATCCCGGCTCCAGGTAGTCTACAAAACGACTTTATGGCCCTGCAAGCTTCAAAGAGATGAGCCTAAATAGAGGAAGAACTGGTCAAAGTTAGATCATTAGGAAAAGACTGATTGGCTCAGTGATGGCACGGCTCAGAACCCTCCAAGATAGCGGCAGAGGTTGTGTGATCCCAAGACAGAGGATTGAAAACAGACCTCCTCCTCTAAATGACCCCGGTTGAAATCTCTTAAAACCACAGAGACTGAGACTTTACATTTAAAAATACATAAAATCATCCCAAAACAATTATTGACGGACTTCTAATCAAACATTGTCCACTACATAATCCTATATTGCATCTACAACCTCTGTATGCGCCTATTATGATTAGATCACATACAAGTCATGTAATTGTTGTAACTATTTGATGTTTGAATGAAAGTGTGTCTTGTTCCCTATCAGTACGATCATATGTTCTTAATTCAGAAGATGGCTTGAGTGAAATCTGTGTAAAATATGTCGTGTTCTTATAATAGGAATCATGTCTAAACTGTACCATTTTTACTCTCTGCTAGGGCTGGATAAGTAAAGGGATCACAGATAACACATGATTTACGATGAGAGGGGACGCAAATACTGCCTCTCAAATAACACAGTGTCTTATTGGTCAGAATCATCCAAGAGGTTGGACAAACCATTGAGTTTAAAATCTTAGGACCCGAAAAAGCCAGGAGTTTTTTTAGTAGAGATTTTGTTAAGTTGGGTTGAGGTTTAGTTTGTGAATTTGTTCGGGCACGAGAACCCGCCAGTCAACGAACCCGGGAAACACCCTTTTACGCCGACAAAAGGAATCCCAAAGAAACGCACAGACAAACGCAAGTATACCTCCAGACTCTAGCTGAACTGGTGCATTGAGATAAAATTGAATAACCCGCCTAAGAAACGATAGAAGGGTTAAATTAATGATTGATGGTCCGTTCAGGTCATGTCTTATAAGTGCATATAGAAACTTGGGATTTCACTATCTCACTCTTAAACTCATTTTTCTTTCCTCACTCTCTTTCTTTCTGCAACTCGTATGAATGTGTGTGTGTGTGCGTGGGTTTGTGTTAGATATTAGTTTTATGTTTTAGAATAATCAATAAAGTCTTGTTTACATTTATATAAAGATAATTGTCTTGTGTTATGTGCTTACAGATTTAATGTCTTAAACTGCTGATCTAAGTTACCTTGCTAATAAATAGTGTTTCACTATAGTTTGGATATTTATATCCGTTTTAGAGCTGATAGTCACGGCCTGTTCAAATGAACGGTGGACGAGTCATTTGCGTGCCGTTTATCCCTATAAATTAATTAATAATTCCTTTTGAGCTAAATTGACCTGTCTAGCCCAGACACGTTATTTAATTACTTATTACCTTACACAGGAAACGAGACACTCCGTCGTTAGTCATGCCTCGGGGATGCCTGCTGAACAGTCCCTTCTGACGAAAGTGGATGACATGTTCTCAAGACGCCCCTTTTATACTTCCAGGTCGCACTAGTAGTGACGTCATAGGCCGTCGCTGGTCAAATTAGATTGCCCCAAAAATTCAATCGTTTTTCAGACACCGGTTCACGTGCATCCCCAATAGCGTCATCGACGCAGTGTCTCGTTCCCTGTTCTCAGGGAACAGAGGTTACAGTCGTAACCTAGATGTTTTCTTTTGTTGTCTCTTCTTTGTTCTTTCTGTTCTCTTTGGTCTGGCAAGCTTCTCTTTTGCCCTAAGGTAACCGTTCCAGTTTCTTTCCTGTTTTGTTGTGCTGTGTACTCCACAAAGTGATCCATGTCTGATCCAATTTAGTTGTATTTCAACTGCAATTGGTTCTCGATTTAAGTGCCAGAACCTCTGAATGTATTATTTTAATGGATGCTGTTAGCAGTTAGTAAATGTTGCATTTCTTGTCGTCAACAGTGTACTTGTAAAAATTATAAATTGAGAATTGGCCTGGTCTATAACCCAACCCTGATGTCCTATATAGTAATTAAGATAAAGTTAGGAATTATATGAGTATTTACTCATAATAATAGTAAATAATTAAATGATTGAGACATACTTATCTTCCTTCTTGGATTTCACAGGTTTAGGGTTAAGGAATTTTCCTATATTAATGTGGAGGGAATTATGTGGTAACATGCGCACAACGTGTGGAACACAGCTAAATGTTACATTTGTCAAAATGAATATTTGTTGATTACATTTTTTGTTATGTATTTGAAAATGAATGGAAGTCTTTTTGGGCCACACAAGAAAAATCATAATTTGGTCAAAGTTAAAATTATGACATAAAATGCTGAAATTCTAACTTAAAACTCATAATTCTGACATAGGCAAAATGTTTTGTAAATTATGATTTTCTATCTCATAATGATATTTAACTATATATTTTTGTTTCATAATAATGACTTTATGTGTCATAATTTTAAGATTTACCAGAGCATTTTTTCCTTGTGTGGCAAAAAATGCCTTCTATAAATATCAGTTCAACAAAGGTTTTAAACACAAAATGCTTTACAGTACATTTTTGCTATATTAAATGTGATGTTGGACAATCATTTTTCCCAACATATCAAATAATTCTCACAACAAAACATGACAATTGTAGTAATGCTTTTTAAAAAGTAATGGGGCACCAGTGTTTAATATATTAGTGGAAAGAGGTATATACGTATACTGTATTAAAATGCCTAGGTTTTTGTCCATATTACTCTTAAGTCTGATATAAGTAATTTCAGTAGTGCTTGCTTTTCATACAGTCTCTGAGAACATTTGATTCCTTAAAACTGGCTATTCTAGTGCACTTTTGTTACTGTACATTACATGACTCATAAGTGCATATAATCCTAGTCTTATATAGTTGTAAGCACCACTGAGTCAAAAGCCAAAATTATAGCATATGCCCCCCCCCCCCCCCCCCAGATAAAAAATAAACACCCTAATCATTGTTACCATCTAGCTAGAGAACATTACATTTCCTTTCTCAGACCCCTCTTTCATCATTCGTTTTCTTTCCACCTTCTCTTCTTCTATCATAACCCATTCTATACTATAGTATCTCTCTTCTTATCTGCAGCTGAGTGTAGTGGATGCCAGCTGAGAGCAGATCTCTGTCCACAGGCTATGCCCCAGCCCCTTCCTGCTTCCTACTTGGAGTTAGCTTGCATCATGCATCATGGATGTGTCGTTCCTCTGTGTGAGTGGAAGCAGGGATGCCGCGCTGGCAACAGCAGTTTATTAAGCGGGTCAGGTGGCCGCCTCAGGCAATCAATAGAGAACAGAAGGCATACTGGCACATAGTTACACACAAAGTTATGTGATGTGGCTAGATTTCGAGCTAGTGTTTAAACTGCCTCTCAAAACCAACTCAAGTTGGTCTCCAAGCACATTTTGAAAAATACTTAACATTTAAGTATCAAGTTGATATATAACGATGGAGGTGGGGAGGTCACAATTTATGTATTATGATGTTGTAATTATCAGATAAAAAGCTGAAATTATGACATAAAATGTTTCAATGTTTGATTCTTCTTGATCTTAGTGCCGCCTTTGACACTATAGATCACTCTATTTTAATCACCCGCTTAGAGACTGTCTTTGGAGTTTCTGATTCTGCATTAAAATGGTTTAAGTCCTACCTCTCTGATCGCAAGCAGTTTGTTGTGATGGGTGATTGCAAGTCTGAGGTTGCTGTGGCACAATCTGGTGTTCCCCAGGGATCAGTTTTGGATCCTTTACTTTTTAGTATTTAATTTTTTCCATTTGGCCAACTTTTAAGAACACTTGGTCTTAATTTTCACTTTTATGCAGATGACACTCAGATCTATATACATTCAAAACCTGATGTCAATATGCCTGTGTCTTTTCTTTCTCAATGTTTTACTGAGATTAAGAAATGGTTGTCTGAAAAATGTCTCTGTCTAAACAGTGACAAGACTTAAGTGATGCTTATTGGTTCACCTCGTCAGTTGCATAAAGCAGAGTCCATAACCTTAATGCCGAGTTCAGACTGCACGATTTTCAAAATAATCGGGTCACTGTTGTTTTCACACTGCATGACTATCTGGGGTAACATTCAGTTGCTGCTGTGTTCACACTGCACAATGGATCGGCGACAGGAGGTTTCAGACTGCATGACTTTACAAAAGAAAGAATCGCCGACAACTTCTGCCTGGTCCGCAAACTACGTTTCACAACCAAACAAACGCGATAAGTGATAAGGAAATAACGGAAGATCAGCATGCGTGAGACCGGAGTTCTCGCGCGACACTGAATTTGTTATTAAAAATGATAGCCTACAAGAAGATTGCGATCCAAATTGTCTGTGCGCTGATTTGCAGTGAAAATGAGAAAAATAAACAGTTTCTGCAGGAGGAAATGGTTGGTAAGACGAGGGGAGCAAGGACTGTGTTTTGCAAAGAGAGTAGGGGGTAAATAAATAATTTTGCAAATGTCCTGTTGTTGCTGCTGGTCATGCAAATGTTTGTGCTTTGTTTCTGTTTGATATAATTGTAAATATAGGCCTATCTATTAAAATACTGATATTCTGGGCTATAACTCCTCCCTGAACATCCTGCTGTCCTGTATCTTGCTCTCTCATTGGCTGTCGGTCATCGCCAATGTAGTTTTCAGTCAGAACACTTTTCACACAGCAGGATTGTGAATCGCCGACAGGTCCAGATATTTAGCATGCCAAATATCTCACGGGCGTCGGTGACTCGACGGCGATTCTCTCAGATCGCGTCTTTGCTCATTAACACAGCGTGATTGTCACTCGCGTGAACGAGCACCGATTTGCCTGTGATTTCGGGCATTTGTCTGCGATTTCTCAAAACCTGTCGGGGAGCCAAAATCGGGGCTAAAATCGTGCAGTCTGAACTCGTCATAAGTGTAGATGGCTCTGCTTTGCAATTCCAAACTAAACTAAAAAATCTGGGGGTGATATTTGTCGCCAATTTAACCTTGGACCATCATGTCCGTAACAAAGTCAAAGCATAATTTTTCCATCTCAGAAACATTGCCAAATTGCGTTCTATGTTGACTTTCTCTGTGTCTGAAAAGTTAATCAATACTTTTGTTTTTTCATGTACTGATTATTGTAATGCTTTGCTGGCTGGAGTTTCTAAAGCTTCCCTACGTAAATTACAGTTGGTACAAAATTCAGCTGCTATAGTTCTGACCAGTGCAAAACAGCACATCACACCTATCCTGGAAAAATTGCACTGGCTTCATGTTAGTTTCCCATATTGATTTTAAAATTCTCATGCTCACTTATAAGGCCTTGCATAATTTAGCCCCTCAATATTTGTGTGAACTTTTAATCCCATACACCCCTACACGTACTCTACGCTCTTCTGAAGCTGGTCTTTTAACTGTCCAAACAACACGCCTAAAAACTATGGGTGATCGGGCTTTTTCTTCTTTGGCTCCTAAATTGTGGAATTCCCTGCCCTCTGAGATTAGGAATGCAGAATCCCTTGGTGCTTTTAAATAGTCCCTTAAAACTTACTTTTTTAGAGTGGCTTTTATGTGATCCATGTCATTATTTTGTTTGTTATTATATTGGCTTTTTAAATTTTTTTATTGCTTGTTTAGTGTTTACTGCCTGGACTGTTGTGTGTGTCTTTTAACCTCATTATTTTTATGTAAAGTGCTTTGAGATGCAACTTTTAAAGGCACTATATAAAATAAAGATTATTATTATTATTAATGTGGACTGATTTAGATTTAGAATTGTCTTCCAATTGAAGTTAGATAGGATTCAAGCTGTCGTGAGGGTGCAGATAGACGAACCCAAAAGCAGACTGAATGCTCTACACACAATTTATTGAAGACAAAACAGAGAAAACAAAACCCACGAGGGGGCAAAACAAGACTAGAGGCAACAAGCAAGACAAAGACTAGATAATAAATAAAGACTAGATACTGACTGAAGATTAGAACAAAAGAAACAAACAGCTACACAAATTCACAATACTTTTCACGAGATTCAGACAAAGTGTTACAACGCATTAATTGACAAAGTGCCGACACAGGACAGAAAACACAAGGGGATTAAATAGGGAGACACTAATGACAGGAACAGGTGAAACTGACTAGACAATAATGACAAGACGTGGGTAACAAGGGGGCGGAGTTACATAACGAGACACAACAAGCACATGGCCCAAGCAAAAGGCCATGTGCTTGTACACAAAACATGGTTCTGCCATGATCCTGCCACAAGACTAGAGAAATCAAAGACATGATGGCAGAATCATGACACAAGTATTCATATTTTTAAAAGGCAAGTCAAGATATATCTTTTTAAAGTTGCTTTAGTATATATTGATATCAATATTTATTGATATTGACCGTGTTGATATTGTGTGAAATTAGATTGACAATTTTGTGTTTTCATTTTTGTATTTTACCTTGTGAAGCGCATTGAACTGCATTTTATGCATATGCATTTTATTCATATACAAATAAACTAGTCTAAAATGTCCATTATGACTCATAACATGATTTTTAGCTCACAGTTTCAACTTTTTTATCTCATAATTATGACTTAGTATCTCATATTATATGGTCACTTGTTTGACACTATATGACTTTTCCTAATCTTATGAAGACTGATAAAAAACTATTTCAGCTTGATAGCACTCTCCACACGTCCTCCATGAAAAATGTTACATTTCGCCTCTGAGGCTGCTGTGCAATATCCAGTCTTTCGCTCTGTGGTTAGTCCTCATATGGTTTTCCTATAATTCTGTTGTATCCAGGCTGCATCAATCACAGCATTAATTTGACTAAAGTAAATCCCATCCTACTCAACCCATTACTGACAGAAATTTTACATGCACAGAGGGTAAAAGGATGATGGTGTAGCTAACCACACAATCCAAATGTCATTTCATCCTGCAATTTGTTATGTGAATTCAGGCCAGACCAAATTTTTTTTTTTTTTTTTTTTTTTTTATGGCTGCAGTAGATTGGGTTAACTGATGACACATACAAACCCCTGAGCAATTCATTACACTTGCAATGGTGAAACAGTCCCTCTCAGATATTGAGTTTTGTGGGCTGGAGATGCAAACTTTAACCCTTTAAAGCCTGACACATTAAAAAAATGTCAGAAAATTATATCTTTTTGGAAATTAGATGTTTATTAAGCCTTGAATCAAAATAAAATTTTTTTTTTTTTGCCAACTCATTTTGTTTATGATATATTTTTTGTATCACATTTGATACATCAGGCTTTTTGGGAACGTTTTGCTTACAACAGTGTAGATTTTAGATACAAAAATCTATCATGCCTTTAACAGTTTGAAAACATAGAACATTTTAGGCAGTTTTTCTCTCTTTTTTTTTACATAGATCTTTTTTCCAGTCCTTTTATTTTACTTTGTGGTAGTCACAAAAGCAGTTTCTGTCTTTGTTCAGGCAAAGATGCACCTTACACTTCTCACAGTACACATGTGAGAAGTGATTGTTGGTGCAATGCTTGCATCTTTGTCGGGTTTCCCATGTTGGAAAATGATCCATGGCATCCCTTCTGACATCCAGGGGCACACTGCAGCTTGACCTTTTACGGGGTGCTGATGGAGCTGCTTTTGGACAGGATAGTGGTCGGCCAACCTTTTTAGCCTTTTCAGCACTTGTGAGTGAAGTACCAACCAAAGCTTGAAACCTTCGTAGAGCCATGGTTTTCATCTTGGGGTCTAGCATCTTCTGGTCTCTTCTGTAGAGGTTCCACGCATTGATGACTGCCACTGTAACAGTGTGCCACCAGATGTACATGTACCATCTTCGGGATCTGAAGCTGAATTTGTAAAGTGCAGACAGCATATCAAGGAGATCGACGCCTCCCATGAACTTGTTATATGCTTCAACGATGGCTGGTCTGGGAACCATTATGTGAGTTTTGGATTTGCGATCCCAGCGTTTCACATTCCCCACAGGTTCAATACCCACAAATGAAGAAATCAGGTTCACTGCTTTGTTGTCAAACCATCTTACAATGATGTTGTTGTCCTGGTTCACTCTGAAGTCCATTGACCCTCTTCCATGTTTCTTCATTTCCCTTTCATTCATCATGGTGCAGTTGGCCATCCTGTTCATCCGGATTGTGCCAACGTCGTGGATTTCTCTCTCCTTTAGGTGCTGCACCAGGGGAACTGATGTAAAGTAATTGTCTGCAAATACCTTGTGATTTTTTCCTGCTGGAAGTGTTGATGTCATTTTCAGCACAACTTCTCCTGTAACACCCACTTCTGATTTTTCTCTGTCTTTATTTTCTGCACCTTGACAAACATCAAAGTCATAAAGAAAGCCACTTTGTCCTGCACGTCCCCACATCTTAAAACCCCATTTGTGTGGTTTTGCAGGCATGTAGACACGTAGATGAGATTTTCCCTTGAATGACACCATAATTTCATCTACTGCATGACATTCTTCAGGAGGTATGCAAAGAAACTGTTCTCGCAGGTTTTGTAACCATGGCCTAAGCTTCCACAGTTTATCTTTCTTTGCATCATCAGAAACACTGAAATTGTCCTGAAAGTGAATCAGTGTGAGCAATTTCAGAAACCGATCTCGAGACATTACATCACAAACTGCAGGAAGCTTTGTCTCCATCTCCCAATATGCTCTCACACAGGACATCTGTACTTACCCCATATGCATGTACATGCCTAGAACTTTCTCTATCTCTTTGGCAGTTGTGTTTACTGACTTGCCCTCTTTTTGTACGCTGTACAGATTTGTTTGTTCTGCCGTTTCCTATAGCATTTCATCAGTGACAAACTGTTTGAAATACATGTATGGAGTCCAGTTACACCTGTCTTCTGTCCCTTCCTCATCAGATGCAATGAAATCGACAGATGGAGTTTGAAAATGTTTTTTTCTCCATCTGTATTTTTTCGTTTTTGCATTATCCTTCACCGACTGCTTTTTGAATGTGTCCTGTGTTGTTGGGACCTCAACTTCTATGCTGCTCTGGACTACACTTTCGACTTGATAATCTTCCTCATCACTGCTGTCTGAACTTCCATCATCATGCATGGCCTGAGGAATCCATTCCTCATCATCATCATCATCCTCCTCTTCCTCTAACTGCTCTAGGTCACTTGAATTGCCATCCATTATTATGTCGATTACATTTTGAAGATGCTTTTTTTTTCTCTCTTCTTCCTCTAATCTTTTTGACATCTAAAAATACACATAAAAAATTGATGATTCCAGCATATTGATTATAATTTTAGAGGAATTGTTACTGTAAAAATAACCTCAATGTATTGTAAGATGACATTGTGGTAGGCATATTGTAGATTACATTAAAAAAAAATGTGACACGACTATTCAGGGATAAAGAACCTTATACCTGCAGTTTCAAGTTTAATATGTGCATTTTTAACACAATATATATTTTAATATGGTATTTCAGTCATTAATTGCCATTAATTGAATCATTCCAATATTGTGTGTGTTTGCATTGTGGTAGTCATAAAGTAGATAACATTACTACAATTTGACATTACTGTTTAGACATAAAGCACCATTAATACCTGCAGTATCAAATTTGATACACAATTTCCAACACGATTTACTTGTAATTTAACGATTAAATTATTAAGTAAGTATGCATTATTTCAATTCAGAAAGTGTTAAATTAATTATATCAGGCACAATCCAATATTATTTTTTACCTTAACAACTTGAAATTAGCCTTTATTTTCCTGCCGAAAGCGTCTGGCTTGATCCAATCGCAGCCGCCATTTTGAAAAGCTAAAAAATCACCCCTCTACTGCCTGCAGTACAGTGAAATTCCACAGGATGGCAGAATACACGTATCAAAATAGATACAACAGGTTTTCAAAGAAAGTATTGCTCTCACTGATTCAATATATGTCTTAGAAACTTGTGTATCAAATATGATACGTGCGGTTTTAAGATCCATTTGAGAGGACAGTTAGATAAATGGCTTGAAGAGGGCCAATGGTTATCTGCTCTGATAATAGATTTCTAATCTAGTACTTAAATGTACTGTGCTTAACATATTAAACAGTATTCTTAAATCTAGTACTTTCATAATAAAGAATGAAGCATAATGTATTTTTGTCAATTTTCTATTGTACAAAGTTGCCAAATAGCAATGTTTCCTACTTTGTTGTTGTTGTATTTTGGCCCAAAAACTCAAATGAGTTCCACCTTTAGAAAATAATGCATACTTTATAAAATGGTGGGGATAAAATTGATTATGATGAAATAAATTGGTCGGTACATGTCCGCATCATAAATGATTCTTAATAAGGACCGTTTTACATTTCATTTACATTATATTCAGGGCCTACAGATATGGTCCTGGACATCTAAATCACTAATTGACACTGATGCTTGCTCAGTGATGCAAGTCGACTACGAGGGATTCAGGCCTATTTGATCCGGTAGCATTGATTACCGACTTGTTGTACACAGTATTAGGCAACCTCTAGACAGTTTCTCTAAATGATATACAGTACATGTCAACGTACTTATTACCCCTTTCTCTCTCAAAGTTGATTGCTGCCATAAATCAGTTTAATGTTTTAGAAACATGATGTTAAAATGTGTTCTCTTTATCTCTGATATCTTTATGTTCACATATATTCAGCATGCATTTGATTTTAGCCTGTAGATGCAGCCAATCTGTCCACTAGCACTGCTAACTGCTATTCTACATAACAACCACACTTTAGCATCACAAAGAGACCACTTTGAACAGATTGTTTTAAATTAGCTTCTGGTGCATCTGTGTGTTGTATACTGTAGGCATCATGTTTGTTTGACATTTCTTTCTTATTAGGGCTGTCAAAGTTAGCACATGTTATTGACTATATATGTTTATTGAATTTTTTAAGAATGTTAAAATTCTTTAACTGTTCTTCATTCTGCGATTTCTAAAAATTTATTGAAATATTTGGAGCGATTGAAGCCACAGCACAAGTGTGCTCTCTCTCTCTCTCTCTCTCTCTCTCTCTCTCTCTCTCTCTCTCTCTCTCTCTCTCTCTCACACACACACACACACACACACACACACACACACACACACACACACACACACACACACACACACACACACACACACACACACACACTCCCTAGCAGAGCATGACTTTATAAGTAAATGGGAAAAGACATTTTAACGGATAATTTTGTAAGTCCCAGATGGAATATTTAACAAAAGTAAAGTAATTTGTATTCTTTTCATGGTGAAATTTAATTATCATCAAAGCTCAACAAGTAAAATATCACCCATGTGTTAAATGCTGCCATTCATAGAAATGCTAATGTGAAAAACCAGCAGAGGACATACGCACACAGTTTCATATTACACATGTAAAATCACACCCATGAAATGTAGATGTATTTTTTTTTTTTTGCATTTCAGATTTGTATTTATTTTAGTTAATTGTAGATTTGTATTTCCAAGTTTTTACATTTTATGCTGTATATTTTGTGTTTGTGTGTGTGTGTGTGTGTTTGTGAGAAAAAGAGAAAAGAGCACTTATATATTTTAAGAAATAAAATTCTCGGTTACATATGGCAACCCTCGTTTCCTGAAGGAGGGAACGGAGGCGCACGTCGTGATACAACGAATAGGAATCTCGCTAGAGAGGCCAATCTACTTCGATCGAAACTAAACAAGACAATGCACTTTGGCATGCAATCATTTGCATCAGCTGTTCAGCCTCGCATATAATAATGAGCAGCAGGTGCGATTGTACTTCAGTTTTTTGCTGAGGAGCCAAGCCTGAAAGGCTGAAAAGCGACGGGACATACGTCTCTGTTCCCTCCCTCAGGGAACGAGGGTTACCATATGTAACCGAGAATGTTCCCTATCAGTCGGTCACTCTGACATACCTAGTAACTGACGAATAGGAATCCCTACCAAAGCGCCACAGCTGCTGCACCCCATCCAGCGCCCTGTGCAAACCTCTGCTCCTTCTTGCCTGGAAAGATGATAGGAGAGGGCTTACACGGAGTGTTCCTGTCACTGTTGTTCTGTGAGAACCCATACAGTGAGATATTGGATAACAGTGGGAAGCGTGTTCTTTCTGTTAAGAAGAAGAATGCTGCTGAAGCCACTTTCTTCAAGGAGTTATGTGGGGAATACATATGGACTAGCCCGAAGGTTGTACTACATACTACATATGAAATACTGGGTGACTTAGCCCAAGGGAAAGACACAGGCTTCCATTAGGAGCAGCTGTGGAGAAATATAGACATATGGGATCCCCGTAGGGTCACACATATGGGACAGAGCTTAGACCTGGTTCTCAAGGATTCAGCGGATAAAGGCCTGGCGAAGGTATTGGAGGACTCAACAGGTTTTTCACTCTGTAGTAATAAGGGTGCCCAGTAGGATGCAGCAAGCCGACAGAGCCGGAACCTTTCGGTGCTTCTACCCGTTTAGTGTGAGGGAGGAGACCGGCTCTACACGTAGGCTAAAATATCTAGTGAACGTGTTAGGTGTCACTCAGGCCGCAGCTCTACAGATATCTGTTAGCGAGGAGCCACGGGCCAGTGCCCAGGAGGATGCACTGCCTCTCGTGGACTGAGCATGCAACGTGAGCGGGCAGGGCACGTCTTGTGCTTGGTAAGCCAAGGCGAGGTCATCCACTATCCAGTGGGCCATCCTCTGCTTGGAGAATCCTTTGCCCTTCTGCTGGCCTCCGTAACAGACAAAGAGCTGGTCTGAGGTCCTGAGACTTTGAGTTCTGTCCACGTACAGACACAGAGTGCAAACAAGACAGAGCAAAGCCAGGGCTGGGTCTGCCTCCTCCAGGGGCAGCGCTTGCAGGTTCGCTACCTGGTCCCTGAAGGGAGTAGTAGGAACCTTGGGCCATAGCCAGGGCAGGGGTCTCAGTACAACTTGGTCGTCACCCGGCACAAACTCTAGGGCACGATTCGTTGACTCGAAAATGCCTGCAGGTCCCCTACCCTCTTGACAGAGGCCAATGCAACCAGCAGCAAAGTCTTCATGGAGAGAATCTTTAAGTCTGCTGAATGCAAAGGCTAAAAGAGAGCATCCTGAAGTGCCCAAAGAACCAGGGAAAGGTACCAAGAGGGTATGGGGGGGTACGCAACGGTCACAGTGTTGTCCGGACCAGCACGTCCCTGCCTTGTAGCGACCTTTTCAAGCGGCTCAGAACGAAACGTACTGTTTGAAACTCGAGGCAGTTGATGTGCCAATGCAGTTGGGGGCCCGTCCACACCCTTTACACTGCATGCCCGTTGTACATGGCACCCCAGCCGGTGGCAGAGGCATCTGTGAATACCACATCATGCCTGGACACCTGTTCCAGGGGGACTCCTGCCCGCAGGAACGAGGAGTCTCACCACGAACTGAAGGTTTGGCGGCATGCCAGTGTGATTGCCAGCCGGTGAGTGCCGTGATGCCACGCCCACCTCGGGACTCGGCCGTGAAGCCAGAGCCTCTGAAAGTACTTCAGTGGGACCGCAGTCCTGCCTTTGAATGTGTTCAAGCAGTTCAGCACCGACTGAGTGCGTTCCTCTGTGAGGCACGCTGTCTGTGCAACCGAATCCAACTCCATACAGAGAAAAAAGATCCTCGGCACAGGGGAGAGTTTGCTCTTTCTCCAGTTGACCTGAAGAACCAACTGGCTGAGGTGTCTGAGCATGAGGTCCCTGTGTTCGCATAGCTGATCTCGAGAGTGTGCTAGTATGAGTCAGTCGTTGAGATAGTTGAGGATGTGAACGCCCTGTTCTCTTATGGGAACAAGGGCCCCTTCTGTGACTTTCTTGAAGACACGGGGGGACAGGGACAGCCCGGAAGGCTGGACTTTGTACTGATATGCCCAACCCTGGAACGCAAAGCGTAGAAACGGCCTGTGTCGAGGAAGAATCGCGACATGAAAGTACGCGTCCTTCAGGTCAATCGCTGTAAACCAATCTCGGGGACGGTTGCATTCGAAAATGCGTTTCTGTGTGAGCATTTTGAAGTGTAGTTTGTGGAGACTCCGATTCAAACTTGCAGGTCCAAGACCGGTCGTGACCCGAATAAGCCAGCAAGACGGACTGGAGAGTGCTAACCAGGCTCGCAGAGACCGTACAAGCGGGACCAACGGGACAGTTGGCGTACCCGGAGTGGGGCAGCGAGGTGGAATGTAGCATATATAAGTGCTGCAAATATAAATAAAATAGTGGACCAGTATCAGAGGATCTTAGTTTGGCTCAGGGAGGAAATGGTAGAGTTCAATGATACACAAGAGTCACGGCTGCAGTGCAATTGTGAATTGTATTACATATAAGACAACAAGTATTTACAATATTTACACGTGCACATAGGAAGTATTCAGTTCAAAGTTATTAATGAGCATACAACAATATCAGAATTCACTCAATCATAAAAAGGTGCTTGAAGCCGCCACGACTCACAACACACAGCCTCAAGACAGACAGAGTCCAAAGAGTCCAGGATGGAACACTTCATAAGATCAGTACCAATGTATAGATGTATAAAGTGTCCAAAAGTGTGTGAAAATGTCTCTGATGGTGTGTGCGCAGGTGTAGCAAAGTTAGCGGCTGCAGCACCTCCTACCACACCGGTAGATGCATGCACTCCAAAGCATCACGGTTGGGCCTAGTGGCTCGCCATCAATGCACAGAACCTGCCCTGTACAAAACAGGACCAATTAATACATCACTCTGGTTCCAAGCATCACAACTAATCACCATAATCATAATATAATAAAATCATCATATTATCATAATCATAATCTCAGTTCATTTATTTCATCATGTACATGATTCAATATAAATACTGCATATAGCAATATAAATAATTTATCAATCAGCAAGAATGCTCTTATAAATGGACAATATCGATAAATAGCTTCAAAATACATGTCAGAGTCAAAGAGTAGTTGATAACTAATGTTTTGCTCATTTAAATAAGCACAAATTGTATATATATAGTCAGGCTCAGTATGATTAAAGTACAGCCAGCCCCAGCACCGGCTAACCGAACCATGTACACATACAACACACTTTTAGCACCGTATAACAAACAGTGACAACTCACCAGTTCCCACATCATTAAGTCACTCAACAGCAGTCATTTGAAAAGGTAGAGGCAATCTAAAGGATTGGCATACATAATAGTTAAACCAGCAATTTAATTAATAATTTTTTTTACAGGGCTAAATGCCTACCTGCAGCAGCTCAACACACTACTCGCGCACACACATACCAAAAAAACAGCGCCCGACCGTATTTAAAGGAAGTGACGCAACATTCCATCTCAAGTCTCGCGATACTTCACGAAGTCTCGCGACAACGCGAACACAAAAGGGAGCCGCGAATAAGGAGAATATAAGGAGAATAAGGCAAAAACCATCTGGGTTACAGGAACACAGGGACGCGGCTCGGGAGGCTCTCTCTGGGAGGCCAGCGGCGGAACACAAACAAAAGGACACCCCATTTTACACCCGGCCCTCTTCCGGGGGAGGGAGCGGTGCAGTCACCGTTTACTGGAAAGCAGTCTCGTCCCATCTCTACTGTGGGTCGCCCGTCCTAGGGCCGCTTACCCCGGCATACATTAATTTATGTATGAATTTCTTTTTTCTGAAAAAGGAATATATTTTGTCGGGAACCAAACAGTTGTGGGGCACCATTGACTTCCATAGTATGGAAAACAAAATACTATGTAGTATGGAAAACAAAACACTATGTCAATGGTGGTCCACAACTGTTTGGTTACAAACATTCTTCAAAATATCTTCCCTTGTTTTCAGCAGAAGAAATACGTTTATACAGGTTTGGAACAACTTTTGGGAGAGTATTTGGGTATCCCTTTAAAACCTTCCTGGCTCATTTTGCTTTAAAAAAAATTTATCATTGTCTATTATTTTCAAACCAAAAGGTTAACAGCTTTCTCTTGGATAATGTGGCATAACCAACTTGAACTCCCCACAAAATCTGTGTGAGGAAATATTTCACTCTCATGGGCAATTCCTAATCATGCATATTCCTATTGAAATTACTGGATTTCCCCTGCGACAGTTTGCAGAATGACAGTAAATGTGACCACAAATTGAGGGCCTTATAGGATAACCATGATTTGTTCTTCTTTAAAAAATGTTGTCCTGTGGATTAATTATTGAACTTTAAGACAAAATGAACACCGTATAAAAATTAAGTGAATACAATAACCCCCCACCAAAAAAAAAAGGAAAGAAAAATTAAAGAAAATCCACAAATATGTTCAAGAGCTAATGACATGTAAGTGTTTCATCGCACTCAAAAAACAAAGTGGGAGGAAAAAAACACATGATTCAGACACACAGTCAAACAAATTGCAAAATTACTTATAAACAGTGACCTATTTGTGTGCTTACACAGTATAATTGAGCAGTAAATCCCCTGGCCAAATGAAATGCTTTTCTCCAGACCGCATAGCAAAACAAGGCCTCTGGAATTGTCCAAGTCCCTGCTGGAGAGCATGAACTCTCTTATGCCCACTCTGTACTTACTGAAAGAGAGCGGTAATGGGGAGGAGGTAGAAAGAAAGAGATGAGATAGAAGTAGTGGGGTGTTCATTTCTCCATAGTCTGTCCGAGGAGGAGAGATGAAAGGCACAAAAGTGATACAGAGGGGGCGGGGCAGGAGCGTATATCTTAGTACGCAACACCTTCTTCAGGCTTTTGCGCCTGATTGGCAAGGCGTTCTCATTTGTATTTATTTGATTAAGACTATGCACAATTCATTCCCCAAACAGGAAAAAACACATGCCTCCGGCAAGCTATTCACACACTTCCTGATCTCCACGCTGCTCTTTGAGTCTCTCAGGAAAGGCGCTGGAGAATTTTTTTGATCCAGCATGTGGTGAGTGTTTATGCGGTTCATACGCTCGCCTCCTTTGGGCTTTATTTATTTATTTTTAGAAATAACAGAGCGCTTAGACCTTGCACGGCACTACTGTAGAATGCTTTTAAAATGCGGTGGAAGGCGTTCTCATGGCTCTGTAGAGGTTAATGAAGACTCCAGGGTGTGGCAGTAAAATAAGAAACTGTACAGTTACCGAAGAGGAGAAAAGCCGAGCCATGGTTGTGTTTTGTGAGCGGCAAAATGTTGATAGCAAAGAATGTCCTCAACTGGAAGCAATTTCTCAATGCCTCAGTGCCTGTAAAGGTGCACCAAACATCAACTTGTAGGATTTTAAGGAGATCTCTGGCCTCACTAATAATACAATTCTGCCATTTCTTAATGTTAATGACATTTGTTAAACATTACTGTTGCAGATGGTATATGGCCAGTGATCAAAGGCTTAAACTGGTAGTTTTGCTAGCACTACACCTATTCCTCTGCTAGATGGCAGCAAGGAGCAATTTCAGCCCCAAACATGCATCCCAACTTCATTTAAATGCAGATTAGTGATCTGTAGCAAAGAGTAAATGGCGACCCCCCTCCCCCCTCTCTCTCTCTCTCTCTCTCTCTCTCTCTCTCTCTCTCTCTCTCTCTCTCTCTGTCTCTCTCTCGAGCTAGAAGCTTGGCTCATGTAACATCAGATTTAAAACAGCAGATCTGACTATGCGTACAAGAGAGGCCAGACATGTTTTTGGTCTACAATGCTTTTAACATTCTTTTCACACGGCTGCTCGCCGCTAAGGCCATCTAGAACTAGTCGGGTCTGGGCAGCATTGTGTTGCATAGGCGTATAAAAGCATGTACGACGGCGGGTAGCGCGGCTTCTCAATCACCGCTAAAGCTGAGCACATCAAAGCAAAGCTGGGAAATCAGAGGAATCCCTGCATCAGTTCAGATAAGAGCTAAGTTCCATTTAGTGGCTTAGCCACATAGTGGGAACGGCCTCCTTTTTCCTCATCTCATAGCTGTTATACTAGCCGGCTCATCTATCGTCTAGCTATGTGCCTTGGTTTATTCAGGGTGTTGTTTACCTGTCATTTTCTGTCATTTTTTTGTGTTTTGCCGCAGCTACCTTTGTACTCCCAGTTTTCCATTTTCTAAATGGCTGTAAAAAAGGTCCTCAATTGGCCAATTGAACATACACACACTCAGATCAAAGCTCTCAATGAGCTTTCGTGTAATGTTGCATGGAGTGTTGCTGCTAGCAGGAAGGGCGAATGCTAATTGGCGTCCTTAATTGCTTTATTGAAAGTCAGTTCCACTTGTTGGAGAAAAGTGCCTCTGACAAGTCTCTTTTGATTATTCAGTGATCATAAGGTCGATGTATTGGAGTAACTTTCACCATCACTAAACCGCCGTGTTATGACTGAGCTTCAAGCGTTTAAGCCATTCAGGTGACTCTACATTTTTGTTTTGAGTAGCAGTTGACATCGTAACATTGACCTTTCAGTCTAAACTGTTAGCTACCCTCAGGTACTCATTAGTTTATTTTTGAATTCCATCAGCTAGACTTGTCATACAGTTCCGGTAGGCTAGCAATCATGCGTCCTCGATCCAACTACACTTCATTTTCAACTACGCCTCGGCTTTAAGACACGAAGAGCACGGCTGAAAAATGAGACACACAATGACTCGTTTGTCTGCTACCTTGGACTGTTTGTGCAATATGTCATCCCCTCCTTTCTTTTTACCGAACGACGTTAGTGTGAAGGCACTCATAATGTTTCTCATGACAGATCAAATGGAAAGTGACAGTGGGAAGTTATGTATAGCCACAGGGACACCATTACACATGGTAAAATATGATCCGGGCTTCTCGCCTGTGTCTGCGTTGTGTACAAAGTGTACAAATGGCTTTTAATACGCACTTCTAAGCTTCATTGGGGTTTTGTATTGTTCACCGTCTGTTTTGCAATGAGTGGCACACTTATTACGGGCCTACTTTTGCATACAAACGGTGTTCTGCGTATTTTATGCAGTTTCAGGAGACAGTGAATGTTCAAAGGTGTATGATATGATTTAAAAAGGAATGGAACAACTAAATTGAAAAAAAAATTGTTTCATGTGGATCAATTTGAAAAAGAAATTAACCCAGAAGAATTTTAACAGACAACTGCATAGAGGTTCTTTTATGTGTAGGCTAACCATTCAGAAGGGATGTTTAAATAATGCAATATCACTCGTTTCCGAAAAAGGCTAAATGCATCAAAATTTAAACAGCAGGGTTTTTTTCAGCAACATGTTCTATATGGAATTTCTAACAGGTTTTTAGAATAACAGTTACCAATTTATGAACAACTCTACAGATTTTTGAAAGATCTCAAAAAACCTGAAACTGAAAGACAGACATTTGCCATAATGAAAGAATGAAGTTCTTCTGGACATAGTTGAGTTCAGTAGACTCACTGGTTGATGGTGCTGTGTGATTTGCATCCTGAAATAACAATTTTGGCCAATATAAAACCATTTTGAGAAACATGTCACAGTAACTGAGTGAAATCTGGATAATTCTCAAGGAAGTAACTGGACCATTTATAATTAATACAATATTTAGAATTAAAGAAGAGAAAATAAATTACTGAGGGAAAAAATAAACTTTATTGAAAATGTAATAAATCCAAATAAATAAATAAATACATAAATAACACAATACAGCTTTATTTCATGCAGGGCCCCAGGCGATACCTTCTCTCAAAAGAGCTGAATCTCATGTGAAGCACTGCAGATGCTTTAAAGTGCCATCTGTGACAACTGCTTCTGGCTGCTTTAAACAATAATAGTTTATGTAACCACATACTGTAAATGTTCTTTGAGTTTATATGATGTTCCTTCAATTACCAACTGACTTAATCTATCTGCTTGAATCCAGCCTATGAATAGATGCTTGCACTTATTAATGTTTAATGAATCCTTAATACGATACCTCAAGTAATATGTTGGTAGAGGTGCTTTTGATCTCTCTTGAAGACTTTGTGCAGCAGTAGATGCTATTCAGAGAATTATATGTTATCACGTGTCTAAATTTGTTTAGTTCCACTCCTCGAAGTGAGCTGCTACTTCAATATTTTAATATGTAGCATTTACCCTTACTTTTTCTTTCAGCACTTCTCACATGTTTTAACCCTTCATGGCAGTTGAAAATCCTTTGACTTTTTCATCTGGAGTATACACGGCATACAGGGAATATATGGGATATTCTCAATTCAATTTTCTTGATTTCTTTTTAAATAAAAATGTATATATTAGGTCAGGATTTGTAGGGTCTACTTAAAACGTCTCGGTTACGTATGGTAACCCTCGTTCCCTGAGGAGGGAACAGAGACGTCTCGTCAGAGGAATTACCAACGAAATGTGATCACGCTAGGGAGAACAATTGCCTTCGAGTGAAACTAAAATTAGCCAATGAAGATTGGCATGCAAGACTTGCATTCTGCGCCCCGCCTGCCAGTGAGGGTATAAAGCGGAAGCGAGCGCACATACATGGATTTTTCGCTGAGGAGTCGGACGGTGTCCAGTCCTTCGCGAAGGTACAGTAAGCATGGCGATGGGACGAGACGTCTCCGTTCCCTCCTCAGGGAACGAGGGTTACCATATGTAGCCGAGATGTTCCCTTTCGTTCGGGAACTCCTATGTCTCGTCGGAGGAGTTACCAACGAAATTGGGATCCCTAATAAAACACCATAGTGCTGGCCCCTTCCAGCGCCCAGCTTAGCTTCTCGCCTGAGCAGTTTCTTGCATTCTATGGTGGGAGCTAGCTACAGTGCTGTTCCGCAAGACCTGCTCAGTGGATATGGATAACACTGGGAAAGCGTGCCCAACCCGTAGGAGGGAACGCTGCGGAATCCCTGCCCGCCTGAAGGGGGGCACTGGAATACACATGTGTACTAACCCGTAGAGTAGTGAAACACATGGCAGTCCCTTAGGTAGTCCCAGCCCAAGGGGTGGGAGCGTACTCAGCAGGGACGACAGAACAGGTCTGTCGAGGGAAAAATACGATGCCAACCCGGAGGGTAGCTGGAACGTGGAAAAAATGGGTCGCCGTGAAGCCACCCAGTCAAATAGCAACTCCTACGAGAGGTAATAGACCTGGCGCAGGGCGATCCGCCTCGCCTAGAGCAAAAGGGGTGATGGAGGAACTCATGAGGTTAACCGTATGTTGGGGAACCAACGGAGCAAAAGACGCACGTATCCGGCCATGTGGCGGGAATGGCGTAGCAAGCCAACAAAACCTAATTCCTCGCGCTACTGGGCGTAGCGAGTACACAGGAGGAAACAGGTTCAACACGGAGGCTATAAAATCTAGCAAATGTGTTAGGTGTCGACCAGCCCGCATCTCTACAGATGTCTGTCAGCGAGGCACCTTGCGCCAACACCCAGGAGGAGGCGACACTCCTAGTAGAGTGGTCCGTCAACCTGGGTGGGCAAGGCACGTCCTGGGACTCATAAGCCCGGACGATAGCATTCACTAGCCAGTGGGCTAACCTCTGCTTGGAGACACCCTTCCCCTTCTGCTGGCCCCCGTAACAGACGAAGAGCTGATCTGAGGTCATGAAGCTTTGCGTTCTGCCCCTGTAACAACACTGGGCGCGGACGGGACAGAGAAAAGCCAGGGCTGGGTCTGCCTCCTCCAGGGGCAGCACTTGCAGGTTTACTACCTGATGTACAAACGGAGTGGTAGGAACCTTGGGCACATATCCGAGCCGGGGTCTCAGAACAGCGTGAGAAAGGCCCGGCCCGAACTCAAGGCACGATGTGTCGACCAAAAAAGCCTGCAGATCCCCTACCCTCTTAAAAGAGGCCAAAGCCATCAGGAGAGCTGTCTTCATAGACATGATATTTAACTCAACTGTAGGCAAGGGCTCAAAAGGGGGCCTCTGGAGTGCTCTGAGCACTAGAGTTAAGTCCCAAGAGGGTAAGCGTAAAATAAAAAAGAGGGTAAATTACAAAGCGGATTTAGTCTCCTGGCACCCCTGAGGAATCTGATGGCCAGGTCGTGCTTTCCCAATGACTTACCTTCTACTGCATAGTGATGAGCAGCTATTGCGGCAACATACATTTTGAGGGTGGAGGAAGACAGCCTTCGCTCCAACCCATCTTGCAGGAAGGAATGCACAACTCTGATCGGGCAAGTTCGGGGGTCTTCCCGGTGGGAAGAACACCAATAAACAAATAGGTTCCACTTGAACGCATAGAGGCACCTCATAGAGGGGGCTATAGTGGAAGTCATGGTGTCTACCACGGCCTGTGGTAGGTCACCTAGAACCTCCGCGTCCCGTCCAGGGACCAGACATGAAGATTCCAGAGGTCTGGACGCGGGTGCCATAGGGTGCCCCGTCTCTGAGAAAGCAGGTCCATCCTCAGAGGAATGGGCCAAGGAGGGGCTGTCGCGAGGAGCATGAGTTCCACGAACCAAGTCCGGTTGGGCCAATACGGCGCAACAAGCAGGACCTGCTCCTCATCCTCCCTGACCTTGCACAAAGTCTGTGCGAGAAGGCTCACTGGGGGAAACGCATATTTGCGAGGGATCCTTCGGTCAGGGAATAAAACAACCGGCAATGGGTCTTGTCCGGAGAGGCAAACAGATCTATCTGAGCGGCTCCGAAGTTTCCCCATATCAGCTGAACCATTTGGGGATGGAGTCGCCATTCTCTCGGAAGAGGCGGCTGCCGTGAGAGCTTGTCGGCTACACGGTTGAGCAGACCAGGAATGTGAATGGCCCGAAGCGACCTCAGATGCTTCTGACTCCATAGGAGGAAATGGCGGGCGAGTCGCTATATACGACGGGAGCGTAGACCACCTTGGCGGTTGATGTACGCAACGGTCACAGTGCTGTCCATACGGACCAGTACATCCTTGTGCAGAAGCAGTCCCTTGGGGTGGCACAAATCTAGGCGTACTGCTTGCATCTCTAGGCAGTTGATGTGCCAATGCAGTTGAGGCCCTGCCATAGACCTGAAACTGCATGCCCGTTGTACGTGGCCCCCCATCCATTGGCAGAGTCATCTGTGAAAACCACAGAATGCCTGGACACCTGGACAAAGGGCACTCCGGCCCATAGAAACGCAGGGTCTGACCAAGGACTGAAGGTTTGGTGCCATATGCCCCAGGAGCCTCTAAAACTGTTTCAGTGGGACTGCAGACCTGCCTTGAAAAGACTTGAGGCAGTTGAGGACTGACTGGACGCACCCCTCAGTGAGGTGCGCAGTCTGACCGACCGAGTCGAACTCCATCCCAAGATAAGAGATCCTCTGCATGGGGCAGAGTTTGTTGTTGTCCCAGTTGACCTGAAGCCCCAAGCGGCTGATGTGCCAGAGCACCAAGTCCCAGTGTTCGCACAACAGATCTCGCAAGTGGGCTATTATGAGCCAGTCTTCGAGATAGTTGAGAATTCGAATGCCATGTTCTCTCAAGGGAACAATGGCCGCCTCCACGACTTTCGTGAAGATGCGAGGTGACGGGCCAAGCCGAAGGGTAGGACCTTGTACTGATATTCCCGACCGTTGAAAGCAAACTGAAGAAACGGTCTGTGTCGAGGAAGAATCGAGACATGAAAGTACGCATCCTTCAGGTCGATCACTGCAAACCAATCCTGGGAAAGGATGCACTCAAAGATGCGTTTCTGCATGAGCATTTTGAACAGGAGCTTGTGTAGGGCCCGATTCAAAACTCGCAGATCCAGGATTGTCCATAACCCACTGCATGTATTGGGTACAATGAAGTAAGGGCTGTAGAATCCAGACCTCATCTCGGCTGGAGGGACCGGCTCGATCGCGTCCTTCGCCAGCAGGACGTCGATCTCTTTCCCAAAGACAGGAGCATCGACACTCCGCAATTGGGTGAAGCGGATGCCCCTGCACTTGGGAGGCCGGCGGGCAAACTGAATTGTATAGCTGAGCCGAATGGTACGGATGAGCTAGCGGGATGGCCTCGGAAGCGCTAGCCAGGCTTCGAGAGACAGTACCAGCGAGCCGACCCGGACTACCAGCGGAGGGGCAGCGAGGTGGAAGTAAGGGACCGGACTCTGGAGGCATTGCTGCAGCCGAGAGAGGGGTCTGGGTGTGCGGGGCAACACCTACCTGCTTCCACAGCGGGGCAGACGGCAGGGAAGGCCTGGAGGCGTTCGGCTGCTGTCTGTCCCAAATTGAAGGAAGGAGGGGAAAAGAGGAGCGAGGCCTGTGGGCATCGAGTCCTGGTTTCCGCGCCTCCTTGCCCAGCGGGAGATGAGAGTGGCGAGGCCGTAGCGGCATCACTGACATCTGAGCGCTGGGGCGAGGGGAATGGGAGCATTAAGGCAATGTGGCGGCGCACAGTCATTCTGGCCCTCTTGGACGGGGGAGACTGGGAGTGACAAGGCAATTGAGCGTCGACCTTGACTGCCAGACTCGCCCGTGAGTGACCCAGAGGAAGTAGAAACTGCTCTTTTATTGAAACTTTGGGTACCGCTGACGGGCTGGCCAGTGGTGGAATAGAAACAAATGGAAAAAGAAGATTCTCCACCCAGCCCTCTTCCGGGGGAAGAAGAGGTGCAGAGGCACGCTCCCGAAGAGCAGCGATCACATCCTCTGGGTCGCCCATCTCAGGGTCGCTTCCCTCCCTTCTTGCTGGGGGGTTTGGATGAACTCAGAGCGGGCTGGGCACCTCTCTTGTGGCCGGCACCCTGTTGCCTTGAGGGCTGCTGCTTAAGCTGTGCAGGGGCGGAGGCGGCGGGAGGAGTGCGCCCTCGGCGACGAGCAGCCGGAGGCGCTGCTGACAGGGACAGGGCAGCAGCAGCAGCCTGTCTCTGGGGCAGCAGCAGCCTGTCTCCGGGGCATGATGTGGTTGATGACCTCCGACTTCTTCTGGGTGGCGGAGAACTGTTGGGCGTAGCTCTCCACCTTGTCGCCGAAGAGGCCACCCTGGGATATGGGGGAGTTCAGGAACCTACTCTTGTCCGACTCCCTCATATCGGCCAGGGTGAGCCACAGGTGTCACTCCTGGACCACAAGAGTGGACATCGTCCGGAACAGGGAACCTGCGGTGACTTTTGTCGCCCGGAGGGCGAGGTCCGTCGCCGTACGCAGCTCTTGGAGCACCCCTGGGTTGGTACCACTCTCCTGCATGTCACAGAGCGCCTTGGCCTGGTAGACCTGGAGGAGTGTCATGGCATGCAGGGCAGAAGCAGCTTCTCCACACGCACTGTAAGCCTTCCAGGTCAGACTGGAAGAGAACCTATAAGCACGGGAGGGGAGCGTAAGGTTACCCCGCCAGGGGGACGCGGTCTTAGGACACAATTGCATCGCAACCGACAGATCCACTGGGGGGACGCCTTTGTATCCCTTCACTGCCCCGCCATCGAGAGTGGTGAGGGAGGAGGAGGGAGTCGACCTGTGTCTGACATCTGGTCCTCCGGCAGAGCCCCGAAGGGAACAACTGGGACCATATGAGATGACCCAGCGCGCTCCTCCAGAGGCTCCAATGGCAGCGATCCAGAGGAGAGAGGAGCCCGCGGGGGTCTTTCACCCGGCGGATCATTCCTCACTGTAACCCTCAGACCACCAATGGGATTAGCCGAAGTAGCCTTCTTCAAAGTGAACCAGAAGAAGAACTAGATCGGGGAATCTCCAAAGGGACTCCCCCTCGCTTGAGGGTTCTCGATTTTAGCACCGCGTTGGTCAAGTTCCCACAGTGAGAACATGACTCGTTCACGAACGCTGCCTCAGCGTGCGCGAGGCCCAAGCCCCAGAGGCAGTGATCATGACTATCAACCTGTGGCAGAATTTGACCGCACCCAGAAACACATGGATGAAACTTCATCCTGACAAGGACGCGATCTTCACCCGTGTTGCTCTTTTTAACAGACAAATACTCTCTATTGTGCTGAAGCACACAGGGATCAACGCGGCAACACAGAGGGGAAAACTGCAAGCCCGCTGTGCGCACTCAACCAAATACCAGCTGTGAAAACAGCTCTTTTGAAAGATGCAGATCGTGTGTAGTCACAACTGGCACCAGGGAGCTCGCAAAGATCACTGAAGCGCCGTCACACCAACACAGAGAGATCCTGAGAAAGGGCAGACTCGTAGAGCGTGAGGAAAATTCCACTCAGAGGAACAACCGGTCGGCTCCGAAGCAAAAAGCAAATGTGTGTGCGCTTGCTTCCGCTTTATACCCGCACAGGCAGGCGGGGTGCGGAATGCAAGCCTTGCATGCCAATCTTAATTGACTCGTTTTAGTTTCACTTGAAGGCAATTGGTCTCCCTAGCGTGATCCCAATTCGTTGGTAACTCCTCCGACAAGACGTAGTAGTTCCCGAACGAAAGGGAACCTATACTACTAGATTTATAATAATAATAATACATTGATGTCATAGTAGTATCTCAGAAAAGAGAACAAAAACAGGAGACATGAAAAGAAAATTTTGAATTGCCTCAAGCTATAAGATGCTGTGATGTGAATCCACATGAGCTGTGATCTGGATCAATGGCGTGTGTTGTATGAGATATTTGTCAAGTAGATGAAAATTTGGGGCAGCGCAGTGTTTCTCCAGTATATTTCTAAAGCCTTTTAATATATCAATGCTATGACAGACTGTCATTGCAGCATACTGCTGTGCGGCTCAGGTTAAAGAATGATGAAGACCGCTTCTAATACCCGTAGCCTTTGTTAAATCCATGTTTTAATTAATACAGGCTTAGGAGAGATGATTCATTCTGCCAGTTATTAAGAAATACTTTGAGGCTTTTAATGCCAGTTTCCCCTTGTTTAATTTACCCTTATCAGTGGTATATGAATTGTAACTTGACCATGAAGGCCAATGCTGCGGAATTAGGTAGCACCTGAATGCAGTGTTTAACATTAACCATGCATAAATAATAATGTGCAGATACATGCCTTTATACTGTATATTGCTAATTATAGAAGCACTGAATGAGTCCAAAAGGTCTGATTAGCATGTGCTAGTCATTTTTCTAATTTAATCTCTTAATAATAATTTATATTATCAACAACCCATTTTTAATTAAAGAATAAAATTGTAAAATAAAATTCTATTTGAACTGAATACAAATTAATTGAATAATTAACATTTTACTGACCATCATGATCAATGTCACAAATTTGCATATTGGATAATTGACTAAGAAATATAAAAAATCACAATGGTTTTGCAATTAGTTTTTTTTTTTTTTTTTTGCAATTTTTTATTATTAAAATTAGAACAATCACAAATGTGCATTAATGTGAAAAATAAGAAGAAGAAGAAAAAGATGTCCGGAGGGGATATTTTGTTTTATGACCCTACAAGTTTGATTAAACCATCAAAATATGATGAACATATTATATATATATATTTTTTTTATTTTATTTTTATATTAAAGAGAAGAACAAAACGTCTTGGGTTACCATTGTAACCCTCGTTCCCTAGAGATGCTGCATATAAACTCGACGCTTTGGGGAATGCCTTCGGCATGCATTGTCTGAAGTCAACTATGGAATTATTCCAATCTCGATTGGTGTAGCGTCATTATGTCACTTGGGACGTCGCATGTGACGGTGATCCGGAAGCTACAAAAGGTCACAGGAAACAGGAAATGCTAGCTACTGATTGGTCAAAGCAAGTCGTTCTCAGGGGCGTGAAAAGTGTGGCCGAGGGATGCAGCGTCTCGTTCCCTACTCAGGGAACGAGGGTTACAATAGTAACCCGAGACGTTCCCTTTCGTAAGGGAACTCCCGCTGCATCGATACTCGACGCTTTGGGGAAAGAATACCCACGCCGCCACACTGAGAGAAATACGCCCTGATGTGAAGCATCTGGCACACTGGCACACTGGCACACCCAAGAACGATAGGAATGAGTAGAGGACAGATCCAACCTAGTTTGCATAAGATTTGGTGTAAGAAGGGGAGGTCTGGAGCTGGAAGCTCAACTGACCCCAAGGATGGGAACCCCAGACAGAAAAGGTTTTTAGATAAGAGGTGAAGGCAAAAAGCGCACTTAAGACATCAGTTATAAGAGGTTCTGCAAATAACCAACTGTCTATATAAAAGGGGGGGTACTCCTAGCCCTTGATACTAACTAGATGGATTAACTCCTTCCAGCCTGAGGCCTACCCAGAGACCTCCAAGGCTATGACCTTAACCATCCGACACATGCGATGGAGGATGGAATACCTGAAGAATCATAATTTTGCCTACAGGCACCTCAGTGCCAGGGCAGAAATAAGGTAGAGTGGTTCCCGCCCTGTCAAGTAAGAGGGGGCAGCACGACCACCCTTCCAGGGAGTAGGACGGGCAGGAAACATACTCAATAGATTCTTATATATCTCATATACCTCAATCATAGGGCCTGACGGGTGCCAGGAATCACCCGTCAGCTTGATGCCAATAGGCTGGATGATAGGATTCATCCTCCAAACTACGGGAACATGGAGTTTTAGTGGGAATGTTCCTATGAGCTCACCCTTAGATGCTTGCGGAGGGCACAGGGGCAGCCACAGAGGCCTAAATAATGAACGGGAAATCCCGTTAGCGAACAGGATGGAACACCAGAACTGAAGCCAGTGGGCAGTATTTAACTGGGTCCAATGCCATTCCTAACTTCCCTTTAAAATTTAGTTCCTAGTAGCGTGGAGTTCTAGAATAGATGACCTAACCACCTCAGTGAAAAGGTCAACCCATTTATGGGTTGGTTCCCCTCAGGGGCCAGACCCATAGTCTCCATAACTCCGGCCGTGGATGAAATATTGTACCACCGGCCTGGGAAAGAAGATCTCTCCTAATAGGGATTTGCCAGGGAGGACTCTCCATGAGACTAATAAGGTCCGAGAACCGAATTCGGGCCGGCCAGTACAGAGCTACAAGGAGTAGTTCACACCATACCACCTGACGCTTTCCAGAACCCCAGGGAGCCGAGCGATCGGGGGAAAAGCGTACAGACATGACCTCGGCCACATCTGTACCATGGCATCCAGGCCCAAAGGAGCTGGATGTGAGAGAGAGTACCAGAGCGGGCATTGAGAGTTCTCGTGAGAAGCGAACAGGTCGACCTCAGGCCGGCCAAACTCTCTCCATATGAGCTCAACTGCTTCAGGGTGGAGCCTCCATTCCCCGGGCCTCAGACCCTGCCTCGAAAGAATACAACCAACATCTCCAAGCGATTAATATGCCATGAGAGATGATGGTCCTTCCAAGTACCTCGGGTATAACGGCCCTCCATAACCGCACCCCAGCCTGAGAGGGACACATCCATAGTCAGAGTTTTCCTCTGACATGGTGCTCCCAAATCGGGCCTTGAGACAGGAACCATGGTCTGGCCTAACCTAATACTCTTCATTGTGGTTAAGATAGTATTTATACGAGCAGGAGACAATTGTGCCCGCATTGTAACTGAGTCCCACTCTACTCCCAGGAACGTAGTACTCTGAAGAGGAGTTAAGGAACTTTTCTTCACATTGAGTCTTAGCCCCAAGCCTCTTAAATGACGCAAAACAACATCTCGATGTTGAATTGCCAGCTCTTCCGACTGAGCAAGAATAAGCCAGTCATCTATATAATTTAAGATACAGATCCCCTGAAGTCTCAGTGGAGCAAGGGCCGCATCCATACATTTGGTGAAGGTGCGAGAAGATAAGGCTAGGCCGAAAGGAAGAACCCTATATTGATAAGCCTTACCCCCAAAAGCGAATCTAAGGAACCTCCTATGATGTGGGCTGATCTATGAAATATGAAAATATTCGCAGGCGCGACGAGCTCGATTTTTTTCACATAGCAGAAAAATAGACCTAAAATACTCTATCATTTCTGGTCATACAGACTTAAGAAATATGAAAAAATAAACTGTTAAATGTCTATTTTTTTACGTGTCCACTTACAATCGAAACGAAACATTGTGCTTTTGTAAAGTAAAGAAAATAAACAAGGTGTGCTTTCTGCCTCTCCGTCTCGTTGAACGTTTTTTTTGAGCACGTCTCTAAACTGAAACAAAACTCAGCAAATACTATTCACCCAGGTATGTGATGTATATCTTTATAATCATTTAAGTGTGTACTTTTAAATGATCTGATTCAAACTGAAAACAAATTTTCTCTGTTTAAGTAATTTGTATAAAACCAACATGTCCAGTTTCTCAAACGCTTGCTCATTATTTTTAATTTGACCACGCCCACGCCCGCAAAAGAGATTGAAATGCAAATCTACACGAAGGAGCGCGAACGCGCTCATTACCTCAAAAACAAAACACCAAACTTCATCAGTCCTCTGCTTTTCGTCGAGTTTGGAAGACACGCTGTGAGCTTACATTGGATTTACATCAGAAGTAGAAGAATGCGATTTGAAGACAAGAAAGATGTAAGGTAAGAAATGTATTATGAATTATATTAGTTAGTGTTATTGTTGCATAAATTTAGCATTCCAGTTGAATTGTTGTTAGACTAAAATTTATGAAATCGACAGAAACATGTTGAAATATGAACTATAGCCTAGACAGGCAGGAAATGTATATACATGTCATGTACATGTATGATGATGTTTTTATGTTTGATAATAAAACACAGCATGAAGTTAGGCTAATATCAGTGTTTACTCCAATACGGCGAATATTATAATTGTCCGAATGGAAACATTTGAAGTAACATATCCATATATTTTATTGTTATTATTATTTGGAATTAAATTCGCCCCACATCATCACATACCCTTCACCATACCTAGGGGTACTTTCCATAAGATCATTTCTCAATGTAAATCAAACCAGCTATTAGGCTAACTGAAATAAAACCATGTCTATATGGTGAAGGGTGTGTGATGATTGTGGGGCTATTTTAATTCTAAAGGCCAAGGGAACTTTATCAGGATGCATAGTATCCCGGATCCATGAAATAACTAGCTTTTAAAAATAAAAATCTTCCTGCCTCTATGGGAATTTAACATAGAGGTGTCCAGACTTATGCACCCTGTATTTTAAGGAATAACATTTAATTATTTGCGATACATTAATCATTCACAAAGAAAATTTGTGTCCTTAAAGGTTGGTGTTTTCCTCATTTTTTGAATTAAAGGGGACATATCATGCTTTTAAATCATTCCTTTTTACATATAAATCCTACATTTGTGGTCTATATAAAGCAGAACTTTAATGCTTGGGTCTGAATTCCTCATTATTATAGCTCCACAGGCCCCTTTTCTACCCCTTTTCTGATGTGCGTCTGAGAGCAACTCGTTTTGGTGCGGTCTCTTTAAATGCAAATGAGACACTTCATACCCCGCCCCCTCTCCAGGTTGCAGAGGTGACACTCGTTTCAACTCCACCCCGTTCGGCCATTTTTGTAGTTTGATAGCAGAGATACGATTATATGGCGGCACAGAAACTTTTTATTCACACGTTATTAACAAAATGTCAACAACGGAAGACTTGTCCATCAAGCCTTACATGTCGAGCCAGAGCCGGACCCGGAGCGAGATGAAAATGAAGACGACGAACCTGCAGAACAACGTCTTCATATGGATGTATCGCAATGGTATGTTTCTGTATTTACAGTAACTTCTCCATCCATGCCCACTACTACAATACTGTATGTTTTACAACGACTATTTAACACTCACCAAACAAAATATAAGTTGTATTATAAACAATTAAAGAAAAGCACGTTGTTATTGCACGTAAAAACGTTATTTACAGCTTACCGAAGTGCTCTGTTCGTCTCCAAAGATAGAAGGAATTGACCCCTCAATTAGACGAAGTCTATCGGCAAGTCCTTCTTTATACTGGCGGAGGTTGCTGAAGTAGTTATCCTTGAAGTGCTTCGTTCGTGCACACAAAAATTACTTTAACCACAGATGTGGGTACATTTTCCATGAAAAATAAAACTCAACCAGGCACTTCGAAGAGGTTCTGCTGGGAGACGGTGTAATGAAGTGTGTGGGTTACTACATCAAACAACCGAACATTTTGACTTACCCTCTCGTAATTTCTGCATCCTTGAGCTTGTACAAAAAAATCTCAGCGAGAAATTAAAATGGCGGATTGCTCGAAGTGTTGGGCCTGTAGTCGATGTCCTTATTTGGCAGTTCCGCTGCAAATACTGTGACGTAATTGTTCAAAAAACGTCATAGAGAATAGAAAAATCGGAACATGTTGTAAAATATGACCAAAACAGAATATAAAGATATCAATAATGACAATGAAGCACCTGAAGAGACATATTTCAACTTTTCTGTACTTATAAACACTCCAAATATACAACAAAATGCATTTACGGGCTAAAAAAGGGGATTTAGCATGATATGTCCCCTTTAAGGCATTAAGATGTTTTTTTTATTTATCTTTTTAGTCAACTTTAGCATGGGTGTGTTCACTTATTCTAAGCACTGTGTGTGTGTGTGTGTGTGTGTGTGTGTGTGTGTGTGTGTGTGTGTGTGTGTGTGTGTGTGTGTGTGTGTGTGTGTGTGTGTGTGTGTGTAATATATATATATATATATATATATATATATATATATATATATGTGTGTGTGTGTATATATATAATTAAATCTCAATTTTAACCAGAAAAATCTACAATGTATGCCCAAAGTCGTGCAGCCACATGTTCACATGTTTTTATTTTTTAATTTTATTTTTACAGGGACCTGATGCCACTGATGAGTCCTGCTGACTTCAACATTCACAGGAGACTCTGTACATGAACATGGTAAAATGAAAAATCAAACACCTTGGAAATGACAGGTATGTACTATGTTTCAGGAATGACACAACGGTGTGTGACTGTTCAAGCCTCTGTCTTTAGATCACTATTTACTAATGTGCTTTTTTGTCCTTTGTTGTGTATCTTTGGATTATGCTGTGTTGTAAATAAATCCAAACAATCTAAAAGCCATTATTTTACAAATCTACTCATTCTTTGTGCAAGGCTCCTCATAATGATAGGGCCTGATAGCACCTAATAGGGCCATTAGGGGAGGGTCTTTGTCTTTCTCAGGTGTAAAAGGCATTCGTATTAATGAGAGATCACGCCCCTTCGCATAAAGCTTTCTCACACAAAACACGTCATACCAATTTTAAAACACTTTATTGTCTTATCTGAATGAGTAGTCAGGATGATTTTCACATAGTTTTGGAGCACATATTCTAGGCTATGTGATACAATTTTCAAAAGTCTTGTGAAGAAATAATCAATATGTGTTTCATCTTATTTCAATTCTTGACATTTATGAAAATTCTTTTTAGTTTTTTCACAAACCACGCATAAACGTCATTATCTCAAAATTACAAACTTTTACCTACATGCTGCTGACATATTATTGTAGCAGAGTTTGTGCTGAATACAGTGTAATACGACTTTAGCCATGAAAATGTCACATGTAACAGAAATAAGCACAAATGTCAGAGCATGTGATTCTATATCCTTTATCAACTGTATTCAGGACCCATTGAGATATATTTTGAAGACCCTTCCAGGTGTCTAAATAATCTACTAAGGTGATCAGTCTCTCAGGAGTGACCTCAGGAGTTTCATTAATTTTTTCGGTGATCTGAAGCAATTTCCTGGCAGGAACTAACCAAATATTTTTTTTTACAGGCCTCTTGAGGGATGGCGAATGTGTCAGGGGTATAGATGTTAAATAAACACTATGTGCAATACATTCGCTGGAAGTCGATCCATCCCGAAGCGCACTTGACGGCGGGAAGCAACCTCGATTTTCTTCCTCGCCTGAATCACAGTCCTCAGATCTGTCTTCGGCTTAGAAGGCTTCAGTTGAGGGTGTTGTCTATGGCTCCAGGCCTTTTGCGGGGGAGCACGAGAGGCAACACTCTCCTTCTGCCTCAGCAGGTGTGAGTAGCTGGGGGCAGTCTCCTGGGACTGCCCCCTGGCAGCAGCCCCACGAGACCTGGAGCGATGGCGGGGGATAAGTTCTTTGAACTGGCTGTCTCCTTGGTAGCACGGAGAGACAAGTCAGCCACTCGATGCATCTCGCGGATGTTGTCGAAGGCGACCTCCTCGCTATCATCCACCTCTTTGAGGAGTTCGGCCTGGTGTGCGTGCAACAGCCCTATCTTATGCAGACAACTACCAGCCCGACCTGTCGCCATTTATGCCTTCCCAACCAAGGCCGATGTTGTACGGCAGGGCTTGGTGGGAAGCGCCGGAGCCCGTAGGGATGATGCAGCGTCAGGGGAGAGATGAGAAGCAAACGACTCTTCAACCCTGGGCATCATCCCATAGCCCTCCTCACTGGCACCCATTATATTTGAATATGTACATTGGGGCCAGAAAGACGTGAGGATAAGGGCTTATTCCACGTTCTCGACACCTCGGTGTTAAAAAATGTTAAAATAAAATAAACTATGTGTAATAATGATTCAGGGAAGAAGGAGGCAGGAACCGGCGAACATTTAAAGACTTTAATTTTCAAAATAAAACAAATAAAAAAACAGAAGGAATCGCCAGTAGCCCCTCACGGACGATCGCTAGCTACCAAAATAAAATAAATACAAACACAAAAGGATCTGCCAGCAGCCCCTCGCGGACTACTGCTGGCTACCCAAAACAGAAATAAAACACAACATAATAGCAGGCCTGTTCCTCTCTCGATCTTCAACTTCGTTGCTCCTCCTTTTATGCTTCCGCTCCTCCGTGAGAGCGGTGTGTCTCACAGGTGTCATTCATTAACACTCACGCCACCGGCCTCGCGCCGTTTTCCCTCGGCCTTGTCCTGCTCCCCACATGCCTCCATCGCCCCTTGCAGGCCAGGGGGTACCCATGAGACTGCACTCTAGAGTCTGCGCACACGAGACTGCGCTCTTTTCAGAAGTAAAGTGCAGAGGCATTGTGTGCGCTGTGTAAATTTGTTGAAAAAATAAATCAAATCCTGCTGGTACCTGACTTTTCCTAAAATTGTCTGTATTTTCATTTAAAATGTTTTTCATATAAATTACACAAGGCAAAAATGTTTGCATATTTACAACATATAATAACATATTTACCTATTTCGGCCAAATACGGTCATATTGACCGCATTGAATTTCAAGGTATTTTTTTGTTACATTTCCCCCGATTGACCATTGTCTCTCTCACTGTCAACATAAAGGTCAGTAGCAGTCCTGAGTGTTTGCATATATGCTAATTTCTACAAACAAAAAGTATATTAGATTAAAATCATCGTAGCTGACACCAAATCGAAGGCAGTGCCGGGTCCGGAGAAGCTGCAGTCAAAACAATATCCACGACACCTGTTGCAAATGCCGCAAACCCGTGTGTGGAAATTGTGCGAGGAGAAGAGAGGTCACTTGCCTTGACTGTGAAGCTTAAATACCCAAGCACTATATTGATGTAAATAATTAACATACACATTTTAATATAGGCTAGTGTTTTTATGTTTCTGTTGCCTACGCGTCCTTCTTGGTTCTTATTTGTTTTGTTTTAGATCAGCTCATTTCCAGCTTGTTCTATTTGCCCATTGTCTCTGTTATTATATTAAAATAAAATGTAATTTATAAAATGTATAATTAAATAAGATACTTTCGGTTGTTGTTATCTTGTTCTGAGTTATGTTGAATGGATATGGAAATATAGCCTATCTGTTGTAATTCGGTTGGCTACTAATGATTTTATTATTTATAAATGTATAATTAAACTTTTTTAAATGTACAGTTTGGTGTTGTTTGGTTTTTAAAAGATATCCTAATACAATAAATGAATTAATCTCTCAATTGGGTATCTATCATTAAAGATAGAGTTTGGAATCTAGCGGTCAAAATGACCGCTTGTGGCAGTTCTAGTAGTTATGGAATTCTGGGACCTCTAGTGTTCAAGCTGCAGTCCGTAGTTTTTCCTCTTTGTCGCCATCTATGTTCGAAATCTGCAATTGCAGTTATTAGCAGAATTATCAACTTTACGTGGGTTGTGCCTCGGCACGGCACAGCATGGATGAATCCAATGTTTTGAGGAGAATGTGCAGCTGTCAGTCAGCGCGCAGATGTGGGTACTGTCATTCGGAATCACAGATTCTACTTTTTTGAAGTATGACCAACATAAGAATTTTCCCCGGAAAGTGTCATCTGAACAAGTAAGTAACATCCAATTTTATTATGACCAACTAAGGAAAAAAATTCATTGCAGTAAATCGCTCTGATTAAATCTAACAATCTCTTATCATATCACGTCAAACCGTGCAAATTATAATTTGTTATAATTATATTCCTCCGCCCAGGCGAGCAACCACCAAGAAAAGGTGCTAACACCAATTCTTGCCCAGGACAACTGGAAGCTGCTAGGGACTCGAAGATGCTGGTTGATCTTGATCAACGGCTTATTTTTCCACCTGAGATTGCCACCACTAACTTACGACCAGATATTGTTTTGTGGTCTGGATCAGCACGCATTGTTCAACTGATAGAGTTAACAGTGCCATGGGAGGATGCGGTAGATGAGGCATATGAGAGGAAGAAACTGCGGTATGCTCATCTGGCCACTGAAGCAGAACAGCGAGGATGGAGAGTCCAGGTTTATCCAGTGGAAGTGGGTTGTCGAGGTTTTGTGGCACACTCTACAACCCGGTTCCTCAGAGACGTCGGATTCAGTGGCCAAGAGTTGCGTCGTACAGTAAAGAACTTATCTGAAGCAGCAGAAAGGAGCAGCAACTGGCTGTGGTTAAGACGGAAAGATTCTAGCTGGCTGTGTACAGGCCGCCATGCTACGGTTTCGTAGAATTCTTGAAAACTTGAAAGGTCTGTTGGTTTATTTGTATAGGTTGTATAGTATTTACAGTCATTACGTTCCTGTGTATATTGCGTGAATGACGGGTGGTTGGGCAGATATTGTGTTTTGCGGTAGGTGGTATGCCATACGGAACCGTTGGCACTGAAACTGCATATTAACGCACCAGTGGGGCTCGACAGCCTTAGTCAAACGGGTTGGCGTGTATGGTTGGGTTGCGGAGAGATTGTGAGATTGTGGTTAGGTCTCAGCAGCAACTGTTGGTTTATTTGTATAGGTTGTATAGTATTTACAGTCATTACGTTCCTGTGTATATTGCGTGAATGACGGGTGGCTGGGCAGATATTGTGTTTTGTGGTAGGTGGTATGCCATACGGAACCGTTGCCACTGAAACTGCATATTAACGCACCAGTGGGGCTCGACAGCCTTAGTCAAACGGGTTGGCGCGTATGGTTGGGTTGCGGAGAGATTGTGAGATTGTGGTTAGGTCTCAGCACCAAGAGGGAAGTAGAGGTTAGTAAGCTGGGCTGAGTTGAGTGGGGGACGGAGGGGGGGGGACTCTGGGACGCCAGAGTCACTGTCGAGCCCTCTTGAGGTGTCGTGGGCTAGTCGACGAAACACTGAGGACGGAAGGTGCCCACTTTAAGACCCTAGAGATGTTCCCTACTCCGCTCAATCCAGAGGGTTGTTATGGGGGGACCGCACTGTGGTTGCAGCCGTTGTGTGTGCTGACGCGCAATACACTGTATTAACACCAGACAGAAGATTCACGTCACCAGATGGAAAGAAGCGTAAATGGATGGAGAAGCATAGGTTACTGTAAAGCTACGTCTTAGTTGGTGATTATCTTGGCGAAAGCCGAGTACAAATCAGCATGAAGTTTTAACATCTACTCTCGTGTAATGGAAATCATGTTCTCAAATTGTTAATGTTAACAACATTAGCATTGTGTGACATTTAATGTGTATTAGGGCTACCTGTAGTTCAGTTTCCATTTCTGTTCAATCTAATTTCTAATTGTCATACTAACAAAATAATGTTCTTTAGAACTGGTTCTCTTTGAAATATAAACACACGTATCTGTAATCAGATGCATATTTATTGCATTATTCAATATTCCAATGCACAGAAAAAAAGCCATCTCTGCGTCCGTTTTGATCCCCTTCAAAACAAGGAGTTCACGCCACCTTTCAAAAGCCATTCCGATATGTATCCCTGTTTTCGCATTGGCCCGGTTGCAGTCTCTTTTTTTCTGTAGCCACTCCGAAGTCCGAAGTCTTTTGCATTTTACAACGGGTGAATCTACAGTTGTCACTGCTGATTGTCATTTGAACCTTTCTGGATACGCCATCAAATTGATAAGTTTAATTTTATCAAGTGCTGTGAGAAAAGGCTAACCTTCAACATCCTCACTCGCAATATAGCCTACTAGCCAAGACACCTTCTTCATGTGTAAAGATGTGAAGTAATGATACAAAAACATGCTCGAATTTCCCGTGGAAATCCCCCAGTACCAATGGAATTTACCGTTGCTTACCGTTTTGAATCAAGCTAAGGCAAGCAGATAGTTTTGAACACTGGCTGGTTATGTACTTGCTCAAAAATTTATTTTGGATAATTTTTAACCCAAGAAGTTACGGACTGCAGCTTTAAATACAATACAATACAATTACCATCATGTTTACACACAGCACACAAAACACCTCTGCAGTTACTCCCGATTTCTGACAGTCAATAAATGAGAAAACAGTAACTTGCTTATTTGACAAATTAACCAAAGTATTTAGTTGATAAAAAAGTATTGCATTACTTTAGTAGGTAATTGAAAAAAATAATTTGATTATGTATCTCACTTATTAATTTGAGTTACATGTAATGTGTTACCCCCAACAATGTGATTCACAACCATAAAAAGCATTGCTCGGGATTTGATCAAGTTTAACAAAATTGTATGTTAGGTTACAATTTGAATCTCAGTCTCAAAGCATACTAAATAATAAAAATAGTATTCTAAAAAATATTTAAAGAGTAATCACAGGTATGCTTTTTTCTAGATTTTTTTAAAATGGCATAGTTCATCTGAGATAATATTTGTATTAGCACAGTCTCTGTGTGAATGATAAGTATGTACTGCCTCTGCAGGCCCTCTGTTTTCTCAAATAACAATCAACTGTGAGCACACAGAAGAAGTGTTGCTCGCCACATGACATTCTATCGCCTAATGAAATTTAGGATCATCAGTTGAGCATGATAATGGGTAATTGAGTTCACATTTAGCCTGCTATTTATAATAAGCAAAGTCTCTGCAGGACATGTGGAGAGAGGATGAAATGGAGAATACAGGGGGGAAGAGTGGGGTAAACATTGTGGAACTAAAGGGGTGTCCACTGAGGGCCACTATGATCACTTATGACCCTCATGGATTGGTGAGCGATCTGACATGTGTGACAGTTTCAGGAACAGGAAGTGCTCCCTCCATGACTTTGTCAGTGGAACGTGTGGCACATGTTTTGATGATATGTCATGATGGCATGGGTTTCCTATTTCAGAGTCAAGGTCAATTACCTGTTTAGATCCTGAAATGAAAGGCAGCGGTGGTTTCAAGCATTTTCAAAAAGACAGACTTGATCATAGGCTTTCAAACATGCACTTTCAGATATTTTTAGACAGCTTCCACACTCTAAAAAGGTCGTTTTTCGAAATAATTTGTAAAAAAGGTTGTCAGAGTACATTTTACAAGAAATAAAATGCTTTCTACTTTCTAATTTCATGTTTAATTCAATGTGTTACTTGCTATTTATTTTGTAATTATCACACACGCATTTTTATTATTTATGTGTTTATTTATTCTGGGCCAGAGTGAAAGTTTTGATTGAAGGTTTTTGCCTAAAAATCGCAAAACCATTTTTTTATGAAAATATGCTCTTGGCTGTTTTATTATTATGGCATAAATCTCAGTCACGTATCAAAACATTTTTAAACAGAAACGTTTTCTAAAAAATAAAGGCGAATGATGCCTTTATCACAGTGTGTCTGATCAATTGAGCTTCAATGTTGAAAACAAAGAAGGTTGAACACTAAAAGGACAAAGAAATATAGTTCCCCCTTTCGTAGTCACTACAAGTTCCGTCGTGACGATGAATGGGGTTTGGCTTAGAAAGCCTATCGACTTTGAGTATTACAAAACAAGCTAATGGCAAAGAGATGCCATGGGTCTGCGGAATTTGCATAGCATATCTCCACCCACCTCATGGGTAGGAAAAGAAGGAGCAGCATGCAGATATCTTTTCGCTTTGGAGCCAAGAGTATCTCTTGGCTCCACAGCCATTTCTGACTTCACTCTAGGAGACAAGCCACTCCCCGGTGTTGGTGTGACGGCGATCTCAGCGAGTTCACTCTTCCTGCTGATCTGTGCAGTGATCTGCCAGTGAGTGTGTTTCTCCCTGCTCGCTTCAACATCCGCAGAGTTTTTTCCTCTCACAAAAGAGCTTTGCACGCTGCACGTCTTTTTAAAGATGCCTCGTCTGTGCACTTCTGGTTGCAGTCGACTCATTTCCGACTCTGACACATTCTCTGCTCTGCGTGTTTGGGCATTGATCACGCTAGAGCGGTGTTTGTGGATGACTCATGTTCTCTCTGCGGGAACATGACCATCGCGTCATTACGGTCAAGACTCAATGATCTCGTTAGAGAGAGAGCCCCCTCATCCACACCCCGATCTACACCCTCCACGAGAGGTGGTACTTCGGCTGGTGGCCAGGGTGACCTGAGGGTAATAGTGTGGAACAAAACGCAGACGATTCGTCCTCGGTCCACGCCCCCCTCTTCACTGACCCAACCCATGAGCGTGAGCGACCCCCCGCAGGTTTCCTTTGAAATTTCAGAATCGGAACTCATGTCCATCGCAGCATCACAGGGCGGGCAAGAATCTTCAGGAAGTGAAGATTCGGCAATGCTGCCACCTTCGGGTGTGCATATGGCATTTGTCTATCATGTAGGTTCTCGTCTACGCTTGTGGCAAGATCCTATAGAGCCGCTGGACAGGCAGCCGCCTCACTGCATGCTATGGCCATTCTGCAGGCCTACCAGGCCCAGATGCTCAGGGACATGCACGAGGGTAGGACTGACCCAGGGCTCTTTGATTAGCTCTTGCTCTCCGAGCGACGAAAGTGGCTGCATACTCCCTGGGTCTGGTGATGTCCACCAATGTGGTCCAGGAGCAACACCTGTGGCTGAACCTGGCTGATGTGCGGGGCGCTGAGCAGACTCGTCTGCTCAACACCCCCATATCCCAGGCCGGCCCGGGCGGTGCGGTTGAGGACTTAGCCCAACAGTTCTCAACCGCCCAGGAGCAGACTGAGGCTATCCAATATATTCTGCCCCGACGGCCCGCTGCTGCCCCGCCGTCGGCTCAGATCCCTCAGTCTGCCCACCGCCGAGGGCGCCCTCCAGCGGCTCCTACCCCTCCCGCACAGCTCCAGTAGCAGCCTTCACCCGGGCTGTGTCGTGGAGGAAGCCGCAGGAAGTTCCTGTCAATTAAGACAGCGCTCCTGGTTGCATTGGCCTCCATCAAGAGGTTAGGGGACCTGCACGCATTTTCTTTTAACGAAGCGTGCATTAAAATTTGGATATGTGCCCAAGGTACCCACCATTCCCTTTCAAGATCAGGTGGTGAACCTGCAAGCGCTGCCCTTGGAGGAGGCAGACCCAGCCTTGGCACTGCTCTGTCCAGTACGCACCCTCCGCGCCTATGTAGACAGAACGCAGTGTTTCAGGACCTCAGACCAGCTCTTTGTCTGTTATGGTGGGAAGCTAAAGGGAAAGGCTCTCTTCAAGCAAATGTTGTCTCACTGGATAGTGGACGCCATTGCTTTGGCATATCAGCAGCAAGGTCGACCATGCCCCCTTGGTGTGACAGGCCACTCCACCCGGAGTGTCGGCTTTCCTCTTGGGCTCAAGCGCATGGCGCCTCGCTATCAGACATCTGCAGAGCTGCAGGCTGGGCGACACCCAACACATTCGCCAGATTCTACAATCTCCGAGTGGAGCCAGTGTCCTCTCATGTACTCGCTTCAATCAGCCGGTACTAGGACCCGCTCAGGTGTCTTCACTTACTCACCATTCAACTCCATGGACTGGATATGTGCAATATTTTCCTCAGATGAGCTTCCCGAAAGCCCTGAGTTCCTCCAGCACTGCTGACGTCGACGCCAGTGTCTAGGACTGTGCGTTGGCTAGGTGCCTCCGCGTGCATGGTTCATCCTCTGGGCGACCCCCACATGTGTATTTCCACTGTAAGCCTCTCTGAGCATGTGTCCTTCCCTTGGCAAGCCACCTTGCCACCCCTGGGGTTGAAATAGACACCCAAGTGTTCTCCATATGAACCCCATTTCGGGCCATTTGTGTATTCTTAAGTCTGCAAATTCCGCAGACCCATGGCATTACTTTGCCATAGGCTCATTTTGTAATACTCGAAGTCGATAGGCTTTCTAAGCGAAACCCCATTTGTCGTCATGACGGAACATCTCCGTTCCCTACTTACATACACAACCGAGAAGATTTCAAGTGAAGAAAAATCCTAATGAGCATATCACTAAAACTGAATAATATAGGAAATGATTCCCCTGAAACAAAGAGAGGTGCTTTTGAGGTGTGTTCACCAGAGCATGGAAAAATGCCCTCAAAAACTGAGAAGTTTCCTAAATTAAACACATATGGGATGTGGATATAACCTGATTAACCGTTCTATTGATTTATTAGCTTGCACAGTACTGCACTTACAACAAGTCAATAACTTAAAATCTAAAACACTTCAGTAAGTGAAATTATTGGAACAGAATTACTGTCCAAGGGCCAGTGAGACTGAATAGTGTTTGTTTCACTAAAACGAGACAACCGATTAATCTAATCTGACCTATTGTGAATACATTGCAGTCAGAATGCATGAAAAGCAAACCAAGATGAAAAAAAAAAGTCTGGCATTAAAAAACTGATAGATATTTCCAGTGGCAAAACAACCGTAAGTCACTCATTTTCAATGAGAGTTGGCTATTTGAGGTGACGTCAATTTGTGAACATGGCTAATGTGACAAAGTTTACTTAGTTATTTATAAATTATTATTTTTTTTTTTAATGAGAGATAATGTGCAATAAATAAATACATTTATATGAAGAGTACATTTACAGTGTATACTTTTTTGAAAAGGCAATTTCAGAAATCTATGGCCAATTTGTTCAATTCATTTGTGACTCGTTTGCTTTTATGTTGAGTTTAGATTACCTTTCAGTAGTCAAATTCCCTTTATTTTTTCTAACTTCAGTTCTGTCATGAAAACTCTCAGGGGATTGGTATGGTAATAGAGATTGGCATAGTAATGGATATGGCAATGTTAATGTATCTGTACCAGATCTATTCAGGTGGAGCTTGGGAAGCAGGAGGGTTCTGAGCAGTAAGAGTAAGCAGTACTCTTGAGCAGTAAGCTCATTGGCCACTGATGCAACAGCAACTAATCAGCTGTGCCATGTAGATAACGACATGCTTGCTACCAATAAGTTAAAGACCTATCAGCCTGCACCATTCAGAGTTTCATGCCAGTGCTATGTCATTTTGTAGATTCGTTTTCAACAGTTTTTTCTTGTCTTCCATCTTGTTGTTGATGTTGAAAATTATAAAACTACCCACTGATTTCTAAACACCAACGCCATTTGGTCACAGTTGATAGTTTTGAAGTGTTTTACTTTGTTCAGTCAAGAGCACACATAATAGCACATGTCTGCTGCAGGCACAAAATTCATGTATAAAGATGTCATGTGTCCTTATGTTTTTTCTCTCACCTCAACTTTGTCTGTCTTACCTGCAACTTTCCAGCCCCTTCAAAATGTCCAACAGCTGAACACGATTAGCTGATAATTGTACAATGAGATCAATGGGATGTACGGGGGGAAGATAGTATCGTGCACGGATCTATGAGCTCTGTTGATCCAGAACTGATGGATGTCAGAGAGGAAATTTTTGAGCTAAACCCCTGGTGTGGGGAGACGCTCAGCGGGACAGGAGGAGCAGAATAAAAGCCTGCAGCACCGATCACCGATCACCTATCTCCACTTCAGGTCCTCCGCTGAGCTCATGTCAGCCCACACGGCTACATCAAAGTGATGCTCTATTAGACAGATCTTCACCCTCTTCTCAACTGATTCTAATCTGTGTTTAAATGAATGTGCCGCTTGACCCATATTAAGACATTTTGTGTAACCAGACAAGTCTAAGTTGTCATACTCCTTACCTACAGTATACTGTAGCACAACTGTGCAGTTTCTGTGCATTTATTGTCAGGTGTCAATAAATATAACAAAAAGAAAGTAGATTATATTTCCTATTAACATTTTACTTTGTCTGCAATTTGCAAAAAAATGACCATATTTCTCTATATGTTAAATTATACAATTAATTACAAAATACACAAGCATTTAAGTGTTCAGGTGTAACTGTTACCGTATGTTCTGTTTTGGTTTTGTTTAGTTTTCACTGTGCTCATTTGCCTGTGCTCCTCGTCTCCCTGGTTTTTAATTAGTTAATGTTTTACCTCAATTACTCTCTCTGTGTATTTAAACCTTGGGTTTGTTCTGTTCATTGTCTCATGTTGTCAATGTTATCGTGGATGTGTTTCCAGTGGATTTCTGTTATTCTCCTGCATGTTCCTGGGAAGATTAATTATTAATTGTGTTATACTCTCCAGCGTTATGCGCTCATTACAGCCACCAAACCTGACATCAGGGTCTATAGGTTTAAAAAAAAAGAAATTAATACTTTTATTTAGCTACAATGTATTACATTTATCAAAAGTAAACATATGCTTTGTACAATAATGCTTTGTCTGTAAATGATGGTTTATGGATAATGTTTTCAAAACCCTTACATGCAATTGCGAGTGGGTGTTGACACTCTTTCCTATGCGATTACATTGCCAATCATAACAGTGACTGTGTGTGTGTGTCTGTGTGTGTGTGTGTGTGTGTGTCTGTGTCTGTGTCTGTGTCTGTGTGTGTGTGTGTGTGTGTGTGTGTGTGTGTGTGTGTGTGTGTGTGTGTGTGTGTGTGTGTGTGTGTGTGTGTGTGTGTGTGTGTGTGTGTGTGTGTGTGCAAAAAAAAAACTTTATTAACATTATAAGTGAACCTCAAGGAATGTATTAAAATAATTAAAAAGTCCTTGTCATGACCCCTTTAAAGTGAAAGGTAAGACTTTAGTTTAGGGTCCAATTCTCACTATGAACTAGTTGCCTATTAGCATGTATATTACTAGGAGATTGGCTATTTATTAGTACTTATAAAGCACATATTAATGGCTTATTCTGCATGACCATATTCTACATCCCTAACCCTACCCCATTCTTAAACTTAACAAATACCTTACTAACTATTAATAAGCAGTAATTAGGAGTTTATTGAGGCAAAAGTCATATAGTTAATAGTATATTAATAGTGAGAATTGGACCCTAATCTAAAGTGTGACCAAATTAATTTACCAGCCATGTAGAAAATTAATTATTTTGAGTTCCTTATCATCATTATAAAGTGTTGCCTTATACTTTTCTCATGTGCATCCCTCATTGCAAAGCAGCTGTATACATGATGGGCCCTTTATTAAATATATACGGTAATGGGATGAAAAGTTTGCTAGATACCTTTAGTGCCTCTTGGGTACAACAGCAGTACCTGATGGACAACTGTTTGCATGGTTAACCTATACAACCTATACCTATAGATCTTTAACAACTAAATTCAACAATCCTTTTAAATTACATGAGAAGCATGTAAAGACTTTTATCATCCTGGGCACAGATTCTTGTCAGTGCTCCCATCAGGAAAGCGCTATCGAATCCTGAGGACAAATACAGAGAGGCTGAGAAGGAGTTTTTATCCTCAGGCAATCCGGTTACGTAACACACACACACACACACACACACACACACACACACACACACACACACACACACACACACACACACACACACACACACACACACACACACACACACACACACACACACTTTTATAAATTTATTTTGACTACTTTTATTCATGTTATTTTTGATATATAGATTTTTATGATTATATATTCATTATAAGGTATTGTTGTTTTTTATTGTTGCATTGTGGGACAATAAACTGTAGAACATCATGTCACTACATGACATCACACACGAATGTAATATGACAAATAAAGGACCTTGAACCTTGAAGCAGCAGAGAAGATGTTTTCATGGCACTTTCTCTCACCAACAACCGTCTGAATGGCTACGAAAATGCTCAATTTAAAAACCATGCACCTCACGGTGTTAGTCCAAAATCTGACAGCCTTCCACATCTATCTTCACCGGGGTGCGTGAGCACTGTGGTGCAGCGTCGGCGGAAAGTGGCCAGCGCATCCCGCTTTTAGATTGCAGACTTGATTACCTATTGATTTTCTGCAGCGTCCCCATTATGAGTATATCTGTAACAAATGCATAGAGCTCATTTTTTAGCTTATGGCACTCACTGAGCTCCCATCTTATCTAAAAGCCCGTTGCTTATTCATATAGAGTCAGACACTAGCACAGCAATATGTTTACATGAATGATTAGTCATTTTCAGCAGGCTGAAGTTTTTTTGGTCTTAATTACTACTAATGACAATCTCATAGCCTTGAGGAATAAATAAGCATTATCAAAAAGCGTTCACTGATGTTTTTTATTAATCAGTCATCATGTTGTCAATATGCAAACCATACATTACAAGCCACGCTTTGCAGTGACATCCATCCAGTTCACACAGACAATATCAAATGCTTTAAATGTGGATGCATGTACTATATACAGTATAACACATGTGTATGTGCGAGTGGTAAATACATGTGCTGACCTCTCAAGCCCCTTGTTTTAATCCTCCATGCTTTAAAGTGAATGACAACAGGAAGCCTGGAAACTTTGAATTAGATCACAGAAATCAGACGACAGCATCACTCCCTGACTTTGGACTGATGCACGTTGCCATGGCAACCCTTCAGTTCCATACCCTTCAAAACAATTAGAATTCAACACCGTTGCCACTGCCAATGCTCACCGCATCACACTCCAGTCCAGGGCTGTGGATGGATTGTGCAAATTGCATGCAGTTGAATCTGTCTCTCTCTCTCTCTCTCTCTCTCTCTCTCTCTCTCTCTCTCTCTCTCTCTCTCTCTCTCTCTCTCTCTCTCTCTCTCAAAAGCTTATCAGAAATGGAAACCGAGTCTATAGAGGCTGTAAACAGGGAGGACGCACGTAACTAGAGCAGGGAACCTGACTAATCGTTGTTTTTCAGTTGTATAATAGTATATTGGTTGTACCAGTTTTGCTCTGTATTCATTGGCTGGTTTGGTGCCCTTTTGCACAATCTAATTTACTTTAATGAGAACACTGCTGTCTGCAAGGTCACATTTTTCGACTTGATTTTAGACAAATCAATGCTTTGAGCATGCTCTCGAAGCTTTAGTTGCAATAAAAGACACTGTTTAAATGGATTACTTCTCTAATTACATGGAAAGATACAAATGGTTCTTTAAGAGATGGATTAGGAGTTGTTGCACTTGCCTTAATACTATTCACTAATTAGCATTGTATAACCATTGTAAGGGATATTTTGATCCATAATGAGTCTGTTCATTGTTCACATATATCTAATAATACCATAATTTGTGCTAACCAAATGACAATGTGATAAATCCAGGAATGTAGTGAACTAACTGACAACATTTGACAAGTTACCATTGAATCTCTGATCAAAACAATACAATTACAGAAACTTTATTGCATTAAAATAAATATATATTTACTCTGTCTGCATTTAAAATGTATATTAAGTACTGTGGTATTTTATGTTAGCTCAAAGACTTGGAACAGATGTGTCTATGCAAATGTGCGTGTGGTTGAAAAAAAACAATAGGTACATACAAGTACTCAGAAAGAAAAACTTGCATTGTTACCAAAGCAATCTGTCAAATAAATGCTTCACTTTTGATCTTTCCATTCATTTAATAATCCTGACACATTTTAATTTCCATAAAAATATTAAGCAGCCAGCTGTTTTCAACGTTGATAATAAGGAATGTTTCTTGAGCACCAAATCAGCATAGTAGACTGATTTCTGAAGGATCGTGTGACACTGAAGCCTGGAGTAATGATGCTGAAAAATCATCTTTACCAACACATGCAGGTATACATTGCATTTTAAAATAAATTCAAATATAAAAAAGTTATTTTAAATGGATTTTGGAATAGTTTCAACAGGGATTTTTTTGCTTTCTTTTTTTATCAAATAATTGTAGCTACAGTCTTGGTAAGCACGAGAGACTTCTTTAAAAAAACAATAAAAGATTTAACCAACCCCAAAATTCTGAACGCAGTTATCAGTGACAGTAACATCAACAGTGTAGATGATTCCTAACTCACATACAAAACGGCTCATTATCCTGGTGCCTTACTGCCCATTTTATGGGCAATCAGGTGGTATTTATTTTATTATGGACATTCAGACAATATTTACAAGCTTGTTTGTCGATCCATTTGTTGATAGAAACTACCAATGCAGGCATCTTTTGCACCTATACACTTGATCGGCAGGATTCTAAGTGTCCACAAAAGGTCAAAAGTGTCTTCCATTGAATTGAGCTGAGCTGTTAAAGGTGCCACTGTAGGCTGGGAGACAGCCATTACACAGCTGATTGATTAGCTGCCAGCAAAGACATGTTCCTGGGGAACGGGAGAGCCACGTTCCCCTACATCTGCATTCCCCGGTCTGTTCTGCTGGGTTGCACTCATTGTTTTCAATTGAGTTAGCAATTCAGCATAGATTCAATCAATTAAAGCAATATTGCTTCAATCTGCCATTTGAATGGCAATATTAAATTATCTGTCTAAGTATTTTGGCAGCATTAAACCTTGCATGGTGTGCTGTCCATAGAAGAAGCATCTCAACAGATGCTTCAGAAAATATTTCAGCAAGGTATCAGCTAATGACATTTAAGCTATTTATTTGATTTGATTTATTTTAATTTAAAATTTTTCTTTGTTTACTATGATTACAAAAAAGTCCAGTCTTTTAGGGATGTTGTATGTATTTTTAGTAAAGCATAAAAATAACTTAATATGTTTGCAGTTGTTTAGAAAACATGCTAAGTTCACATTCTTGTTTCTCCGAAAAACAGTTCAACAGCCAGTTATTCTACTTTGAAATGTGGGTTCAGTGTTAGAATGTCCCCTTTTTTTTTGGTCTGTGCGATCCCTCCCACTGCCAATTACCCAATAGTATTTCGACACCCTGTGTTGCCAATTGGATTGATATTTAGAGATTAATATTTAATTAATCGTAAATAGCACAGCGTAGAGGAGAATGACAGAGAACTACTTTAAATATTAATTTAGAATTTTGGGCATAAACGTATAAATTACACATACAGTAAAATGATTGACAATGAAAGATGACAAAGAATAGTGATTACAATATTTAATTCAAATAAATGAATGCTCGAACTGCTCTTATTCATCAGGTCTCACACACTTCAGCATCACGGTCACTAGTTTAGCACTGACACCCTGTGGTGAAATAATCTTGAATGTTTAACAGCTGCTGCTTTCTCAGATCAGCTTGGGTTAGATTAAAAATGCATGTACCGTTGAGTTTGGAAAATTCTCTATATATAATCATCAGAATATCTCTTCTCCTGTCTCTGAAAATGTCCAGTTTTTTTATCTTCTTGCAGACAATCATTTTAGGTGGCGTTTAGTCAACTAAGTTACTACAGCACATTGAAAATATACATAACCAGAAATAAATGAGATGTACTATTTCAAAACGGAAATTCTCACAAAGCTTAGTGCAAGTAGTCCATTGTGCTCTTTCCTGTTGTGAGTCCTCAATCTGGCACCCAGCGTGAGCTTCGAGGAAGAGGGGGCGGGGGAAAGCTCTCTCTCCAATATTTTGAATTTAGACTGCAGTACCCATTTCAGCCACTAGCTGTCAATATTACATACTGCACCTTTACCAACAAACAGTTTCGGTAGGTAATGGTTTTTTAAAACCTTTTTTTTTTTTTTTTTTAACTAGCATGAAGACAACATAATGTGCTTTAGCTGTTTGTTTGAGAACAAGGTTTGTTTTGGATTGTTACAATGTAAGTCTTTGTGTACATCTATATGTCCAGTTTTGCATTCTGGCACAGTGACAGACATTCGCATCTTTCCATTTGCTTCTGAAAAACATGCTGATTGTACAGAATTAATTGATCAAATCAATTTTTTTTTGTCTTTTATTGATGGATATAAAATAAACAAAAAGGACAGAAAACCAAAGAGACACTGATATTGTAGGAAAAGGTGTCATGTTGAACAAATCAATACTGAATTGGCTTAAAGTCAGCAGAGTCTGTTAAAGCTTGCGTGGAGGACTTGTTGCAGGCTGATTTTGATCTGGCTAGCTGTGTCTGAAGAGTGTGCTGATAAAGAATTCAACGCTACAGAACCTGTGAAGTATACCTTGGAGTTTTCCTCTCTCATCAAGTCAAGACAATGAAAAGGCTGGCAAGCCCTGATCTGGCTTAAAAACAGCTGAAGCAGTGGTTATGTCTCAAGACAAATACCCTCCTGCTTATTAAATGGCACGCCTCCTTACTCCAAAGAGGCTTGCCGCATGGTTTTCGTGTGTATGACAAAGAAGATCTTACCACAGACAAGCAATCACCATATCAGCAGAAAAAAGCAAAGTGTATCATGGATTACAAGGATTATTGGAGGCGCCACTTTGGAGTGGAGCTACAGGGCTGTTGCACTCTTTGCTGACTTGCAAAGCCTTGTCACTAAGCGTTGACTTGGGCGCTAGCCGTTCTGAAGAATTAAATTAAACACAAATTCCTGTCACAATATATTCATATTACAGCACAAAAGGAGCAAATAAATGTGGATATAACCAATTTAAAGGGTTAGTTTGCCCCAAAATATAAATAATGTCACCTTTTTTTCCCATGCAGTTATGAGGTCTGGAGCTTTCAATCTTCAAAAACTGTCACAGAAGCATACTTAAAGTATCATAAAAGTTGTCCATTTGACTTAAGTCTTTTAAAGCCATTTGATGTATTGAAAACATCCAACTCCAATTAATAATTTGCTCACAAATTGGATATCTTTGTAGTATCAAGGAGCTACACTGTAGCATGGGTGACACAACAGTCAGTTTTTATTTTGTGTTCTGCTGAAGAAAGAACAACATGATAGAATTTTCACTTCAGGATGAAACATTAATTGTGGAGGAAGATAATCATGTTTATAGTAACTGAGATTGAAATGACCAACAAAACAAAGATAAATATTGTAATTAGTTTGCTGTGTATTGGCAGGATGTTCTGCCATTCGGTTCAACATGCCGCTTTACTGCATCATTTTGTGCTCTCTGAAAATAAAGATTGACAAAGAAAAACAAGTAGGCACAGGGGGCAAAAAGAGACTACTACAGCAGAGAAGATGTACAGCAGAAAGGAAAATTAGATTGGTGGACAGAACAGACATGCCTATACCTACTACAATTCACTGCAGTTCCAAGGTGAAATGACCGCTAGTGGCAGTAAAACAGCAACAACTTTCATTTATTTTTTAAATGAATAATCAAATAAAACATTGTCAGATTCACATTCATCTGTTTTGGATAAAACTGAACCTACTTCTTGAGCAACTCACTGTATATTTTACTTTGAGAGTGTCACAAAACGTGCGCGGAGCAACATAATATAATTTTCCAGAAATGTTGCCACAGGAACGTATTTTCAATGAGGCATGTATTTCCAGTGAGGCTCGGTTGCACATATTAGCGTATGCACTGTGTGTTTTCATAGCTTATTCCCTCCTTCCCTGTCTTTTCCTCCATTTAGGGAGAGTCTGATTGAATAGGATGAAATGGGCAGCCTTGTCTCATTTTGTGTCTTTTCCATATGGGTGGAGATCTGTTACTTCATCATCCACTCACAGAGATGCAATTAAGCTTGTCACATCTGATAGCTTAAAGCCAACATATTCACTCACCAAGACACAAGTGCAATCAGAATATCAGAATAAAGCTGCTCTTCTTTTGACAAGTAGAATTTGATGTTCATATGCACTCTATTGGCAGAACAATGTGCACCTCTAGGTTTAGCTTGGCCCCGTTCCAGGAAAGAAAACTCGTAGTGAATTTTTTTAATTAATTTTTTTTTTATCTTTCCCTATTATATACAGTACTGTGCAATAGTCTTAGGGACCCCCAACAATGGTTTTAAGCCAGTTATTTAGATTTATTGCTGTAGTGTATCAGTAAGAAATATCAGTTTACATTTCCAAACATTCCATTTGCCATTAATTGTAATAATCCAGAGAGATTAGGAGTCTGACAACAGCCAGTGCTCCACATGGAGATCTGATCGAACCATCATCAACAGAAAAAAATGAGACAGAATAAATCCAGAAGAACTGCGGCAATGTCTTCGAGATGCTTAAAGAAACCTACAGTGCTGTGACAAGTTTTAGTCATATCTGTAAAAAAATTGTGAGGATTGTGAGAAAAAGTGACGATGCTTTAAAATGTCATAATTTTATGATAATAGTTATAAATAAATATAGCTGCAAGCAGCAATTTTCGATGTTAAAGCTTGACCTTTACGCTAAGCATGCTTAAACACATGCACACACATTTTATTTTAGATACAGTTATTTAAAATATATGGCAGGTAACCATATGTTTACTGCATATGTTCTCTGTATAACAACATTTTCAGTTTTCACATTACTCATAATGTGGCACAATTGTCAAAACGAATGCTTCAATAGAAATGTGTGCTTCAAAGAAGTGATTAAATGACAAAATGTGATTGTAAATGTTACAATAGTGATTTTTTAATGTCCAAGTATGAATTATAGAAATATATTAGTGAGTACTATGAAAAAAAAAATACTATTATAACCATCAGATGGCAGCAGAGGACCACTCATTGGCTTACTTTCATTTTAAAAGTTTCTGTTTTAAAAGTGTTAGTTTGTCTCCACAAAAGCAAGGCACATTTTCCGAGTCTGAAATTTTCACGTGTTTTTTCGTATTCATTATTCGGTGGCTCTGAATTGTCAAAACACCTCTCAAAATCCTTGCTACGGATGCAAACAACACAGAAAATTTAACCCGATTTGATTTTTTTTGAGACTGACGAAAGTTTCAGGGACTGAGGTTGTGTCACTGAGACTTGGACTAAGCCTGGCGAGTTGTTTCCGTTTTCGGAACTGGTGCCTCGCGGCTGTCATTTTATAAACTCCCCGCGTTTGTTTGTTTTTTGGGGGTTTTGTCACTGTTTTTAAAGATACTCTTCACTGTCGACTTCTACCTACTGGCTCATATCACAGTTTTGAGGTGCAACTCTTACAACTAGTCTTTTGATTTTACTCAGTGGGTTTCTGGTCCAACACGTATCCATGGCCACACCCTTGATCTGATTTTTACCCATGGTTTCTCTATTTTGAACATAGAAATTAATAGTGGAAATTAAAAATGCAAATATTTTTATTTACTAATGACAAAAAAAATTGTCATAAACCTCAAGTTCTTTTTTCCACTATTAACTCGGTTTTAAATCCTTCTGTGCATTCTATTTTAGAGCCCTCTACTGCTCTCTGTAACAATTTTGGAAAGTTCTTTACATTTACATTTATTCATTTAGCTGACACTTTTATCCAAAGCGACTTACAATTTCTATATTTCAGAGGTCGCACGCCTCTGGAGCAACTAGGGGTTAGGTGTCTTGCTCAGGGACACATTGGTGTCTCACACCAAAGGCATGTGTCTTATCCACTGCGCCATCACCACTTTTGTTGATAAGATCACAACTTTAAGATCTCAGTATATACTATGCATGAGGTTCCATTATGTTCTTCCATCTGGTCTAAGTTTGAGCTGATTGACCTGGATTCATGTAATGAAATTGTTGGTCACCAAAAACCAACTATCTCTCCTCAGGATATTATTCCACCTTTTTTCCTGAGACAAATTATGGACACAGTTGGTCCTGGCCTTTTATTGGTTATTAAGAAGTGGCTGTCTACTGGTTCCTTCCCTAACAGTCTTAAAGTTGCTGTAGTGATGCCATATCTTAAAAAACAAACTTGGATCCTTCCTGTCTTTCTAACTTCCGTCCTATTTCTAATCTACCTTTTATTTCGAAGATCCTTGAGAAAGTTGCACTGACTCGATTACAATCATACTTGGCTGTAAATTCTCAGCATGAAACGTTTCAATCTGTTTTTAAAGCTTTACACAGTACTGAAACTGCCCTTTTAAGAGTTTCAAGCGATATTTTCACAGAAACTGATTCTAGTAAATCCATTGCATTAGTTTTATTAGCCTAGATCTGAGTGCTGCATTTGATTTAGTCAACCATGAGGTCCTGTTGAGACGTCTGGAGATATATTTGGGCTTTCGTGGTGTAGTCTTACAGTGGTTCCGTTCTTATCTGACCAACAGATGTTTTAGTGTTCGTATAGGTCATCAGTCCTCCTCTAGTCTACTTCTAAATTGTGGAGTGCCACAGGGATCAATCCTCGGCCCAGTATTGTTTACCCTGTAAATGCTACCTCTGGCTTCCTTTTTTAATAAATACGGAGTAACCTTTCATCTATGCGCTGATGATACTCAGATCTACTTTCCTTTAAAACATAACGATAAAATGGTATAAAACCCCTGCTGGCCTGTTTAAATGAACTTAAGCTTTGGCTGTCACGTACTTTTCTAAATTTAAATGAAAATAAAACTGAAATAATTATATTTGGGCCCAAGGAAAACGTCTCGGGTTATGACTATAACCCTTGTTCCCTGAGAAGGGAACGAGACACTGCGTCGTTGAAAACGACTCTTTGGGGGACGCTCCCTTAGCGTGCGTCTCTGAAGTATGAATGAAACTATTCCAATCCTGATTGGTGTTGCGTCATGACGTAACATGTGACGGCATGACTGGATGCATAAAAGCGACGCCGGCACACACACACACTAGCCTAGCGATGAAGCAAGACGCTCTCAGGCCCTAAGGGGCGTGGCAGGACGACTCAGTGTATCGTTCCCTTCTCAGGGAACAAGGGTTATAGTCATAACCCGAGACGTTCCCTTTCGAGGGAACTCGCACTGCGTCGTTGAAAACGACTCTTTCGGGAATGAATGCCCACTAGGCCACGCACCGAAATAGGCCTGCCCTGGAGTGAAACTAATTCAGGCACTCAGCTAGGATGAGAGCACATGTGCGCCAGGCGTACTAGGGAGGTGTAGACTATAGAACCTAAAGAAAGTGTTGCGGGGTAGCTCAACCGGCTGCCTCACAGATCTCCTGGAGGGGCACTCCCGAGAGGAGGGCCCTAGAGGACGCCATGCGAAGCCATGCTTCTAGTCGAATGAGCCCTTATGGCCAGAGGTGAAGGCAAAGCTCTGACGGGGCAGAGTAAATAAACTTCTCTTCTTCTGCCGACACATGAGGTGGAGGATGGAACGCCTGAAGGGTCGTAGACCTAGCCGTATTAGCAGGCACTTTTGGCACATAGCCCAGTCTCGGGTGAAAAAGGCCTTAACCTTGCCAGGGGCAAACTCCAAGCAAACTGGTGTCACTGCCAGGGCTTGGAGATCTCCCACCCTCTTAAGAGAGGTGATGGCTAAGAGAAAGACCAATTTGTAAGTAAGATCTTTAGGCGAAACTGACTGAAGAGGTTCGAAGGGGGCCAGGGATAACCCTTCCAGAACCACTGCCAGGTCCCAGGCCGGAACCCTGGACCTGGTTGTCGGTCTCATCCTCCAAGTACCACGGAGAAAACGAATGACCAGTTGGTGCCTCCCCAGAGGCCCATCACTTAATGGCGCGTGGAAAGCCGCAATAGCAGCCACATATACCTTAAGCCTGGAAGGGGAGAGACCCGCAGAGAAACGATCTTGAAGAAACTCCAGAACTGAAGCCACCGGGCAGTTAACTGGGTCTAAATTATGTTCTCTACACCAAGTGACAAAAACATTCCATTTGAGGCCATATAATCTCCTAGTAGATAGAGCTCTAGAGCTAAGTATGGTTTCAACCACCCCGGCTGATAGACCAGCATTTAGGTACTGAACCCCCTCAGAGGCCAGGCCCACAGTTTCCACAGCTCTGGGTGAGGGTGGAAGATTGTGCCCTCCGCCTGAGACAATAGATCCCTCCTCAGAGGAATCTGCCATGGCTGAGCTATCAGGAGTGAAATGATGTCTGAAAACCATACTCGGGTCGGCCACATTGGGGCAACCAGAAGTAGACTGATGCCCTCCTGACGGACCCTCTCCAGGACTGCCGGAAGCAGAGCGATTGGGGGAAATGCGTACAGGCGAAGCCTCGGCCAGGCCTGTACCATGGCATCCAACCCCAGTGGGGCTGGATGTGAGAGGGAGAACCAAAGTGGGCAGTGGGACGTCTCTCGAGACGCGAATAGATCCACTTCCATGGGTCCAAACCTCTCCCATATCAACTTCACCACATCTGGGTAAAGTCTCCATTCTCCTGGGCCTCAGCCCCTGCCGTGACAGGTTGTCTGCTCCCTGATTCTGAACCCCCGGAATATACATAGCTCTGATAGACAGTATTTCCCTTGGGACCAAAGAATAACCTGATGCGCCAGTCTGCACAGAGGGCTCGATCTGAGTCACCCTTGTCGGTTCAGATAAGCTACCACTGATGTATTGTCCGATCGTACTAGGACATGGTAACCCTTGATGTCTGGAAGGAAGCTCCTCAGAGCCCTGAACACAGCCAACATCTCTAGACAATTTATGTGCGAAAAACGATGATGCTCCTCCCACAGACCCCTGGCAAAGCGGCTGTCCATGACCGCGCCCCAGCCAGTGAGGGAGGCGTCTGTCGAGACGGTTTTCCAGCGACATGACGCTCCTAACACTGGCCCTTGGGACAGGAACCAAGGTTTCTTCCATATTATTAGAGAACGAAGGCATCTGCGTGTTACTCTGATTATACAAAATGGATTCCCCTCGGGGGAAAACCCCTTGGCTTTCAGCCACCACTGAAGGGGCCTCATGTGTAGAAGGCCCAAAGGTATAATGTTGGATGCCGCTGCCATGAGGCCCAGCAGTCTTTGAAATTGCTTTACAGTGGTGGCCTGGCCTAGCTTTAACTTTGACACCATCGCCAGAATGGACTCGATATGCGCCGGAGACATGCGTGCCTGCATCGTAGTCGAGTTCCACACAACTCCCAGAAACGTTGTGGACTGGGACGGTTCTAACACACTCTTCTTTGTGTTGAGTCTCAACCCCAATTTTTGAATGTGGCCAAGGACAGACCTCGATGCCGAACTGCCATTTCTCGAGACTGGGCCAGAATGAGCCAGTTGTCGATATAATTCAGTATGAGGATGCCCTGAAGTCTTAGTGGAGCAAGTCCTGCATCCATACATTTGGTGAATGTGCGGGGAGAGAGCTAGGCCGAACGGAAGAACCCGATATTGGTAAGCTTCGCCCCCGAAAGCGAACCTCAGGAACCTCCTGTGACATGGAAGGATGGATACGTGAAAATAGGCGTCTTTTAGATCTATCGTGACAAACCAGTCCTCGGATCTGATTTGACTCACGATGACAGGAATAGTGAGCATTTTGAACCTGAACTTCCTCAGAGACCGGTTCAAAACCCTGAGATCTAGAATTGGCCTCAACCCCCCATCCTTCTTTGGAACTATAAAGTACCGGCTGTAAAATCCGGACTCCCTGTCTGATTGAGGAACACGTTTTATGGCCTCCTTTAGCAGCAGAGATTGCACTTCTTGTTCCATCACCTGAGCAGTGCTCTGGAACCACTGTAGTCTGCACCACCCCAGAAAATTTGGGGGGGGCGGTGCCCGAACTGCAATCTGTACCCTGACTTTATTATATGCAGGACCCATGCAGATATGTTGGGAAGATGATACCATGCCTCTACAAAATCTACTAAGGGAACCAGCCTCTCGAGACTGGCCTCTGGTGTTTTTCGAGCATCCTTCTCGACCCCCTGAAGCGGAAGACCGGCAGGCTGTAGTCTATATGGCTTTCGTGACCATAACTGATGGTCGTTTTTTATTTTTTGAGAAAAAAGACACACAGTGCGTTCGATGGAAGATGATGTGGCCCGAAGCGTCACCGACGGCGGGCAACCTCAGAGGTCCCAGCACCCTGGCTAGGACCTCTTTCCTGAAGCCCTCCTAGCCTGAAGGACATCCCTCAAATCACCCTTCTGGCTGGGGGGGCTTCTGCTGGGAGCGTTTACTCCTTTGCCAAGCTCCCGGAGGAGGGGCTCTAGAGGAAACACTCTCCTTTTGCTCTGCACGGTGTGAAGAGCTGGTTGATGGCTGGGGCTGATGTTCTTGCCCCACCCTACTCGATTTGGACTTGGATTTACGGGGGAGGAACTGCTGGAACGCCGCAGATTGCTTCTTCGCCTCCTGAAACCTGTCGACGACCGATGTAACGGCGTCGCCGAACAGGCCAGAAGGCGAAAGCGGCGCATCCAGCAAAACAGATTTATCTCTTTCTTTTAAACCTGACAAATTCAGCCACAGATGCCTGTCCGTGGCCACCATAGCTGCCATAGAGCGGCCAATGGCGCAGGCCGTCTCTTTAGTGGCCCGGAGAGACAAATCTGTGGCCTTGCGCAACTCCGCTATATCTTCTGGAGTTGGCCCCTCCCCCTCGTCCAAATCTTTCAGGAGGTCGGCCTGGTATGCCTGCAAGATAGCCATAGAGTGCAGACATGAACCAGCCCGACCTGCCGCCATGTAAGCCCTGCCTATTAAAGCAGATGTATCTCTGCAGGGCTTACTAGGCAGCGCCGGGGTTTTAAAGGTAGATGCCGCCTCAGGAGAGAGGTATCCGGCTAACGCCTCTTCTACTCTAGGCATCTTCCCATAACCCATATCCCGTGCCCCCACGACGTTGCTATAATCAACGACAGATGGAAAGGAGACACGGGACGAATGCGGTTTATCCCACGATCTCGAGATCTCTTTGTGGAGATCGGGGAAAAACGGCAAACCCCGGCGCTGAGGCTGTGACCTGTGCCGCAGGAAACGCTCGTCTAACTTGCTTCTGACTTGCGTTCCCTGCTCATCTTGTGGCCAGCTGATGTTAAGTCTGGCAACGGCACGAGTCACAACCTCCACCAGCTCCTAATAAGCTTGGCCATGAACTGGCACGCTCGAACACGGTCATCCTCGATGCTGATCACCTCTGCCTCCTGGGAAGCAGAGAGCTCAAGCACCGGGACCTGGTCGTGGGCAGAAGAAGCCGCAGCGCGGGCTTCTGCACCACTCACAGGGGCTTCAGGATCCTCAGATGAAGAATGAGAAAGTGCCGCAGCAGTCTCATTCTCATCTGCAAGATCCTGCTGCGAACCCTACGATCTGAGTTGCCGCGCCGCCTCAACAGACGCGGGACCAGAACCGCAGGGAACGCGAGCCTGACCGAGCTCATCAAAGCACGCCAGCCGGGAGCGCAGCACCCTTATGGGTAGTGCTTCACAGTGTACGCAGACAGCTCCCTCGAGAGCTGCCTGGGCGTGCTGCGCTCCCAAACAGTTCACACACAAAACATGCGTGTCCCCATGCGTAATAAAACGAGGACAGGGGTGCACACACATTCTGAACTGTTGGCTGGCCATAATATATATATATATATGTATATATGAGGAATCAGACAAACCAAATAAGACAGACAGTCGTAACATAGAGTGCTTGCTGAAGAGCGAAAAGCTAGTGTGTGTGTGTGCCGGCGTCGCTTTTATACATCCGGTTATGCCGTCACATGTTACGTCATGACGCAACACCAATCAGGATTGGAATAGTTTCATTCATACTTCAGAGACACACGCTAAGGGGGCATCCCTCAAAGAATCGTTTTCAACGACGCAGTGCGAGTTCCCTCGAAAGGGAACTGTGCACTTGATGTTGACCGTGGTCATCTTGCACCATATGAAACTCAATGCGCTAGAAATCTGGGCTTTCTGTTTGATCATAACCTAAAATTTGATCCAAAAAGGATCTAAACCTTATTTAGATCCATGCTTTTGTTACATTGCGATTTGACTACTGTAACTCACTTTATACAGTATTGGTGTCTCTCAGTCTTCCCGACTGAAAGACAAAACGCAGCTGCTAGACTCCTCACTGGGACCCGTAAGTATGAGTCGATTACCCCTATTTTCTCCACACTGCACTGGTTACCTGTCAAATTTAGAATTGATTTTAAAATTGTATTATTTGTTTATAAAGCATTCAACAAATTGGCCCCACAGTACCTGACTGATCTACTTTGTCCGTACACTCCCTCTAGAAGTCTAGCGATATAGCGAATATCACTGTCTACTCATGGTGCCTAGATCTAGACTTAAAAAAACAAGGTGACCACGCTTTTGCAACTGTGGGCCCAAAACTTTGGAACAGTCTACCTCTCCACATTAGATTAGCTCCTTCTGTTTCCTCCTTCAAATCTTCTTTAAAGTGTGCCTTATAAATAAATATTGTATTTGTATTGTATAAGTATGCGTCCTTTAGATCTCTCATAATGGACCAGTCCTCGGACTTGATTTGATTCACTATCAACGGGATTGTTAAGACCAGTTTAACTGCTGAAGATCTATGATCGGACACAACCCCCCATCTTTTTTTAGGAACTATAAAGTACCAGCTGTAAAAACCGGACTCCTTCTATGGAGGAGAAATACATTCTATGGCCTCTTTCACCAAGAGGGACTGAACTTCCCGTTTCAACATCTGACCCTGCTCGGGGCCCACCACAGTGCACAGCACACCTTTGAATTTCAGTGGCCGAGACCTCTTCCCCCGAAACCTTCTTTGAGGGAATAATGGTCTTCAGCACTCTCTTTTTTTCTTGACGGTATGAAGAGCTGGAGGCTGGGGGAGTGATCAGATGCCAATGTCTCTTCCACCTGCGGCATCATCCCATTGCCTCTTTCAAGAACAGTAAGCCCTGATGCAGAGACAAACGTACAAATAGGATGTACAACAGTAAATGACAGTTTCACACACAGAGCACTTGTTGACGAACAGAAGCTGTCACACTGTACGTCGCAATGTAATGGCAAACAGAATTGGACTAGTTTCACACATGCTTCAGAAAAGTTCCCCAAAGTCATTAGACGCAGCATGAGTTTCCTCGAAAGGGAACGATTCTTGGACATTGTTAGTGGACAAATTCAAATAAACTAGTGTAAAACAATGTGTTGCTTCATGGCTGAAGAAACTTCAGTCAGAATTTATTTGAAGGTGTCCTTGTTACAGTGTAACTACACATTTAAGTACTGAGTTGTATTAATTAACTATGTGTACTTGCAATATGGTTAGAATAAGGGTTATAATGCATTGGTTTAGGTTGCATAATTTATAGTTATTAGTATAGTAATGACATGTAACGTGAAACAATGACACAGTAAAATAAAGTGTTAACGAAACGTCCATACAGAACATTCTGGGGCATGGCACCACATAACAGGAATCTATGGCCACTGCTCTGGAAAACACTTATGTTATTCAGTTCCCCCCTCCATTTAAACTCTCTAACATAATGCTTGTTATGTGCACATTTTAATCTACTTCTGTTGTTCCCTTGTCACTTGTAACCTGCATTTTTGTTATTTATGCTAATAAGTCACCTGTTTGTGTCTCTAAGTCCTTATTTGTCATAAACTCTGTGTTTATTATGAGGCTGTCAATAGTTTTTTTCAGGGCTTAATTATGCCTCATTATGCTAAATATGCAACATTACAGGACTCATGTTATCTGTTGGATGGATTAACAAGAATGAATCATTAAACATCCCTGGGAAACACAGCTGAAATACCTTGCACGTATAAACCTGAGAAATCAACAGCTTCAAATGAAGCGTGAGCTCTGCTGCTAGAGCTTGAGCTCACCATGTCAGTGACTGGATGAGCACCAGATAAAGAGCACTGCTAATGGCCCACTAGACTGTGCAGGAAAAGGAAAGGAAGGAGATGTGGCCTGCGTGACCCAGCCTCAGAGCTCTTCTCCTGGATGCTGATTAGCTGGCTCCCCTCTCTGTGCTTCAGCCTGTCAGGGGTTCCGCTGAGCCAGGTCTTTCCAGGGCCTCCAGGGACCCTGTGTAGGGGAATATTTGTGCTGCCGCAAGACCCACTAATCTTTTGTTCGCTTCTTGCAGTGAGAGTGGGAGGTGGACGTGGTCTTTGGCATGTATGATATGAAACTCACGACCAGGGATCAGGCAAGACTAGTGCTGCCCTCTGAGCCCATAATTCAGTTTTTGGATAAGACAGCAAGACAATTTGGACTATTTGGATTACTAGTCGGCTTTACTAGGAGTGCTTTATATCTGTAGTAAAAGTGATGTTGTGACTGACAGCTGGAGTATAGTATCAATATTAAGGCTGTCAATTCAAAACTAATTATTTTATTATGCTACACATGTCATTGTTTGCTGAGAAAAACTTTGAAATTGCTCTCAAGTTGTTTTGGTAATTCACAATGAATTGTTACAATGGAAGAAGCCCTTATTGTATGTTGTTAACTAATTTTATTTAATTAATTACATTAACTGAATGTTTAATTGAAAGCTCTAATGAAGATATATAGTATAATTTAATTTAATTAACATTGTGATGGCTTTACATGATACTGGCTGGGTTACTTGGCTGGATTTTATTTCACTAACATGGTACTGTCACAAGACGAGTGTAGACAGGATCCAATACAAAGTAATTTTAATATTACAATAAACACAGGAACAGACAGAAGGTTTAACAATGCGTAGGGGTGTAACGATATATCGTGGTACGATGTATCGCAATGCAAAAATGTTTCGATATGTATCGTAGAGTTATGCCGTTTTAATTTTTTTTAACGATATGACATCTGTTTTATCCTATTGGTTGCGCTACCGCACCCACGTCACGCTTGCATTCACTGCATTCATGCTCAGATGAATCGCTTGAACTGAGCAGTAGCAGGGCAAAATGAGTTCGACTGAAATTGAAATAGAGGATGCCCCGTCCACTTACAAGTCCTACGACTGGCAGCATTTTGGTTCCCCTTCGAGGGAACTCGCACTGCGTCGTCGTCGTGACGACACTATGGGGAACGCCCTTAGCGTAACGCATCTGAAGTATGAATGAAATCTGTCCAATCCTGATTGGTGCTGCGTCATAAAATAGTAGATGATGGCACAACCGGAAGATACAAAGGGACGCCGGCACACACACACATTAGCTTTTTGCTCTTCAGCAAGCGCTCTGTGTCAAACTGTCTGTCCTATTTGGTGTTGTTTGTCCCATAAGAATTGTCCTAAATAAGCTGCATTGCAATATAGAATCTATTGTGGCTCAGATCTCGCGTTGGCCGAGGCAGCGCGTTGATTACGGGTCTAATTTGCAATAAAGATTCTGTGACTAGGATCTCGCGTTGTCGAGGCAGCGCGTAGATTAGAGGTCTGCATTGCAATACAGAATCTATAGTGGCTCGGATCTCGCATTTGCCGAGGCAGCGCGTTGATTACGGGTCTACTCTGCAATAAAGATTCTGTGACTTGATCTTGCGTTGTCGAGGCAGCGCCTAAATTAAAGTTCTTACATTGCAATACAGAATCTAGTGGCTCAGATCTCGCGCTTACCGAGGCAGCGCGTAGATTACGGGTCTGCTTTGCAATAAAGATTCTGTGTGTGTGCGAGGCACGAACAGTCAGCTCCTGAGGGTGCTGGCTGTGTTCATTGAGAAACATCTCGACGCGCACAGCCGTGCGTTTTTGGGTGTTTCAGCCTCGCGCTCGTTGATTTTCTTCTCGAGAGATGAAAACAAAATATATTGTGAACGACTCGAATCTTGCGTTTGCCGAGGCAGCGCGTAGAGTACGGGTCTGCAATGAAAGGGACACACGCGATCTGTGAAATAATACTGTTTGGGTGCGAGGCATTCACAGTCAGCTCCTGAGGGTGCTGGCAGCTGTTCATTGAGAAATATCTCGACGCATATATCCGTGCGCTGTCGGATATTTCAGCCTCGCACCTGTTGACTTTCTTCTTGAGGGATGAAAGCCAAATATATTGTAACGACTCGAATCTTGCGTCTGCCGAGGCAGCCTGCAGATTAGAGACCGTATAATACAAAACAGTATTGTCTGGTGTTATGGCTGCATTTAATTTTATGAAATTAAAATGATGGAATATTATCAGATAATATTATAAATGAATAAGTTAGATATTTTAATTCAGCCTAGCATTCAGACCGTGTTTCACTTATACAGTGTTTATCACTGCATTTAATTCTGAGAAATTAAAATGATGAGCAGCGAACGCACGCTGCTCTGTCTGCCGCCCCAAGGGCTTGCGGCCAGGCAGTGCTCGTGTTTGCCCATCGGGAACGGTTTTCGATTATTCCCATCCGGTCCTCCGCTTCAGGGTGTCCAGAGCAAAACCGAAAGAGCCTCCCCTCAGGGAAGCCCTCAGGAAGTCGATGTCTGTATCCCGCCGTTAAGTGCGCTTCGGGACACATCGGTTTCCAGTGAACGCACGCTGCACTTTCTGCCCCACAGGCTTGCGGCCAGGCATCAATCGCTTCTGCCCATCGAGAATCGTTTTCGGTCGAACCCTGCCGGAGATCCGCTTCAGGGGGTCGAGAACGAATCCCAATTGATACCTGAAGCCAGACTCGAGCAGCCGGACCGCTGAGAGCTGTCCCCCCCGGAGCGGAGCGATCGAGGTCGCTTCCCCCCCAGAGCTCTCGGGAAATCAGTGCTGTGTTCCCGCCAGCCAGTACGCTTCGGGCCACGCTGATTTCCCGCGTACGCACGCCGCTCCAGCCGCCTCTAGTAAGACCTGCGGCTGGGCAGCGAACGCGTCCGCCCACCCAAAATCGTTGCCACTTCCTGCCGGCCAGCCGCTTCAGGGGGTCGGGAACGAGTCTTGGGTAACACCCGAGGCCAGCCTCGAGAGGCTGGTTCCCTTAGTAGATTATCTCGGCGCATGGTCATGCCTTCCGAATATATCTGCGTGGGCGCTGCGTACTGTAGAGCTGGGTTAAAGGCTGCAGTTCAGCTCCCCTCCCCCAAAGTTCAACGGGGTGGTCTGGACTGTAGTCGGCCCAGAGCAGGTTTGGGTTATGGAACAGGAAGTTCAATCTCTGGTGGTCAAGGAGGCCATATAATGTGTTCCTCTGCCAGAAAGGGAGTCCGGGTTCTACAGCCGGTACTTCATAGTTCCCAAGACGGATGGGGGGTTGCGTCCAATAATAGACCTCAGGCACTTGAATCGTTCTCTGTGGAGGTTCATGTTCAAGATGCTCACAATTCCAGCCATCGTGAGTCAGATCCAGTTCGAGGACTGGTTTGTCACGTTAGATCTGAAGGACGCATACTTCCATATATCCATCCTTCCATGTCACAGGAAGTTCCTGAGGTTCGCTTTCGGGGGCGAAGCGTACCAATATCAGGTTCTTCCCTTCGGCCTAGCTCTCTCCCCTCGCACCTCCCGGGCCGCTCAAGCTTCTGTGCGACCCGTGAGCGGCGTGAATGCTGAAATCTTGATTGTTGTTTTTATGTGTTTTTACATTTGTTTTTTACGTCGGCGTGCACTTTTTAAATCTTTTTTATCTTTTATCTGTTAATCTGGAGCCATGGATTGTGTCTATCTGGTACTCTTGATTACGATTCTTAATCGATTTACCTGGGGAAGTGATGGCGGCGGCGGAGAGGCTGGTTACAGGATTATCTACCTTCGTGAGCTACTGCTCGAACTCCGTCCTTTTGCACCTGCTGACAGTGACAACAGTCCATATCTGGTTCGCAGCAAAGATAATGCTACAATAGGGGATATACATAAAGTTCCCAAAAGTCACCGGAGGAAGAGAGGAAGGAGAGGCGGTGTACAACGGCGACTAAGAAGATTTGGGTTGGCTGATAGACGCCTGCTCCCTCCGCTGCCTACCATTCTTCTTTCCAATGTACAGTCCATTCGGAATAAAGTTGATGAACTGGAGGCTTACGCTAGGTGTAAGCGTGACTTTAGAGACACATGCCTGCTGGCTTTCACTGAGACATGGCTGGGAGAGGCGGACAGGAATGAGGATCTACGCATTAGCGGCTTCGGGTGCCCTGTGCGCATGGACAGGTCACCTGTCATAACAAACAAATCCACCGGGGGAGGAGTCTGCTTCTACATCAATGAGAGGTACTGTAACATCGTCACTGTTCGGGAGGAAATCTGTACCCCTGACCTCGAGCTGCTATCTATTTCTCTTCGCCCTTTCTATCTTCCAAGGGAGTTTCCACAGCTCTTCTTTACCCTGGTATACATTCATCCGCGTGCAAACGCCTCCTCAGCTGCTCATTTGATCGCGGAAGTGACCACCAGACTCAATGCTCTCTCACCTGATGCTCCAAAAAAAATTTATGGGAGATTTTAACCACTGTCAGATACATAAGACACTAAAAACATATGAGCAATGTATTACCTGTGCAACAACAAGGAAAAAATCCACCATTGACTTATGCCTCGGCTCAGTGCCTGGTGCTTTTAAATCCATGCCCAAGCCTGCTTTTGGTGCATCCTACCATAAAAGTGTCTTCCTGATACCTACTTATAAATACATCTGTAAGCAACAGGAGAAAATTGTGAAGACGGTGAAATGCTGGACGGAAAATGGTATTGCTAGTTTACAAGCATGTTTTGAATGCACAGACTGGGACGTGTTTTATAGTTCCTGCCTTGATTTGAATGAACTTACACAAACTGTGTCAACTTATATATCTTTCTGTGTTGACAGTAATATTCCCTGTAAAAACATCACAGTATTCACTAACAACAAACCATGGGTTACTAAAGAATTCAAAAGTGTTTTAACCAAAAAGAAACGCATTTTTTATACAGGGAGTAGCCAGGGAAAGAAGGAAATCAATAGAGAAGTAAGGAATGGGATAAGGGAAGCTAAACTCATGTATAAGGATAAGGTGGAACATAAATATAGTAGTGGGGATCTTCATGCAGCTTGGAGGGGTACTGTCACGGAACACACACTGGAGGCAGAAAATCCAAAAGCAGTAATTTAATATAAAAGGGCAATCCAAACTCTTAGTCATCCAGGCAGGGGTCAAAAGTCCAATAAGGCAATCCAAAACATAAAATACAAACGAGAACCAGTCTGATACAAATAACGGAAGTGTGGGGACATAATACAAGGACTCCGTGACACATACTGAAACAGACAGGGTTATATACACAGGGAATCGACAATGATAATGGGGAATTGGCTGAGTGCAATGATCAGTGATAAGAAACAGCTGAGTGCAATGATGAGACAAAGGATCGTGGGAAATGTAGTTCATAAGTGAAGGACACCGTGGGAAAGGAGGACATCTAGTGGACATCAGGGGAACACAAACCCAACACTGTGACATAACCCCCCCTCTACGGAGCGGCTACCAGACGCTCCATGACAACAACAAGAAACACAGAAAACACAACACAATATAATACAAGAGGTTCAGGAGGGAGGTGGAACGGTGGAGGATCAGGGGGAGGGAAGGTGGGCCAGGTCCATGAAGGGAGACAGGAACAAGGAGTGAGGGTTTAACCGGGGACCGGGGCAAAACAAAAAATCTATCGGGCATCCAGGGGTAAACACAAAGTCTATCGGGATGCCAGGGTGAAACGCACAGTTCATCGGGAGGCCAGGGCGAGACGCAAAGTCCATCGGGCGGCCAGGGCGAGACGTAAAGTCCATCGGGCGGCCAGGGCGAAGAAGACCTCTCGGGCGGCCAGGGCGGCAAAGACCCCTCGGGCGGCCAGGGCGGCAAAGACCTCTCGGGCGGCCAGGGCGGCAAAGACCCCTCGGGCGGCCAGGGCGGCAAAGACCCCTCGGGCGGCCAGGGCGGCGAAGACCCCTCGGGCGGCCAGGGCGGCCCCTCGGGCGGCCAGGGCGGCGAAGACCCCTCGGGCGGCCAGGGCGGCGAAGACCCCTCGGGCGGCCAGGGCGGCGAAGACCCCTCGGGCGGCCAGGGCGGCGAAGACCCCTCGGGCGGCCAGGGCGGCGAAGACCCCTCGGGCGGCCAGGGCGGCGAAGACCCCTCGGGCGGCCAGGGCGGCGAAGACCCCTCGGGCGGCCAGGGCGGCCCCTCGGGCGGCCAGGGCGGCGAAGACCCCTCGGGCGGCCAGGGCGGCGAAGACCCCTCGGGCGGCCAGGGCGGCGAAGACCCCTCGGGCGGCCAGGGCGGCGAAGACCCCTCGGGCGGCCAGAGCGGCGAAGACCCCTCGGGCGGCCAGGGCGGCGAAGACCCCTCGGGCGGCCAGGGCGGCGAAGACCCCTCGGGCGGCCAGGGCGGCGAAGACCCCTCGGGCGGCCAGGGCGGAGCAGACACCGGCTCAGGAACAGCAGACACCGGCTCAGGAACAGCAGACACCGGCTCAGGAACAGCAGACACCGGCTCAGGAACAGCAGACACCGGCTCAGGAACAGCAGACACCGGCTCAGGAACAGCAGACACCGGCTCAGGAACAGCAGACACCGGCTCAGGAACAGCAGACACCGGCTCAGGAACAGCAGACACCGGCTCAGGAACAGCAGACACCGGCTCAGGAACAGCAGACACCGGCTCAGGAACAGCAGACACCGGCTCAGGAACAGCAGACACCGGCTCAGGAACAGCAGACACCGGCTCAGGAACAGCAGACACCGGCTCAGGAACAGCAGACACCGGCTCAGGAACAGCAGACACCGGCTCAGGAACAGCAGACACCGGCTCAGGAACAGCAGACACCGGCTCAGGAACAGCAGACACCGGCTCAGGAACAGCAGACACCGGCTCAGGAACAGCAGACACCGGCTCAGGAACAGCAGACACCGGCTCAGGAACAGCAGACACCGGCTCAGGAACAGCAGACACCGGCTCAGGAACAGCAGACACCGGCTCAGGAACAGCAGACACCGGCTCAGGAACAGCAGACACCGGCTCAGGAACAGCAGACACCGGCTCAGGAACAGCAGACACCGGCTCAGGAACAGCAGACACCGGCTCAGGAACAGCAGACACCGGCTCAGGAACAGCAGACACCGGCTCAGGAACAGCAGACACCGGCTCAGGAACAGCAGACACCGGCTCAGGAACAGCAGACACCGGCTCAGGAACAGCAGACACCGGCTCAGGAACAGCAGACACCGGCTCAGGAACAGCCACAAGAACTGTAATAGTCACAAAAACAGACACACACACAGAAACAGGCACTGGCTCTGGAACAGGCACTGGCTCTGGAACAGGCACTGGCTCTGGAACAGGCACTGGCTCTGGAACAGGCACTGGCTCTGGAACAGGCACTGGCTCTGGAACAGGCACTGGCTCTGGAACAGGCACTGGCTCTGGAACAGGCACTGGCTCTGGAACAGGCACTGGCTCTGGAACAGGCACTGGCTCTGGAACAGGCACTGGCTCTGGAACAGGCACTGGCTCTGGAACAGGCACTGGCTCTGGAACAGGCACTGGCTCTGGAACAGGCACTGGCTCTGGAACAGACACGGGCTCTGGAACAGACACGGGCTCTGGAACAGACACGGGCTCTGGAACAGACACGGGCTCTGGAACAGACACGGGCTCTGGAACAGACACGGGCTCTGGAACAGACACGGGCTCTGGAACAGACACTGGCTCTGGAACAGACACTGGCTCTGGAACAGACACTGGCTCTGGAACAGACACAGGCTCTGGAACAGGCATTGGCTCAGCCTCCGGCTCTGGAACAGGCATTGGCTCAGCCTCCGGCTCTGGAACGGGCAATGGCTCTGCCTCCAGCTCTGGAACAGCAGACACTAGCTCCGGCTCTGGAACAGCAGACATGGGCATGTCCAGGATCCGAACCAGACGCTCCAGATAGTCCAGATCCAAGAAGGCAGATGGCACTGGCTCTGCCTCCGGCGCTGGAACGGATACTGGCTCTGCCTCCGGCTCTGGAACAGGCATTGGCTCTGCCTCCGGCTCTGGAACCGGCAATGGCTCTGCCTCCGGCTCTGGAACCGGCAATGGCTCTGCCTCCGGCTCTGGAATGGGCACTGGCTCTGCCTCCGGCTCTGGAACGGCCATTGGCTCTGCCTCCGGCTCCGGCTCTGGAACAGCAGACACTGGTTCCGGCTCTGGAACAGCAGACACGGGCATGTCCAGGATCCGAGCCAGACGCTCCAGATAGTCCCGGCCCAGGAAGGCGGACGGAACGTGAACAGTCTCTCGCTGGGCAGACGTGACGTGAACAGTCTCTCGCTGGGCAGACGTGACGTGAACAGTCTCTCGCTGGGCAGACGTGACGTGAACAGTCTCTCGCTGGGCAGACGTGACGTGAACAGTCTCTCGCTGGGCAGACGTGACGTGAACAGTCTCTCGCTGGGCAGACGTGACGTGAACAGTCTCTCGCTGGGCAGACGTGACGTGAACAGTCTCTCGCTGGGCAGACGTGACGTGAACAGTCTCTCGCTGGGCAGACGGAACGTGAACAGTCTCTCGCTGGGCAGACGGAACGTGAAGATTCTCTGACTGGGCAGACGGGACGTGAACAGGCTCTCGACCACCTCCTCCACTGCGACCTCCACGGGTTCCACGAAACTTAACTAATCGGGTCCCCTTAAAAAACTCCATTCTCTCCCGCTCGGTGGCTGGGGAAGAGATATTGAGAAACATACCGCTGGATCTTGTGTGACGGAGTCCTTCTGTCACGGAACACACACTGGAGGCAGAAAATCCAAAAGCAGTAATTTAATATAAAAGGGCAATCCAAACTCTTAGTCATCCAGGCAGGGGTCAAAAGTCCAATAAGGCAATCCAAAACATAAAATACAAACGAGAACCAGTCTGATACAAATAACGGAAGTGTGGGGACATAATACAAGGACTCCGTATAATACAAGGACTCCGTGACACATACTGAAACAGACAGGGTTATATACACAGGGAATCGACAATGATAATGGGGAATTGGCTGAGTGCAATGATCAGTGATAAGAAACAGCTGAGTGCAATGATGAGACAAAGGATCGTGGGAAATGTAGTTCATAAGTGAAGGACACCGTGGGAAAGGAGGACATCTAGTGGACATCAGGGGAACACAAACCCAACACTGTGACAGGTACTAAAGCAATGTCCTCAGTCACTCAGGGAAGCGGAGACAGCAGGAAACCTATAACAATTAGTGGAATAAATGATGTTGATCTTCCGAATGCATTTAACAATTTTTATTCTCGTTTTGAAAAATATGACTTTTCTGAAAATATTTTTTGTTTGAGAGTCTCTATTTTCTCAAAATAATATCACAGTCAGTCAAGAGTGTGTCAGGGACCATCTGAATAAGGTTAACATCAGGAAGGCCCCTGGACCTGATCTTGTCTGTGGGCGGACACTGCGCTATTGTGGCGATCTGCTGAGGAGTGTCCTACAGCATATCTTTCAGATGTCATTGGAGAGGAGTATAGTTTCCTCTGGAAATCCTCTAAAGTGATCCCAGTTCCTAAGATCAGCAAACCAGGGGAACTAAATGATTTCAGGCCTGTTGCTCTAACATCACTAATTATGAAGGTATTTGAAAAAATAATTAAAAACCTGATGCTATCATCTGTAGAGGGAAGACTTGACCCGCTGCAATTTGCCTATCGAGCAGGGAGGGGAGTAGAGGATGCAAAACTTTTTATCTTGAATAGTGTATATAAGCATTTAGACAAACATGCCAGGCTTCTGTTTGCAGAGTTTTCTTCAGCTTTTAACACAATACAACCACATATTCTAATAGATAAGCTATTGTGTGATTTTAACTTGATTCACCAACTTGTTTTATGGATTCTAGATTTTTTAACTGATAGAGAGCAGAGGGTCTCTGTAAATGGGTATTCCTCAGACTCTTTATTGCTCTCTACAGGATCACCTCAAGGGTGTGTCCTTTCACCCCTTCTTTTTATCATGTATACAAATGGCTGCAGAAGTGCTCAGGAGAGTAGCTATTTGGTGAAGTTTTCTGATGACACTGTGTTGTTGTCACTCCTCCAAGGTCCAGTACTTGACCACGGGAATGCTCTGACTGACTTTATCTCATGGTGTGATAACCATTTTCTTGACTTAAATCTATCTAAAACCAAAGAATTAATTATTGACTTTGGGCGAAATAGAGATATTGCTTCAGAGAGCATAATTCATAATGAAAAGGTGGAAATTGTTTCATCATATAAATATTTGGGCACTGTTTTTGATGACCATCTTAAGTTTGATATAAACAGCGCTGCCATTGTGAAGCGGGGGCAGCAGAGAATTTATCTTCTCCGCAAACTTAACTCCTTCTCTGTCACGCCGGTCATCCTGTGTAGATTTTATCAGTCTTTTATTGAGAGTCTTTTAAGTTTTTCTTTTATCTGTTGGTTTCATAATCTGACAGTTAAAGACTGGAATAGTCTGAACAACATTGTAAAAATCTGTTCTAAAATTATCGGTGTGAAACAGAGAGACCTTAATGTCTTTTGTAACCAACAAATAGTTCGGAAGGCAGAATGTATTCTAGCTTCTCCGGGACATGTTCTGGCAGGTGAAATTTCTCTGTTGCCCTCCGGTCGTCGTTATGCGCTTCCTGTGTGTAAAACGAACCGCCACTCCAAATATTTCATCCCTTACGCGACCAAACTCTTAAACTCAATGTAGGTTTTAATTTTCTTTCGTTTTTTTCTTTTTTTTTCTAAAATGTGCATACGCTGATTGCTTGTATGTTGTGAATAATGTGTGGGTTTTGTGTTATGTACTGTCGCAAACACGCTGCTCTTAACTAATTGCCCTTTGTGGGACTAATAAAGTTGATTGAATTGAATTGAACCTTCACCAAGTGCATGGATGCAGCTCTAGCACCCCTGAGGCTCGAGGGTGTCAGGGTGCTCAATTACATCTGGCCCAGTCGCGAGAGCTGGCGATTCGGCATCGAGATGTCATCCTCGCCCACATCCAGAGCCTGGGGTTGAGACTCAACACAAAAAAGAGAGTGTTGACGCCCTCCCAGAGGACTACGTTCCTGGGAGTTGTATGGGACTCCACGACGATGCAGGCACAGATGTCTCCTGCGCTTGGAATCCATACTGGCAATGGCCTCCAGAGTGAAGCTAGGCCACAACCTCACTGTGAAGCAGTTTCAGAGACTGCTGGGGCTCATGGCAGCAGCGTCCAACATCATACCTTTTGGCCTGCTTCACATGAGACCCCTACAGTGGTGGTTGAGAGCCAAGGGGTTTTCCCCGAGAGGGAAATCGGTTCCATATGATCAGGGTAACGCGCAGATGCCTTCATTCGCTTGTCATATGGAGGAAACCTTGGTTCCTGTCACAGGGACCGGTGCTGGGAGCATCATGTTGCCGGAAAATCGTTTCAACAGATGCCTCCCTCACTGGTTGGGGCGGGGTGATGGACGGCCTCTTTGCGAGAGGTCTGTGGGAGACCCGGCATTCTTCCTGGCACATCAACTGCCTGGAAATGCTGGCGGTCTACAAGGCTCTGAGGAGTTTTTTGTTTTTTTTGACCTCCGCGGCCACCATGTCCTGATATGCTCGGACAACACTTCAGTAGTCGCGTATCTGAATCATCAGGGGGGTCTGAGGTTTGCGCCCTCTATGCAGACTGGCACACAAGATCCTTCTGTGGTCCCAGAGGAAATTGTTGTCTCTCAGAGCGATGTATGTCCCCGGGGACCAAAATCAGGGAGCAGACGTTCTGTCGAGGCAGGGGCTGAGGCCCTTGGAGTGGCGACTCCACCCCCAGGTGGTGAAGGCCATGTGCGTGAGATTTGGCCAGTGGAAGTGGATCTGTTTGTGTCTCAAGAGACGTCCCACTGGCCACTGTGGTCCTCTCTCAGGTATCCAGCTCAGCTGGGGCTGGACGCTATGACGCAGATGTGGCCGAGGCTGCGTCTGTACGCATATCCCCCGATAGCTCTGCTCCCGGGAGTCTTGGAGCGGGTACGCCGGGAAGGGATCAGCCTACTTTTAGTAGCACCCCACTGGCCGACCCGGACATGGTTCTCGGACATTGTAGCACTGCTAGATGGCCTACCATGGCAGGTCCCCCTGAGGAGGGATCTGCTGTCTCAGGCAGGGGGCACAATATTTCACCCCCGGCCAGAGCTGTGGAACCTCTGGGTCTGGCCCCTGAGGGGGCTCGGTACATAGAGGCTGGCCTGTCAGCAGTTGTTGTGGAGACCCTACTCAGCTCCAGGGCTCCTTCCACCAGGAGACTGTACAGCCTGAAGTGGAATGTGTTTTCCACTTGGTGTAGAGAGCGAGAGATGGACCCAGTTAACTGCCCAGTGGCTTCAGTGCTGGAGCTCCTCCAAGATCATTTATCCGCCGGTCTTACCCCGTCCACACTTAAGCTGTATGTGGCTGCCATTGCGGCTTTCCACTCACCTACATGTGCTGGGCCTTTGGGAAAGCACCATATGGTTGTACGTTTCCTCCGTGGGGCTCGGAGGATGAGGCCTGCGGCTCACTCCAGAGTCCCAACTTGGGACCTGGCGGTGGTTCTTGAAGGGTTGGCTGAGGCCCCCTTTGAACCAGTGGAGTCGGCTGAGGCAAAGAACCTGACCTTCAAGGTGGCCTTTCTCCTTGCCATCACCTCTCTGAGGAGAGTGGGGGATCTCCAGGCCTTGGCTATAACGCCAACTTGCCTGGATCTTGCCCCTGGCGGTGTTAAGGCCATCTTACATCCTAGACCGGGCTATGTGCCCAAGGTGCCTTCTAGTGCGGCACGGTCAGTGGTTCTTCAGGCCTTCCATCCTCCACCTCATGGGATGGTGAAAGTGAAAGTGAAAAGTGAAAGTGACACGTGATGGCCAAGTATGGTAACCCATACTTGGAATTTGACCTCTGCATTTATCCGATCCAAGTAAGTGCACACACATTAGGAGCAGAGTAGTGAGTAGTGAACACACACACACTGCAAACGTGGATACACACACCCGGAGCAGCGGGCAGCCTTCAGTGGCTCCCGGGGAGCGTTTGGGGGTTAGGTGCCTTGCTCAAGGACACCTCAGTCATATTCCTGCCGGTACTGGAATCGAACCAGCAACCTTTGGGTCACCAGTCCAACTCTGTTACCATTAGGCCATGACTGCCTAATGGTAAAACATAAAATGCTAAATGGGGGATATCTATAGGCCTATTTGGCATAAAAAAAGTCAGAATTTCGTCTCTCAGTTGCTGAATGTCGCGCAACAACGTTGCTACAGGCCTGTCGCGTCTTACAATCCTACGTTCTTACAATGTTGCGAGCACGTAGACAGCGACATTGTCATAGCAGATATGCAACGTACCACAGACATTACCACAACATAAATGTGTTTGCTGGGTAAATACATGGTGATGACGAACTAAATGATGAACAATTGTGATGAATTAATTGAAATGATGAAATGGTTACTGATGAGTGGAAGGAAAATCAAACAAAGGAACATGTGATTGACGAAAGCAAACTGAAAGTCTAACTGAACATACTGTAACTGTGACAGGTATTTTATCTTGTTTCTCAAAAGCATTGTTATCCAAGTAGCACATATATATATATATATATATATATATATATATATATATATATATATATATATATATATATATATATATATATATATATATATATATATATATATATATATTTGTTTTAAGTTATAACATGAATTATGAGATATATTATGTGTAAAGTAAAGATAAATTAAACTAAATGTCACTTGAAAACATTTTTTATTTTTTAATTACACTATTATGTGTCACTACCATTTGTCACGTCATTATCTTAAACATTATGCAACATTAAACATTACATACATACATGCATATGCAATTTTGGAATTACAGCATTGTTGGAATTGCCATTTCTTTGGAGTTTCTGCATACATTTTTCCTAAAGTTTGATCTTCAACCAAGTTAGATAAACAGTGTGCCTAAAACAACTCACAAAATATTTGTTTTCATGTCTTTAGTGAACATATTTACAGTGCAGAAAAAAAATCCATAGGTTAAAGTCTTCTTCAAAAGCTAATTGGAGTCAGAAACCAGATAACCTGGAGTACAAGCAATGAAAAGAGATTGGAGCTTCTTGTCTTAGCCATGTGGCATTTTGAGCTTGCTTTTCACAAAAAAAAAAAAAAAAAAAACACATGGTATGAAATGAACCTTGACTCAGCGCAGCTAAAATTAAGGATAACAAGCTAATTCATATATTTTTTGATTCCATTGTTAAGATTGTCTTCAGAGTATGATTTGCAGTGTCAGCAAGTGTCAGCAAGTGTCAGAGTGTCAAAATGTGTAGGCTATAAAGGGATAGTTCTACTGAATGTTCTACTAAACTGTAGAGCTTGGTTGGCTGTCTAAAAGAGTAGCTTGGACATTTTGCCAGAGACAAGTTGAGAACAACATAAGGATGAGTATATGACAGATATTTGATTTTTGAGTGTTCCTTTAAGTTAGTTACTATTATGCATGGGTTAGGGTTAATGAATATTTAGAAACTCCTGCTTAAGTAAAAGTTTCAAAAATACATTTTTAATCTAAAGGACAGTTAACAAGGATTATCTCATGCCCATGAAAGAAGAATATGAATATTCATTGACACTCTAGTGAATATTTGCACTTAAGTACTAATTCTATTGTAATTCTCTCCCATTTTGCAGGCCCAGCATATCTGAAGACAGAATATTAATTGCTCATGGTTGGATGAATCAGGAGTGCCTCCATGAATTTTGCCATTTCCTGATCATATCCCAATTGTAGTCATTTGTCTACATACTACAGGCAAGCATGATTAATTAAGTTTTAGTCCTTTGATGGGAGATTACTCAATTTATTAATTAGTAGAGAGCTCGGAGTGTAATGTACTATACATAAGGTACTACTGTATATGTGCATGGCCATATTTTTCACATTCAGTTTCTTATCCCATACAGTAAATTAGAGCGGTCTGTAATGCAGTAGCATCTTTCCCACTGTAACTCTCTGTAAATCTCATTTGGACAGTAATACTACAATACTTGTACTGCAACTGAATATATTCACCCCCTTGGCATGTTTTTTGTTGTACATCAATGAATCACTATAGGCTTAATTTGGCTTTAAAAAAGAAAAGAAAAAACTTTAATATCAAAGGAAAAGCAAATAATTAATTATTAATGTTAAATAACAGATTTCATAAGCATTATGAAATCAATTGAAATAGCTACTCGGCTAACAAAGATTTACTCTAAAAATGTTTTGCTAACGTTCCAGAAAATGTTATTTCAGAATGTTCCCTGAATGTTCAAAAAGTCAAAACATTAGCCAATTTTCTGTGAACGTTCCCTAGTTGGGTAAGGTTCCCTTTCAAGGGAATTCGAGCTGCTTCAAACGCTGTGGGAACGCCCCTGCGTTGTGCGTCATGAAGCACGTATAGAATCAGCCCAATGGAGAGATGGAACGTCATAGGCGGGTGACGTCATCGACCAGGAAACTATAAAGCACCCCATAAACACAAGCGCAACAGCTTTTTGTGCCTTCAGTCGCGCTGTATGTGAATCTGTCCCTGTGTGAATATTGTCTGTCTTTACATACTCTGCACCACACAAACAATTTATATATATATATATAAAGACGCGTATCGTGGGGATCGCAGATGGATCTCTCAGCGGGGTTAGAGACGGGCTCTGCCTTATCTCTCCCTTCACCTGTGAGATCCAGTGCCTCAGTCACGTGTTCGGAAGCACGCGCTGCGGTTTCTTCCGCTCGGGCTGAGGCACCAGTTATAAATGAGGGAGATGTGGAGGATTCGCCACCTTACACTCCCGAAAGTGATGAGCTAGTGGAGGTATTAACAAGAGCTGTAGAAAAACTCAGCATTGTATGGCCAGTGACTAGACAGGAGTCTGTTTCTAAATCAAAATTAGATGAGAGATTTTTGCCGTCACGAGTGCAACCTCCACGCCGGTGCTTGCCATTTTTTCCCGATCCCCACACTGAGGTGTCGAAATCGTGGAAAAAAAACGGTGTCATATAGAGTGTTTAGTCCCCAGACTTTAACATATTCTAATATTGTGGGGGCAAAATCATATGGTTATTCGGCTATGCCTCGCGTGGAAGAGACGCTTGCGAGTTTTCTCTCCCTCAAGGCTGCGTCATCTGTTTAGGCACCAAGCCTCTTAGAAATATTTCGGTTTTTGTGGGTAAAGCGTATTCGGCGGCGGGTCAGGCTGCGTCATGTCTGCATACTATGTCTATTATGCAGGCATACCAGGCTGACCTGCTGAGGGACGTGAATGAGAGTGAGGAGGTCAATGCTGACGTGGTTCGCGAACTGCGTCAGGCTGCTGATTTATCCCTGCGCGCAACCAAGCTCTGGTGGCCGCAGAAAGACATCTGTGGTTAAATCAGACAAATATAAAAGAAAAAGCTTTCCTTTTAGACACTCCTCTCTCCCCCCTGGGTTTATTTGGCGATGCTGTAAATTCTGTCATCGATAAATTCCAGGAGAAGGAAAAGCAAACAACAGCTTTTAAGAAATTTCTCCCTTTAAAAATTCATGTCCCTGGGGCTGCTGGGCGGGAGCAGCCCCGGCCGTCTGCGAGCTCATCATATAGGGTGCTGAAGCAGAGTGTCGCTTCTCGTGCTCCCCCTGCTGGACAGTGGGCTCAGTCGCGGCATTCTCAGCCGAAATCTCCCAGTAATAGAACTGATCTGAGTACAGTTATATTAGCTAAGAAGGCTTCGGCTAAGAAGAAGTCCTGGCGCCACGGCGCGCAGGACACTGAGGGTGGTCCCCACCGAGGCGGAAGGGTGTTCACCTCTTTCTACGGTGTCCATTCTTCCTCGGTGCCCTCAGGGGCCTGTTCTGCCAACCCCGCCTTCATTCCAGGGCGCAGACGGTCCCAGCGAGCGATTTCCCGAGGGACGCTCGCTCCCTCTGAGGAGGTTTTCAGAGCGGTTAGACCAGTTGTTCCCTGCCGGTGTGCCGTTACAGGGCGCTGCGTTTGCTGCTCAAGTTACACCAGAGGCCAGTCTCGAGAGACTGGTACCCTTAGTAGAATTTCTGGCAGAGTGGAAAAGCCTCCAAAAATATCTCATTGGGTCCTGCAGACAATAGAAAGGGATTATGCTATCTAATTCAGGTGTCGTCCACCAATATTCAGAGGGGTTCTGCCTACAGTGGTGGGCCCCGAGCAGGCTCTGGTTATGGAACAAGAGGTGAAAGCACTCCTTCAAAAGGAGGCTATAGAACGGGTTCCTCCTCCCAGTGTGGAGTCAGGCTATTACAGCCGATATTTCATCGTTCCAAAATAGGATGGGGGGTTGCGTCCAATTTTAGACCTGCGCCTATTGAATCGCTCGGTAGGGAAGCCAAAATTCAAGATGCTCACTATCAAGCAGATCGTGTCACAAATCAGATCCGAGGACTGGTCTGTCACGATAGATCTAAGGGACGCGTACTTCCACATTTCCATCCTTCCACAACACAGGAAGTTCCTGAGGTTCGCCTTAGGGGGCGAGGTGTACCAGCACAGGGTTCTTCCGTTTGGCCTAGCTTTATCTCCCCGCACTTTCACGAAATGCATGGACGCAGCACTACTGCCCCTGAGGCTTCAGGGTGTTCGTGTCCTCAATTACATCAACGATTGGTTGGATTTAGCTCAGACAGACCAGATGGCGGTTCGACATTGAGATGTCGTTCTCGTTCATATCAGGAGGTTGGGGTTGAGGCTGAACGCAAAGAAAAGTGTATTATCTCCTCAGAAGACCGCTTTTCTGGGTGTCGTTTGGGTTTCGGTTTCGATGCAGGCGCGACTCGCTCCGACCCGCATCGCTTCGATTCTCTCAGCTGTGAAACAAGTAAAGCTAGGCCAGCTACTTACTGTAAAACAGTTTTAGAGACTGTCGGGTCTGATGGCAGCAGCGTCCGACGTTATACCTTGCGGCCTGTTGTACATGAGATCGCTACAGTGGTGGCTCAGGACCAAGGGATTCTCCCCGAGGGGAAATCCGCTCCGCACGGTCAAAGTCACGCGGCGCTGCCTTCGTGCTCTGGTCATGTGGAAACAAACTTGGTTCCTATTCAAAGGGCCTGTGTTGGGGGCTCTTTGTCGTCGCGTAACGCTAACGACGGATGCTTCCCTCACAGGGTGGGGTGCGGTCACGAGTGGTCGTCCAGCCCAAGGGCTGTCGCAGGACCATCATCTATCACGGCCTATAAATTGTCTAGAGATGTTGGCGGTGTTCCAGGCTCTGAAACACTTCCTAGCAGACCTGAGAGGTCATCATGTGTTAGTTCAGTCAGACAACACGTCGGTGGTCTCTTATATAAATCATCAGGGGGGCCTGCGGTTTCGCCGGCTTTACAAGTTGGCCCGTCAGATCCTCCTGTGGTCCCAAGGGACGTTACTATTTCTAAGAGCAATGTATCTTCCTGGGTATTTGAATGTGGTAGCAGACTCCCTGTCGAGACAGGGGCCGAGGCCGGGGGATTGGGACTCCATCCCGAGGTGGTGGAGCTCCTTTGGTTGAGTTTCGGTCGCGCCGAGGTGGACCTATTCGCTTCCAAGGAGACCACGCATTGTCAGCTGTTGTTTTCCATCAGCCATCCAGCCCCTCTGGGGTTGGACGCTATGGTGCAGCCGTGGCCGAGGTCACGTCTGTTCGCCTTTCCCCCGATTGCTCTGCTACCTGGAGTTCTGGAGAGGGTTCGCCGGGACGGGGTCAGCCTACTATTAGTAGCCCCGTTCTTGCCGGCCCGAGTTTGGTTTGCGGACCTGATTTCTCTCCTGGACGGCTCTCCCTTGGAGCTCCCGGTCAGGAGGGATCTACTCTCTCAGGCCGGCAGCATGATATTTCACCCCCGCCCAGTATTGTGGGCTTGGCCTCTGAGGGGGCCCAGCTCATGAACTCTGGTCTCTCAACCGAGGTTGTTGAGACCATTCTTCACTCCAGAGCTCCATCCACGAGGAAGCTTTATGCCTTGAAGTGGAAACTCTTCACTTCTTGGTGTGGAGAGCACCTGCAGGACCCAGTTAACTGCCCAGTGGGTGCAGTGCTGGAATTCCTGCTGGAGCGATTCTCCACAGGGCTATCCCCCTCCACACTAAAGGTGTATGTGGCGGCACTGGCTGCTTACCACGTCCCTTTCAGTGGAGTTTCTCTTGGGAGACACCCGCTTATAACTCGTTTCCTTCGTGGCACACTGAGGCTGAGGCCAGCAGTTCGTACGAGGGTGCCGGCCTGGGATCTGGCCATCGTATTAGAAGGTCTTTCCCTAGCTCCTCTTGAATCTATTTTAATGTTTAAGACTATCTTTCTTCTTGCTATCTCCTCACTAAAGAGAATCGGAGATTTGCAGGCTCTGTCGGTTTCACCCTTGTGCCTGGAATTTTCGCCTGGCATGGTTAAGGCTTTTCTGCATCCTAGACCAGGTTACGTTCCCAAGGTCCCTACTAATGCTGTTAGACCTACAGTTCTGCAGGCCTTTTGTCCTCCTCCATATCTGTCGTCTGGCTAGGAGAAACTTAATTTACTCTGCCCTGTTAGGGCGTTAGACGCCTACGTCCACAGAACTGCCCTGTGGAGGAAGTCAGAACAACTATTTGTGTGCTTTGGGCCACCCAAGAAGGGGTGTCCCGCGTCTAAACAGAGAATGAGCAAGTGGGTGGTCGAGGCTATCTCACTTGCCTATGAGTCGGCTGGTCAGCTTTCACCTTTGGCTGTACGAGCCAACTCTACCAGGAGTATGGCGGCTTCTAAAGCCTTACTGTCAGGAGTTTCCCTCAGTGACATTTGTGATGCGGCTGGATGGTCTTCACCGCATACTTTCATTAAGTTCTACCACCTAGACTTAAGTTCTACCCCTGGGGCACAGGTGCTCTCGTCCTCTGTGCGCTAGTTCTCACATGGCGGTCACTTGGTCCTATGGCGACGTGGGTATTAGCGTTCCCACAGCGTTTGACGCAGCTCGAGTTCCCTTGAAAGGGAACGTCTCGGTTACGTATGTAACCCTAGTTCCCTGATAGGGAACGAGACGCTGCGTCATTCCACCATACTCCCGGCATTCCCGCTAGCGCTTCCTTCAGGCCTATCAGAAGCTGTTGCGCTTGTGTTTATGGGGTGCTTTATAGTTTCCTGGTCGATGACGTCACCCGCCTATGACGTTCCATCTCTCCATTGGGCTGATTCCATACGTGCTTCATGACGCACAAGGCAGGGGCGTTCCCACAGCGTTTGACGCAGCGTCTCGTTCCCTATCAGGGAACTAGGGTTACATACGTAACCGAGACGTTATCACTTATGTGGGATGAAGGGGTTTTTAACTGTTACTCGGGTGCTTCATCGGTCACAGCTTTAAAGGAGAGAAAATGTGTTAAAAATGTCATATCACACCTCAGCTACAGTTTGCCAGAAGGCATATGGGAATCTCTGAAGCCTGCTGAGGCTCTGAAGCCTTTTATGGTCTGATGTGGCCAACATGGCTGTAAGGAACTCAGCTTTTTTGGAAATATTAATAATCAATAATAACTTGTTATTATTAATTATGAATATTTGGGTCAGTTAATTGGATTAACTTGATGTGGCTGAATTAATATTAGAATCAATTAATCATTTCGTCCAACGAACTCTTTTGATTATTAATTAATTCTAAGAAAAGGGTATCTTCCATGGCCACAGAAGAATAATTATTTCTTAGCATGTAGAGCACTTTGAGCAAGTAGCAAAAACCGCGATCGTAAAAGTGATTTTGTATTGCAAACAAAACAGAACCAAATACATATTATGTAAAAGTTTTATTAACTAAATATAGATATTTATATGAATATAAATAAACTACACACATGAATACATAAATAGGTGAGTGATAGAACGAAACCGAAAACGGAACTATTGAGAAGTTCCATGTAACTATATAAGAAGAACATCCGCATTTCATTTTCAAAGCATCAAATCAAAAGTATACTTGCATGCCTGGGTAGCGTACACTATTATCAAAGTTGTTGAAAACTGAAGTTGTTGATGATTCTGCGAGTGTCAGATGTTGAAGTCTCAATCATTTTCTTATTTGTTGGATGAAGAAGATATGATGAACTTGCATGGTGGGTTAGAGTCGTTGTTACAAACTCCTGAGATTGTCTTTGGTTCTTTGTGAGAAAGTGTCCTCTCTCTTCCATGAGGCCGGATCTGGTTGGGATCCAGGCCTGCTGGGAGGCCTCTGGGCCCCCATGGAGGGGGGAGGGGGTTCGCCCGTATCACCTGAAACGATGTTTGCGGCAGGATGAAAACTACCAAGAGAGAGCGGTCACTGTTGCTTGCCACTGATATAGCCTGAGATAGAACCAACCCCTAAGGTTTGAATGGACCAATGAGTAAGGTGACATGTCCGAGAGGGGAACCGGCTCTTAGTTGATTTATGGTCTTTTTCCCCAACGTGCTTAGACTGTTCATTCAAGCTCAAATAGACATAACAAATTCACATTGCATTCTAAGAGAAGGTTATGTACATCAAAGTGTGTGTCATTAAATGAGGATTAATTAGGTAGGAAGCATGATACAGGTGAGGTTATATTGACCGTTGGGTGGTTGTGCAACCACATACACCCCAATCAAACATACCATGTTGTTATAAATAATAGTACACGAGACAGTAAATCATCACAGTTTCTGTGAGGCATGTTCCTTCATAGATCAGAGTAATACCGCAAAGTTTATTTAATTAAAGAGTGTCTCTCTCTCTTAAGCATGTGGCGCATGTGGCCACATTCCTTTGAGGTCGTGTTCTGTAACCGGACACCCGGCTGACAAAGTAACTTCATTTGTGAGGTTAGTTTTGGGGGAGAGTTTCATAGACCTTTATATTCATTAAATATAATGAATATGAATAATTAGTGTGTGTCTGATTGGTCCAGACCCTACATGGCTGTCCACTCACGATTTCCATGCAACCTGGCTGAGCTTTAATAGTTTTTGGGAAAATCAAAAATGCCAGTTGTGCAAAGCAGATATGCAGACTCAAAATTGTAATTGTTGCGAGAGGTGCATCTACAATTATTCCTTTGTAACGCGTTGTGCCAGGAGGAAAAATAGGGATAGCTCACAGCTGAAGTTATTGCAGAGGCCAGACAGATTCACGGAGGTGATTGGCATCTCACAACTTGCACTTTATTCCCCAATCGAACTTGGGTAACTGTCTGCAACACGTTCTACCATCCACAGCGTTACTTAATAAACAAAATAAGATAAAAATGAGCATCAAACTGAAAAACAGAAATAACCCACATACATGGGTGTTTGAGGCGCACATACAATACAGACTGCAGGCACTTCAACAGGGATCACGCAGCTCTTAAAGGGGCCACACCTTATTTCCACTTGTTACAGATATCCCCGGCCAAAAAAGGTTGCCCTCAGCCATACACAGCAAAGGACAACTTCTACTTAAGAACCACTCATACATGACTGAGTTGAAAAGTTAAGACAGAGGGGTATATAATGTACAGACAGTACAAGCATACATGTTAGCACCGCGTACAATAGTTTCTCAAGTACACTTGAGAAAAGTCTGACTGCAGCACAAAAGTGAAACACTAAATTTCCTAGATGAGAACCATGAACATGCAAGAACAATAACAATTAACACTCTTGAATAACACTCTAACTTAATACGCCTTAATACACGTCAAACCTTTGAGTATGTTAGGGGTTAGTCCACTTATTCACCGTCACGTCAGAAGTAATTCTAGGGACTCTTCTTTGTCTCGATGCATAATTACCCAGACCCTGATTTGCGGGTTCGGCAGTAACTGCGTCAGATGTTAAGTCCTGAGTGTCAGAGACAGCCTAACTGTAAACACTGTCAGGAGCAAGGCCATGTGAGTGTCTAGTACAATGTTCCTGCGCACTTTCATCTGAGTGTCGATTCAAAGGTTCATTTTAGTAGTCAGTACCAACTCTCTGGTCAGCATAACAGATTCCTCTCTGTCTGTTTGAGAATCAAAGTCCTCATCCAAAGGTAGTGACATCTCTACATCACCATAGGAACCTGTGACCATGGTCATGTCCCATGAATGAAAAGGCTGTAGATTCACTACATGAAACACGCCAGCATCTTCTCCAGTGTCCACGTTTAAGAGTCTGTAATTGACCCTTGACAGTTTTTTAGAGATGCGAAATGGTCCGGCATAAACTGGGGCCAACTTGGCTGTCAAGTTTGCACCAGCATCATTGTGGTGGGTCTTAACTCTGACCAAGTCATCCACAGCATATGAAACCGTGCATCACTTCTTGTCATAGTAACGCTTATTTTTTGTATGCATTGCACTTAGAGCAGCTTCATGATCGTCAGCATCCTTCAGGGAAGATCTCAATCTCTCAGGAGAGGGTACCACTGGTTCATCTACTCCCACAGAACTTGGTTGTGTTATCAAATCAAGCGTCATGTCCAACTCACGGCCATATAACAACATTGTTGGAGATTGACCTGCGGTCTCATGGCAAGCAGTTTGAAGAGCAAAACAGATTTGTGGAAGATTTTTATCCCACAAAGTGTGCTTGTCCTCCACTTATGCACGTATGGCAGTTTTAAGTTTACGGTTTACCCTGTCAGTGGTGTTCATTTGCGAATGGTATGCCGTTGTCAGCCGGTGTTCAGTACCAAGGGCAGCAACCAAATTTTTATAAAGATTGCTCACAAACGGGGTCCCACAATCTGATATGAGATAGGTTGGAGCACTATGTTGAGCAAATATCTCACTCAGAAACTTACCCTTTACCCTTACCCAGGACCCTTTATTTAAGGGTCCCTGAAATAAAGCAGACCATCATGAATTACATGTTCTTCGTAGGGCTGTGACGGTATGGGATTTTTTCTTACTGCGGTGAAGAAGCTACAAATCTCGCGATTTGGCGGTTAACCGACAAATAAACAAATTAACATTTATATTAAATTGTAAATATTAATAATTAACTATTAATTAGACTACACTTAAACAACCTTTTATAATAATTATAAAGCAGTTTTCTTTATTATTAACAGCTAATTAACATATTCAATTGTAAATATTAATAATTAACTATTAATTAGGCTTAAGTCACTGAGAAATGATCAACGTCTTTTAAGTCTTGTATTATGCCGTTCTTCACTGACAGATACTTTTCAGGGATCGCTGTTTGAGAAAAGTACTTTCGGTCAGGAAGTACATATTGCTTATCAAATGCCTGTAGCATGGCTTTGAACGCTGGCTTCTCAACGGTACGGAATGGTAACTTACCATTTCTTCAACCAAATAACGAGTCACGCTGTCAGTAAGTGCTCACCACTGATCGCTGCCTCTTTGATACTTCGCACCTCTCGCAAAGGCCTCGGAGACTCCCAACCGTCGCTGATGGCCTGAGGTTGTAGCAGACATCCCAAGTCTCACGGAAGTTCCGTGAGTCTCCCGCATATTGATAGCGGCTCCCTGATGCCTTCAAATTAGTTAAAATCTCCCGAAATCTAGAGTTCGTGAGCAATAGCTCGCACATACTGTGCTCCTCCAAACCTTGTAGTGTGTGCACGGCAGTGAGGGAGAGAGCGAGAGACCTTGCGTGTGTGTGCTAGTGTGCCTCATGAAGCACATGAAAGACAGCATGTAAGAACATAGGACTAGCGGAATACAGTAAATTATAAGCAAAGATTAATGTGTTTATAGTTCATATCACACATATCACACACTCCTGTAACTTTCACCAGAAAAAAAAGTGCAGTGATGACCTCACACTGCGGTAGCATCTCATTAACGCGTTATTGCGGTGATGCGGTTATCGTCACACTCCTAGTTCTTCGTCTGTACCGCTCCCTTCAAGGTTTCGACGAAGACCGCCAACCACTGGGTCACCATTTTGTAACTGCATCAACTGCGCTCTGTCTGTTATCGGGACCGAGGAGATACTGTGCAGATCCAGCCCAGCTATGCCAGCATGCAGAGGAAGAATGTCAATACTGTCAATGTCAATTCTGAACCCGCGGCCTGTGGACGATTTTAAATGCCAGTCTGCCTTGGATGGGAAAGTTGAAAGAGCTTGTCTGAAAAGGGAACAAAAGGGGAAATTGTTGGACCATCTTAAAGACTTGTGGAGCCTGTTTGGTGGACACCTGGGGCACACTTCATTGGGGGAGCACATAATCAACGCTGGTTAAGCAAAACCAGTTCACCTCCCGCCATTCCAGAGCTCGCCAGCTAAGAAACAAATCATTGAAGATCAGATTCAGATGTTGCTGGAAGAAAACATCATCGAACCATCTTCCAGTCCATGGGCTGCACCTGTAGAAATTGTCAAGAAGCCATGTGGAGACCACAGGTTTTGCGTAGACTGGAGCAGGGGCATAATTTGTGGGGGGGGGGATATAACCCCCCCAAAATTTAAATCTATGCATTACAACCCCCCCCCCCCCCCCATTATTTATACCATGATCACAATATCAGGAGGCATACCCAAACTTCAACCCCCCCAATGTTCAAACCAAATCTACGCCCTTGGACTGGAGGCCTTAATCATCTGACACTTAAGGATTCGTACCCACTGCCCAGAGTTGGTACGGTATTGTATGGTATTTCTCCTGATCCGAGAAAGGTGGAAGCGGTCACAGAGTTCAGAACACTGACTGTAATGAAACAAGTAAGAGGATTTCCCGGCCTCACAAGCTATTACAGGCGAGTCATTCCAAATTATGTACAAAAAGCCGAGTCACTTTTTAAACTCACCAGAAAGGAAACTCTGTTCAACTGGGACTACAGTTGTCAGGCTTCGATGGATTACTTGGAAAAACTGCCATACGTCTGAACCCATTCTGTGCCTCCTAGATTTCACATGCACATTTTTCATCCACACTGACGCTTGTGACTTGGGCCTTGGTGCGGCCTTGATGCAGAAGGATGACATGGGGCAAGATGTGGTGGTAGCTTTCGTAAGCAGGACGTTGCACAATGTGGAACCACTGTACTCAACACCTGAGAAAGAGTGTTTGGGATTGATTTGGGCTCTGGAACATTTCAGACCTTACATTGAGGGCCTTCATGTAACCATTTATACTGACCACATCAGCCTGAGGTAGCTGATGAACCATCCCAACCCCTCTGGACGACTGGCGAGATGGTCCTTGCGCCTACAGGGTTTTGATTTAAGAACATTAAGCTCCCAAGCTCAGGTGCCTCCAATCACTCACTCAAAACCTCTTGGGGTGTAGATTCACCCAGGCTCACCATCCTTGATGGGATGTGAATGCTGACCGACACTCGCAGCATAAAATCAATCCCTAAGATGAGTGGAAAGGAAAGATCAGTGATAATGACAAACCGATGGTAGTATTTTTCCCTGGAGGCCAATGTTTAACCAGACAACACCAGTCGGAGTGCAAGCAGCACTGTTGGCAAGCAAAATTGGGGAAAAAGTCCAAGGTGGAACCTTCTGAGAATGTCGCAAGACATCAGAAATAATTTTTACCAACTGCTGAAAGTGAATGAAACGTCCTCCCCCCTTTGAAGTTTACCTTCTGCCGAAGGTAAGAAGGTACCTTTGCTCCTCCCTTTCGTATGTCGTGGCTTTAGTATCCTCCTCAGGGTTCTGTGGTTCATTCGAACTGGATTTGTCTGTTTGTCAGCGTCTGGAAAAGACACAGTCTGTTGCGCAAAGTTACAGTTTGGACAGTTTTTCGAAGTGAAACAAGGCGCAGAACATTTGAAAAAATAAGTCTCTTGCCTGTTTTTGCTTTTCTGCAATACTGGTTCATTACGGCTGTCAGGGCCGAGAGCAGAGTGCTTGTGGGCACACATCAAGAGGTCTATGACTGAAGTAATTTGCAGTACAGAGTACAGTGCAACTCTGTAGCGCTCAAGTGCATGCTTGCAGATAAAATCAATCTACTCTTGTTCTGGTGGGGGAGACTTTAGTTTCTTGAATTCAGATAACAAGTGTGCTACAAACGTTGGAAATGGTTCTCCTTGAGCTTGTACACGGTCAAGAATACTGCTCCAGACACGCTCTTGGTAATCCGCTATAAGAAACACAGTCTTGAACAGGGTGCAGAACTGTATCCAAAATGTAACGTGTGAACTCAGTACTGTAAAACACTTCCTGGGCTCTTTAGCTAAGAAACATGCTAATTCAAGCTAAATTTGAGCATCGCTGAGACCCAAAGAAGTTCTCTAGGCCTCCACAAGAAGAAGCCAGTCATCAGGTTGATTTTTCATTCTTCATTCACAAACACTGGGGGTTCCAGTCTCGATTGATGCAAGACGGAGGCCAAAGTTCTGGTTGCATTATTCAAATCAAGAGAGCGTTGAGCCAGGCCAAACGCATTTTTGGTTCTGGCGTTCATTTCCACTTCAACGGACCGAGGCCCCTGTATTTGACCAGTTGGTGCTTGAGCATGTGGAGTAGACGAAGCAACAGTCCAGACTAGTGAAGGCAATTGGTATGTGTTGTGTATTGATATGACGTCATCAATGTCATCACAAAGGAGATTGAGATTAAAAGATGGATGGCAAGTTAAATCTGGTATCTGTGTGGTTCGATCCGAAATAACTAGAAAGTTTATAACATTGACGACGAGGATGTTGAAACACGGACTCACTCGTTAGTTAAATCTGTAAGTGAGTTAGACGTGCGTCACGCCGACTAGTTTATATCAGTTATCTAAAAAGTTTAGTGAGGATAGGCAGCGCGCGTTAAAGATGGATGGTACCGTTCCCAAGTTTGACTGCTACAGTGATCCAGCCATGTTGTGTCCGCGGTGGACAAGATGGCTAAATGCATTTCAACTTTTTGCAGACGGAAAGGGTTTGATCCTGACTGATGTAAGGAACCTGGGTCAGGCTTTGGGGATATGTATTCAAAAATTAGTAATTTACAATTAATAATTATTCATATGGGTTTGACCCAGATAATCATACATGTTAAATCTCACAAAAAGGGATAATATGTTCCCTGCATCTGCATTCATTTATGTACCTAGACAATTAACCACAAAGGATTATAATTAATTGCATATGTAGACTATATTTTACAAACAGGTTATTATCAACTCAATTGTATATCAATACTTAATCAAAACAGATTATAATTAAATATTTAATATATCAATTATGTCTATCATAGATCGATCGTCAGGATAATCTTTAAGGGGATTAATTTATGATCGAATTATCTGCTTGTCCAGCAAACCTGATCATTCGATCTCATTAAACCTCACAACATTATCCTACTTTATAGACTTTCAAGAGAAGGTATTCCTCTGGCCACAAGGAATAGCTTTCCTGTTCTATAACGATACCTCTTTAAGTATCAATAAATTTGTAAAGCACGTAGCTTTGGATCGTACATTAAAGGGACTTGTAAAATCATGTAGAAACGAAGTTTTAACGGTCTCGGACGTAAATTACCAAAGAAACAATGCAGGCTAAGTTCACTTACTCGTCTGAGGAAATGAGCAAAGTAGAAAGGAAAAATAAAACTTAAACAAACAAAGGAAAAGATCCCCGGAGGGGAATCGCGGAGGAGTTACATGGTGATGCGAGGAAGAGGAGCGAAGTCAGAGAGAGAAGGCAGGGGGGTCAGTTCTCTTAAAGAAACTGAAGTCCACACCTCTGTGGGAAGCCCTGGCCAATGACATTCAACGAAACTTTGGCGGGTAGAATTTATTTTGTCTTGTCAGGACGGTCATTTAGATGTTTTATGGCCGTGGCTGAATTCGGCCAGAATCATTCCAAAATATGGTACAGCATAGTAAAATACATTTTACGGTATGTTAATATACATATATGGCTCGGTCAGCCCTAGGGCATTCTGTAGGTATCAAGAAAGACATGTAAGGAGGATTATATTACAAAGTTACATTAAAAAGCATAATTAAAAACCCTTGTAGTTTGTTTAGAACTACTATACACTCACAGATCCCTCCATTGGACCTGGGCAATCAGACAAACATAACAACATATCAAATAGATCTCAGTAAAGTCTACTAAATGAGGAAATTAGTGAAAGTCCTTGGATATGTGTGTGTGTTTGGGTGTGGAATGTGTGTGTGAGTTTCGTGGAGAGCTTTCTGGCCCCCTCGCCTGGCTCTGAGGAGATAGCGATGTGTGTGTGTGTTGTACACAAGTTCCTTCTTGCTGGAAAGGGGGAGGCTTGGTTTTAACTCAGTTCACTATGAAAGTGTCAATGAACGCCATTAGGAACAGACTCTGTGGTGCCCGGCCTCAGTTACGGCCAGAGTCAGAGAGGTTAGAAGCATTCTTACATGTATAAGTGAATGAGTCGTCCTGACACAGTCCAGATATGCTACACTGAAGATGCACCTGATGCTATAAAGCAAAGACGGAGAGCCTTGCTCTTACATCACGCTGGGACAGAAGTGCAGGATATTTTCTCCACACTCGCAGACACAGGAGGGCCAACAGGCTACGCGCAGGCAGTAACAGCACTGAACGCATACTTTGTGCCTCAGGTAAACACGATGTTTGCAAGACAGACGTTTTATCAGCTAACGCAGAAAACGGGACAGACCGTGCAACAGTTTGCCACATGATTGAGGCAAGCGGCAAAACATTTTAAATTTGGAGCTGCTAAAGACAATCAAATAAGGGATGCTGTTTTGAGTCGGTGCAGCTCCGAATACGTGTGTAGAAAATTGCTAGAGGAAGGAACGTTTTGGCACTTGATCGCACTCTAGAAATCGCAGCGCAGTGCGAACGTGTTGAACTGCAGATGGTGGCGTTGCACATTTCTCCAGATACTCAAGTGAAAATGACGGTGAGTCTTGTGTCCAGAAATTGAGTGAGAGATCAGAAAAAACGAATGCAATATAGTAAAGGTAGTGTTGATTCAAACAAAACCTGCTACAGATGCGGACAGACGGGTCGTTTTACAAAAGAGTATAAATGTCCTGCAAGTGGAAAATTGTGCATAAAGTGCAATGGAAGAGACCATTTTGCAAAAATGTCTAAAACAAAAGAAAATGTAAGACAGACAGTGAAAAGAGTTGAATCAGATGTGAAAAGCCAAGATATACACAGACCACAGACGAGGCACTTAGAGGTTGGAGATCAAGTACTTGTGAAGCAGGATAAAACAGACAAATTCACAACACTCCTCACAAGGTCGTACGCAGAGAAGGTAACAGCGTTGTCGTACAGTCACCCACTGGAGCAAAGTATGCAAGGAACACGACATTTGTCAAGAAGTTTCTCTCTGTGGAAACACCAACATTGGATACTGAAATGAAATGTGAGCCACATTATGTCACAGTGGCTGGTTGTGTTTCCCTTGTTTGTCACTAGAGGTCCTCGTTTTCACGGTGTCTTTCACATTTGACTTCATTTCCCATTTCCCTGAGCCGGTGTCTGCTGTACCTGAGCTGGTGTCTGCTGTACCTGAGCCGGTGTCTGCTGTACCTGAGCCGGTGTCTGCTGTTCCTGAGCCGGTGTCTGCTGTTCCTGAGCCGGTGTCTGCTGTTCCTGAGCCGGTGTCTGCTGTTCCTGAGCCGGTGTCTGCTGTTCCTGAGCCGGTGTCTGCTGTTCCTGAGCCGGTGTCTGCTGTTCCTGAGCCGGTGTCTGCTGTTCCTGAGCCGGTGGCTGTTTATCCTGAGCCGGTGTCTGCTGTTCCTGCGCCTGAGTCACTGCCCTGGCCGCCTGAAGGGTCTTCACCGCCCTGGCCGCCCGAGGGGTCTTCACCACCCTGGCCGCCCGAAGGGTCTTCACCGCCCTGGCCGCCCGAGGGGTTTTCACCGCCCTGGCCGCCCGAGGGGTCTTCATCGCCCTGGCCGCCCGAGGGGTCTTCTCCACCCTGGCCGCCCGATGGACTGTCTTCTCCGCCCGGGCCGCCTGATGGACTGTCTTCTCCGCCCTGGCCGCCCGATGGACTGTCTTCTCCGGCCTGGCCAGTTGATGGATTCTTGGTTTCGCCCTGGCCGTCGGCTAAGCCCTCACCCCTTGTTCCTGTCTCCCTTCATGGACCTGGCCCACCATCCCTCCCCCGATCCTCCACCGTTCCACCTCCCTCCTGAATTCTTGTGTTGGCTTGTAACTGTCGTGGAGCGTCTGGTAGCCGCTCCGTAGAGGGGGGGGTAATGTCACAGTGTCTGGTTGAGTCACTGCCCTGGCCGCCCGAAGGGTCTTCACCGCCCTGGCCGCCCGAGGGGTCTTCACCACCCTGGCCGCCCGAAGGGTCTTCACCGCCCTGGCCGCCCGAGGGGTTTTCACCGCCCTGGCCGCCCGAGGGGTCTTCATCGCCCTGGCCGCCCGAGGGGTCTTCTCCACCCTGGCCGCCCCATGGACTGTCTTCTCCGCCCGGGCCGCCTGATGGACTGTCTTCTCCGCCCTGGCCGCCCGAGGGGTCTTCACCACCCTGGCCGCCCGAAGGGTCTTCACCGCCCTGGCCGCCCGAGGGGTTTTCACCGCCCTGGCCGCCCGAGGGGTCTTCATCGCCCTGGCCGCCCGAGGGGTCTTCTCCACCCTGGCCGCCCGATGGACTGTCTTCTCCGCCCGGGCCGCCTGATGGACTGTCTTCTCCGCCCTGGCCGCCCGATGGACTGTCTTCTCCGGCCTGGCCAGTTGATGGATTCTTGGTTTCGCCCTGGCCGTCGGCTAAGCCCTCACCCCTTGTTCCTGTCTCCCTTCATGGACCTGGCCCACCATCCCTCCCCCGATCCTCCACCGTTCCACCTCCCTCCTGAATTCTTGTGTTGGCTTGTAACTGTCGTGGAGCGTCTGGTAGCCGCTCCGTAGAGGGGGGGGTAATGTCACAGTGTCTGGTTGAGTCACTGCCCTGGCCGCCCGAAGGGTCTTCACCGCCCTGGCCGCCCGAGGGGTCTTCACCACCCTGGCCGCCCGAAGGGTCTTCACCGCCCTGGCCGCCCGAGGGGTTTTCACCGCCCTGGCCGCCCGAGGGGTCTTCATCGCCCTGGCCGCCCGAGGGGTCTTCTCCACCCTGGCCGCCCCATGGACTGTCTTCTCCGCCCGGGCCGCCTGATGGACTGTCTTCTCCGCCCTGGCCGCCCGATGGACTGTCTTCTCCGGCCTGGCCAGTTGATGGATTCTTGGTTTCGCCCTGGCCGTCGGCTAAGCCCTCACCCCTTGTTCCTGTCTCCCTTCATGGACCTGGCCCACCATCCCTCCCCCGATCCTCCACCGTTCCACCTCCCTCCTGAATTCTTGTGTTGGCTTGTAACTGTCGTGGAGCGTCTGGTAGCCGCTCCGTAGAGGGGGGGGTAATGTCACAGTGTCTGGTTGTGTTTCCCTTGTTTGTCACTAGAGGTCCTCGTTTTCACGGTGTCTTTCACATTTGACTTCATTTCCCAGCATTCTGTCTGTCACTCATCTGTTCATTGCACTCAGCTGTTTCCCATCACCTTGTTAGATTGTGTGTATAAATACCCTGTCTGTTTTAGTATTTGTTACGGATTCCTTGTTTTGTGTCACACCACTTCAGGTCTGTTATTGTTCGAGTTCCTGTTTTGTTTCTTGTTTTTACGGCTTTATTTGGATTTTGACCCCTGCATGTTGACGACGAGTTTGGATTACCCTTTATTAAACTACTGCTCATGGATTCTCTGCTTCCCGTGTGGTTTTCGTGACACATTATGACAAGGAGCAAAAGGGAAGTGCAGGGGAATGCAAAGGGATCTGTGAAACATTTCCGAGAGGAACAGATTCCTAAACCTTGCAGACCCCAGAGACATATCAAATTGCCTGAAAGGTTTAGAGACCATGTTGTTGAGTGACTGATAAAGGTTAGGCTATGCAAGTAGGAAAACAAGTATACAATTAAAATAATAGTTATGTTGTGGTTTAGTGCACCCGTTTTGAAAGAATTGTTACATGTACTTTCAATGTTCTTAACTGTCTTAAGTTGTTAGAAAATGTGAATGAGAACTTGTTTAGTTGGGATAAGTTCATATTCAAGTAGAGGGGGGATGTTGTGTATTGATGTGACATCATCAATGTCATCACAAAGGAGGCAGAGATTAAAAGATGGATAGCAAGTTAAATCTGGTATCTCTGTGGTTCGATCCAAAATAACTAGAAAGGTACAGTATGAAGCAGGTACATGCAAAGTTTTCTGTGCAACAGTCAATAATACCTCTTTGTAGATCAAGAAACTCACTCAGGCACCTCCGCAGCATTTCCACTTCCTGTTTCAACCACTCAACCTGCGTCTCCGGGTGCTCCCCTGACCTTGGCACTCTCCGTCTGGGTGGAAACTCAAAGCATGCAGATTGGTTAAATAAATTAGTCTTGTCATCAACACGTCTGGCCATCGTATCAAAATCAGTCTGTCAATATGAAATTCAAAACAATGAATTAGCGCAATATCATTCACCAAACAATTCCAACTTGCATTAATTCCCTGTATGTGAGTAATAAAGCAAAACAAATGGAATAAACAATTAGATACCCTTTGAATTTTTTTTACCCATATAAATAATTGTGCCATTTGTACAAGATGTTTGTTTTTCAAATAGTGACAAGTTCAATATCACCAAACTTCAAACACAGAGTCCATTAGTTGTCTTATGATCTCATTTCAGTTTTTTTTCTACAAGTTCAATTCAACGAGTTCAACATTCAGTTCTAGCAAAAGAACACAAATGCACGTAGCAACCAGGCCTAAATCCCTGAAACAGTCAAAGTTCACAAATAGTCAAATTTCTGAATACCTCAACGAACCACAATCCTACGTGCACACATCAAATCCACAAAGACTGTTTCTATGACGACTTAAATCCACTGTAATATTAAGAATTATCATCTGCGTCAGCAACACAAAATGTCTGCTAAAGCGTCGTCGAGCCGTTTATACTATACGCAGTGAAACTAGCCTCGTGAAAACTCACACGTCGGCCTGGAGGTTCACAGCATTTACGGCGTCGTCCGTCACAAACCGGCTCAGCATCCATGTAAATCTCGCTTTAAATCCAAGTTCAGAGATAAAAACGTTCGGTCGCCACTTGTAACGCATTGTGTCAGGACGAAAAATAGGGTTAGCTCACAGCTGAAGTTATTGCAAAGGCCAGAGAGACTCACAGAGGCAATTGGCAGCTCACAACTCGCACTTTATTCCCCAATCGAACTCGGGTAACTGTCTGTAACATTTTCTACCGTCCACAGCGTTACTTATTAAACAAAATAAGATTAAAATGAGAATCAAACAGAAATAACCGGCATACATGCGATTTTCGAGCCGCACATATAATGCAGACAGTTCAATAGGGAGCGCGCAGCTCTTAAAGGTGCCACACCTTATTTGCACTTGTTACAACTTAAAGGGGGTGAATACTTATGCAAAAAATCTCTTGGTGCTTAATTTGACCATACAGTAGTTCCAAACAAAACCACAGCATAACAGTTACAAAGTGTTGTTTCGTTCCTGAATGATTCAGTGTTGTTGAACAAATCGTTCAGTAAATAATCAAATGATTCAGATAGCCACTTGTTTATTTTTCGTACTGAAAGATTGCAATTTTTTAAAACAAATCAGTTGAATGAATGATTCAGTGACTCACTTCTAAAATCAATTATTTTGTTCCTAAATGAAAATGCATTTTTGAACAAAATGATTGTCTGAATCATTTAATGTCACACTCATAAAGACAGTCAGCTGTAGTTACGGAATGAGTAAGTTGATTGAGTGAAATGGACGAATGATCAATTCATTGATAGACAGACACATATACCGGCGCTACAATGTAACCTGCAAAAAGATAAATGGACTAAAATGGACTGTTTTATGGTCATTTTCATATCTCATTTATTTGTTCCTCTAAAGTTTGCAACAGCATGAGAATGAGTAAATGATTTTCTTCATTTTTTGATAGACTGTTCCATACAAGACATTTTCTATTTAAAAGACTTGTGAAATCATATAGTCTTGGAGTTTGTATCCCTGTATCAGAGCCTTTTGTTGCAAAAAGACTAGATGCAAGAGAACAATTAGCAACTTTGTAATGTCTGTGATCCAAGAGCAAAAACACCATTTGCATGACATCTTTTTTTCTTAATTTTTCGCCCCAGCAGCACCCGCTGTCAGTACTCAGGCTTTGCTTTGGCTCAGCAACACTCCTTTGAAGTTAAAGCCATTTCAATCCATCTGTCTCTGCACACAAAATAACAATAATGCAGTCATTAGCATAAAACCCAACTACCATCCGTCACTCTCTCAAGGTTATTACTTCAGCACATGTCCCATATTATTTGCCATTTACAATATGTCAGTACGCTGATTGTGTTGTAATAATACCATTGGATTGCCAGTTGCGTGACAACAGAAGTGTTTCATAATTGAATTTTTTGGCAAGACACTATCAAGTCACTGCTAGAAACTAGCAATTAATCAGTATTACAGGGGAACATGACACATAACTCGCTGGGGAAAATGTGCACTCAGAAGATGGGTGGAAGAGTTTAGCTGATGAAGATGTCGCAGTAGTTCTGTAAAAACTGCCAAGAAAACAGCTGCTGCAATTCGGTCTTTTATAGACAGTGTAAATGGCCAAAACATCACATTATGCTTTCAATGAACCAGTTCTAAGCCAGGTTCAGATAAGGCTTATTACTCCCTTCTCAGTATTCTAAAGCATGATATTAAACAAGTCCCTCACCCTTAGTTTAAAACAATTTATAAGGTCCAAATGTCAGTCACTAGTCCTCATCATGTTTGGCTTTCTAATTTTCAGAGAAGGTCAAAGATATGTTTTGGTTTGTCACTGATTGTGTGTGTCTGAGTTTAGCTAAATATGCTTTGTGTTGTAAAATTAATATGTTGATTGCTGTGGATTGCTGTGGCATCCAGTGGATGTTTCACATACAATTCATGTGCAAAAAGTGATTCAATGGAGCTCTTTTCCATTGGGACTTGAGCTAAGGTGAAGTGAAGATTCATCACTCACCAAACTGAGGAGTGGGTTTGTTGATCCCATATACAAGTGTAACGACTGAGACAAATCAGACACAATTATTTGTTATATTTAACAAATAATCTTTAAAACTCACTATGGATCTATGGTCCTATCCCCCCAACAAGGGCAAGAAGGGTTCTTTGTTACAATGACTACAATCAGATAAGTTAGTTTTATTTTCTGTTAAAAATGTGGTCACGTGGAAAAAGCAGAGGCCATAGAAAAGACCCACAGCCCTTAAAACAGAATTTCCTGCATCAATTTATGGATTAACTGATCTATAAATGAACATGCACCCCAGGACACGGTGTGAATGATTTACTGTCTTGTGTACTATTATGTCTTTGATACTAGAGTATGTATTATGATACAACCAACGGTCAATGTAACCCCACATGTATCGTATCTCCTTTCTAATTAATCCTCATTTAATGACTCACACTTTAGTGTACATCACCTTCTCTTAGAATGCAGTGTGTTTGTTATATCTATCTGAGTATAAATGAACACAAGCAGCAAGGCCTATGTCTAACCACAATTGAGATAAGAGTCATAAATCCTTCCAACAGAGGAATGTCCCGCTTGGAAATTCCACCTTTATTATTGATTGAGCCAACCCTGAAAGGTGGGACCTTTCTCAGGCTTTAAATGGGCTCAACACAAACCCTTCCTTCTCTTGGCCTTCTCGGTATGTTCAGGGTGCTGTGCTATCCTGCGTGGCCTCAGTAGACCCCAGGGCAGCAGGCCTTGACTCACAACCAGCCATGTGCTCATTCAAGAGAGAGAGGACTCTCTCAACCAGAACAGAATCAAAGGACAACATCAGGAATGTGGCACAATGTCTTCATTCAATGCAGAAGAAGTCCATCGCAACTCCAACCATCAACTCTTCTGACTTCCTCCCTTCTCCGTTTTGCTCTGCGTGTCCTCTCCAACCCAGGGCCGGTAGGCCACAATCTGCACTCCAGCCATGGGAACAGAGTCAAACCAACCACGCAAGTTCATCCCAAATTCTTCAGTCAACGCCGAAGAAATCGTTTGAGACTCATGGGATCATCAAAATCCTTCTTCAGTAACTTCACGAAATGTTTCACTGCAATGGCCATGCAAGTGCACATTTAGTGAGGTGCTCTGAAAATGATAAACTGATGGTTCTTTTCATTAGTTAAATGGATCTTTTCCATTGTTCCATTTCCTGCTTCCGGTCACTCACCATTTTACCTATGCATGTATGTATGTGTGTTTAATTTACTTATGTTTGTGATTTAGTTACTAAAACTTGTGCACAATATGTATTTGGTTCTGATTCTCTGCTTGCAACAAGGTTTATTTTACGATTTAGATTTTGACTACAGGCTCTTAGCAGTACTGTACAGTAAGAAAGACATTTCCCTCCCCCGAAAATGAAAATTTCTTAGAATTGATAAACAATTAAAACTGAGTGTTCACGGGACGAGCAGGTAGATTAATTGTAGTATTCATTTTACTACATTAGGTTAATTATATTAACTGATCCAAATATTCATAATTAATTATAACAAGTTATGATTGATTATTAATATTTCTTTAGAACTAATTTGCAATACAGGATACCTAACATAAATAGCTTTTATTTGACCTGAAGGGTCATCTATCATGTGTAAATCAAAAACATATGCAACATGAGGCCATGACTGTATTGATTTCTAACTCCCAATGCAATAACATACTGACATACCAAGATTGACAGCTGTGTCAAATGGAACACACACACTTGTTATGGTGCTTGATGTTTAACTGACCAGCCAATTAATTGCATTGACTCCTTTAATATGCTAGCTGTGATGTAAATGGTTTGCTCTCTGGGTGTCTTTAAAAACAGTATCTCTTGTATAATGCAAAGAATGACAGCTTTATTAAAATGGAAATGCAACAAGTCAAATGAATCTTGTAAAGATTTAAACAGTTCGTTTTATTAAGCATCTTGTCAGTGATTTGTCCCAGATGCAAGTATGAATCTCAAAGCGTCTTTTCTTATTCAGAAAGGTCAACAAATGTAAATGGAATCAATTAAGTCATGCCAGTTTTGGGAAATGTTGCCCATCACTAGGATTTTTTGGGCTTCTGACTGTATATTTTGCTGGGTCTTTTGGGTTTTCATGTTTTATGGGGACATTCCATAGACATAATTATTTAACTGTTCAAACTGTATATTATATACCATAATCCTATGCCTAATCCTACCCATCTCAAAACATAATAATTCATTATAACACCATGTTTCAACATAGCAGTAAATAGTGAGAATTTTCCGTTCTGGAAGCTTTGAATATCAACATCAAATGTGTCTCTGTTCCGGGTTGCCCATCAGAACTGGAATACAAACTTGAAAGGAAAGCTTGAATGATATGATAGCTTTCATACCTCAGGGAAATCAGAGGCCAGTGTCCACCATTACAGTCACTGAATAGCCCAGACACATGGTATTGTATTCACAGAAGCTTTGATTTTACCTCTCACCTGTTCCATGTGCCTACAGCAGGATTTGAAGAAAAAAAAGTCATATCTATCTATCTCTCTATCTATCTATCTATCTATCTATCTATATATCTATCTATCTATCTATCTGTATGCTGTCTGTCTAGATGTCTCTCTCTCTCTCTCTCTCTCTCTCTCTCTCTCTCTCTCTCTCTCTCTCTCTCTCTCTCTCTCTCTCTCTCTCTCTCTCTCTCTCTCTCTCTGTGAGACTCACCTGACATCATGAGAACATCAATGATGCTTTCAAAAGTAATTTATTATTCACTTGATTCATTCCCAAGGAGAAACATTGGCAGTGTATTCACTGAGAAACTATTGCAATGCTTTTTGCTAAATTATTAAGTGATTTTAGAAAGTAATTTGCGGCACATTGTTCTGCTCTTTTGGACCGGTATTATTGTTCACATAAAGTATGAAATTATTTCTGCATGATGGCTTCACATCTACCCTTTTCATTTCGAATCTAATATAGCTATATAATGGACCAAGTGCAATAGGCATAGCAAACGACATCAGATGAATGGAAGTTAATTGTTTTGCATGCAAACAGCACAAACCCCTTTTTCTGTGGAAGATGTAAACTGTAGGCTACATAAAACAACCTATAGGCATTTAGGTTAATGGGGAGAAGAAGAACCAGGGCATCCGTAGGAGTCCATTACCCATCTGCATTTACATTCCACTACCAACATTTTTCATGCATACATTTGTCTAATGCAGGGAATTAATAGACTTCCATTGGAACACTAGAACTCCCTCCCTCTCTCTTGCTCTCTCGATTTTACCCAAGTTGCATTATCTGTCCTTTAAAATGTGTGTGTGTGTGTGTGTGTGTGTGTGTGTGTGTGTGTGTGTGTGTGTGTGTGTGTGTGTGTGTGTGTGTGTGTGTGTGTGTGTGTGTGTGTGTGTGTGTGTGTGGACTCATTCGAAGTCAAAATGCTGCAGAAAACAACTGAACTTTCGATTTGCTTTCGATTTGTCTTCTATGGCAATAATTGCACGTCTTGAATAATTGCACATTTTTGAACATTCATATGAGGACAGGGCTGAGTAATAGATGTAGTTTTAGTGATTTCTATAGCTATCAGAACTCAAAATTCACAGTGTGTTGAATAAAATGAAGAGGAAAAATGTGATTTTGAGCGAATGTCAGCTCGTTTTTTTGCTTGTATAATTTCACAGCACTTTTGCCTTAAGATGTGCACGTTTATCATGGTTTACAGGACAGTCCCTTTGGAGAGACCTAGGGTTAAGTGCCTTATTCACTCTCCTGTGAATGAATCAGCCATTCTGGGGTTTGAACTCAGACCCTTTGTATTCTCAAATATTTTAACACAACCTAACTTGCTGCAGCTAGGAATAGAAACAGGGTATGAATGCTGGATTAGAACCCAGTCTATTAAACATGGCTGATTTATGCTGACTTTGTTCAGTGAACAATGAGGAGTACATGAAATTCAATTTACTCATGTGCTGCAAACCTTTATGTATGGTATGGAACCATAAGTTATGCAAATGAATATGAAAAGCACTTTAAATATGCATATAAGTCTTCTAAACATAAATAATGTGAATTATGTTATCATTTATTTTAGATGTTTCCTACAATATGAGAGCTATATATAATTGAAATAATTTGGTGCTTTTTCATCAGGAGAAAAATCTAAAAAGCAAGATAGCGTCAACATTATTTTGGCATTTGTCTTGTGTGCTAAGCACAAGGCCATGCAACCAAATAGCAAGGGTTATATAAGCATGCAGGGCCTTTTAAACGCATGTATACTTTTTAACAATTCACAAAAAAGCAAAATAGCTTCATTAATCTCAGTATTGTAATGGAAAAATATTATCCACCAGTCATTGTCACGGCATCTCTTCAACAACCGGCCCACGTACAGGCACACAATAGGACTGTGTCGCCAGGAGTAAGACAAATGTGAAAACCACTAGCAGTTTTCTTCATCCTGCTTCATCCTGATACCATAAATCCACCATGATGTCTGTCCATTTCTTATCTAAGATTCTCATAGTGAATGCTTAAGATGTCATCAAGGTCCAGAAATGGGTTTACTTGTACCAAATGTGTACTTTACTTTATTTTATTTTATTTTAAAGGTAAAATTCATATCTAAAATATGAGAATGTGTGCTTAAGTGGTATGATTTTTTTAGAGTACACAAATGCTTGAGGCTCTGAATTAGAGTGGCATTAATCACAGAATTATCCTTCTGACATTTAGTAGGGAAATATCATGGTCTGTTGAACTGGATGGCCAGGCCACAAATATTCAGATTTTAACCTCCTGATTCATAATGGCAGATAGGGAAATGAGATAGATTTGACATTCATAAACAGATGCACAGACTTGTAAATGTGCTATTGTAAAACAAAGAATACGACATTAGAGAGACATTTTTTTTTTTTGATCTGCCATATATTATTCCGCATGAGGCTATTGTCATTGTTCAGACTGAGATTGATATCAGGGTCATTGTTCATCACAAAGCATCTGATGATGTGGCTCTTCATCATTCAAATTATTCTGAAAATGGACTTGAAAATGGCAGCTATTGTGCCCCAAAAATGAATGCAAAGGGATCCACATAAGGATGTGCCAGAAAAAATAAAAATAATATGATTGCATTTGCTAAATTATTTATTTATTTTCAGTCAGATGGAGAAGCTGGATCTTTGAAAATGATAAACAGTTCCTCTGATAGCTTTGAGATGCTAGTGGTAATATCTCTTACCTGTTTTTTTTTTAACACTCACTCGCTTTACACTCTTTTGATGTTACCTTCTGTTCTCTAAAGCATTGTGCAAATTTCACATTTATAAGTCATGGCAGCAGCCAGTATAGCAACTGGTACACTTTAGTTTGGATCCACAAGTATTGTCAAAGGGATTGTGCATTTTCAACAGCAGATGCCAGATGACAAAAAAGTGTATTCTTCTTTTTTTTTTAAGATCTCAGAAGCCAGTGATTCAGATCCAGGTTCTTCTTTTGTGGTATACTGAAGTTGTAGTTTTTCCCAAGGGGGCCAAGGTTTGGCTGCTTAGGGCTTCAAGATGGACTGTCAGTCTGTGCACAAGTGGTATATGGATTTATTAGAGAATCTTTCTGCAGGATTAGATGTAGGTGACGGTAAGTGACTGTATTATGAGTGAGCCACAAATCATTCATTCAAACGGTTTGTTCAAAATTGCTCATTCTTTCAATAATGAAACAAGTGACTGAGTCTGTGTTTAATTTCAAATGCTGGTAACATTTATCGGCCACGTAAGACATCGAGGCTGTCTCATTTCAGAAAAGCAGCCACCACTTTGCAAAGTAAGAAAGAAATTACAATAATTATGCCACGAAATTTTATAATGGCTGCTTTTCTGAAATAAAACAGCCTCAATGACGTATGTGGCCGACAAATGCGACCTCCAAAGTGTGCAGTCTTCAAAATGAGATACAGCTATGTATGAGTCATTAAATCATTCGGTAACACTTTAGAATACGGTTCCTTCGTTAATGAATAACTACACAAGAACCAATGAGTAACACAATATTAACAATCTAGGAACTATTATTAACTAACAAGAAACTCTGATTAACGAACTAGTAAGTAATAGCGCACAGATGAAAGTGGTAGTTCACTATTAACTAATCAATAACTACTATTTGTTTAATGCTTCCCAGAGAACTACTGAAAAAGTGTATTAACAATCTAGTAACTACTATTAACTAAAAATAAACTCTGATTAACAAATTAGGAAGTAATAGTGCACAGATGAAAGTCATACTTCATACTTTTATAGGAATTACTAATTATTTGGATCCGTATTTTAAAGTGAAGATCATGGGAACTAACTAGTAATGACTCAAGTGTTACTACATGATCGAGTCATGATTTGTGCAACCAAACACAAAAGTAAATTATTCAGTTGATAAATAGACAGCATAGGCCAATTATTAACAGCTTACATATTGATAATTTAAACAACCTTGTGTATTCGTTTACGGTAGCAGTTCAAATGTTAATGTAGTGCTAGTCATTTATCCTGCATTGGTTATTGATTAGTCTTGTATGAATTATGAAAATTTTCAGTAGTTCTCTGGGAAGCATAAAAGAATATAGTAGTTATTGAAGAACTACTTTCATCTGTGCACTATTACTTCCTAATTCATTAATCAGAGATTCTTTTTAGTTAATAGTAGTTACTAGATTGTTAATACACTTTTTCAGTAGTTCTCTGGGAAGTATAAAAAAATAGTAGTTATTGATTAGTTAATAGTGAACTACCACTTTCATCTGTGCGCTATTACTTACTAGTTCGTTAATCAGAGTTTCTTGTTAGTTAATAATAGTTACTAGATTGTTAATATTGTGTTACTCATTGGTTCTTGTGTAGTTATTCATTAACGAAGAACCGTATTCTAAAGTGTTACCAATCATTCATTCAAAAACATTGAATCATTCAGAGATAAAGCACAACTACTCTGTGTTGAAAGGTTTTGCTATGGTTTGTTTGGAACTGTTTTTGGCAGAGCCAAAGCAGACAAAGGAACTGGCAATGTCCAAAATGTAAGTTACTAAATATTGACCTCATGTTTTTTGAACTGTTGTATTAACGCCTGTTCACAACAATGACGATAACTAAATATAAATTCCTAAAAATCATTCTGATTCTGAGAATAGTAAAGCCCACACCGCAACTATAACAATATATACACAGAGGAACAATAACACTGGAGGCCTTTACAGCCTCATTGTATTTATAATCACAGTCTTGCAAACAGTTTTTAAACAAAGGGTTGTCAGAAATTAATGGAAGTGACTTTGGTGTTGGTCGTTCATAGCCGGCATTTAGCTTTTTACCTCTGCCGACTATTTAGGCTTCAAAATTCATAAAAGTTGTGTTCAGTTGTGAAGATAATCACGATGAACAAGTTATGTAAGAATTATACATTTTTGTTGGTTACAGAGTTATTTTCTGCAATAATCCAAAAGCTAATGTTAAAATCCTGTTATGCTAACTTGGGGGTTTGGCCTACAAACATACACTATATTGCCAAAAGTATTGGGACACCACTCCAGATCATTTAATTCAGATGTTACAATCACTTCCATGGCAACAGTTGTATTAAATCAAACACCTAGGCATGCAGACTGCTTCTACAAACATTTGTGAAAGAATGGGTCGCTTCCAGGAGCTCAGTAAAACACTAATGTAGAAGGACCTAACCCTGGCTGTTAGCCTAAACCTGACATAAACTGTAAACATGTCCCTCAAATCTGTTTGGTTGATATGTTATACTCGGTGAAATCGCGTTCACCTTGGTGACATTGTGTAATTTATGGCTTAGCTAATTGTCTCAAAACTTTAAATGTTCCCTTTTACAAAAATGTCAAATCACATACATCCAGTAGTCATATGCTTGCTGTGAATCTTCCATTGAAATTAACAGAAATAACACATATTTCTTTCTCCAGATATTATAGACAGGGTTATTCTGGGACATCTGTCCACTCACTGTTCAATTCGATATCGGTGTCTCCAAGGCCTTATTTTGGTGTATCGATACAGGTTTCTGAAATATATAATACCATTGGTGATTTCTCCTTCTGCTGTCTCATTCTTGTGAGCAGGCCCTGCTTTGAGAAGCAATAATCTTGTTTACGTTCAACACCTTGCTGGCACTGCCCCTTATCCTGTTCACTAAGATGGGAGCAGGCATTTTAATTTGGAACGCTTCTTTCACTTTGCCTCTGTTGCCGGTCAATTATTCACCCTGCTAGATGACAGAAGACGGCAATTAGGTTATGTGGGCAGAACAGCATGGGCAGAGGCTGTCATGTTTGCGGGTGGCCTCTGGGGCACATCGCGGGATGCGAGGCCTACTGTGGGCGGAACAAGTGAACTTTGTCAGGGATGTTCCAAGTGTTCTGGAAGAGTTTGAGACATACAGAGGAGGGTTCGTCCACGGAGACTACAGCGGGGGAAGGCAGGTTTCATGTCAGCCTATTATATTGAATGACTCTGACGTGAAAAGGTGAAAATGGCAATTAAAAGGCACGCTAAAAATATACTGGCAATCCCCCTATCAACCTCTGTCTGAAGCTCCTAAGCTTGAGTAAGCCTGATTTGTGCTCCTGTTTATTGGTTCAGGGGTTGGCCTTTTGTCAACTCGCACCGGCTCAGCAGTTATCACGTTAATTTTGATTTGGTAATGCGTGCATCCCTGACTCTTTCGTTTAACCTTGATGAGGGAAGGAAATGTGAGGTTTTCATTAGCACTCAGGAGTGTCTGTGTTCAAGGTTGAGATGAATGGAGTTTGTTTAACTTGACATGTTTTACATTTTTGAGTACATATTGAAAATTCTACCAGTTTTAATCCTCTTGCACATTCTGGATGTTTTTATGTAGGGGAGACAGGGATCAATTGTAACATTTTGTTAGTAGGGCTATCACTATGAAAATAATTTAATCAAATTAATTACAAAATATGCTCTTCACAAATCAAATTAATTGCACTTTAGAAGTCAATATATTGCTTGTTTACACAGGGTGTCATGATTCCTGTCTTGTGTTCCACTTGTCTTGTGTGTACTTTTGTCATTTCCTGTCTTGTGCTAAGTTTTGTAGTCCTATGTAGTTTTTCATGTTGATTAGTCTCCCCAGGTGTATCTTGCTTCCTCATTATCTAGTTAAGCTTGTTTGCCCCTGTGTATTTATAGCCCTTGTGTTTCACTTTTATTTTGTCAGTTGTTGTAAGTGTAATGGTTGTCTCTGTGATTCCCCTGGTTTTGTTCCTTTGTTCTTCGAGTTCTGTGTTCTCTGTTTTATGTGTTACTTTATTAAATAACCCTGCGTTTAGATCCTTGTCTTCACCTGCTTTCTTCAGCTCATCACACAGTGTTTTTTTTGAATTTGCAAAAATATGTTATGTAATTAAGTGGTACTTATAGTTTGAATTGCTGCAATAGTATATTAAATATTACTTGTTACATTTTTATATTTTTGTGGAATTTTTATTAGTCATACCATACCACCTCGTGGTGCTCTCGTGAACGCGTGTCAGAGACTGATACAGAAGAGATTACTGAATAAAGTCAATATTTTGTTTTTTTTGGCGCACAAAAAGTATTCTCGTCGCTTCATAAAATTAAGGTTGACCCACTGTAGTCACATGGACTATTTTAACGATGTCTTTCCTACTTTTTTGGGCCTTCAAAGTGTTAATTAAATAGCTGTCTATGGAGCCCCCTCTGAGCCATCGGGTTTCATCAAAAATATCGTATCTGTGTTCCGAAGATGAACGAAGGTCATACGGGTTTGGAACTACATGAGGGTGAGTTATTAATCAGAAGTCAGAAGATCAGTAATTCCTCAGTAATCATACAATATTTAGTTGATATGACTAATGTTTAATTTGCTCCCGACTCTACTATATATATATATATATATATATATATATATATATATATATATATATATATATTGTCACGATTCCTGTCTTATGTTTTCCTTGTCTTGTGTTGACTTTTGTTATTTCCTGTCCTGTGCCATGTTTTGTAGTCCTTTGTAGTTTTTCTTGTTTTCTTGTTCACTTTGTAGTTTTTCTTGTTTCTTGTTTTCTTGTTTAGTCTCTCCAGGTGTTTCTAATTAGCCCCGCCCCCTTGTTATCTTGTTTGCCTGTGTATTTAAACCCCTGTGCTTCAGTTGTGTTTTGTCGGTCGTTGTTTAATGTTGCTTGTAGTCTGAGTACCTTGTTCCTAGTTCTGAGTTTACCCGGGATTACCTGTTTGTTGGATTATTAAAGTGCTTGCATTTGGATTCACTCTCCGGTTCATTTCTACCACATCGTAACAGAACGACCGACCATAAATATGAATCCAGCAGCACGGATCTCGCCTGATCTACACAGGCTAGACCGGGAGTTCGCTGGACAGATCGCGGCTAGTGATGGCAAAATGAGGCTTCCTGAACCACTGAGACCTCGCAGCCCATTGCTTCACCCAAAGGTTCATTACTCGAAGCTTCATTCAGCATTGCTCACTAGTGACACCTAGTTACTGTGCAAAGAAGTAGCAGACACATTAATTAATTCTGAACCAATGATCTGAGCAAACTAATACCCCCCACCCAAACACATGTTGTTTTATTTATTTATTTATTTATTTTCTTCTCACTATTAAAGTCTGTAACCTTTCATTTGCAATAATAAAAAGACCTGAGAAGACATTTGTCCATTGCCTGGGTATAAAATAAAATATGTAGCCTATCTTTCTCTGTCTGAATTTACTTGTGCAGAGACAACTGTCACACACACAGTTAATTAATTATTCATAAATTGTTTGGATAGTGTCAGTATGAACAACAAAAGTGACACTGTGTTGAGTGCAGTGCTTATGGTGGAGGGAGTGTAATAAAGTAAACTGCAACAGAATAGTCTGGGGTGGAAAAAGTTAAGAATTGTTTTTGGGGTGTTTTGTGCAGTGAACTGTTACTAGTTGTAGTGCAGTGTTGTGCTTATGGGACTGGGGATTTAGAGGAGCAAACTGCAACACTGCAGTTTGGGGTGGGTGAAGGAAGGATTACAATAGATTTTCATTGAGAAACAAAACAATTTTCAAGTGTGTTGGGGTTTAGACGATTCCTCATCTTGGACAAAACCTCTCCAGCCTTGGAAAAGATCCTTTCACAAGGAACAGAGGATGCAGGGGAACATAAAAATGCCAGTGCCAGCTGGTGTAAATGAGGATACTGATGCTTCTGTTGAGGCCAGACAGGGGAGGATCTCCTCTTTCTTGCGGCTCCATTACCAGGAAAAAGGAAGAGTCGCAAAAAGCAAACAAATCCAAAAGGGCAATCCAAAACAATAAGCAGTCCAGTCCAGATCCAAAAATCCAAAGCAATCCAAATTATCTTATCTAATTAATATAACAAGACTATAATATAGCTACTATAATTAATAATAGCAATATACTTTAAGTATTCTAACTTGATATAATGTAATAATATACAGCCCTAACAACACATATGACACAATAACGACAATGACAATGAGAGTTCTCTAACTCTGACTCTGACACTACTACAACTGCGTCTGCTACTCCTGACAACACCCACAAGGTGGCGCGAGTTTCGACACTCAAACCGAACCGATGGCGTTTCCACACAAAACGAGGCCTCGTTTGTCATTAGTCACGTGATTTTCACGTTAACAACACAAACCTCGAAATCGCGGCTTCATCTGGCACGCCCATTTTTTCTCGACACAAGCTCCGACGCCTCGGTTCAAATGTCACATCACTAATCGCGGCCTTGGCCCTGGAAAGCCTTGATCTGTTCCAGTACACCTGGGGGTTTGTTCCCCTCGCTGCCTCCTGCTCTCTGGGTGATGAGGCGATTAAGATGTGTTACCGGCTGTGGGCTAAGGAGGTCGACCCGAGGGAGCTCCCCGATCTCTCCGGTCTGGACTGGAGAGAGGCACTCTCCAGATGTCTGGAGAGCTTCCTCCCGTGGCACGCCACGTCATCACCTGTTCTTCATGTTCACCAAGACATGCCTGAGCTTCACCACGACATGCCTGAGCTTCACCACGACATACCTGAGCTTCAAGTCAGCCACGTCCGGCCAGAGCTTCACGTCAGCCACGTCCGGCCAGAGCTTAACGTCAGCCACGTCCAGCCAGAGCTTCACGTCAGCCACGTCCAGCCAGAGCTTCACGTCAGCCACTTCCAGCCAGAGCCTTCACCGCTGGTCCCGTCCAGCACAGAGCCTTCACCGCTGGTCCCGTCCAGCACAGATCCTTCACCGCTGGTCCCGTCCAGCACAGATCCTTCACCGCTGGTCCCGTCCAGCACTGCGCCCTCACCGCTGGTCCCGTCCAGCACAGCGCCCTCACCGCTGGTTCCGTCCAGCACAGCGCCCTCACCGCTGGTCCCGTCCAGCACAGCGCCATCACCGCTGGTCCCGTCCAGCACAGCGCCCTCATCGCTGGTTCCGTCCAGCCCAGCGCCCTCTCGCTCTCGGAGACGGAAGAGGAAGAGGACTTCCCACGTCCCGCAATGCCTGGAAGTCCTCCCTGTACTTCCTGTCAGCCCAGAGTCCTCGCCGCTGGTCCCGTCCGATCCAGAGACTGGTCAAGTCACGTCTGCCGATCCAGAGACTGTTCAAGTCACGTCTGCCGATCCAGAGACTGTTCAAGTCACGTCTACCGATCCAGAGTTGTTCAAGTCACGTCTGCCGATCCAGAGACTGTTCAAGTCACGTGCGCCGATCCAGAGACTGTTCAAGTCACGTCTGCCGATCCAGAGACTGTTCAAGTCACGTCTGCCGATCCAGAGACTGTACAAGTCACGTCTGCCGATCCAGAGACCGTTCAAGTCACGTCTGCCTATCCAGAGACCGTTCAAGTCACGTCTGCCGATCCAGAGACCGTTCAAGTCACGTCTGCCGATCCAGAGACCGTTCAAGTCACGTCTGCCGATCCAGAGACCGTTCAAGTCACATCTGGTGATCCAGAGGCTGTTCAAGTCACGTCTGCCGATCCAGAGGCTGTTCAAGTCACGTCTGCCGATCCAGAGGCTGTTCAAGTCACGTCTGCCGATCCAGAGGCTGTTCAAGTCACGTCTGCCGATCCAGAGACTGTTCAAGTCACGTCTGCCGATCCAGAGACTGTTCAAGTCACGTCTGCCGATCCAGAGACTGTTCAAGTCACGTCTGCCGATTCAGAGACTGTTCAAGTCACGCCTGAACCTGATCGCTCTATGTTTGTTTCTGTGTTTACGTCTGTCCTTGTGGCTGTTTCTGTTCTGGTGTCTGTTCCAGAACCGGAGCCAGTGTCTGTTCCCGAGCCATTCTGTGTGTTGTCTGTTCCCGAGCCAGTGTGTGTGTTGTCTGTTCCCGAGCCAGTGTGTGTGTGGTCTGTTCCCGAGCCTGAGTGTGTGTTGTCTGTTCCCGAGCCAGAGCCAGTGTTTGTGTTGTCTGTTCCCGAGCCAGAGCCAGTGTGTGTGTTGTCTGTACCCGAGCCAGTGTGTGTGTTGTCTGTTCCCGAGCCAGTGTGTGTGTTGTCTGTTCCCGAGCCAGTGTGTGTGTTGTCTGTTCCTGAGCCCGAGCCAGAGCGTGTGTTGTCTGTTCCCGAGCCAGTGTGTGTGTGGTCTGTTCCCGAGCCCGAGTGTGTGTTGTCTGTTCCCGAGCCCAAGCCAGTGTGTGTGTTGTCTGTTCCCGAGCCAGAGCCAGTGTTTGTGTTGTTTGTGCCCGAGCCAGTGTGTGTGTTGTCTGTTCCTGAGCCCGAGCCAGTGTGTGTGTTGTCTGTTCCTGAGCCTGAGCCAGTGTGTGTGTTGTCTGTTCCCGAGCCAGTGTGTGTGTGGTCTGTTCCCGAGCCCGAGTGTGTGTTGTCTGTTCCCGAGCCCAAGCCAGTGTGTGTGTTGTCTGTTCCCGAGGCAGAGCCAGTGTTTGTGTTGTTTGTGCCCGAGCCAGTGTGTGTGTTGTCTGTTCCTGAGCCCGAGCCAGTGTGTGTGTTGTCTGTTCCTGAGCCCGACCCAGTGTGTGTGTTGTCTGTTCCTGAGCCTGAGCCAGTGTGTGTGTGGTCTGTTCCCGAGCCAGTGTGTGTGTGGTCTGTTCCCGAGCCAGTGTGTGTGTGGTCTGTTCCCGAGCCAGAGCCAGTGTGTGTGTTGTCTGTTCCCGAGCCAGAGCCAGTGTGTGTGTTGTCTGTTCCCGAGCCAGTGTGTGTGTTGTCTGTTCCTGAGCCCGAGCCAGTGTGTGTGTCTGCTGTTCCTGAGCCGGTGTCTGCTGTTCCTGAGCCGGTGTCTGCTGTTCCTGGCCGCCCGAGGGGTCTTCACCGCCCTGGCCGCCCGAGGGGTCTTCACCGCCCTGGCCGCCCGAGGGGTCTTCTTCACCGCCCTGGCCGCCCGATGGGTCTTCTTCACTGCCCTGGCCGCCCGATGGGTCGTCTTCATCGCCCTGGCCGCCCGATGGGTCGTCTTCACCGCCCTGGCCGCCCGATGGGTCGTCTTCACCGCCCTGGCCGCCCGATGGGTCGTCTTCACCGCCCTGGCCGCCCGATGGGTCGTCTTCACCGCCCTGGCCGCCCGATGGGTCGTCTGCTTCGCCCTGGCCGCCCGATGGGTCGTCTGCTTCGTCCTGGCCGCCCGATGGGTCGTCTGCTTCGCCCTGGCCGCCCGATGGGTCGTCTGCTTCGCCCTGGCCGCCCGATGGGTCGTCTGCTTCGCCCTGGCCACCCGATAGGTCGTCTGCTTCGCCCTGGCCGCCTGATGGGTCGTCTGCTTCGCCCTGGCCGCCTGATGGGTCGTCTGCTTCGCCCTGGCCGCCCGATGGGTCGTCTGCTTCGCCCTGGCCGCCTGAACTGCCTGCTCCGCCCTGGCCGCCTGAACTGCCTGCTCCACCCTGGCCGCCTGCACATCCTGCTCCACCCTGGCCTTCCGTCCTGCCGCAGTCTCCAGGTCCTCTTCTGCTCCATGGGTCTGGCCCTCCATCCCGCCCCCGGGTCCGCCTCTGCTCCACCTCCCTCCTGGACTGTTCATGAGGAGCGTCTGGAATCCGCTCCTTAAGTGGGGGGCTATGTCACGATTCCTGTCTTATGTTTTCCTTGTCTTGTGTTGACTTTTGTTATTTCCTGTCCTGTGCCATGTTTTGTAGTCCTTTGTAGTTTTTCTTGTTTATTAGTCTCTCCAGGTGTTTCTTATTAGCCCCGCCCCCTTGTTATCTTGTTTGCCTGTGTATTTAAACCCCTGTGCTTCAGTTGTGTTTTGTTGGTCGTTGTTTAATGTTGCTTGTAGTCTGAGTACCTTGTTCCTAGTTCTGAGTTTACCCGGGATTACCTGTTTGTTGGATTATTAAAGTGCTTGCATTTGGATTCACTCTCCGCTTCATTTCTACCACATCGTAACATATATATATATATATATATATATATATATATATATATATATATATATATATATATATATATTTTTTTTTTTTTTTTTTTTTTTTTACTTTTTTTTTATATAATATTCACTATATATAATTTGTATGTATTTATTGTTCTCAAAAAGGCAGAGAGGTATACTTAGCATTTGGTGCCAGTGGTTTGGTAGTATCAATGCGGCAGTTTTTTTTAATCTAAGTTTTGTTTTATAACCAGCATTTTTTCATGCTAATGTTGCATAATGTTAATTAGCAATCATTCTAACACCAAGCAAATCAAATTTTTTTTTTGCAAGGGTTTTTGTACATAGTAATGCATATTGTCATATTGTGCCTCCATAGCACACAACTTTCTTTGAAAATAGCGTTTGCTCCCCTCCTCTCCAAGTGGGTGCAGATTTTGCCGCCAAGTCCAGAGTCATTATTCATGGCACTGCCAAAAGAATATAAAGTTTTTACTGGAGCACCTTTCACCTCGTTTAGTATGTCAACACTCAAGCAGATGTATTATTCATAAGTTTATTTTCATGATTTCCCCTCTAAGTCTTGGACCATTTGTCTTTTCTTTTGGATACAGTTTGTTTGTGCATCTAGGTCAAAACAGTATGACACAACATGATGAAGAACAGGGAGGTAGATTAAACCTCCTGATGTGTTTAATGCTGTTAAGATAAATGTTTTGCGGGTGAAACAGATTAAAAGTGGAATAAAATATTGTGGTCATTATTGTTGACTTCTGTATCAACAACTCCCAAACTCAATTATCAAGAACTTTATTGTTGTTGTAAAAGTAACTAAACTAAATGCATTTTAAACGCATTTTGAACCCCATGGCCATGAAGCTTTACAGAAAGAAAACTAAGGTGTGTTCTTTTAGAAAGAGATTTTAGAAAGCTTGATAATATGTGGTTCCCTGTTGTTGAGAGCTCTACTAGCCACTAGGGGATGTTAAAACTAGTACCAAATAATATCTCTATTTAATTTCTCATCATTTAATGAGCCATTCACTTGTTGAATGAGTGCTTAAACACTATAAATGGCCAGTGATTGGGCAGTATAGTGTATAAATAGCAAATCTATTATTATTTTAGCTACATTTCTCATGAGTTGATAGATAGATAGTGTTTTAGTAGGATAAAATGTTCTATTGTACTATTCTAAAGTAACAGTGTAGTGGTGACAGTTACGTTTTCCATGACAGTATTTCAGCAACCATCTGTATGTGTTGTTTTCTATTGACTAGTTGGCCTCCAGAACTAGCAATGTGCACATTAGGGGTGAAATATAAGATAAATACAACATAATCTCATGAAAGTGCTTATCTATACCACAAATTATTTCTCGTGCCAATTATAATCCAAAAATGGTTTTAGCGTGCATATGCTACGCACTGAAAACCCCTTGGGTAGGATTAGTGTGGGGAGTGCGTGTGTATTACACACCATAAAGTGCGTATCATATGCACGCGAAAACTGCGTAGCATATGCACTCAAAAACTCTTTTTGGCGTATAAATGGCACGAGAAATAACATCCGTTGTATAGATATGCACTTTCATGAGATCGGGCTCGTCAAATACCAGGATAGTGAACTTCATACTGACATAAGGAGCGGATTGAAACACTAAATGTATCTCTTAAAGGTAGCAAAGAATTTGAATGCTTATAGTCACAGATAGAGAGAAAAGATCACAGCACATGGGCAGCTATACAGCAATGCTCCTAGAGCAGGTGACAGTTGAACTTAAAGGTTTATGAGCACAATGACAGCTGTCAAAACAAGAAAAAAAGAACAAAAAAAAAACAGCTTAAGGCAGATTTTAAACAGACATTGCCTATGCCTCTTCCTCCAGATCTCTCAGCCCGTAAAAGAAAATTAATACAAACTTAATTCACATTAAAAGCATTAAACATTTAATTTATGTTAGGTATAAATCATTTGAACAAAATATGAATGATACAATTTTGCCGCATAGTTTAGGCACAGAAAACACTCTAGTTGAATCAATGCCTTTTACAGCCACAGGCTAACTCATTATCAATTGTGTGAATATAATAGTGAAACTGTACCATTATGCAATATGGCAATGCAACGATTTACCTATCATTGCATGTTATATGTTACATTACCTGACTTTAATGGATTGTACTTTTTTTTTTATAATATTAACTTGACTAGTATTGATTGGCTGCTTGCATTGTTCCCAGGCCTTTACAAATCCAGTCATTCTGTGTTATACTCATTTCAGAGTCACTCTCAAAGAGAAATAGTTTTTATTTCATTGCCATTTGATCCCTCCATTGACAATCACGAGGATGAACAGGTAACAGGGTTTTTTAATGAAAAGAACTCAGGAACCATAACACCCGTAATACATAGACGAGAATGGACAAGGAATGAGGGAGAACACCGGGTATATATACAAGGGTGAACAAAGGAACATAAAAAGGAGACAGGTGAATGACATGATGATGATGATGATTATGATGATGATGATGATGATGATGATGATAATGATGATGATAAAAGACAGGAGGGAGGGAGAGAGATTAATTTATTCGTCCATTGCAAATGCAAAATTAAACAAACGAGAATAACTGCTTTCAGACTTTTGGACTGTTCTTTTGTTGTTAACAACTTTTATTTAAATGTGTTCTATTAGCAATGCAGATTTAGTTATTTCTCAGACATCTTCATGACCCCAGACGTGTCTCTGTTCATTGACTGATTTTGTTTGAATTAATTTATTTTCATTTGAATAATTATGTGTATTATGTCAATATTGTGTAAATACCATAACATACTGAAAATGAGAAAAAGCAACATAATTTTCATTAAAGGGAAATAAAGAAAATGTCTCGTATGTAACCCTTGTTCCCTAAGAGGGAACAAGACGCTGCGTCGAGACGCGGTGGGAACGCCCCTGCGTGATTGCGTCGTGAAGCACGTGTATAATCAGTCCAATGGAAAGACGAGACGTCATAGGCAGGTGACGTCATCGACCAGGAAACTATAAAGCACACCTGAAAACAGACCGGGCTAGCTTCTGAAAAGCCGAGGCAAGTCGATCACAGGCATGCAGAGAGTATGACAGGGCCACACAGCGTCTCGTTCCCTCTTACGGAACCAGGGTTACATACGTAACCTGAGACGTCCCCTTTCAAGGGAACTCCAGCTGCGTCGAGACGCGGTGATAACCGAATACCCACTACGCCATAATAGCAAATGTCTGTTCTGTGTGAAGTCATTGCGCACACGAACAAGCAAGCACCCTAGACCCTGTAGTGGAGCCTAGATCCAAGTCATAAAATCTAACAAATATATGCGGTAAGGAACCAGCCTCCCGCATCACAGATGTCATGGAGGGAAACCCCCGATAATAAAGCCTTTGAGGCAGCCATACTCCTAGAATCTTGGTCAGACGCCTCACAGTGCCACGAAGGAAACGTATTACAGGGTGTCTCCCCAAGGATACACCACTTAAAGGGACGTGGTAAGCAGCTAAGGCCGCCATGTACGCCTTTGGTGTGGAGGGGGATAGACCTACGGAGAAACGCTCCTGCGGGAACTCCAGCACTGTAACCACAGGGCAGATAACTGGGTCCAGCTCAGTTGCTCTCCGCACCAGGAAGTGAACAATATCCACTTCAAGGTATAGAGTTTCCTCGTGGAGGGAGCTGTGGAGTGTAGGATGGTCTCAACAGCCTCTGTTGAGAGACCTGAACTTATTCAATTCAATTCAAATTTATTTTGTATAGCGCTTTTCACAATACATATTGTTTCAAAGCAGCTTTACAGAAAGTGCATATCAGAAATGTACATAGAAAAATACAGTTAGTTAATCATGTATTATTTTAGGGCATAACATATCGCCAGCGTTGAGTCGTCTCTTCACAGGCGTTTGGTTATCTCATCGCAGGTGTTGGGGCATCTGAAGTCTCCGTGAGAGGCTGGATACAAACTGGAGCTGACGATCGCTATTTAGCTCGGGACTAGCGTCTCGAGATAACATCAGAAAAGCAGATGGGAAATAATTAGCATAGCTGCTGTTCATAATATTAATGCATTCGATCTGATTCAACCGTAGTATAAAAGGTAAGCATTATGTGAATGCTTGGCTAAAGAGATGCGTCTTTAATCTAGTTTAAACTGGGACAGCGAGTCTGAGCCTCAAACAATATCATGAAGGCTATTCCAGGAGCTAAATGTGAGAACGCCCTCCCTCCTTGAGTGGACTTAGATATCCTAGGAATGACCAGAAGCCTCGAATTTAGTGATCTTAAAGAACACGATGGAATGTAGGGCGATAGAAGGTCCATTAAATACACAGGAGCTAAACCATTTAGGGCTTTATAGTTCAGTAGTAATACTTTGTAATTGATACGGAACTTAATAGGTAACCAGTGTAGAGATGATAAAATTGGTGTTATATGATCATATTTTCTTGACCTAGTAAGAACTCTAGCAGCTGCATTTTGCACTAAATGTAGCTTGTTTATTGAGGATGCAGGACAGCCAGCTAATAAAGCATTACAGTAATCTAGTCTCGAGGTCATGAATGCATGACCTAACTTTTCTGCACCAGAAACATATAGCATGTTACGTAGCTTAGCAATGTTTCTAAGGTGGAAAAAGGCTGTTCTTGTAACATATGAAATATGATTTTCGAAAGACAAGTTGTGGTCTAGTATAACACCCAGGTCTTTTACTATAGTGGATAAAGTAACAGGACATCCTTCTAAATTAAAGTTGTATTGTACAAGGTTTTGTGGGTAGTTTTTTGGACCAATAAGTAATACCTCAATTTTATCTGAATTTAATAGCAGGGAAATTACACGTCATCCAGCATTTTATATCTTTAAGACACTGTCAATTTAGATAAGTTAGTGTCTTCATCTGGTCGTGATGAAATATATAATTGAGTGTCATCAGCATAACGGTGGAAATTAATTCCATGTTTTCTTATAATATTACCAAGTGGCAGCATATATATTGACAATAGCAGAGGGCCTAACACCGATCCTTGCGGCACTCCATAGTCTACTAACGTTATCTACGATTTTTCCTCATTTAAACAGACAAAATGGTAACGGTCTGATAAGTACGATCTAAACCAGCTTAATGCCTGTCCCTGAACACCAGTGTAGTTTGTTTCCATTTACGCTCTAAGTTACGAGTTTCTCTCTTGATAACATGCGTAGCACTGTTGTACCATGCTGCCTTAGTTTTCTCTCTAACCTTTTTTAATCTAATTGGTGCAACAATTTCTAATGTACTAGAGAAAATGGTGCTCAAACTGCTAGTCATTTCCTCTAGTTCTGGACCCCCTCATAGGCCAAGCCCAAAGTCTCCACAATTCTTGTCAGGGGTGAAGGATCAACCCGGTCGCCTGAGAGAAAAAGTCCTCCCCGAGCGGAATCTCCAGAAGAGAGCCGTCGAGGAGAGACTCTAGGTTCAAGAACCGTACTCGGGCCTACCAAAACGGGGCTATTAATTCAGAAGACGGACCCCGTCCTGACAAACTCTCTTCAGAACTCTCTGGATTTTGTAAGAGAAACACTTATGTGTTATCCGTGCGGACAAGCACATGGTGACCTCTCAGGTCTGGCAGGAAGTGCTTGAGAGCTCGAAACACTACCATCATTTCTAACCGATCTTTGAGCCAAGAAAGTAGATGGGCCTGCCAAAGACATTTCTCCGAGCTACCACTCATGATCACCGCCCCAACCTGTGAGAGAAACATCCGTCGATAGCGTACGCGTCGACAAGAAACTCCCAGCACTGGGCCTTGGGCCAGGAACCAAGGTTCTTCCACATGACTAAGGCACGTAGCCATCGCCATTTCCCCTAAGAGAAAACCCCTTGGTTCTGCGCCACCACTACAGGGGTCTCATGTACAGGAGACCAAAAGTTATTACGTTGGACGCAGCTGCCATGAGACCCAACAGTCAGTGACTGGCCTAGTTTTACCTTGGCAGAAGGGAAGAACCCGATATTGATACACTTCGCCCCCGAAAGTAAACCTCAGGGACTTCCTGTGATGAGGACGGATGGCTACATGGAAGGACGGGTCAAATCGTGACAAACCAGTCCTCGGACTGAATCTGTGACACAATCTGTTTGAATGTAAACCTCCATCCTTCTTTGGAACAATGAAGTAACGGCTGTAAACCCCTGACTCCCTACTGGGAGGAGAAACCCTTTCTATAGCCTCCTTTCGCAGAAGAATCTGTACTTCTTGCTCCATAACCAGAGCCTGCTCGCGGTCCACCACGTAGGGAGGACCCCTAGAAATGTTGGTGGAAGAACCGAACTGAATTCTGAAACCATTTCTAGTGAGCAGGAGCCAACAAGATATGTTCGGTAGTAGCTTACACGCTGCTAGAAAATCTACTAAGGGGACCAGTCTCTCGAGACTGGCCTCTGGTATTGGTCGAACAGCAACTTCAGTGCCCTGTAGCGGCGAACCGGCAGGGAACAACCGAACTGACTGTTCTACGAACCTCCTTGGAGGATCGTCGGGAAATGCAGGCACCTCTGTTTCCTGAAACTGTGAACCAGCAGGGAGCAACGGAACTGACTGTTTTGCAACCCTCTTTGGAGTACCGTTTGGGGACGCTGACACCTTGGTGCCCTGAAGCGTCAAACCGGCAGGGAAAACAGAACTGGCAGCACTGCGACCCTCCTCAGAGACTCGCCCCCCAGAGGGCGCCGAGGAGACGCGGATTCTCAAACCTGTCTCTCCCCGGAGGGAGCCAACCTCAGAAGCCTGATAGCCTCGGCGTCAGAGCCTCTCGGTCAAAGCCTTCCTTGAGGTAGCGACTTTCCTCAGATATGTCTTATCCTAAGACGACTATGGGTGAGACTACTAAAGGAACCAGCCTCTCGAGACTGGTCTCTAGTATAGCTTGAGAAGTCAATCCGGCGTCCTGAAACGGATGACCGGCAGGAAATAACCGCACTGACCCCTCTTAAACCTTCCTTCTGTGAGTCAGACACTGAGACTAGAACTCGCTGGAGGGCATGAAGGGAGATGGGCACCATATAATGAGGTGTTATAGATTTCACTCTGGGAATTAACCATTTATTTCCTCAGAATTAAAGGACTCCTCAAAGATCAGATGAGTTGCTACATATTTAATTTTCTCAATTAAATACAGCCAACAATCAACCAGACAAGTAACACAGTCTGGATGAAAAAGCTGAGTAGTATTAATACAGACATTAGCTCCTCAAACATTAGATGGGTATATATTTAATTTTCTCAAAAATTAAATGCAGCCAAATTACCAGACAAGAAGAAACGGTCTAGTTGAAAGGCTGAATATAGTGTATTAATGTAGACCTCATATTATAATCTCAAACAAAAAAAGAAAACAATTTAGTTTGCATACAATCATAAGAGAACGAGAGAAAGGAAAAATCCTGTCTGCTCAGTTCACCGCACATATTATACATTGCAGATCATTATCTACACGTTGCCTCGGCAAACGTGAGAAGAGCCACTTTGTTATTGCAGAAAGCGCGCAACCTGAGCCATATATTCATATTGTAGAGATGCAGACCCATAATCTATGCGTTGCCTCGGCAAACGCTAGATCTGAGCCAATAGATTCTTATTGCAAACCCGTAATCTATGCGCTGCCTCTGCAAACGAGAGATCAGAGCCACGACTCTTATGCAGACCCGTAATCTACGCGCTGCCTTGGCACACGCGAGATCCCAGATTGAGTCACAGAATCTTAATTGCAGACCCGTCTTTATCTACTTTCTTCCCTCGAGAAGAAAGCCAACAAGAGCAGAGCTAAAACTCTCGATAGTGCATATGTTACACGTTGGGAATTTATGAATGAACACTGTCAGCCCCAATTTACTAGAGCCGACCGTGTATGCTCCACTCCCAAACAAACAACACTTGAATCGATCCAAAGCTGTTTGCTATTATACTCCTGTCTAATATAATACATATGTGCTTGTGAACAAAACAACATCCGCCTGTGACGTCTCGTCTTTCCATTGGACCGATTATACACGTGCTTCACGGCGAAATCACGCAGGGGCGTTCCCACCGCATCTCGACGCAGCTCGAGTTCCCTTGAATGGGAACTATATTACACATATTATAGAAAACTTATTGGCTTTGGAATAGAATAGAATGCTTGTTATATAAACAAATATGTGTTTGTTTTTGGTTTAACTGTACTGTTTGCTTGAATTGTGCCTCCAGACAATTAAGTTTAAGCACAACTATAGCACTTATGATGACCTTGTTATCTTGTTTTGTTCACACGATGTTCTACTGATTATAATAAACGAAAGATTCGTATCTCCCGAAAGCCAAGATAATTTCCTTATTGCGTGTGGGGTGGTAATTGTTAAAGACAATTTAACAACCTAAGGATTAGTGAAACACTGTGTATAAAAGCCTTCTGCATTCTCAAAGTGAAAAAAAAAAAAATTAAAAAAAGAAAAAGTGAATGAAAGCCGTGTGTTCAAGTTATGGCTTCAGGCCAACGAGGTGTAGGTGGTGGTGGTGGCGGTGGTTGTGGTGGTGGAGTGGTGGTGGGGTGGTGAGGTGGTGAGGTGGTGGGGTGGTGGGGGGGTGGGTAGTTGTCAAGTAAGTATCTCTCGGAAACATCACAAATACAGGAGTACATGGGTATTATTTATGAAGAGATGTTGAGTGTATTACACTTATACAGCAGCACTTATACAGCAGCATGTAGGCAGCTGCAATTACCGCTGCATCATGCGTACTTCAGAACCTCATTTTTGAGATATTGTTTGAAAACATACCACTCTTTAACCCATTCAAACCCAGTGTACATTCCAATGGATGTCACTTTTCTCTGGTGTTTGATCCAGTTGTTTTTTTTAGTTTTTTTTTAGTGTGTGTGTTTGTTTGTGTGTGTGTTTTGGTGCTACCCAGTCACAAGGGAGAATTATATTAAATGTTGCCAAGTCAATCATTAAAGCATTTCTTTTCAAAACAATTAGGCTATCTAAAATGTCTGTTATTTTGCAATAGGCTTTTTCAAACAGATCTCATGGCAATTTGTACGTATTTTACGAGATGGCTAATTCATACGAATTCATATGACCTCACTTTTACCAATTCGTACGATTTTTGCTAAATCGTACATATTTTACGAGTTGCCCAATTCATATGAATTCAAACTAATTACCTACCCCTGATCATGCCCCTAAACCTACTCATCACTGGGGATTAGACAAATTTTACGAATTCATATGAGTGAGGTCGTACACATTTGTACTAATTGGTCGTGAGGTAGGGTTGGCTTTTCTATGGGTAAATTCCAAACAGCATTTTTGCGCCCTAGAAGGGCAGGGGACGGCATTTTTAAGGTTGTTCCAAATGAAAGTGAACAACTGGATCCCTTCACGAAGGGCCCTTAAACAAGGCCATTAGCGAATGGTACATGCGATGGTCACTTTAAAGGGATAGTTCACCCAAAAATGAAAATCCTGTCAGTATTTACTCGTCCTCATGTTGTTCCAACCCCGTAAGACCTTCGTTCATCTTCGGAACACGAATTAAGATATTTCTGATGAAATCTGAGAGCTGGATCATTCCTCCATACTAGTCCATAGGCTTCTTCAGGGATTGAAACTTGCCAGCCCCGAAAAGTTATTAAAGACATCGTTAAAGTAGTCCAAGTGCCCATATGGAAAAGGTTTGCTAAAAACACCTGTGATTCTTATATTTTCCAACAGAATATTGTAAGGGACAAATATGCTTTATAAAAATATATATAAATTGCATAATATTAATGTATTTTTAATCATATATGTCATATACTGTACGTCCTATTTACAAAAGCCATATTTTATTGATGTAAAAATGTAGGAAAATAATGCTAATTTAATATTCATGTCCAGCATATATCTTAAAGTATTAAAGTATTAGCTCACTTTCAAACTCACCCTGATGTCATACAAGATATCCATGTCTCTCTTTCTTAAAATTGTTATACACAGAATGGACTTCAATGGCAACCAACTATTCAAATGTTCAAAGAAGTTTCAAAAGTTTCAAATGTATATGTATATATATTGTTTTTTAGAAAATGACCGATCGTTTCACTAGATAAGACCCTTATTTCTCGACTGGGATCGTGTCGAGACTTTGAAGCTAAATTGATACGGACATTTGAATCTTCTTTGAACATTTGAATATTTGGTTACCATTGAAGTCCATTCTGTGTAGAAAAATCCTGGAATGTTTTCCTCAAAAACCTTAATTTATTTTCGACTGTAGAAAGAAAGACATGGATATCTTTGATGACATCAGGGTGAGTAAATTATCAGAATGTTTTTTTTTTTTTGAAAGTGAACTAATAAAACACAGTGCAGTTTACCAATCAGTGTAAGGCTGCAGTTCACTCATGCTCTTGCTCTTATCTTGTGGAGCCCTAAGTGGAGTCCTATGCCTAGTCAATCATGGTCATATACTGTTAATCAACATTAGATGAAACACAATATTTAAAACTACACACACAAGCACACATTTTAATTACAAAAAATATTTATTAGAGTGTATTCTACAAGATACAGTTGAATATTTTACATATCAATAGTTTTTTATTTTAAATCCTGCATCACCAGATTTCATTTTCATTTGTGACAATTTCTCTAAACTTTATCACAGTACTAAGATAGTATTCTTAACCTAGTACAAACATAAAACTTTCCTTAATGTCGAAGTGATTCTTATGCATATCACCACCAGAGTTCATGTCACATATAGGGTAGACTGAGTACAGTTGAGACACTTTTTTGCGTTTTGATTTTTCACACAAAAATAGATACTGAAAAGAAGTTATACCCATTAGTAGTTTATATTTTCCACAATTAGCTCATAAAAATAAGGTGCTTTTTGTCTTAACTTTGTCTCAACTGTACCCATATGTGGTACAGTTGAGACAGTAACATGGTACAGTTGAGACACCCATTTTTAATGATGTATAGGTAACTAAATGTTCATTGCAAATATAGTAAATAAAGACAAATAAAGAAAAAAACACAAATGGGCAACTTGTTTATTTATTCATCCATTTAAATTCATTCATTTTATTTAAAATAGCACTGGTTAAAATATATAAAACAGGAACAATATATTTAATATATTTATTAATAATACACAGTTTAAATATCACAAATATCAAATTTTATTTTCATTTGTGTCCTATGCTGGCTAATTACGACGTTAAACCTGGTATCATAACACTGAACAACTAAACAGTGTGTTTCTTAATAGAAATCTATCGGGGGTACAGTTGAGACATGTGTGTTTCAATCATACCCCGTTGGCCACCTTGCACATTTCTCTAGATTTTGCAATGATCTTGTATGACACAATACCATGAAATATGCCAGTTTTTAGGGCACAGAATGACGTTTGTGATGACACCAGTGACGTTTAACAGTCACATAAGGATAATAAGCTATTCATTGTGGAGTGTGCATGGTGAAGTGAACGTCTTATCTTAGAAAAAAAAACTTTTGCCGATATCTTCGAATCAGAGATGCGTCCGTTGTTCAAATTTCCCACGATCAAAGAGGACACTAATACGCATGTGCACAGCAAAAATCACAAGTTGAGCTTGCTGCGCACGCAAGTTATTTAAGGTGTCTCAACTGTACCTATGTCTCAACTGTACCCAGTCTACAAAAATATATTCCAGCCAATTTTCAACATTTTATTCACTGTTATAGAAACATATTTGACTCAACTTTGTTAATTTGCCGCACCCTCTGATCTAAATAACACTGTGATGAGTTACATCTGGGACATTTACGCGCTGAGTGCGACGAAACGAGCTGAGACTTTTTTCACAGATGCCATTTTCTTTGATTCGCGATGCAAGGCATACGACGAGGGAAACTCATGGATTAAGTGTTTTATCGCATTTAAATATGCATTTTATAACGTCTTATTGTTTTATAATAATGTGTATGTGCTGTGCACGGCTAAACCGCTCTCAGGGGGGCATTTCCGTTGACGCGCGATGCAGATCAGACCAGGATGGGTTTGCTTTTTAACAGGAAAACGGCGAAAGTAAGTGTTTTATCTAATTTACAATATGTGTTTTATTATATATTGATTTATAGCGATATTTAAATGCTTTGCGCGCCTAAACGACCCGAAACTTATCTCAAAGGCGACGATCTTCTTGGACTCAATACGGAGCTGACGACGAGGAGGTTTGCTTGTAATGTTAACAGGAAAAACACCGAAAGTAAGTGTTTTTAACCTAATTTACAACATATATTTCATGGCATTATATTGTTTTGTAACGATATGTATGTGATGTGCGCGCCTAAACCTTTCTCACAGACTAGGCCCATAGACGACTAGGCCTGCATCTTCTTTGAGTCGTGACACAGTGCTGACACGGTTTTTGCTTTTAACAGTAAAAACAAATAGTAAGTGTTTTAACTCATTACAATACGTGATATATATAGTTGTATGACAATATTTGTGATGTGCAAATATTAAAAGTATGTATTTATCCTCAAACTATCTTTTACTCTCGTTTACCAGCACACATTGTATAACTGAAAAACAGAAGAACAACTCCACAGACTGCAGACCAACAATGCACGTGAAATTGTCACTTTATTTCCTTTTTTGGAGGACCAATTTTCTTATAATGGGTAACTAATTCTTTCAGATTAAATATTTATGCAAAATGTACTTATCAGAATAACTTTTGATTGATGTTTGGTGGTTATACTTTCATGTTTAAATGTATTGATTTAGCTATTTGTGTTTGCTAGGAGCATTTCTATGATGCACCGAGTGGCTAAGGCTAACCAGGCTTGGTGTTTAAAGACTGTACAGACTAGAACCTGGTGATGTTAAGATTTAACAGATAACATGAGAGAATCATGGGCACAAACATAAAAAATAATTATAGCTTTGTTGCTATTTGGTATAACTATATTTTATGTTTCTTACCACTCATTTTGAATTTGTCCAGTCAAATTACTTTACAAAAGTAATTTTTATTTTTATTTTTTACTTAAAATTAGTTTTCAAACCAATTGTTTTCATGATTTGACAGGTAGATGTTTTCTTGCTGTTTAATTTTAGACTCCACTGATTGGGAAATATCTGCCCATCACCTGTCCAACATCACAGCCACAAAAAGGGAACACAGATTTTTCCGGCGGCTGACTATTAGTGAGATTTCTTATGTGGGTGTCTTAATTTATTCTTAAAGGGTTAGTTCACCCAAAATGGAAATTCTGTCATTAATTACTCACCTCATGTCGTTCCAAACATGTAAGAATTTCTTCCATCTTCACAACACAAATGAAGATATTTGACTACTGTTAGCAACTGGACACAACTGATCCACTCGTATCCTGCAACTGATCAACTCGTATCCTGCAACTGTTCTTCATCTGCTGAATGTTGTTGACTCGAGCACTGTACTGTTGCAGAGTCGAAGGTACTGAATCAACTTCACTGACACAGGACTTACATTCACTGACATGTTCAGTATTTGAAGTATTACAGACCATTTGATAAGCAGATTTCATATAATTCGGATGACAGAAATGCCTATAGTGTGCATTCATTGTTTATTTTAAAGGTTAACCTATGATGTAAAGGGGCTTGTTCGTTAATAACATAAATAGTTTGTTAAATCCACTGTTTGCATTTTGCCTTTATTTTTTACTTTACAATGAACAGAATTGCCCTATAATCCCAGACTAAGGTTATACGATTTAACTTTCTGGATTGTTTTGAAATAAGGTTTTGAAAGAGTAATCGTGAGCTTAGAATTATACAGTTCTATCTCCGTTTAGGGTAGTTCTGAGATATTGAGCATCAATGTTTTTACATCCCTGCTGTTTTGTGAGATGGAACCTTTTTATTTTATTAATAACTACAAACAAAATATTTTTTTTTTACAAAAATAACACCACACAGGCATTAATAAACACCCAATGGATAAGATCATGTCAAAAACTCAATTTCGACAAAAAGTGGAGATAGAACCGTATAATTCTAAGCTCACGTAATATAGAGTGATGTTTATTTCAAAGTGAATTTATTCTTTTCAGATTAAATGATTTGTCAATTTATTTTACAGTTCTTTAAAGTAGGTAATGCAGAACCCTAATAAGAAAAACCGGTAACTCCTTTAGTGTTGTTTTTATTTGTAAAAAGGTGTTCTATCAACACCAGGATGGTGTAATACTCGACTCCTAAGGCTGAGAAGAATTCCATGATGAATGATTTTCATCTTCTTTAAAAGTGTTAGGTCGACACCCGAACAGTGTAGAATTGTAACTCTGCCAGTGTTTGCTACAAAGCTGCACCCAGCTCTGTAACAGTGTTGTTGTTCTCTACATTGGTGGTCATATTTTACTCTTAGTGTTCATATTATAACACTGTGTCAGTGTTGCGAGAGGAAACACTTTTGAAACTGTTGAGATTTCAAATTTACTGTCCAAATCCTGAAGGAAAATGACCAGTCCTCATAAAGGTCAGAGATATTTTGACACTACATCCTCCAACCAGCTTCTGCACTGTACAATTTCCAAATTTGCAAACTTCATATAAGTGATGTTGGTCATCTAAACATGAAATCTGTATGATATACTTTATATAACACGTATAAAAAAAATACACAAAATGTGTATAAATCCTATATGACTTTAATTTGACTAACATATGATTCAATATAAGAACTTTAAATGATTTGTATATGAATATCGGGTGTTTTCTACTAATACCATACACCATTGCATACTTTTGTCATGTACAACTCATATAAGACTTTTTACAGTATTCATATATGACGCAAAAATCCCCTATAAGTTGTATGTGTGCTATTTAGTATGAAAGGGGCCATAATCGGTCTGATTTTGTATAGGACATGTATTGGTCTTACATGAAACACATAAGGTAATTCTGGCCAATTTAAGTAAGGAAGATATATGGTTGCTGTATATGAACCATGCAGGTTTTTTTCATATGGGTGACTACAGTGGCTCAATCTTAAGTTTATCAAATGACGAGAATACTTTTTGTGTGTAAAAAAAAATAAAAAAATAACGACTTTATTTCAACTATTCATTTCCTTCTCTGTTGTCCTCGTGTCAGTTCACAAGTGTAATAGCGTAAGCTTCTGTTGTTGTACGTCACACGCATCACACACATGACCAGCGTCAGACAATAGTGAGCTTACGTGTGACATAGCTCTACGCAATCACACTAAGTTAAATGACTGGAAGAAAATAACTAGTTGAATAAAGTCGTTTTTGTTTTGTTTTTGCTCACACAAAGTATTCTCGTCGCTTGATAAACTTAAGGTTGAGCCACTGTAGTCACTTGGACTATTTTAACGAAGTCTTTACTAACCTTTCTGGGCTGGCAGATATCAATTACCTAGCAGCCTATGAAGGAGTGAGCCAGCTCTCAGATTTCATCAAACATATCTTAATTTGTGTTCCGAAGATGAACGAAAGTCTTACGGGGTTGGAACAACATGAGGGGGAGTAATTAGTGACAGAATTTTCATTTTTGAGTGAACTAACCCTTTAAAGCTAGATTGCGGGAGAGTTCTTACAAACAGAGCAATTCAAGTTGTTTTGTTTTGTTCGTGATATATTTCGCACATTTTTGTCATGTTATGTTTAAAATAAGTTCCCCTTCAGGGACTACCGCTGCGTGTAATCGCAGTGGGAACGCCCCCCAGCGTAACGCGTCTGAAGCATGAATGAAATCAATCAAAGGAGAAATGGAGCGTCACAGCAAGTGACGTCATTGACCAGGAAGCTATAAATATCCCCTGAATACACAAGCCGCCAGCTTCTGTCACTTCAGCAGCGCTCTGTGTTTGTGAACTGAAATCTCGATTGTGTTTGTCTGTTCTGTCAGGAGTTTATCACTATTTATATATATATATATATATATATGTGACCCGTCACAGAAACCAGGGACACAAGTCGGCAGCACAACTTTCGAGCAAAATGAGAAAGAAGACTTTTTTTTTTAAATTGGTGATTTTCAATTTTTTGGAGAATCTGTTAATTGAAATCACGAAGAAGCCTCTCCATGTTTGAGATAGCAGTATTGCTATATTTAAAAGCTTACATTTTGAGGTTGAAATCGGCTTGTTTTCGGAGATTCTAGCATGCAGTAGGGGCGTGGCGTGTCATTGTCTGTGTGTATTTCCATACTGAATAACCCGGTGCTTTTGCCCCCGCCCTCCAAGTGAACCGCATGGCTACTTATTATGCTGTGCTCTGGCTGGCTCTATCTGATATCAAAATTCAATGAAGATGGATGCCGCAAAGATTGTCGCAGACGAGCTGAACCGTCTGGCAGTTACACCGAAAATGTTTTCGCCGCACTTCGTGGGCTCGGGAAACTGAACCGGAGGTATGGGCGCGGCGTCCGCGCCCTCAGTGCTTGAATACGGCGGCTCGGCTCGCTGACAGCGGTGGCTGGCTGTTTCATATGTGACGTCCCGATTGCTTTGAATGGGGAACGTTTTGTGAACAGGGAACAGAGTTAATGGACTGGCAACAATCTCCAAAGAACTGGCACAGAGAATCGAAATAGAGGATGCAGTTAAGACCTTTGCTGCGATGAAGGCCTGCCGTGCGTGTTTCTGAAATGTAAGTTAAGCTTCATTTGCTCTTTAGTCGTTATTTAAGATGCTGAACCTGCTGATGATATAATGTGCTTGCGGACATTTCATTTGTGTGTGTATACGCACATAAGAAAGTGGTGTGAAGAGATTTGCAACAGTAATTTGAGGAGGTGAAATGTGATTATTTGGAAAATTCCAGAAATGACTGCTTAAAGAAAAATGCCAGCAGGCATTTGCCTCCTGCATAAACTTTAATATTGTTGACATTTTGGGCACACGAGCGTTGCGCACTATTTGCGTTATATGTAGGCCTATGGCTTATTGGTCTTTGTGTGTTGTTGCTGGTTTTGCGTTATATGTATATAACATATAACGCATGTTACACATCGTTACACATCGTTGGAAAGCTTGGAGATTACACTTTCAGAATCTATGAACAACTCAAAATGCCCCAGAACCGACTTGTGTCCCTAGTGTCCGTGACCGGTCACATATATATAAAAAAACCAAAGAATATGAGCGAGCAGTATAAGAAGTGTGTTTCCCCCTGTACACGATACATCACGGGTGGGGATTCACACCAGCTATGTGTGGCTTGTTTAGGAGTTCAGCATGCCCAGTCGGCTCTCGAGGGAGTCGATTGTGAGCATTGCGAGCGCTTTCCTCTGAGAACTCTGCGCTCACGGTGATCGCTCTTCGAGGAGAGCGGTATGCTGCGAGCACCCCGAGGCTCGGGTCCCGCTTCTGTTGAGGCAGAGCGGCGGCGCTTGTCTTGGGGCTCGCAGATGGATCTCACCGGCGATGTTGAGACGGGCCCCGCCCTATCTCAGCTTTCTCCGGCGGGATCCAGTGGCTCTCACCCGGCTCTGGAAGCACGCGCTGCGGCGGTTACTTCTGCCCGGGTGGAGGCACATGATGATGTTGATTTAAGATTGTCCAGTCCTGAGGAGCTGAATGTCGAAAGGTTTGCATCTGAGGAAACTAGTTTGCCACATTATACTGCAAATGATGAAGGTTTGATGGATGTGTTATCTCGGGCTGTTGAAAAGCTTAGTATCGATTGGCCAGCTGATAGACAGCAGTCTAGAAATAAAAGTAAACTAGACGATAGATTTCTGTCTGCATCACCTCAACCTTCTCGCCGGTGCCTACCGTTCTTCCCAGACCGTCATGCTGAGGTTTCAAAGACCTGGGTTAGACCGGTTTCTAGCAGGATTTACACAAATCAGTCTAATGCTTATGGTAACATTTCTGGTGCTGAATCTGCTGGTTATGTGACGATGCCGAAGGCAGAGGAGACGCTCGCGAGCTATCTCTCGCCTGCTTCCTCGTCTTCACTTAAAGCACCGGCTCTTCCATCGAGACCACTAAAAAATACCTCTGTGCTGGTGGGGAAGGCTTACTCGGCGGCTGGGCAGGCGGCTGCTTGTCTACATACGATGGCTATTATGCAGGCTTATCAGGCCGACCTGCTAAAAGATGCGTGTGAGGGGGGGGAAATTTCCGCTGATATGATTAGCGAACTCAGGCAGACTGCCGATCTCACTCTTCATGCCGTTTCGCCTGCGGGCCTCTTCGGTGACGCTCTTCTTTCTGTCACGGAGAGGTTCCAGGAAGAGAAAAAACAGGCAGCTGCTTTTCATAAATTCATCCCTCTTAATGTGCGTGTCACTGGGGCTGCTGGACGTGGGCAGTCCCAGCCGTCGAGTTCGTCCTCCAAAAGAGCACAGCAGAAGCGGAGTGTCGCGTCTCGTGCCCCCCCGCAGAGAGACTGGAGGGACGAGGCGGGGCGCTCTCCGGCGCGGCCTTCCCGAATAATAGAAATGGAAGGCCGCATCGAAAAAATCCTGACGGGCTGAACGTCAGGACTCTGAGAGTGGTCCCCATCGGGAAAGACTTGAGTTCACCGCACAAAAACACGGTGCCCTGTCTTTCTCAATGCCCTCAGGGGTCTGTTCTACTAACCCTGCCTATACAGGGCGTAGAGAGACTCGGCGAGCGGTTTCCCGAGGGACGCTCGCCCCCTCTGAGGAGGGTTGTGGAGTGCTCAGACCAGCTGTTTCCTGCCAGTATGTTACAGGGCGCTGCGTCTGTCACTCGGGATGTTCATCCAGAGGCCAGCCTCGAGAGGCTGGTTCCCTTAGTAGAGTTCCTGGCGGAATGGGAAATGCTTCCCAATGTTTCTCAGTGGGTCCTGAATATCATAAAGAACGGGTACGTTATTCAGTTCAGAACGCGTCCACCTCGGTTCAGAGGGGTTCTGCCTACTGTGGTGGGCCCCGAGCAGGCTCTGGTATTAGAACAGGAGGTAAAAACTCTGCTGCAGAAAGAGGCTATAGAACGGATTCCTCCACCCAGCAGGGAGTTAGGATATTACAGCCGGTACTTCATCATTCCGAAAAAAGATGGAGGGCTGCGTCCCATACTAGATCTGCGTCTCTTAAATCGCACTGTTGGGAAGCTCAAATTCAAAATGCTCACTCTCAAGCAGATCGTGTCACAAATCAGATCCGAGGACTGGTTTGTCATGATAGATCTAAAGGACGCCTACTTCCATGTTTCTATCCTCCCTCAACACAGGAAGTTCCTGATGTTCGCTTTCGGGGGCGAAGCGTACCAATCTCGGGTTCTTCCGTTTGGCCTAGCACTGTCACCCTGCACGTTCACGAAGTGTATGGATGCAGTTTTTGCTCCGCTCAGGCTGCAGGGTATCCGTATTCTGAACTATATAGACGATTGGTTAATTCTAGCTCAGTCGGAACAGCAGGCGGTTCGGCATCCAGATGCTGTTCTTGCTCACATCAAAAGATTGGGGTTGAGGCTCAACGCCAAGAAGAGTGTTCTTTCTCCATTACAGAGAACCACCTTTCTCGGTGTAGTATGGGATTCGACGACGATGCAGGCACGATTGTCACCTGCTCGTGTTGCTTCGATTCTCGCCGCAGTATATCAGGTCAAGCTAGGCCACTCCTCCACCGTAAAACAGTTCCAGAGACTGTTAGGTCTCATGGCGGCTGCGTCCAACGTGATACCCTTTGGCCTCCTGCACATGAGACCATTACAGTGGTGGCTCAGAACCAAGGGTTTCTCCCCGAGGGGAGATCCTTTTCGCATGATCATGAGTTCGCGATAGTGTCCTCGCGCCCTGGTTATGTGGAAAGATCCTTGCTTTCTGTCCCAAGGACCTGTGTTGGGAGCTCCTTGTCGTCGCGTTTTGCTAACGACAGATGCCTCTCTCACGGGTTGGGGAGCGATCATGAGTGGTCGCCCAGCTCGGGGTCTGTGGAAGGACCATCACCGTCTATGGCACATGAATTGTCTAGAGATGTTGGCAGTATTTCAGGCTCTGAAACACTTCCTCCCAGACCTAAGGGGCCACCATGTCCTTGTCCGAACAGACAACACATCGGTGGTCTCTTATATCAACCATCAGGGGGGTCTGCGTTCTCGCCCGCTGTACAAACTGGCACGTCAGATCCTTCTATGGTCCCAGGGGAAAATTCTTTCTCTGAGATCTATTTATCTCCCGGGGTATTTAAATCAGGGGGCAGACATCCTATCGAGGCAGGGGCCGAGGCCCGGGGAATGGAGTCTTCACCCCGAGGTGGTGGAGCTCCTATGGGAGCATTTCGTTCGTGCCGAGGTAGACCTATTTGCTTCCCGAGAGACATCTCACTGTCCACTGTGGTTCTCTCTCAGCCAGCAAGCCCCCCTGGGGTTGGACGCGATGGTACATCCATGGCCGAGGTCACGCTTGTACGCTTTTCCCCCGATCGCTCTGCTCCCGGGAGTTCTGGAGAGGGTTCGCCGGGACGGGCTCAGTCCTCTGATAATAGCCCCGGTCTGGCCGGCCCGAGTATGGTTTGCTGACCTAGTGTCTCTCCTCGACGGCTCTCCCCTGGAGAGACCGATCAGGAGAGATCTACTCTCTCAGGCGAGTGGGTCGATCCTTCACCCCCGCCCAATACTATGGAGGCTGTGGGCTTGGCCTCTGAGGGGGCCCAGCTCGTAGACTCTGGTCTCTCGACTGAGGTCGTTGAGACCATCCTCCAATCCAGAGCTCCCGCCACGAGGAAGTTATATGCCGCGAGGTGGAAACTTTTCACCTCTTTGTGCAGAGAGCGCCAGCAGGACCCAGTTAACTGCCCAGTTGGTACAGTGCTGGATTTCCTGCAGGCCCGTCTCTCCACAGGGTTATCCCACTCCACACTGAAGGTGTACGTTGCGGCCTTAGCTGCTTACCACGTCCCTTCAAGTGGAGGTTCTCTCGGGAGACGCCCACTTGTATCTCGCTTCCTTCGTTGCGCCCTGAGGCTGAGGCCTGCAGTTCGCACGAGGGTACCATCTTGGGATCTGGCCATTGTCTTAGAGGGTCTCTCCCTAGCTCCATTCGAGCCCATCGAGGAAGTTTCGGAAAAGTTCCTTACACTTAAGACTATCCTTCTTCTCGCTATCTCGTCTCTAAAAAGAATTGGAGATATTCAAGCACTCTCGGTGGCTGCCTCGTGCCTGGAATTTGCTCCTGGTTTGGTTAAGGCTTTTCTCTGTCCTAGACCAGGGTATGTTCCTAAGTTGCCAACCACTTCCGTTAGACCTATAGTACTGCAGGCCTTCTGTCCTCCGCCTTTTTTGACGTCAGACCAGGAGAAATTGAATTTGCTGTGTCCCGTTAGGGCTTTAGATGCTTATGTCCACAGAGATGCCCTGTGGAGGAAATCGGAACAGTTGTTCGTCTGTTTTGGGTCACCTAAGAAGGGGTGTCCTGCATCTAAGCAAAGGATGAGCAAGTGGGTGGTCGAGGCCATCTCACTCGCTTACGTTTCGTCCGGTCAACCTTCACCTTTGGCTGTAAGGGCCCATTCTACCAGGAGTATGGCTGCCTCTACAGCTCTTCTTTCAGGGGCTTCTCTTCAGGACGTTTGTGATGCGGCAGGCTGGTCCTCACCGCACACTTTCGTCAGGTTTTATTCTCTCGATTTTAGCTCCACTCCTGGGGCTCAGGTTCTCTCTTCGGCTTGTGTCTCCTAGTCACACACGACGGGGACCTGTTCGTATGGGGATGTGGGTATTGCGTTCCCACTGCGATTACACGCAGCGGTATTCCCTTAAGGGGAAGGTCCCGGGTTACGTATGTAACCCTAGTTCCCCGAAGGGACGGACGCTGCGTGTCCTGCCATACTCCCGGCATCCCCTTGGGTCGCTTGCTTCAGTAACATTAGAAGCTGGCGGCTTGTGTATTCAGGGGATATTTATAGCTTCCTGGTCAATGACGTCACTTGCTGTGACGCTCCATTTCTCCTTTGACTGATTTCATTCATGCTTCAGACGCGTTACGCTGGGGGGCGTTCCCACTGCGATTACATGCAGCGTCCGTCCCTTCGGGGTACTAGGGTTACATACTTAACCTGGGACGTTTCAGAGGTAAGAAATGTGTTAGGTAATGCAGGGTTCAAAGATGAGACAGCAAGTTTTAAAGTTGAGAACAGCGAAATACTCTCACACAGATATTTAATGCATATTTTAAAAACTTTTTTTTGTACAAAATGTATATTTATTTGCAACAGTTATGTTAACAGCTGTTCTCACGACAGCTGCATTCCCAGTTGAAAATAGTCAAGTCAAGTCATCCTCATTTATATAGCGCTTTTAACAATGTAGATTGTTTCAAAGCAGCTTTACAGAGATAAACATATAATTTAAGGCAACAGAGATTGCTTTGGTTTTATAGTGAACGCACTTGTAAAATGTTTTTTTCCAGCTAAAGTTAGTTTTGATTGATTCACTTCCGTCTAAATGATCATTTGTTATTAAATTAGGGGCCGCTAAGACGACACCGTTCTCTCTAAACAGACTTTAAACGTGAACCTGTGATAGACGCTGATGGCGTTCACATGCGCATTAAGAATTGATTCTATAGTTATGTGCGTTTGAATATATGTGCGCAGGTTTGTAATTCCTTACAAACCATGCCTTAACAAACTACTTGTCTATACATTTTGATGCAGAATTTTTATTTTATCTTATCACTTTGGGTAGGTACGCGAACCGAAAAATTCCACAACGCTTTATCTGTAGAGTGGTATAGGGATCCTCCATAGGGAGAGGCTAGTTGGCACTTCAGCACTGCATTGTCATCAGGTCCAGGCGAAAGTCCTTCGTCAGATCTGGAAATTGCCTGGATCCAGCAGGCTGCAGGAAAACCTCGGGATAAACAAAGACACTAAAATTAGCGTAGATGCCATTCTTCTTATGATGTAACGAGTACATCAGGATATGAGGGAAGTGTTCCCAGTTCCGGCTGACCTAATCTAAGCAGCCTAATATTGAATTATAGAAGGCTATAGAGTGTTATGTGAATGCTAGGTCAAAGAGATGTGTTTTTAGTCTAGCTTTGAACTGACAGACTGTGTCTGCTTCCCGGACAATGTTAGGAAGATTGTTCCAAAGTTTTGGTGCTAAATAGGAAAAGGATCTACCGCCAGCAGTCGATTTATATATTCTAGGTATTATCAACTGGCCGGAGTTTTGAGATCGCAATAGACGTGAAGGACTATAATGCTTTAGGAGCTCGCTCAAGTACTGGGGAGCTAAACCATTTAGTGCTTTGTAAGTAATCAGAGAAATTTTAAAATTTATACAATGTTTAATAGGGAGCCAATGCAGTGTTGACAGAACCGGGCTAATATGGTCGTACTTCCTGGTTCTGGTAAGAACTCTAGCGGCTGCGTTTTGAACTAGCTGTAGTTTGTTTATTAAGCGTGCAGGGCAACCACCCAGTAGAGCATTACAATAATCTAGCCTTGATGTCATGAACGCATGGACTAGTTGTTCCGCATTTGTCAATGAGAGCATATTACGTAATTTAGATATATTTTTAAGATGGAAAAATGCGGTTTTACAGACACTAGACACGTGACTTTCAAATGAAAGATTGGTATCAAAGAGCACACCCAGGTTCCTAACTGACGGCGAAGTCGAGGAAATTGTCTTTCATTGCTCCATTCGCCAAGTGCGAATCGGCTACATAATGGCAAACAAGTGCCGTGCTCCCTCCAAAGTCCCCACTTCAAGGGTTCTGCCCTCCGAAGGGAGTAGGGCATGGCGATTCTCACTACTGTTTAGAATTTGCCCTATACAGTATGTGATCCCTCAGAGAATCACTTCAATTTGAATTTAAATTTTTTTTTCTGTGATAGTTCACCCAAACATGAAACTTCTCTCATTCCCCCTCACCCTCAGGCCATCCCCTACCTTTATGACTTCTTCCAAATAAACGCACACACACACAAAAAAAAAAAAAAATATATATATATATATATATATATATATATATATATTACGAAAATAATCCATCTTTGCAGAGTCCATAATGCACGTGACTGGGCAAGACCCTCCCTCCTCGTCATCCCGTCCCCTCCCCCTCCCTTCCATTGCATGCGCACTAACCCCCCCACCCCCAAATCATTATTGTCGGTTATTGGCTGGAACACTGTTTATGTTTTGTGGTCCAGGTTGGACCAGTTTGTTTTTGTTGCCATTTTTGTACAGTGTGTTCAGGGGACAGGCAGCTATAGCGAATAGTGAGGAGATGTTTGCTGTATGTGACAAAAAATGTTTCAGCCTAAAAAAAACGTGTGACATCGCTTGGAGCACCTTTAACAGCATACACAAACAGTATGACATTAATTTGATTAAAATTAATTAAACTAAGGTACAATTTATTTACTATTGAATGAATATTAGTTATATTACATTGTGCATGTGTTTGATAGATGTATTTGTATAAACAACTTTTTTACCATGCCACAAATAAAGTCCAGTAAAAAACATAATTGTAAATAATTTATAAACTACAATGATTTATTAATTCTCTGATAAAAGGCACATCCATCTTTCACCACAGGTTATATTTGTTAGCATTCAGAATGCGCTTTTTGAGCTCGGAAATGTTTGGCTCAGGGTTGATAAGTTGTATTACCCAAGTGGCCATCTCTGTAATTGCCAAGAAAATTGTCTTTATGAAACCAAAATCACCTTTCTATATTAATATCTATTCACAAGCCAACACACTGCAGCCAAATTGATTTGGATTGGTTGCCTCTGTCTGACATGCTTCCAAAAAGCTGTCTTATTAAACTGAATGGGCTTCTTGTCTCTCAGAATTAACCATCCAAAAATACCCATGGAATAAAATAAAGGTAATATTGAGGAGGAAAAAAAAACTTGTATTTGGTGGTATTAGAGATGACATCTAATGGATCTAATGCTGTTAGTTTAATTGTACATGGCATGGTTATAAAGACGGTCAGTGCTGTCACTATTGTGTTCAACAGTTAAAGAAAATGGCTCACAAAGCAGTGCTTTTCTTTGTTGTATAATCACAAGACTCATCTTTTTTATTCTGGTTGTCTGTCTTTTATTTTTTTAAACATCATGATCAGACAAGTTGACACAACAAGTATTCACCCTTGATTTGACAGTCAAATTACCTCTGAAGTAAATAACTCATACTGATAATGCAGGTCACATACTGTGGCTTCAAATACTATTAGTACTAAAACCACACACAATTAATAAATGTATTAATTTCTTTTAATCTGATAACAAAGTGACATCGTAAATAAATAAAAAATTGATTGATTGTAATTATACAGATGTCGTAGCTGAGCATCCACAGATGTCCATAGTCAATATGATGAACAATATGATAAGTTTGACAACCAGGGGCCTGTTTCAATAAGGAGGTTCAACCAACTCTGAGTTAAAACTTGAACTCTGAGTTGACTTACCCTGAGATGGGAAACTCTGAGTTTTTGGTTTCAGAACAGCTGAATTGAGCTAGTTCAATCAACTCTGAGTAGGTTGACTCTGAGTTAAACACGTGCCCCACGACAATGAAAAGCCATGATCAATGGAGCTTTGAAATTACGATTCACCATTGCAACAGCACCCGACAAAAAGATGTCCACATGTTCCGAGTCAATACACAAGTATAATTATTATTCACTGTTATATTATCAGGTGAAAACTGACAGAAAGGTAAGTTATTGAACTAATACTCATTTTTCATGGTATCCCACAGGCAAAAAAAAAAGAAAAAAAAAAGGTGGCAGCAACTAAAAATGAACAATAAATTCATAATTCAATCAGTTAAATCTTTAAGCATAAAAGGTTCATGGCTGTAGGCTACATGACTTTACAAACATTTGACATATTAAATAAATATAATTCAGTGTCTATTTCAATGTGCAGCAGCTGTTTTCACATAGTATAATGCTCTTTTCACATAATTAAATGTTCTCTAATCCAACCTGTTACATTTTTTTTTTAAATTAGGCTAATGAAATTAACATTTGACTTCTACTGGGCCAACAGCAAGAAGGCATAGGCTGGACCTGCACCATCACTGATAGATGAAGGGGAGATACACAATATTGGAAAAATATTAAAATCCAACAGGAAAAAGAATAACTGTTGCTTTTGTATTTGTAGGAAATAAGATGACCAAATAAATTGTGAATAATGTGTGTGTATTTAACAGCTGTGGTGGTGGTTACAGCATATATCTTAGACTATCCTTCCATTCCATACAGTAATCTGTTTCCTTTTCGGAAGGTGCGATGATGGGAATATGCAAGTCATCAATGCATCCAACCACATTGGAAATCCTAAAGGAAAATCTAATTATTAGGTTACTTTCAGAGGTCACAGCAAGATGTTATCAAATGAACGTCATTTATCAGATTAGCCTAATTTAAATCGATTTTTCCACCACTGTCCTGCAATCCTGTGAAACTTCTCTTTGATGGATCTCATGCGTTTGTGTGCAGGAAACAACACAAAAACTCTCAGAAAGAGCGTGAGAGCGAGGCACATTTTCCTTACTGCTCTGATACAGCAGCTTTACTAATGGGCTCTCTCCTATGTCATATAGAAAAATGTGCAATGAATGAATGTACTGCACTGCAAAACAATGCTTTTCTTACTTAGCATTTTGTCTTGTTGTTTCCAGTCAAAATATCTAAAGATTATTAAATCAAAATGCATTTACTAAAATAAAAACTCTGTGTTTATATAAGAAAACCTGCTCTCGACCAGGTAAGGTTCAGAGAGTAAGTTACCATGGTAACTGACTCTGAATATAAGTTATCCCTCTTTCAGAAACGGGCTTGAGTTACTCTGCTTTCTCGGGTTTGACATGCCTCCCATTCTGAAACGGAAAACCCAGAGTTTGCCTCATTTCAGGGTTAACATACTCAGAGTTTTCACTTAACCTCCTTTCTGAAACAGGCCCCAGGAGTCCAAATACTGTCTTTCTTGATTTTGGACAATGTTTATGTTGTCTCATAATTTAAAGACCAACAAATATATTTTTAGAAAATGTTCTGTTCTGAAAACAAGTGTTATTTATCTGTTTTGAAATATCACTTTGAATGACATTTATATTATGTGGCTTAAGTGTCTAAAAAAATATTTTGGAGAATTTAAATTTTGTCATTGTTGGAATCTGTATGTGCATATGATGTGTTTCATATGGTTTCAGAATCAATACACCTCATGCGTTCCCCCCATTCCACAAGGAAATTTTCATGGAGATACTTTCTCACAAGGTTAAAAAAAAGGGAAATTGTTAAACAAGTTCAAATTTTAACAGAGCCATCTTTAAAAATGGGTGTTAGGAAGGGATGAACAGTGGGAGACCTCCAGAATAGCTTTAGGTTTCCATGACAGAGGTGGTATGTACACAAGACCAAAACAGCATGTACTTTTCAGAAATCTGCTTTGCACAAATGGGTGGCAGGAAGAAAGGCTTGCTGACAAAAAGAAAGAACAAATCAAAACACAAATCTTCATATCCCACCTTAGCTGCAGAATGCTCACAGGCATCTGAAAGATACAACATTTTAGAGGAGAAATTTATTGACTGACTAGAGGAAAATTACATTTTTTACATTTGGACTCAAATACCCACTCTGTATTCAGTACAAGTCGAGCACAGCACAGGATACTCAGAACACCATCTCTATGCGTGAGTGGATGTTGGGACTGGGACCTGAAACTTACAGAAAAAAACACACAGAGTGACTTAAAGGGGGAACTTGGCAACTCTAGCAATTTCTTTGCTGACTTTCACTTTTGTTGTCGCATGTTTTCTGAACGAGCTCCCCCTACAGCTGTGGGGCGTATATTTCACAACAATGTCGTAAAAAAATGGCCTTGCGGCACCCTCCTCCCCCTTTCTACTGCTGCTCATGTGCATTTGTTATTATCGGAGCCAGCCAACTTTATCGTGTGGAGCTATGTCTACCGAGGTGGGTAATACACATAGACAGTAAAATAAATGGACACAGCGACCCCCTTGATTTCAACAGAGAAAACTGAAGCCCATTAGAAGCACTCACTTCCTGATGGCTGAGCGTACTGCGCAGGCTCAAACTGAGCTTGACGACGTAGATGTGACGTGAGCAACCTGTCTGACAGTTGTAAGTCTTTAAGTAGCTGTGCCAAGACAAATTTGAATCACCTAATTATTTCCAATTCCTCAAAAACGTTTTTGAAATATTTTGTCCCGTTGCTTTTATGGACTCTATCTATGGGCTTCTCCCTTGACTTTATGCCACCATGTCCCCCCGATTGCCTCATAGACAGTAAAAGATTGCCCGCAAGCTTCTCCTCCTGTCTATACGGTAATTTCTCTACGGTGCAACAGAGAGTCGCGTGGTTATGACTCAATCGTTAGCCTATTTTTACAAAAACAGCTTCTACGGGGCCATAACCTAAGATACAAAGTAATGGAGCCTTTTAAACATTGTCGTGTTTCTTTAGAAATAAATAATGGACAAATGAAGTCTTTGGACGCATCAGATGTAAAGTTATTCACTGTCAAAGTGACGCCAAAATGAATGGGAGTCAATGGAATGCTAACAGCAGGTGATGGTCTGCTTCAATGGCGGCCCCCAGGGAGGCTTCAGTTTCCGGCTGATGGATTAACCCCTTGGTAATACATCATACACACAGAGGGTGTCGTGTGTGTTTATGTCGAATTGACGTAAAGCAGTTCGTGTTTCCTGCTCGTTCTGGCTTCTCACGAGACTTCCTATTTCCAACTTACCGGGATGTTAGTCCCCATGTTGCAAGGTTGGTTTTCCGCTTGGAAACGTTCGGGGGAGCAGGGAAAGTCACCATTTTCACCAGAACAGGTTATTTAACCATCCAAATGATTTCTAAATTGTTTTATTAAGTTGAAATAGTTGCCAAGTTCCCCTTTAAATCTATATATCCTGGATATCAGGTGTTCACAAATAGTTCCCTTCCATTGTAGATGGCAAAACTGCAAATCGTCTAGGTAGTGGAACTCTCAGTTAAATATGTCATGTTTCCATGTTGTTCCACAACATTTTTTTCTAGTGCAATTTTGATGGAAAATTAACACAATGGTTGTTGGAAATAAGTATGAATTACCATATTATTTACAGTTTACACAGAGGTCGTGCTAACCAAAACGTTCCCTTTCAAGGGAACTCGAGCTGCGTCAAGCTGTGGGAACGCCTCTGCGTGTGTGCGTCATGAAGCACGTATGGAATCAGTCCAATGGAGAGACGGAACGTCATAGGCGGGTGACGTCATCGACCAGGAAACTATAAAGCACCCCAAAACACAAGCGCGACAGCTTCTTTGCCTTCAGTAAGCGCTATATGTGAATCTGTCTCAAGTGTTTTTGTCTGTCACTAAGCAGGAGTTTCACTATTTCAAAAAACTATATATATATATATATATATATATATATATATATATATATTATATTGAGAGACAATGGCGAGCGAACAACAATTTAAGAAGTGTGTTCCTCCCTGCTCGCGCTATTTAACGAGCGGGGATACACACAGCTTATGTGTTGTTTGTTTGGGAGTGCAGCATGCCCAGTCAGCTCTCGAGGGGGCTGATTGTGAGCATTGCGAGCGTTTGCCTCTTAGAACGCTCCGCTCCCGCCGATCACTCTTTGAGGAGAGTGGTTCGGTTCGCGATCCCCGCGGATCGGGTCCCGCTTATGCCGAGGCTGAGCGGCGACGTCATTGGTGGGGATCGCAGAGGGATCTAACAGCCCTAATCTCAGCCCTTACCTGTTAGATCCAGTGCCTCAGTCTCGGGTTCGGAAGCACGCTCTGCGGTTTCTTCCCCCCGAACTGAGGCCCCAGTACTGCAACTATCATGTTCTGAGGATCTGGATGTTGTTAGTCTGGATGCGGGAGATGTTGATGATTCGCCATCTTGCTCTCCCGAAAGTGAGGAGCTTATGGAGGTGCTCACTCGAGCTGTTTCTAAATTAAGCATCGAGTGGCCAGCGGTTAGGCAGGAGTCTAGAGAAAAATCTAAATTAGATGAAAGATTTTTGCCTTCCCGTTCTCAACCTCCACGCCGGTGCTTGCCCTTCTTCCCTGATCTCCACACAGAGGTTTCGAGATCGTGGAAAAAGCCGGTCTCTTATCGTGTTTTTAGCCCTCAAACTTCCACTTATTCAAACATTGTGGGGGCTAAATGTGACCCGTCACAGAAACCAGGGACACAAGTCGGCAGCACAACTTTCGAGCAAAATGAGAAAGAAGAGTTTTTTTTCAAAATTGGTGATTTTCAATTTTTTGGAGAATCTGTTAATTGAAATCACGAAGAAGCCTCTCCATGTTTGAGATAGCAGTATTGGTATATTTAAAAGCTTACATTTTGAGGTTGAAATCGGCTTGTTTTCGGAGATTCTAGCATGCAGTAGGGGCGTGGCGTGTCATTGTCTGTGTGTATTTCCATACTGAATAACCCGCGCTTTTGCCCCCGCCCTCCAAGTCAACCACATGGCTACTTATTATGCTGTGCTCTGGCCGGCTCTCTCTGATATCAAAATTCAATGAAGATGGATGCCGCAAAGATTGTCGCAGACGAGATGAACCGTCTGGCAGTTACACCGAAAATGTTTTCGCCGCACTTCGTGGGCTCGGGAAACTGAACCGGAGGTATGGGCGCAGCGCGCGCGCCCTCAGTGCTTCAATACGGCGGCTCGGCTCGCTGACAGTGGTGGCTGGCTGTTTCATATGTGACGGAGAATCGAAATAGAGGATGCAGTTAAGACCTTTGCTGCGATGAAGGCCTGCCGTGCGTGTTTCTGAAATGTAAGTTAAGCTTCATTTGCTCTTTAGTCGTTATTTAAGATGCTGAACCTGCTGATGATATAATGTGCTTGCGGACATTTCATTTGTGTGTGTATACGCACATAAGAAAGTGGTGTAAAGAGATTTGCAACAGTAATTTGAGGAGGTGAAATGTGATTATTTGGAAAATTGCAGAAATGACTGCTTAAAGAAAAATGCCAGCAGGCATTTGCCTCCTACATAAACTTTAATATTGTTGACATTTTGGGCACACGAGCGTTGCGCACTATTTGCGCTATATGTAGGCCTATGGCTTATTGGTCTTTGTTTGTTGTTGCTGGTTTTGCGTTATATGTATATGGCATTTTGGTCTTTGTGTGTTGTTGCTGGTTTTGCGTTATACTGTATGTATATGGCATATTGGCCTTTGTGTGTTGTTGTTGGTTTTGCGTTATATGCAGGCTATATGGCATATTGGTCTTTGTGTGTTGTTGCTGGTTTTGCGTTATATGTATATGGCATATTGGTCTTTATGTGTTGTTGCTGGTTTCGCGTTATATGCAGGCTATATGGCATTATTGGTCTTTGTGTGTTGTTGCTGGTACGTTGCAAATAGAGGGGCAGCACAATTGTTTTTCGCCTAGTGCGGCAGAAGTGCACTCATTCGAAGTGCAAAAAAAGCTGTAAAGCACATGGAGGAGCTTTACAGGGGGTATGGCTTATCTAAATGAGATGTAAATGAGCCCTATTGTCACCCCCAGCAGCAGAGACAGGTGAGAACTGCACAATCTTTAGAGCTCGTTTTCTCCTCTTTGAGCTTTTTTAAGTGCCTACTTTAAAATGGCCACAACTTCTCCAAATATTATCAGATTTCCACATGTTACACATCGTTGGAAAGCTTGGATATTACACTCTCAGAATCTATGAATAACTCAAAATGCCCCAGAACCGACTTGTGTCCCTAGTTTCCGTGACTGGTCACAAATCTCATGGTTATGGGGCGATGCCCAAAGCAGAAGAGGTGCTTGCTAGTCATCTTTCTGCTGAAGCTGCATCTTCTTTTAAAGCACCACTTTTACCCTCTAAGCCTCTTAGAAGTACGTCAGCTTTAGTGGGTAAGGCGTATTCGGCGGCCGGTCAAGCCTCGGCGTGCCTGCACACGATGTCCATCTTGCAGGCATACCAGGCTGACTTATTAAAGGATGTGAGTGACACTCAAGAGGTCAGCACTGACGTAGTTCGCGAACTGCGTCAGGCTGCAGATTTATCTCTGCGCGCCACCAAGGAGTCGGCCAAGCTAATGGGCCGTACTATGGCAGCCCTGGTGGCCGCAGAGAGGCATCTATGGTTAAATCTCTCTGGTATGAAAGAAAAAGACAAAGCTTTTCTTTTGGACGCTCCGCTTTCTCCTCATGGTCTTTTTGGTGATTCTGTAAATACTGTCATAGATAGATTTCAGGAAGAGAAGAAACAGTCGGCAGCGTTTCAGAAATGTATGCCTCTTAAAATTCATGTCCCCGGTACTGCTGGGCGGGAGCAGTCCAGGCCGTCAGTCAGCTCCTCACATAGGGCGCAACAGAAGCAGAGTGTCGCGTCTCGCGCTCCCCCTTCCAAACAGTGGGACCAGACGCGGCACTCTCAGCCGGAGTTTTCTTGCAAAACTGATCTGAGGACAGTTATTATGGCTAAGAAGGCTTCGGCAAAGAGGAAGTCCTGACGCCACTGGCGTCAGTATGCTGAGGGTAGTCCCTGCCGTGGGAGAGAGGTGTTCACCGCATTACACGGTGCCCGCTCTTCTACGGTGCCCTCAGGGGCCCTTTCTGCCAACCCTGCCTTCATGCCGGGGCACAGACGGTCCCAGCGAGCGCTTTCCCGAGGGACGCTCGCCCCCTCTGAGGAGGGTCTCAGAGCAGTTAAGCCAGTCGTTCCCTGCTGGTGCGCCGTTACAGGGCGCTGTGTTTGCTGCTCAAGTTACACCAGAGGCCAGTCTCGAGAGACTGGTACCCTTAGTAGTATTTCTGGCAGAGTGGAAAAGCCTTCCAAAAATATCTCAGTGGGTTCTGCACACAGTAAAAAAGGGTTATACTATCCAATTCAGGTGTCGTCCACCAAAATTCAGAGGGGTTCTGCCCACAGTGGTGGGCCCCGCGCAGGCTCTGGTAATGGAACAAGAGGTGAAAGCGCTCCTTCAAAAGGGGGCTATAGAACGGGTTCCTCCTCCCAGGTTGGAGTCAGGTTTTTACAGCCGATATTTCATCGTTCCAAAGAAGGATGGGGGGTTGCGTCCAATTTTAGATCTGCGCCTGTTGAATCGCTCGGTAGGGAAGCTAAAATTCAAGATGCTCACTATCAAGCAGATCGTGTCACAAATCAGATCCGAGGACTGGTTTGTCATGATAGATCTGAAGGACGCGTACTTCCATATTTCCATCCTTCCACAACACAGGAAGTTCCTGAGGTTCGCCTTCGGGGGCGAGGCGTACCAGTACAAGGTTCTTCCATTTGGCATAGCTTTATCTCCCCGCACTTTCACGAAATGCATGGATGCAGCTTTAGCGCCCCTGAGGTTTCAGGGCATTCGTATCCTCAATTACATCGACGATTGGTTGATTTTAGCTCAGACAGAGCAGATGGCGGTTCAGCATCAAGATGTTGTTCTCGCTCATATGAGAAAGTTGGGGTTGAGGCTGAACGCAAAGAAAAGTGTATTATCTCCTTCTCAGAAGACCACTTTTCTGGGTGTCGTTTGGGATTCGATCTCGATGCGGGCGCGACTTTCTCCGACCCGCATCGCTTCGATTCTTTCAGCTATGAAACAAGTAAAGCTAGGCCAGCTACTCACTGTAAAACAGTTTCAGAGACTGTTGGGTCTGATGGCAGCAGCATCCAACGTTATACCTTGCGGCCTGTTGTACATGAGACCACTGCGGTGGTGGCTCGGGACCAAGGGATTCTCCCCGAGGGGAAATCCCCTCCGCACGATCAAAGTCATGCGGCGCTGCCTTCGTGCTCTGGTCATGTGGAAAGAAACCTGGTTCCTATCCAAAGGGCCTGTGTTGGGGGCTCTTTGTCGTCGCGTAATGCTAACGACGGATGCTTCCCTCACAGGGTGGGGGGCGGTCATGAGTGGTCGTCCAGCCCAAGGTCTGTGGCAGGACCATCATCTATCATGGCATATAAATTGTCTAGAGATGTTGGCGGTGTTCCAAGCTTTGAAACACTTCCTAGCAGACCTCAGAGGTCATCATGTGTTAGTTCAGTCAGACAACATGTCGGTGGTCTCGTATATAAATCATCAGGGGGGCCTGCGGTCGCGTCCACTTTACAAGTTGGCCCGTCAGATCCTCCTGTGGTCCCAGGGGAAGTTACGGTCTGTGAGAGCTATGTATCTTCCTGGTTATTTGAATGTGGTAGCAGACTCCCTGTCGAGGCAGGGACCGAGGCCGGGGGAATGGAGGCTCCACCCCGAGGTGGTGGAGCTCCTTTGGTTGAGTTTCGGTCGCGCCGAGGTGGACCTATTCGCTTCCAAGGAGACAACGCACTGTCATCTGTGGTTCTCCATCAGTCAGCCAGCCCCTCTGGGGTTGGACGCTCTGGTACAGCTGTGGCCGAGGTCACGTCTGTAAGCTTTTCCCCCGGATGCTCTGCTACCAGGAGTTCTGGAGAGGGTTCGCCGGGACGGGGTCAGCCTACTTCTAGTAGCCCCGTTCTGGCCGGCCCGAGTATGGTTCGCGGACCTAATATCTCTTCTGGACGGCTCTCCCTTGGAGATTCCGATCAGGAGGGATCTACTCTCTCAGGAGGGCGGTACGATATTTCACCCCCGCCCAGAGTTGTGGAAACTGTGGGCTTGGCCTCTGAGGGGGCCCAGCTCATAGAATCTGGTCTCTCAACTGAGGTTGTTGAGACCATCCTTCACTCCAGAGCTCCGTCCACGAGGAAGTTATATGCCCTGAAGTGGAAGCTTTTCACTTCTTGGTGTGCAGAACACCGGCAGGACCCAGTTAACGGCCAAGTGGGTGCAGTGCTGGAGTTTCTGCAGGAGCGTTTCTCTGCAGGGTTATCCCCCTCCACACTAAAGGTGTATGTGGCGGAACTAGCTGCTTACCATGTCCCTTTCAGTGGAGTTTCTCTTGGGAGACACCCGCTTATAACTCGCTTCCTTCGTGGCACTTTGAGGCTGAGGCCTGCAGTTCGTACGAGGGTGCCGACTTGGGATTTGGCCATTGTACTAGAGGGCCTTTCTTTGGCCCCCTTTGAACCTATTGAGGAAGTTTCTGAGAAATTTCTCACGTATAAAACTCTTTTTCTGCTTGCAATCTCCTCACTTAAGAGAATCGGAGATTTGCAGGCCATGTCGGTTGCACCCTCGTGCCTGGAGTTTTCGCCTGGTATGGTTAAGGCTTTTCTATACCCTAGACCAGGTTATGTCCCTAAGGTCCCTACTAATGCTGTCAGACCTACAGTGCTGCAGGCTTTCTATCCTCCTCCGTTTGTGTCATCAGATCAGGAGAAACTTAACCTTCTCTGCCCGGTTAGGGCGTTAGACGCTTACGTCCACAGAGCTGCCCTGTGGAGGAAATCAGAACAGTTATTTGTGTGCTTTGGACCACCCAGGAAAGGGTGTCCCGCGTCTCAACAGAGAATGAGCAAGTGGGTGGTTGAGGCCATCTCACGTGCTTATGAGTCGGCTGGTCAGCCTTCACCTTTGGCTGTACGAGCCCACTCTACTAGGAGTATGGCTGCTTCTAAAGCATTGTTGTCAGGAGTATCGCTAAGTGATGTTTGTGATGCGGCTGGGTGGTCCTCACCACATACATTTGTTAAGTTCTATGAATTGGACTTAAGTTCCACTCCTGGGGCGCAGGTGCTCTCGTCCTCTGTGCGCTAGTTCCCACATGACGGTCATTTGCTCCTATGGCGACGTGGGTATTGGCGTTCCTAAAGCTTGACGCAGCTCGAGTTCCCTTGAAAGGGAACGTCTCGGTTACGTATGTAACCCTAGTTCCCTGATAGGGAACGAGACGCTGCGTCGTTTTGCCATACTCCCAGCATGCCCGTTAGCGCTTCCTTCAGGCCTATCAGAAGCTGTCGCGCTTGTGTTTTGGGGGTGCTTTATAGTTTCCTTGTCGATGACGTCACCCGCCTATGACGTTCCGTCTCTCCATTGGACTGATTCCATACGTGCTTCATGACGCACACACGCAGAGGCATTCCCACAGCTTGACGCAGCGTCTCGTTCCCTATCAGGGAACTTGGGTTACATTCGTAACCGAGACGTTTCCATCATTGATTTTTTTTAATTTATTTTTTTACTAGTGACAGAACAATCTGTCCGTCATTTTGACAGATTACACTGAGGGAGATGTTTTAAAACTTGTAACTGTAATTCTGTCCACGTGGTGGCGGGTGCACTCTTGCCAGTGGTCAACGGATGGCTTTGTGACATTGTTTACAAGCTGTTTTATTCAGCCTACATCTTTCTGCGGCTGAGAAACACTTGAGTGATTACATTAGAGACATGATACGGATTTCGGTAAGTGTGATTGTATCTTTCAACATATTTTCTTTGATGTTCATTCATGTTTATTTCACTCTGTAACGTAAAGAGGAAGGGATGGTCGCATTCACAAGCGTTTCACTTTGCTTGAACTGAGGCACTATAGTGATCTCTCGTGCCACTTTAAAGAGCGCCAAAACTGTATTGTTTGAATTTTGTGATAAAATGGATAAGAACTTGAATGCTTTGTTTCATATAAAAAGTAACAACGCACAAAGCTTATTGCTATTTATTGGACAAAACTTTCCAAAAAAAGCTAAAAAGTGAGGCAAGGTCTCTTTTCAACTTTCTCTTCATAAATAAATAGGTTAAATGCATAATTTAGCCTATATACTTGTCCTGTAAGTTCGGGAATAAAAATGAAAATGTGAACAAAAACAGAGACTATTAAAACGCATAATATCGTTAAAATATGAAAATTAAAATGACGCATTATATTACAGACCCTGTCCAAGTCTAATGCGACCTCTGAGTTTACATCTAAACAACAATAATATACATGTATTTTTAGAGCAAATTGTTACAATTATTATGTTTGCATTGTATTTTTATTTTATTATATTTTTTATATACATAGCTGCGTAAAATATATATTTTTTAAACAGTTATGTGCATTAGAGTATTACATTTTGTATGCTATTTATATTATTTTAGTTATTTATTGTTGTGTTATTTGCATTCTGTCTGTATTATTGTGTGTATTACTGTTTGTACTGTTTATACACTGTACAGGAATTGGTCATGGATTATGAACAGGCCACTTTTAATGAACTTTAATTCATCATTGTGGCTTCCTATATTACCACCTGTATTATAATGGTAGTTCCCTTTCGAGGGAACTCAACACTGCTTCGTTGAAAACGACTCTTTGGGGACGCTCCCTTAGCGTGCGCCTCTGAAGTATGAATGAAACTAATCCAATCCTGATTGGTGTTGCGTCATGACGTAACATGTGACGGCATAACCGGATGTATAAAAGGAGATGCCGGACACACACACATTAGCTTTCGCTCTTCAGCAAGCGCTCTGTGTTGAAACACTCCTCTCCAATCTCATCTAACACATCGTGTGATTATAGCAATGTGGTGGGTGCGGGGGAGGCGGGGTATGGCAAGATGCCGCAGATGGAGGAAGCCTTGGCGAGTTATCTTTCTCCTGAAGCGGCATCTTCGCTTAAAACCCCGGCGCTGCCCAGCGTAGGGAAACATTAGCTTTGGTTTGTAGGGCATATATGGTGGCTGGTCAGGCTGGTGCGTCTCTGCATTCGATGGCTATCTTGCAGGCGTACCAGGCCGACCTCCTTAAAGATTTAGATGAAGGCGAGGGACCTAGTTGAGGAAGGCCACAGATTTGTCTCTACGGGCCACTAGAGAAACGGCACGCGCTATCGGCCGTTCTATGGCAGCTATGGTGGCTATGGAGAGACATCTGTGGCTCAATTTATCTGGTATTAAGGATAAAGATAGATCCTTCCTGATGGATGCGACGCTTTCGCCTTCTGGCTTGTTCGGCCACACAGTTTCTACTGTCGTCGACAGGTTTCAGGAGGCCAAGAAACAGTCTGCGGCGCTCCATCAGTTTCTACCTTGCCGCTTCAGGCCATCACTGTAAAGTGATTTCAAAGACTGCTGGGCCTCATGGCAGCGGTATCAAACATAATACCTTTGGACCTTCTCCACCTGAGGCCTCTTCAGTGGTGGCTGAGAGCCAAGGGGTTTTCCCCCAAGGGGAATCCATTCCGTATAATAAAGGTTACGCGCAGATGCCTTCGTTCCCTATTGATATGGAAGAAACCTGGGTTCTTGTCCCAAGGGTAAGTGTTAGGGGCGTCATGTCGCCGGAAAACCGTTCCAACAGACGCGTCCCTCACTGGCTGGGGCGCGGTGATGGACGGCCGCTTTGCCAGGGGTCTGTGGCAGGACCATCATCATTCTTGGCATATAAATTGCCTAGAGATGTTGGCTGTTTTCAGGGCTCTGAGGAGCTTCCTTCCAGACATCAAGGGTTACCATGTCCTGATACGTTCAGGCAATACATCAGTGGTAGCTTTTCTGAACCGACAGGGGGGACTCAGATCGCGCCCTCTATCCAGATTGGCGCATCAGATAATTTTATGGTCCCAAGGGAAAATTTTATCCATCAAAGCAATATATATCCCGGGGGTTCAGAATCAGTGAGCAGACATCCTGTCGAGGCAGGGGCTGAGGCCCGTGGAATGGAGACTTCATCCGGAAGTGGTGAAGTTAATATGGCAAAAATTCGGACCAATGGAAGGGGATCTATTTGCGTCTCGAGAGACGTCCCATTGTCCACTTTGGTTTTCCCTCACTCATCCAACCCCACTGGATGTCATGGTACAAGCTTGGCCGAGGCTTCGCCTGTACGCTTTTCCCCCGATCGATCTGCTCCCGGGAGTCCTGGAGAGGTTTCGCCAGGAGGGCATCAGTCTTCTTCTGATAGCCCCGTTCTGGCCGGCCCGAGTATGGTTCTCAGACTTAGTGTCACTCCTGATAGACCAGCCATGGCAGATTCCTCTGAGGAGGGATCTGTTGTCTCAAGCAGAGGGCACAATATTCCACCGTCGCCCGGAGATGTGGAAACTGTGGGTCTGGCCCCTGAGGGGGCTCAGTACTTAGATGCTGGCCTATCAGTGGGAGTAGTTGAAACCATGCTTAGCTCTAGGGTTCCATCCACCAGGAGATTGTATGGCCTCAAGTGGAATGTGTTCTCTAATTGGTGTAGAGAACATAATGTAGATCCAGTCAACTGCCAGGCAGCTTCAGTTCAAGAATTTCTTCAAGACCGCGTCTCTGCAGGTCTCTCCCCATCCACTTTAGAAGTATACGTGGCTGCCATTGCGGCTTTCCATGCACCTTTAAACGATGGGCCTTTGGGGAGGCACCAGCTTGTCATACGGTTTCTCCGTGGTACTTGGAGGATAAGACCGACAACCAGGTCCAGGTCCAGGTTCCTTCCTGGGACTTGGCAGTGGTTCTCGAAGGTTTATCCCTGGCCCCCTTCGAACCACTTCAGTCGGCTTCACCGAAGGACTTGACTTTTAAAATGGCTTTTCTGTTAGCTATTACCCCTATAAAAAGAGTAGGAGATCTCCAAGCCCTGGCAGTAACGCCGGCCTGCTTGGAGTTTGCCCCTGGCGGAGTAAAAGCTATTTTACATCCTAGGCCTGGTTATGTGCCTAAGGTGCCATCTAATGTGGCACAGTCAACAGTTTTTCAGGCTTTTCACCCTCCATCACATGTGTCGGCAGAAGAGGAAAGACTCCATTTTCTCTGTCCTGTCAGGGCTTTGAGAGTTTACCTTTAGAGGTCCTTTTCCTGGAGGAGGTCGGACCAACTTCTAGTGTGCTTTGGATCACCTAGGAAGGTATTACATGCTTCTAAACAAACTATTAGCAACTGGATAGTTTGGGCTATTACTTTGATCTATAGGGTGCGTGATTTACCTTCACCCTTGGCTATTAGGGCTCACTCTACTAGAGGTATAGCATCCTCTAGGGCCCTTCATGTAGGAGTCCCCATTCATGAAATCTGTGAGGCGGCCAGTTGGGCCTCTCCTCACACTTTCATTAGATTCTATAGTCTGCACCTCCCTAGTACGCCCGGCGCACAAGTGCTCTCGTCCTAGCTAGTGCATGTTTCAGTTTCACTCTAGGATAGGTTTCGGTGCGTGGCTTAGTGGGCATTCGTTCCCCAAAGAGTCGTTTTCAACGACGCAGTGTTGAGTTCCCTTGAAAGGGAACGTCTCGGGTTACGATTATAACCCCTGTTCCCTGAGAAGGGAACGAGACACTGCGTCGTCTTGCCACGCCCCTCTACACCTAGGAGCGGCTTGCTTCGTCGTGAGGCTAATGTGTGTGTGTCCGGCGTCTCCTTTTATACATCCGGTTATGCCGTCACATGATACGTCATGACGCAACACCAATCAGGATTGGATTAGTTTCATTCTTACTTCAGAGGCGCACGCTAAGGGAGCGTCCCCAAATAGTCGTTTTCAACGACGCAGTGTCTCGTTCCCTTCTCTGGGAACAGGGGTTACAGTTGTAACCCGAGACGTTTTCAGTACATTTCAGTTGCAAGGTACAAAGCAGATGTATGCCATTCATGAAGGTTGGTAGCCTATATTAACCTTTTATCAGTTAATGAAAAACACATAATATTTGTTTTATTTTAGTGAATTTTCAGCCTTAGTACCGCAAATTTATATAGTGTATAATGTATATGATGTGTATTGTAGTTTCAGACTGTAATAATATGAACTTTATATGACAAAGTTTTTTTGAGGGAAGGTCTTGGCATAATTTTTGCACTTCTCATTCAGTTTGGTTGTCAGCTGTCCATTTCTCTTACCTTTCCTATTTCACCGAGATGGGACATTTGAGGGACGGAATTATTTCTCACTAATCTTGACACCCCCAATTATTGCTTCTCCTCCCTGCTAAAGATAAGTCAAAAGTAGTGATCGACCGATGTATCGGTTTACCGATATTTTTCCCGATATTTAAGCATTTTCCCATAATCGGGAATCGGTTTTGTAATATCGGATTTTCCGATAAACGGCGCCATCTTGTGGCCGTTTTGAGAATTCCGCCATTGCAGCCCGCGTCTGAGGAGATCAGTCAATAACAACTCTGTGCACAGGTAAAGTATATGTTCTACTTGCTTTGCTTTAATTATTCAACTTTATTTAACATAACAGACATGCAGAAATGAGATTTGAGACATAAATGCCTGATATAGTTTATTTATGCAGCTTGGTTCTAAAAAATTGAGACTAACTCATTGAGCCACGTAGCGTAATCCGTCACGTCCTTCCCCAATAAAGACGTAACTTTACACTAATTAAATAAAACAGACATGAATGAGTGCATGTTGAAAATAAAAGCGCTGAATTTAATTCTCTATCTGTTGTATTTGCTCACCATTAGTCTCGGAAAAAAAGTTCGTTCATATTGCTGAGCACTCTCTGGGTTGATGATCAGGAATGCTCGAGCACGGCCACTGAATGAAACTTTTGACAAGATTATCTTGTTTAAACACCCTAGATTATATTATCATTTACTACATAGCAATTATTTCGCTAATACACATCTAAATATACCGCTTTGTGGAAATTAATTATTTATTATCTGCACGCGCGATCGCGGTTGAGTAACGTATAGCCTAATGTTATAGTTATGTGTAAATGCATAGATAAACAGCACTTTGTCATAAAGCATTTCATGATCTAGACCGACAAAAATATTAATAATAATTAATAACATACTAGTTGGAAAATGCAATGATGTATATGCTGTTTTGTTTGTTACTTTCCTGATGTTATAGGCTATTCCAGCTAACATTATGCAGTGAATTAATATTACCCAGTGAATTATTCCTCACTCTTAGTTTAAACCTATTAAACGGCACATAAACCTTCTAAAACTGTTTAAAATGAATTACATTTCTGCAAAGGTGATATGACTCCCCTGTCAATTATTTTTTCCATATGAAAACATTAGACTTTTAACATTTATTTTGCCTATTGTTAACATTGTTGCTGCTGATGCTTATAAATATGTATAATTTAGATATAAATGATATAATGTAATAATATAAATGTTTTTATTGTAATTTGATTAGTTTACCATTTATGAAAACAAATAAACATATCCAAATATGTTAGAATAGTTTTTGTGCTTTATTTTTTACCTCATCAAAGCTTTTATTTTTAAACAAAGACACTTAGTAACAGCGCACTTTTTATTTTTTAGACTCAGACCCTTCTATTTATTTGTGTATAAATATCAAGGTTTTTTTTTTGTATGCAAGGAGGGAGTGATTGTTATAAATAAAATGGTTTGTTCAGTTCATTTGTGTTGTAATAATTGTGCCAAAAACAGAAGTATAACAGTAAATAAATATCGGTTCTGCATATCGGTTATCGGGCACATACACATGCAAATAATCTGTATCGGTATCGGTTATAAAAAATCAATATCGGTCGATCACTAGTCAAAAGCCTCAGTGTCCTAAAGCAGGTCATATTTTCCCAACCCTGTCAGTTTCATAGTGCTATAACTCAGTGTAAGGTCAGCCAAGAGTCACGCGGTTAAAGAGAAACAGGCCTGGGGTTAATTGAAAGACTTTGTACCTAGCATCTCCCTCTCATTCGATAGCACCAGAGTCCCAAGCGCTGAAACAGTCCGCTAGGTGTTAAAGCCATCATGCCATTTAATGGGATCCTCTTCATGTAATGTGAAAAGCTTTTACCAGTACACCCTTTCAAATGGTGTGTCTGGAGCTGGAGGGGTCTCGTTGCAGACATTTCCCCCAGGCTTGAGATGAGCTCGCTTTAGCCATTCTGTGACTCGGCTGCGCTTCCGAATAGCCTGGGTTTGCTAAGACAAAGCAAGGACATGGAGCAATATAAAAACTGTCAGTTTACATGACAAAGTGGTGTTGTGCGAAATGATTCTAACAGCGCGTTGTTAGAGAGGCACATTTTGTTGCCGCCATGCTCAATAAAAGTGCAGATAAAAGGGCCAGATAGAATGCGATCCCGCAGCCATGCGGCAAGAGAAAGCGGCCGGTGATCCATGGCCTCTATTATAGCTGGTGTTTAGTGGCACAAATGCTCTCTCTTGTGACTCCTTTCAACCTTGAAGACCTCAGTCTTCATGTTTGCCTGTGAAACACATTTAGACCACTGACCCACAGACTCAAGCTTCTCCATCTTCCTGCACGAACAACATAACTGATATGTATCCATTTTTTTTTTCAAACACACAAACACACACACACACACACACACACACACACACACACACACACACACACACACACACACACACACACACACACATTCAAATTTTTATAATATACTTTAACATTTACCATCTATCTGTCACAATGATGAAAAAGATTCAAACAGGTTCCCAATAAACAAAAGGTTCTTTAATAAAACAAACTCAAGTAATTCATAAGTCGAAAGGCTTCGTAACATCACGTATGGCATAAAAAAATGAGCATATGTGAGCAAACTGAAATGACAACAGATAATGATGAGTTAATCAAAAACCATGGAGACAAACGAGGAGTGGGAAACTGGAAGAAAGGAAAACGTAACTGAGATAAACAAATGAAAATGAAACCAAAACAGGCAGTTTGTGACAGTATCTAAAACCATGATGAGTGTTATATAATACGCTAGTGAATAATGTTATTTATATATTTATTTATTATTAAGGATTTCAGATAGATATAAAAGCACATTTATCACTAATGGCAACTTTGAATAAAAGCTGCATTCTGCATATAATTGTTACATGTTCACTAGTTTTGAGTTTCTTGGTTTTGATGTTTGGAATGTTATTTTGAAGTACTTAGGGCTTCTTAGAATATTCTGCACCTCAAAAAATATAATTTAATATAATTTAATTTGGCCCTCTTAAGAAAAATCAATTGGACAATAAAATCATTTATATTTCAATTTACTCTTGCATACATGCTTTCTCCTATTGTGTGCCACACAAATAAAGTTTGGTTTGGTCAGCAGATGTTCACAGTCTTTAGCTTTTTGTTCTCACTCCACGTATGTCTTCTCAGACAAGCCATGATAAATGAAAGCCTGCCTGTGCTGGGCCAGTCGCCAGCTGACTGTGGGGAATAGATTCACCCAGTGTCACCGTGATTAGCTCTAGTGCTGCAACGCCAGGCACAGGCGCATAGCTCCCTCTGTCTCTTGCATCCAGGAATCCAGGTGTTTGCAAGATGGAATATTATTGGGTATGGATGTGGAAATGAGGTTTGCGTGTATTTTACTCAATGTTGTGAAAGAAAGAGAGAAAGCTTTAACCAGAGAGACCATGATTTTCTCACATAGTCTTAGGACTTAAGGCATGACGTCTAGTCCAAATTGCAGCTTATACTGGGCAAGAACAGCCCACTTGAGACAGGATGAGTGTATGAAGAAAATAACCATTTTTGTGTATGTGTATATGCACGAAGCAGGTCAGTGAACGGACTGTGGGTGGTTTGTGGGTGTGCTGCCTGAGGCTGAGATTAGGACCATGGTGGTCATCACACTCATTTGCATACTGCAGAAGCTCATCAGATGAGGTATAGGTGACCACCAGAACCAACACATAATCCCCCTCATCACACTGACCCTGATGCTCTTCTCATTAGTCACTGATGCTAGAAGCATGCTCTTCAACAAAAGAAACAAAATAGCCACTGTTACTCCTCAATGGTACCATTATTAACCCATAACCTTTTTTTAATGGAACAGTATAATGAACCCTTAGACAAAATCTTATTTCATTTTATGCATAGGACTATGTGTTTTGTACCATAATTGATAGGTCAGGCTTTAATGGCCCATATAGTATGATATATAGTGAGAATATGGAGCTCTCACTCAGAGGAAAAAAAAAACATCAGGGACAAGGGCTGCAAATTAGCTTCATGATATATGTCCTATGTACACAGCATCAGTTGTCTGTGTGTAACAATGCCTAGTGCCCTGTTAAATTTGGTGAAGATGTTGTTTTGGCCAAAATGTAAGATTCTGATATGTGTATTGGAAATCAATGTATAGCAGGCTACTTATATAAAATTCATGAAAATATCAGTTGTCACTCAATTTCTCCCAATAATTTGTCCTATTAAGCTATTTAAATGTAATAGTCCAATGTTAATGTTTTAATATGCAAATGTAAAAAAGTAAATAAAAAAAAACTTTAAGTTGTTCAGAGGTTGACATATCCTACTAAGGGCACGTTTACATGACAACGATATGCTTAAACAGCAGAAATTTTTCATTTGAGGTTTTCTGCGTACAGATGACACCATTGTCAAAATGATACCTATTCACACGGATCCGCGAAAACGACTAAAACCCATTCTGCTGCCAGGCCATTAGATGGCGATGAAACACTATAAACTGAACACGTTATACCCATGTGCATGACGTCATCCTCTTCAGAGATTCGCGTTTTTGTTGTTTACGCGGAGACATTTTCAAAAACTTGCACTTTGAACCCCGTTTTCAAAAGTGTATGTTTTTAGCCAGCCAAAACGCCGTTGTCGTGTAAATGAATGGCCAAAACACGTAAAAAGTTTTACCTTTCTAGTTGAAAACGGTGTCGTGTAAACAGCCCCTTAGATGCAATTATATATAGTTTATACTCTTTATTATATACAGAAATTGACCATGGTGAACATATTTATACAGTTTGTGAACACTGTTTTGTTTTCAGACAAACGTTACTGCCGCTTATCAATGGCAGCTGTCACAGTTGCAAGGCGACAAGAACAATCCTTTGTAGGTTTGACCGTCTCATTTAACAACGTTCGGTCCAACCTTCTTGGCCTTCGAAGGATGCAGCCTCTAAATTGGGCCACAGCTTATGCTGCATGAGCTGAAATAAAGTTTCAGCGCCTTCGTCGCATACAAATAAACATGGATTGACACGGAAATGTAGTTATTTTACCATACATGTATACTATTTAGAGATTGACAACTGTATTATGTTGCTGTGTGAACTTATGAAAGCCTTATGAAAGTCTGTATAACTGTACTGTGTATAAAGAGAATCACAATGCTGTAAAACACATTTTCAGTGACAAGTTTTGGATATGAAATAGAAATAATGAATAAATGTTGTGTTTGTGGTATTGTCACAGACTGTATTTTACCATCATTCTTCCTGACACCTAACGACACACAACTTTGGAACTCATCTAGCTCTCATCACTAGCACTATATAGAGCACACACACTCCCTCAGTCATTGTCTGACCTTGTTTAATACCTCAGGCTTACATGGTGCTTTTTTCGTGACTACCCTGCTAGCTACCTACTCCAAGTCATCTTCCAATCATCACGTCATCTTCCAGTCATCCCTCATCTCAATGTTGTTCCCTCGTGTGTGTGTACTTCAACTATTCTGTAAGACGAAGACTCAAAATCAACAAAACAAGTGTATCTCATCTACTAATGATCTTGAGCATCATCTCTTATCTGTTCATGCATTGTGTTCCTGCCATATCTGCAAATAAACCTACCTGTTTGAGTTATACCTCAGTTCAGGTCATTGCGTCTAATCCTGAGCATGAAATGTATACAGGCGCAGATCAGTTGCACACTGCAAACGTGTCATATGTGAAAGCACAAAGAGCCTGTGCTGCTTCTACACTGCATATGATTGGTGCTTCTTATTTGTGGATCCTCGTTTCCTTCCCTCGCTTCCTTTCCTCGCATCGTAGCTCCTCCCACTTAGGATGTGAGGGAAAGATACACCTGTGTATCCTCGCTCATGACTGTTCATGACTGGCTTCCTGACTCCTCGTTCCTCACCTCCTCGCAGTGCAATTAGAGAATTGAGATGTCCTTCAAGATGGCTGAGCTAGATCGTTTTCCGTGTCACGGGCTGGAGGACGGAGGACGGAGGAATGAGGAAATGAGGAAGCTTCAATTTGAGTATTGAGAAGCACCCATTTGGTGCTTCTCAAATGGAAGCCTGCAGCCTAGTGAGTCTTTGTCCTTCCTAGTCCAGTCCTTCAGAGGCTTGTACCTCAGCATTAAACGCTATGTCATAAATGATTCCGCCCCCGCTGTCACCGCACGAAATTAAACTTAATTTTGGAAAAAGACTATTACGATTCTTTATATTAACTTTCTGTTAATGCAATACAGTGGATGACAGCCATCTGCGATCTCCCAGTGGCTTACGTTATTGGCAGTTTAGTGTTAAGTGATACATTTTCAACAAAAAAAAATATAAATTTGTTCATGTCTGAAAACATTATTTTTGTCTTACATTTCATAAACTAGGACAAGCTCAGTACTGACTCGGTTTCCGTCAGTTTATTTTCGTTAATTTAAATGTGTGTAAAGGATTGTGGGTGATTTAAGACCGCGAAGGATGCATCTAATGTGGTTGCTTAAGAAAACACATATGACCTGGAGGGGGGATGCAAATGGAGAACACTGGGGTGCGCAGCCCGCAGTGTGGAATATTTCAACCCCAGGGGAGGCAAGGTGGCTTGCCAAGGGAAAGACACATGCTCAGAGTGGCTTACAGTGGAAATACACATGTGGGGGTCGCCCAGAGGGGGGACCATGCACACTGAGGCACCTAGCCAAGGTCACCTGAGGAAATATCGCACCCTGCGGGCTGGGCACCCCATTGTTCTCCATTTGCATCCCCCTCCAGATCATATGTGTTTTCTTAAGCACCTACCCCCCCCCCCCCCCCCCCCCCCCTCGTTATGTCTTCCTCGTTCCGTCTTCCACGCATAATGGTATCCAGAGGTTACGCTATTGCGACATGCACTGAGGGTTCTTATAGCTAAAATATTTAAGCAAAATTTAAGCAATCCCCACGGTACAGCGGAAGTGGCAGGAAGACGGAACGAGGGGGGGAGGGGGTTGTGGTTGCTTAAGAAAACACATATGACCTGGAGGGGGGGTGCAAATGGAGAACACTGGGGTGCCCAGCCCGCAGGGTGGAATATTTCAACCCCAGGGGAGACAAGGTGGCTTGCCAAGGGAAAGACACATGCTCAGAGTGGCGTACAGTGGAAATACACATGTGGGGGTCGCCCAGAGGGGGGACCATGCACACGGAGGCACCTAGCCAAGCTCGCCTGAGGAAATATCGCACATATCCAGTCCGTGGAGTGGAATGGCGAGCAAGCGAAGACACCTGAGCGGGTCCTAGTACTGACTGGTTGAAGCGAGTACATGAGAGGAAACTGGCTCCACTCAGAGATTGTAGAATCTGGCGAATGTGTTGGGTGTCGCCCAGCCTGCAGCTCTGCAGATGTCTGATAGTGAGGCGCCATGCGGTATAGCCCAAGAGGAAGCCACACTCCGGGTGGAGTGGGCTGTCACACTAAGGGGGCATGGTCGACCTTGCTGCTGATATGCCAAAGCAATGGCGTCCACTATCCAGTGAGACAACATTTGCTTGAAGAGAGCCTTTCCCTTCAGCTTCCCACCATAACAGACAAAGAGCTGGTCTGAGGTCCTGAAACACTGTGTTCTGTCTACATAGGCGTGGAGAGCGCGTACTGGACAGAGCAGTGCCAAGGCTGAGTCTGCCTCTTCCAGGGGTCTGCCTCCTCTTGCAGGTTCACCACCTGATCTCGAAAGGGAGTGGTGGGAACCTTGGGCACATATCCTGGCCGGGGTCTCAGGATCACATAAGAGTAGGCCGGCCTTAATTCCAGGCACGCTTCTTCAATGGAGAATGCGTGCAGATCCCCAACCCTCTTGATGGAGGCCAATGCAATCAGGAGCGCTGTATTCATTGACAGGAACTTAAGCTCCACTGATTGCAGAGGCTCAAAGGGAGCAGTCTGAGTTAGAACCACTGAGAGGTCCCAAGAGGGAGCGAGAGGTCCCAAGAGGGAGTGAGAGGAGGGCCACTGCGCCATGATGTCCGGCGATAGCGGCAACATATACTTTCAGGGTGGAGGGGGACAGCCTTCGCTCCAACCCATCTTGCAGGAAGGAAAGCAAGACACTAATCGGGCATCTCCGGGGGTCTTCTGAAGAGGTTCCACTTCAACATGTAGACATGTCTTGTGGACGATGCTCTTGTGGAAGTGATGGTATGGAAGTAAAATAATGCCAAATGTTTCTGAAACAAAAAGCCTGTATAATTGCACTACTTGAAAAAAATATGCATTGCATTAACCATGCTTGCACTTTAATGCATTGTATTTTTAGGACTTGCATTTTTTATTGGCTCAAATTTTACATGGTATTTAACTGAGATTGTGAGATTGTGGTTAGGTATCAGCAGCAAGAGGGAAGTAGAGGTCAGTAAGCTGGGCTGAGTTGAGTGGGGGACGGAGGGGGGTGACTCTGGGACGCCAGAGTCACTGTCGAGCCCTCTTGAGGTGTCGTGGGCTAGTCGACGAAACACTGAGGATGGAAGGTGCCCACTTGAAGACCCTAGAGATGTTTCCTACTCCGCTCAATCCAGAGGGTTGTTATGGGGGGACCGCACTGTGGTTACAGCCGTTGTGTGTGCCGACGCGCAATACACTGCAGCTATTAATACCAGACAGAAGGAGATTCACATCACAAATGGAAAGAAGCGTAAATGGATGGAGAAGCATAGGTTACTGTAAAGCTACGTCTTAGTTGGTGATTATCTTGGCGAAAGCCGAGTACAAATCAGCATGAAGTTTTAACACCTACTCTCGTGTAATGGAAATCATTTTAAGTATTTAAGTATTAGTATTAAAAAAACAATAATCCATATTCACCCTTCATATTTCACTTCCAAAATATTCAAACTTTTTAAAAATACAACCTATAATATTCAACAGGCAATTTTTGGTCCATTTTATTTCGCTTTACAAATTCGCTTCCACAAATTCAGAGGTTCAAATTCGACAGTAAATTCAACATTGACATCCAGGAACTGTAGGAAAAGCAGTAGATTACCGAGCATAATCTCCATCTGCTGTTAGTCGACCTCACCAGCAGGGGGTGCAAGCGTGTGTTGTTGACGAAGACCAATTAGAGCAAGCCATTCATTCATATAAACCAAGGGGGTCGCTGTGTCCATTTCTTTTACTGTTCATGATAAAAACTAATTTATAGAAATGTAAGTGTTGTTAACTTTATATCGCGGTGATGTGCTTCAGTACAAGGGTTTCCCTCAATACTTCAGGATTGCTGGAATATAAAGTGCTTAACGTAGCTTAATGGACTAATACAGTGATATAAAAAACTCGCACCTTATTGAGAAGGCTGCAGGCTACTATATTGCTACAGGCAAGCAGATGGACTCATAATATGAACTTAACGCGCAAAGTTTCACGCAGCGTTTCCCTGTGATATAAGTTACTCAGTGGCATAGTGGGTAGGACAGGTGTGTGTGTGTGTGTGTGTGTGTGTGTGTGTGTGTGTGTGTGTGTGTGTGTGTGTGTGTGTGTGTGTGTGTGTGTGTGTGTGTGTGTGTGTGTGTGTGTGTGTGTGTGTGTGTGTTGCTAATACAATGTTAAATCATGAATCAGATGTAGGCTATGTACAATAACATTACGATGTCCAGCAATCGATTTAAATAGTACACTGGGTTTCATCTGTCGTGTTTAATGAGATCTAATTTGTTGTTACTGCCAAGAATTATGATTTATGAATGTACTGTATTGGTCGAGTGGCAGAACTTTTGCCATGCGTGTCAGAGGTTCTTGGTTCTAATTCCGCACTCGTATAGTTTTTTTTTTCCTTATCAAAACCGAATATATTTATCAGTGGTTGTATATCAAGCAGGGACACGTTTGTGTGAAGTTTGTTTTGTGATTTCACCGGAACGAATAGAGAAGAGAGTCTCCGCAACCGATTGAAATGCGAGCCACAAGAGATAGTGTATCCGCGCCACTGATCGGAGTGGGAACGAGCACTTGATTTCATAAACAACACATTTCAGCGGTTTCATCGCCTCGTATTTAACAAACAAACGAAATTAATGCTCTGCTAGTTAACTGGAGATGTTTTATTTAGGCTATTTGAATGTAAATCTGTGTTGCGAGAAGTGGTTTCAAAAGTGGTGGGGACAATATCGACCATGGCAAAAATTGGTGGGGACATGTCCCACCCACAAATTACGCCTATGGATATACTGGCATAGTTGGCTTGACATTGGACATTCGCGCTTATGGACCGTCTCTAAAGTTATATACGACATTACACACGTTTCTAACTTCAATAGCAAACTTCAATTTATTTGAATACATATCAAAAATATAAAAGGTGTGCATCATGCTTGACACCTACCACTTTTCTGTAAGTCATTATCTCCCAAATGCTATTGAAGTTAGAAACGTGTGTACCAATGCATATGTAACTTTAGAGACGGTCCCTAAATTTGCGAAAGTCCAATGTCAAGTCAACTTTATGCCAGTATATCACTGGGAAACGCGTAGTGTGAAACTTTGCGCGTTGTTCATATTCTGAGTCCATCTGCTTGCCTATAGACATTTAGTAGCCTACAGCCTTCTCAACAAGGTGCGAGTTTGGTCTTTTATATCACTGTATTAGTTGCAGTGCAACTGCAGCACATCGCCGCGATATAAAGTTAAGGCAACTAAACAACCAAGCGAAATATGTCTACCTCAAATGTAGGTGTCACCGGGTGATTAGGTGATTATTAAGAAAATGAGCGGCAGGTGTGGAGGGGTAGGAGCTTGAGTGGTGATTGGGGCACATGCTCCCAAAGTGGAGTATAAAAAAAGGCCTTTTTGAAGAGAGGGAATGGTGAAAGACACAGGGAGAGAGGCACAGAAAGGCAGCGGAGGGAAGCCGCGAAAGAAGAGAACTTGAGGTATGTTTATTCCTCACACAGTCTGGAGAACCCCAAGCCAGCAGCACGAAGGATCCCGGCGGAGATATGAGTGGAGGCTTAATTCACTGGGAGGTATTGTGGATTGCAGTTTCTAGTGTGGAAACAAGCACGTTTGAAGTCTCGAGTGTTTTACTGATTGCACGAGTGCGGGGAATTCTAAATTCTACTTCCACTCAGAGTCCCAGCTGTTACTGATCCTCTGCTGTTCAGTCTCTGTCGCCAGGAATGAAGAACCATTCAGCCGGTGAGAATGTGAAGTTGTGAGCTGTTACTGACCCTCCGATGTTCAGAGCTGGAGGAACCATTGAGCCGGTGAGGGAATGTGAAGCTATGAGCTGTTACTGACCCTCTGATGTTCAGAGCTGGAGGAACCATTGAGCCGGTGAGCGAATGTGAAGCTACAAGCTGTTACTGACCCTCTGATGTTCAGAGCTGGAGGAACCATTGAGCCGGAATGAAGAATCACTGAGCCGGTCAGCGAATTAGAAGCTAAGAGCTGTTACTGATCCTCTGCTGTTCAGTCTCTGTCGCCAGGAATGAAGAATCACTGAGCCGGTGAGCGAATGAGAAGCTAAGAGCTGTTACTGATCCTCTGCTGTTCAGTCTCTGTCGCCAGGAATGAAGAATCACTGAGCCGGTGAGCGAATGAGAAGCTAAGAGCTGTTACTGATCCTCTGCTGTTCAGTCTCTGTCGCCAGGAAAGAAGAACCACGGAGCCAACTTTTAAAAAGTTTTATAATCCAATAAAGAAACATTGTTATTTATTTTAACCTCCTGTCTGCCTCATGTGTTTCCATGGTCTGCTTCTCTGGGCTGTGTTTCCGTTTAGGGGTGGGCGACCTGTGACATAGGCCTAGGCTACCATTTGATCTGTACATCAGCATCGGGGGAATGATATTATAATCTCATTCACGGTAGAGAAAGATGCATGTAGGCTACACAGGGACCATGAAGACACTGAATTAAACATAAAAACAGCCCTCATAATAATCACAAATACACTTACATTTCTATAAATATGAATGAATGGCTAGCTCTAACTGGTCTTCGTCAACAACACACGCTTGCACCCCCTGCTGGTGAGGTCGACTAACAGCAGATGGAGATTATGCTCGGTAATCAACTGCTTTTCCTGCAGTTCCTGGATATCAATGTTGAATTTACTGTCAAATATTAACCACTGAATTTGTGGAAGCGAATTAAAATGGACCATAAATTGCCTGTTGAATATTATAGGTTGTATTTTTAAACAGTTTTAATATATTGGAAATAAAATATGAAAGGTGAATATGGATTATTGATTTTTTAATAATGAAAATGTGTTTGAAATGTTTTGAATTGAAATATTCAGAGCTTAAATATTAAACCATATAAAATTTGAGCCAATAAAAATGCTCTAGAGTTCTAAAAATACAATGCATTAAAATGCAAGCATGGTTAATGCAATGCATATTTTTTCAAGTAGTGCAATTCAACAGGCTTTTTGTTTCAAAAACATTTGGCATTATTTTACTTCCATATGATGGTAGCCACCACCGCTGGTGATTGAGTACTCAAACCTGCCTCGTCCCGTCCAGGAGCCACACGTGGAGGTTCCAAAGATCGGGACGAGGGTGCCATAGGGTGCCCCGTCCCTGAGAAAGGAGGTCCTTCTTCAGAGGAATAGGCCAGGGAGGTGCTGTCGTGAGGAGTACAAGTTTGGAGATCCAGGTCCGTGTGGGCCAGTGAGGCGCAACCAATATGACCTGCTCCTCGTCTTCCCTGATCTTGCACAGAAGGCTCACTGTGGGAAACGCATATTTGCGGAGGCCCCGCGGCCAGCTGTGCGCCAGTGCATCCGTGCCGAGCGTGCCCTCGGTCAGGGAGTAAAACAGGTCGCAATGGTTCGTGTCGTGGGAGGCAAACAGGTCTACCATTTCGTCCCCGATCTGGTCCCAAATCAGCTGAACCGACTGGGGATGGAGGGATGGTTGATGTACGCTACTGTGGCGGTATTGTCTGATCGGACTAGTACGTGTTGACCCCTGAGCAGCGCAAAAAAAGCGGTGCAGAGCAAGGCGTACTGCCAGCAACTCGAGGCAATTGACATGCCAAAGTCGCTGGGGTCCTGTCCAGGAGCCCGCGGCAGCATGTCAATTGCACATGGTGCCCCAGCCCGTGGTGCAGGCAACTGTTGAGACAACAGCATGCCTGGAAACTTGTTCCAAGGGCACTCTGGTCCATAGAAAGCTGACGTTCGACCACGGGGTTAAGGTCTGACGGCAGGTCGGAGTAACTGGTACTCGGAGCGTGCCGTGTTGCCATGCCCACCTCGGGACTCGGTCACGAAGCCAGAGATGAAGTGGTCTCATGTGAAGCAATCCGAGCGGATTTGCCATGGCTGCAGATGCCATATGCCCCAGTAGCCTCTGAAATAACTTCAGTGGAAATGCACTCTTGCCCTCGAATTGTTTCAGGCAAGTCAGCAGTGACTGCGCGCACTCATAAGCTGCGCGGACTTGGCGACCGAGTCGATTTCCATACCGAGAAAAGAGATCGGGGCAGAGTTTTATCTTCTCCAGTCGTCGAGATAGTTCAGGATGCGAACCCCGTGTACCCGTAGGGGAACAAGGGCTGCCTCGACGACCTTCGTGAAGACGCAAGGAGAACCGCGTACTGGTATGCCTGCCCCTCGAAAGCAAACCGCAGGAACGGTCTCTGTCGAGGAAGAATGGAGACATGGAAGTAGGCGTCCTTCAGGTCGATCGCTGCAAACAATCCTGCGGCCGCACAAACTCAAAGATGCGTTTGGCCGTGAGCATCTTGAACGGCAGCCTGTGAAGGGAGCGGTTCAAGATGCGCAGGTCCAGGATTGGCCGTAACCCACCGGATTTCTTCGGGACAATGAAGTAGGGGCTGTAGAACCCGGACCTCATTTCGGCTGGAGGGACATTCTCGATCACACCCTTCACCACTAGGGCAGCAACCTCTTTTCTCATGATAGGGGCATTGCCACCGACCATAGTGAAGCGGAATCCCCTGAAGCTGGCAGGAGACCGTGCAAACTGAATCGGTTGACTCAACCTGACAGGTTGGGAAGCTCTAGCCAGACTCCCAAGAATTGTGCCAGCAGGGTCATGCGAACCACAGACGCCCCCTCGGTGGTGCAGTGAAGCATAGCGTAGCGGCCCGGTGTGGGGGCACGGTCATTAACCGCAACCTGACAGATGAGGCCAGGGAAGGACCAGCGTTCCACGGGGTTCTGCTCTGCCAGGTGTCTGGCAACAAAGGGGGATGAGAGTGGTGCGGCCCAGGGACGGCGCGCACTGTCAACCGAGAACTGTGTGCTCAGGGATGGGGTGTCAGTTCTTTCTTTAAGGAGTTGTCCTGCTACCATCTCCTGAAAATAACTGACGACCATCCCTGAGCTGCCCTTCTCAGGAGCTTCCTCCGCGACTGGGCCCGGGTGAAGGCTGCTGCTTGGGCCGGGCAGGAGCCGCAGGAGGGCGCACTCAGCGGCAAACAGATTGAGGATTCTGCACCGGCAGCTGAGTGGAGGCAGCAGCGGGCCGTCGGGGCAGAATATGCGTGATAGCCTCAGTCTGTTTCTGAGCGGTCGAGAACTGTTGGGCAAATTCCTCAACCGCACCGCCGAAGAGGCCGCTTCTCAAGGCGATCCTAAGCACCCGTCCAAAGCCTGTAGGTTTTCGTCCACACTTGTGGCGGCTGTTCGACACCCCGCATATCGGCCAGGTTCAGCCAAAGGTGTCGCTCCTGGACCACAGCAGTGGACATCACCAGACCCAGGGAGCGTGCGGTCACCTTAGTCGCTCGGAGAGCGAGGTAGGTGGCGGCATGCAGCTCATCAAAGAGCCCTGGGTCTGTCCTACCCTCTTGCATGTCCCTGAGCATCTGGGCCTGGTAGACCTTCCGAATGGCCATGGCATGCAGAGAGGCGGCTGCCAGTCCTGCGGCTCTATAGGATTTCGCCACAAGTGTGGACGAAAACCTACAGGCTTTGGACGGGTGCTTAGGATCGCCGCGAGAAGCAGCACTCTGAGGACACATTTGCATCACAACAGAGCGTTCAACCGGGAGGACCCCAGTGCACCCATGGGCAGCGGCCCCATCAAAGGGAGGAAAGGCGGAGGAGATCAGCGAGCGATCACGGGAAGACAAGGGGGTCTTCCAGGATTTTGAAATCTCCTCATGCACGTCCGGAAAGAAAGGTATTGGGGTTGGACGCTGACGGGGGTCGGACGCCGCACCCAAAAACCAATCATCCAGCCACTCGGGACAGGGTGGAGGGTTCCACTCTAACCCAATGCTCGCGGCGGCCTGGGAAAGCATGGCCATCATCTCAGGATCCGTCTCACCGTCACCCTCAGGTCACCCTGGCCACCAGCCGAAGTACTACCTCTCGTGGAGGGAGTAGATCGGGGTCTGGATGAGGGGACTCTCACTCTTGCGAGATCACTGAGTCTCGACCGTAATGACGCAATGGTCATGTTCCCAAGAGAGAACACGAGTCATCCACAAGCGCTGCTGTAGCGTGATCAATGCCCAACACGTAGAACAGCGATCGTGCCCATCAGAGTCAGAAATGAGTCCACCGCAACCAGAAGTGCACGGGCGAGGCATCTTTAAAAAGACGTGCCACGTGCAAAGCTCTTTTGTGAGAGGAAAACTCTGCGGATGTTGAAGCGACCAAGGAGAAACACACTCACTGGCAGACCACTGCACAGATCAGCAGGCAGTGTGCACTCGCTGGAGATCACCGTCTCACCAACACCGGAGAGTCGCTCGTCTCGTAGCTGACAGTTAATCAAAGATGGCTTGTGGAGTGATAAGATGCTCTTGGCTCCGAAGCGAAAACATATCTGCATGTTGCTGGCATCCTCCTTTTATACCCACGAGGTGGGGCAGAGTTGCGCCATGCGAATTCCGCAGACCCATGGCATTTCTTTGCCATTGGCTCGTTTTGTATACTAGAATTTGATAGGCTTTCTAAGCGAAACCCCATTCGTCGTCACGACAGAACTCGTAGTGACAACAAAAGGGAACTAACGTTCAATCAAAAATATAATTTTCTAGTAATTTTTATCACAATAAACAATTCTTCTGCCAATAAATATAAATCATTATGATAACTGTTGCTAATGTTTTTCAACACATCAATTTAAAATGCAATGTGCATACATTTGTTTTTTTCAGCAGATTATATTTTAGAGATTGAACTTAATTCCCCTGCATATGCATAGACATGACAAGTAGACAATTTTCCTCAGGTAAACATTTCCAGACAGGGTATGGTTTCAGTAAACACAAAAGTTTCCAGTGCAGGAAAAGGTTAGAGGAGGGTAGCCATATCGAAGCTCTCACATTAATAATGTAGAAGTGGATGGACAATGAAGAGTGTCGGATATTTTTAGTGTTGCTTCTTGTGGTGGCGAACTCTTCAATTCTTCCTGTTATTTATTTTTTCGCATTCTGCACTGCAAGGTGGTTCACATACCAAATGAAACCCAATCATTTCTATTCTACTGAAAATTGAAGCGTGAGTGTGAGTCCATCTGTACATCTGGCTCAGGATAGCACCAAGGACATGCCCTTGTGTTGGAAACGGTTAGTTGGGTGATTTAGTGTTGTGCAATGCTGCTCCTCCAATTTTTCCAAGCCCAGACAGAATCTGCATCAGTAGAACTCAGAATCCATTGTGTCTTCATTTATTATATATTTTGAGTAGCTTTTATAAATAAGAGTGTTTTAACTATTGTACCATATAGAACACAGATGAAAGCGTATATTGTATCGGTATCATCTCTATGAAATAGGCTGATATATTAAAGGCAATGAATTATATCCATTCTAACTGGTGTACCTATATATATATATATATATATATATATATATATATATATATATATATATATATATATAATAGATATAATATAATATAATACATTTTGCTTTATTATTCTGTTAAATTGGGATTCCATAAAAATAAAAAAAATAAAAATTTTAAAAGTATGTAATATATATGTAATGTATAATAGCCTGTCCTTTTCATTCCATTGGTTCATTGTAAACATTTGTCAAATGTTTGTGGGATTAGAACTTTTATTTTCTTCAGTTTTACCCATTTTAAGCATGTAGAGATCTGGGGCCTCATTTATAAAACTTTGCGTAGGTTTTGCGTCACAAGTGGCGTACGGATGAAACATAGGACGTGCGTACGCACAGAAATATTCGGATTTATAAAACCGTGCGCACGCACATCCTACGCATTTTTTCCTTAATAAATCCCAATCAATTCTAAATGTAGCGCAGCTTTTGCGGCTTCATGTCACGCCCATAGTTGCCCATAAATAGTCCGTGAAACGCCCACAAGTTAATATTCATAGATTGTGAAATTATGGCAAACATAGAGAGGAAATCAAAAAAACGTAACTTCACTCAATGTGAAGTAGAAGTTATCGTTGGCGAGGTGGAAAAGAGGAGAAAAATGTTGTTTGGAGGGCACAGTGTGGGCATTACTAATGCCAAAAAGGCACTTGAGTGGCAAAAGGTTGCAGACGCTGTAAATGCTGTAGCCTCACAACCTCGGACTGTGGCCGAAATAAAAAAGAAATGGTCAGACATCAAAGTCGAGGCAAAAAAGCGTCTAGCGCTCCATCGCCAGAGTGTGTTTGCCACGGCTGGGGGAAAGGGGACACCGGAGCTGACCCCTCTTGATGAGAGACTGTCGGCAATTATTGGGGAATCCCTATTAAGTGGAGTGGTGACTGAGGCGGAGGGGGACACTGACGCGCCAGATGCACCGGATGAAACAGGTAAGTGAAATAAGTCAAATGAATGCAGTCAAGTCACATGTATGTAGGCTACACGATTACAATTTATTCATATAGAACAATCTTTATTTCAGTCGCTGGGTGTTCTAGCTGGGCCAGTGCCAGTGGTTCAGAGGCTGCAGCTGAGCAGCCGTCTGTGCCCAGCGTCTCCACGGCACGCGGCTCTCAACCCTCCAGCAGCGGGCGTGTCCTCACCGATGCAGTCCTTGAAATGCAGAGGGAAGTCATTAACTCAGTCAGAGAGGTGGCAAAGGAGTTGGGTGAAATCAAGACTGTCCTAACTGAAATAAACAGCACAATGAGGGAATTCTTGAATAAATAATATATTTTTTCCACACCTTTTGTTGTTCTTTACAAGCGACGCATCACTTCCAAACGCTGGCGCACAGCAGCAGCATTTGGCTCAAATGCCTGGGGATGGGGGTCAGGGTCGGGGCCAACACAGCAATCGGCGTCAGGGGGTAGAGGCACGTTTTTAAGCTGTGCCACATTGTGTAGCACAGCACATGCCAGCACGATTTTGGACACCTTTTCAGGAGTGTACAATAACCTCCCTCCAGTGCAGTCGAGGCAGCGCCATCTGCCCTTAAACAGGCCGATGGTGCGCTCCACTATAGCGCGAGCTCGGCTGTGGCACATGTTGTAGTGCCTTTCCTCTGCATTATGTGGATTGAGGAAAGGTGTAAGCAGCCACTGTTTGAGGGGATATCCACTGTCCCCTGCAAGGATAGTGAAAGGGTTAAGACTTTGAAGTACAGTAAAATGTCTAGTAATCAAACATAGCCTACCTAGAAGCCAGCCATCACGCACAGCACCAGCCTCGAGTCTGCGCCCAACACTGCTGTGTCTTAAAATGAATGAGTCATGGGTTGACCCAGGCCACCGAGCTACTACGTTAGTGAGCAACATGTCTGCATCACAAATAATTTGGACATTGATCGAATGGAAATGCTTTCGATTAATGAAAGCATTTTCATTCACATTCGGTGCCCTCATGGCAACATGAGTGCAGTCAATAGCACCGATAACGTTTGGGAAACCGTACATAGCTGCAAATTGAGCTTTCTTGTTTGCCTGTTCACCCGCCGTGTATGGAAACTTTATGCACTCATGGGACAAAGCTATTATGCCTTTTAAAATGTCTGGCATTATCCGGCTAAGGGTCGGCTGAGATATGCCTGACCTGTCAGCCAATTCCCTCTGAAAAGTGCCAGTCGCCAGGAATCCTAGTGTTGTTAGGACTTGAAGTGGGACTGGTACGGCATGGTTCCTCCGAGTGCTCCTCTGTAACGCGGGGGCCAAAAGACCGCAGAGGTCCAACAGGACAGCTCGAGGAAGTCGGAACCGGCTCATGAGCCACTTGTCCTCATTTGCCAGCAAATCTTCTTGCTGTCTGAAGATGCGTTCACTCCGAATCCTTCCATTTGCCACATCTTCTAAGAGCGCAAGATCAGCCATTGTGCGTCATTACGCATTGTGATGGGGCATTTTATTTCCATCCATTTAATTGCATCTGACAAGCTACAGATGTTGGTTATAATCTACTTGGAAATGGGAATTAGTTCAGCGCAAATGTAATTTCTTGCAGCTTTCTGAATGGTTGAGACATAGGCTACGTCATACGTTATTTTATCAAAAATAAAACAAACTAAAGGCATATGCATGAATACCATGATTCCGTAGCTGATGAAGACATTTTTAGTATGAAAACAACTTTCCCCAGAGGACAAATAATACAACTATTTATCTATCTGTCTATAAATCTATCTAGGCTATATATCTCCCTAATTATATATCTATCTGACTGACTATCTAATTGCATCTATATCTGCTCCGCCAGACGGACACATTGGCGAGAATATCAGTTTTGTACATTATTTCGTTCTGTTTACCATCTTATTTATGAGGATGAATTGTATAACATGCCAATATTATTGCAGAACATATTTGACTTTTCTTTTTGGAAATATTAATTTGCATTTCTGTTTCAGATCGATCAAACGGGTGTTTGTGTAGGCTGTTGATTGTAAGACTTGCTTTGTGAAGTCTTCGTGTTATTTATGAGAGGCAGTATTGCCATTTATTTTACACAACGGTCTACAGTTTCACACACTTTCACGTGTTTCTTCCATCTGCCGACGGTGTCGCCATTTCTCATTTCACCCGTTTTTGTGCGTACGCCTGGGTCAGAGCTTGCGTGAAGGACCGCACATTTTCCCGTCAAGTTTGCTTTTTATAAATACCAATTATTGCGTAGAGAGCGGCGTACGCCTTCTTTTGTGCGTGCGCAACGTTTATAAATGAGGCCCCTGGACTTTTCACAATCAGTTAATCTAGATTGATATCTAACACTGTATGTTGTTATCGGCTTAAAATATAAATAATTGTCATTATTGCTATTGCCATCGAGCAGATTGCAAACACAGGTAAAATATGAATGGAGTTTATTGAATGACACACAGGTGATTAGCAGGCGAGTCTCTTGATTGCAAATAGTTCTGGTGATAATGGTATATGAATGAAAGTCTTAGCTTGTTGCAGTTATTGAAGAGAAGTGGCTGGTGGGCTGAATATGACACACAGAAAAGTTTCGCACTGGCAAGTATTCTGGTACCGGTTCAGTGTAAAATGATGAGACCAGACAAAATGTGTGTTTGGTGCTGACTTTTATGGAGGAACTGATGAGGCTGATGGCAATCATGTGTGGTGATTGTTGAGTGTAAACAGGTGGTAGCCAGAGAGGATGATGGGAAATGTAGGGTGCTGTGGTGACTCGTCTGGTGACTGAGGATTATGACAGCTATTGGACAAAATTTCCACTTCAGAGCATTCCTACCTTTTTTTTTTTTTCAAGACTTCAACAGTTTTTCCCAACCTTATCAAAATATTCTATTTATATTCAACTGCAAATGTTCAACAACATTTGCATTAATTATTGATTGACAATGGCTGAAAAATTGTCTGTTTGAAGATAAAATGGCTTCTCCATGCTTGTGTGGCACATGACAACTAATGCTCTCCAGTAGTTAATTGTGTCTTGGTAATTGTCTCTGGAGACCTCAATATATTAGCTAAGCTGGAAGCTCTGTGTAGACCATAAGAAAGACTTAATCACGCCACAGGAGGGGACAACGGACTGCTTCTCTGCTCAAAACAACTTTTCGACAGCCACCAGTGAGGTTCTTATATTAATGAAAGCCTCCTCCACACTAGGTATTTATCTTCCTGACAGCTGCATCCCAGTTGAGCACTTATCAAAGGTTTCGCATCATTTTTAGAGTTTTATTTGGGTTACCCAAGTGCATTTCTCCAGTCTGGACATCCGGTGCTGGTTAGACAATTGGTGATAATCGTGCTTTGTTTCTATTTGTGACAGGTATAGTGGTGATTCTGCCCCATTTTTAGACAAATTTCCTTTGTGGCAATTCACTGGAACGTTTTATGGCTAACAATAATTATTGAAACCCCACAATAAGTCTTATATGTGATCATCTAACATAGAAAAAACAGAGCCAAAGAGCTTTAACAATAAAACCAAGTACTTAAATGTGTTAGTTAAAAAATTTGTAAATATAATGTACATTTTCCTGAATGGTAAGTTAAATCAATAGTTCACCCAAAAATATAAATGTCCATTAAATCAGTGAATTGAATTAATTGAGTCGTACCCTTTTTATGAGACTTTACTGTTTTTGCTTTTTCAAGTTCATTGTTATTGCACTTCCTATGTTGTTATGAAGCCACACAGATTTGGAACAACATGGGTGAATGATGACACTATTTTCTTTTTTTAAGGGAACTATTATTTTAATGGTAGGATTTCTTAAAATTGAATATAGGCTCAATAGCGTAACCGACAGCAGCTTAAGAGAGTAATAGAGTACTGCTTATCAAAATCCTGTTTTCCACAAAAGTCATTCTCAATTCACAGATATGCACACGAGAGATGATAAAGCTCTTGCCATAGCGAGCATCAACTGTTCTAGACCTATTTCCCAGTATATTTGACTTTCGCCATAAAGTCTAGTGCGCATTTTAGCCAAGATCAAACAAATTAGACTAGACAAGATGGTTATCTGAGATATTATTTTTTTTATGTTAGATACTGTAAGGTTATTCATAAAAAAAAAGCTTGTCTGTAAGCTGTCTATGTCTCCTCATCATTGCCTTTTATTATTATTAACACTGTCCTCAGGAAATTTACATTTTGCAGGTTCATTTTATCAATCTTTTTGATTTGATAAATCCTTTTTGTTCCCACTATGGGAATTTGATCTAAAATATGAATTATCAAATAAGAATCTTCAGTTCTCCTAATGGTAATTTAGATAAGAGATTGGTAAAGGTAAATTGCCTCCAAAAGACCATTTTGAGCAGCATAAATCAATAGGACAAAGAACGTGAGCATCTGTGACCAAATCTCCCTATCAATCACATCATATATAGAAATAATAAAGGCACTCTCACAGAACGCCCACAGTATGATTTAATATTACACAATAAACTGTAAAGCTTCTGACAAGTTCTGGATTACATTCTAATCTGATTTACATAGCTTCATTATAAAAACAAAAAACAAACACACATTGGTTTATTAATCTAAAAACCCACCCCTAATCAACATGCAAAATCATGTCGCTTTATATGGTTCTTGACCACTATAAGATGTACAATTGATCAAACCTTATGCTGTTTAGTCAAAGGTCTGGCAGCACAAGACTGTAATCCATTAGTTTGTTAGTCTCTGGATTAGTTTCTCTAAAACTTCTGCTTTGCTGTAAGCAGGTTGTCACGCAGCTAAACATAATACGACAAATTAACACAAATATTTCTCTTTTACAGTTTCACTCTGTCCTCATCACTCCCTCTAGGCATGCTTATTATGAAAGGTCAAAAACCGCAAGTTAAACAATACAATACAAAACAAACAATCAAGAATAAGAAAATCATTTAGCATGCAATTACATGCAAATTCTTTGTAAGGCTGCTCTATAAATTTGACTCATTAGATTAGCTTTGGCTCCTCTGGAGAAAGGACAGAAACCTAAAGAGTAAAAAAATTATTTTGACAGAACTAAAAAGAATAAATTACTTGGAGTTAAGCAATTTGTATTTGGTTGCAATTGGGGACTATGAGTTTGCATGAGCTTGTGAGAAATGTATTAGCTTGCCTCACATCGCAAACTGCTTCAGAATGTCATTAAATGACAGAAACGAGTGAATTTCTTTAAAGCTTGTCATTTAGTCTGCAGCATTTCACTGGAACAAAGGTGAAACAACAGGTGTTTTTGGAGAAGAACTACAAAATACTTTCCTTTAGTGTCAGGGTCATAGTGAATGCTGGACAGAAAGCTGGTTTATATATTGCTCATGTCTAAATAGTCCCAGGTCCCAGGTCTGTCCCAGGTCCCAGGTCTTTGAAATTTGGCAAGCAGACAAGGCTGATTTTAGTTTTAGATCTCTAGATGCCTTAGATAGTTTTAAAGTATTTAAAAAGTAATTAGTAAATATATTTGAAATTAGTTCCCTTTCATTGTCACTCCGAGTTACGTCGGATGACGACGAATGGGGTTTCGCTTAGAAAGCCTATCAACTTCGAGTATTACAAAACGAGCCAATGGCAAAGAAATGCCATGGGTCTGCGGAATTTGCATGACGTAACTCCGCCCCACCTCGTGGGTATAAAAGGAGGACGCCGGCAACAGGCAGATATGTTTTCGCTTCGGAGCCAAGTGTATTCTTCACTCCCTAAGCTATCTAATTGTCAGCTTCTTACGAGACGAGCAACTCTCCAGTGTTGGTGTGACGGCGATCTCCCGGCGAGTGCACACTTCCTGCCTATCTGAGCGTGGTTTGCCAGTGAGTGTGTTCTCCGCGGGCGCTTCAGAACTGAGTCTCTCTCACAAAAAGAGCTTGCACGCGGCACGTCTTTTTAAAGATGCCTCGCCCGTGCACTTCTGGTTGCGGTCGGCTTGTGTCTGATTCTGATGGGCAAAAGCGTTGTCTAGTGTGTTTGGGCTTTAATCACTCTAGAGCAGCGCTTGTGGATGAGTCATGTTCTCTCTGTGGGAACATGACCATCGCGACACTTAGATCGAGACTCAATGATCTCGCAAGAGTGAGAGTCCCCTCATCCACACCACGATCTAGCGCCTCCTCGAGAGGCTCTACTTCGGCTGGTGGCCAGGGTGATCTGACGGTGACTGTGTGGAACAAAGCGCCGACTATTTGTCCGTGCCCCACAGCACCTTCACCAGTGTTGCAACTCGCGAGCGTTCAGGGGATTCCCGCGGGACCGTCGTTTGATGTCCCGCGGGTTTCCTTTGGCGCTCCAGATGAAGACACGATGTCAATCGCAGCATCACAAGGCGGGTCTGATTCATCTGGAAGTGACGACTCGTCACAGCTGCCACCTTCTGGTGTGAATACGGCTGTGGCTCAGTCTGATCCAGAGATGACGGCCATGCTTTCCCGGGAGGCCGCGAGCATCGGTTTAGAGTGGACCCCTCCGGCCTGTCCCGAGCGCTCGCGGCTGGACGATTGGTTTTTGGGTGCAACTGCGGCTTCCCGTCCTCAGCCTGCCCCAATACCATTCTTCCCGGATGTGCATGATGAAATCTCGAAGTCCTGGAAGACTCCCATGTCTTCCCGTGACCGCTCGCTGGTTTCATCCGCCTTTCCTCCCCTCGATGGGGCAGCTGCCCGTGGGTACACTGGGCTCCCCCCGGTTGAACGCTCTGTTGCGATGCAGCTGTGTCCTCAGAGTGCTTCTTCTCGTGGCGAGCCTACGCACCCATCCAAAGCCTGTAGGTTTTCGTCTACCCTAGTGGCGAAGTCCTACAGAGCGGCAGGACAGGCGGCTGCCTCTTTGCATGCCCTGGCCACTCTGCAGTTCTACCAGGCCCAGATGCTAAAGGACATGCACGAGGGTAGGACGGACCCAGGGCTCTTTGATGAGCTGCGCGCCGCCACCGACCTCGCCCTCCGGGCGACGAAGGTGACCGCACACTCCCTGGGTCTGGGGATGTCCACAGCTGTGGTCCAGGATAGACATCTATGGCTGAACCTGGCTGACATGCGGGATGCTGAGCGGTCCCGTCTGCTCGACACCCCCATGTCCCAGGCCGGCCTATTCGGCGGTGCGTTGGAGGATTTTGCCCAACAGTTTTCCACCGCCCAGAAACAGACTGAGGCCATCAAACACATTCTGCCCCGACGGCCCGCTGCTGCCTCCACCCAGCCGACCGGGTAGAACCCTCAGTCTGTTCGCCGCCGAAGGCGCCCTCCTACGGCTCCCGCCCCTCCCGCCCGGCCCCAGCAGCAGCCTCCACCCAGGCCCGGTCGCGGAGGAAGCCGTAAGAAGGTGCCCCAGCCATCTCCAGCCCCGCCCCCCGCTAAACGCCGGGCCAAGCGGCGCTCCTGAGATGGGCTGCTCAGGAATGTTGAAATTCACTTCTCAGGAGATGGTAGCAGGACCACTCCTTCCCCCGGCGGAGGGCCGGGGGAGAATCTTTTGTTCTCCACTCCCCGCTGCTCACCCACGGGTGGGCAGCACCCTAATGTGGTTAAAGAAAGAAGTGACATTTCCATCCCTGAGCACACAGAGTTCTCGGACGACACGGTGCGCCGCCCCCGGGCCATGCCGCTCTCATCCTCCTCCGCCAGCCCCCTGGCAGAGCAGACCCCTGTGGAACGTTCGTCCTTCCCTGGTCTCCTCTGTCAGGGCGCGGTCAATGACTGTGCCCCCACACGGGGCCGCTATGCCGTCCACGTCTGGGCCAGTCATTCCGCCTTGCTGCACCACCGGTGGGAAGTCTGTGGTTCGTATGACCCCGCTGGTACAGTTCTTGGGAGCCTGGCTAGAGCTTCCCAACCTGTCCCGCTGGGTCGCGCGAACGATCAGGCTCGGCTACGTGATTCAGTTCGCGCGGTCTCCTCCCCGCTTCAGGGGAGTCCGCTCCACTATGGTCGGTGGCAATGCCCCTATCATGAGAGCGGAGGTTGCCACCCTGCTGGCGAAGGCTGCGATCGAGAGTGTCCCTCCAGCCGAAATGAGGTCCGGCTTCTACAGCCCGTACTTCATTGTCCCGAAAAAAAACGGTGGGTTACGGCCAATCCTGGACCTGCGCGTTCTGAACCGCTCCCTTCACAGGCTGCCGTTCAAGATGCTCACGGCCAAACGCATTTTCGAATGTGTGCGGCCCCAGGATTGGTTTGCAGCAATCGACCTGAAGGACGCCTACTTTCATGTCTCCATTCTTCCTCGACACAGACCGTTCCTACGGTTTGCTTTCGAGGGGCAGGCATATCAGTACGCGGTTCTCCCCTTCGGGCTACCCCTGTCTCCTCGCGTCTTCACGAAGGTCGTCGAGGCTGCCCTTGTTCCTCTTCGGGAACACGGGGTCCGCATCCTGAACCATCTCGACGACTGGCTGATCCTAGCTCACTCTCGAGACCAGGTTTGCGAACACAGGGACCTTGTGCTCCGGCACCTAGCCCGTCTGGGCCTTCGGGTCAACTGGGCGAAGAGCAAACTTTGCCCCGTGCAGAGGATCTCTTCTCTCGGTATGGACATCGACTCGGTCGCCATGTCCGCGCAGCTTACGAGCGAGCACGCGCAGTCACTGCTGACTTGCCTGAGACAGTTCGAGGGCAAGAGTGCGGTTCCACTGAAACTTTTTCAGAGGCTCCTGGGGCATATGGCATCTGCAGCCGCGGCGACGCCGCTCGGATTGCTTCATATGAGACCGCTTCAGCTTTGGCTCCGCGACCGAGTCCCGAGGTGGGCATGGCAACGCGGCACCCTCCGAGTACCAGTTACTCCGACCTGCCGTCAGACCCCGTGGTGGAACCTCAGTTTCCTCAGGGCGGGTGTCCCCCTGGAACGAGCTTCACGGCATGTTGTTGTAACGACAGATGCCTCCGCCACGGGCTGGGGTGCCATGTGCAATGGACGTGCCGCTGCGGGCTCCTGGACAAGACCCCAGCGGATATCCCCGGAGCCCTGAACTGTGCAGCCGACGAGCTCTCACGGCTTCAGCCCCTCCCGGGAGATTGGCGACTCCATCCCCAGTCGGTTCAGCTGATTTGGGACCAGTTCGTGGACGCTCAGATAGATCTGTTTGCCTCTCGAGACTCGACCCATTGCGCCCTGTTCTATTCCCTGACCGAGGGCACGCTCGGCACGGATGCACTGGCGCACAGCTGGCCGTGGGGCAGCAAATATGCATTTCCCCCAGTGAGCCTCCGGGGGTCTTCTGTCACCGAGAAGACCCCCGGAGATGTTCGATCAGTGTTGTGCTGTCTCCCTCCACCCTAAAAGTCTATGTCGCCGCCATTGCCGCACAGCATGACTTTGTTGAAGGTAATTCGTTGGGGAGGCACGACCTGATCGTCAGGTTCCTGAGAGGAGCGAGGAGACTAAATCCTCCTCGCCCTCCTCTCGTTCCCTCTTGGGACCTCTCAGTGGTTCTAACTGCCCTGCAGAGTGCTCCCTTGAGCCTCTACAATCAGTTGAGCTTAAGTTCCTGTCAATGAAGACAGCGCTCCTGGTTGCACTGGCCTCCATCAAGAGGGTAGGGGACCTGCACGCATTCTCCGTTGACGAAGCGTGCCTGGAGTTCGGGCCGGCTTACTTTCAAGTGATCCTGAGACCCCGGCCTGGATACGTGCCCTAGGTTCCTACCACTCCCTTCCGGGACCAGGTGGTGAACTTGCAAGTGCTGCCCCTGGAGGAGGCAGACCCAGCCTTGGCACTGCTCTGTCCAGTACGCGCTCTCCGTGCCTATGTAGACAGAACGCAGTGTTTCAGGACCTCAGACCAGCTCTTTGTCTGTTATGGTGGGAAGCTGAAGGGAAAGTCTCTCTCAAAGCAAAGGTTGTCTCACTGGATAGTGGACGCCATTGCTTTGGCATACCAGCAGCAAGGTCGACCGTGCCCCCTTGGTGTGACTGCCCACTCCACCCGGAGTGTGGCATCCTCTTGGGCTCTATCGCATGGCGCCTCGCTAACAGACATCTGCAGAGCTGCAGGCTGGGCAACGCCTAACACATTCGCCAGATTCTATAATCTCCGAGTGGAGCCAGTGTCCTCTCGTGTACTCGCTTCAACCAGCTAGTACCGGACCCGCTCAGGTGTCTTCGCTTGCTCGCCATTCCACTCCACGGACTGGATACGTGCGATATTCTCCTCAGGTGAGCTTCCCCGAAAGCCCTGAGCTCCTCCAGCACTCCTGACGTCGGCGCCAGTGTCTATTGCCTGCACGTCGGCTAGGTGCCTCCCGTGTGCATGGTCCCTCCTCTGAGCGACCCCCACATGTGTATTTCCACTGTAAGCCTCTTTGAGCATGTGTCTTTCCCTTGGCAAGCCACCTTGCCACCCCTGGGGATGAAATATTCCACCTGCGGCTGGACACCCCAGTGTTCTCCATATGTCTCCTTCGGGTCATATGTGTATTCTCTAAGTCCCCCCCCTCTGGGTTGGCAGTAATTGCATATTTCCCCTAAACTTTGGGATATGCTCCCCAGTGTACATTGGTATTCCTGTGCTAAATAGGAGTCCTTCGTCCGTGCCAGTCTCACGACAGGGATCTTAGATTTACGCAGGGCACTGGAAGACAGCTGAGAAGGTGGCATGATTAGGCTGGTAACCCCATTCGTCGTCATCCGACGTAACTCGGAGTGACAACAAAAGGGAACGTCTCGGTTATGTATGTAACCCTCGTTCCCTGAGTAGGGAACGGAGAGGTTACGTCTGCCTGCCACTTTCCGCTGTACCGCGGGGATCGCCTGAGCTCAGTCTTGGCTCCTCAGCGAAGAAACATATCTGCATGTTGCCGGCGTCCTCCTTTTATACCCACGAGGTGGGGTGGAGTTACGTCATGCAAATTCCGCAGACCCATGGCATTTCTTTGCCATTGGCTCGTTTTGTAATACTCGAAGTTGATAGGCTTTCTAAGCGAAACCCCAATCGTCGTCATCCGACGTAACGTCTCCGTTCCCTACTCAGGGAACGAGGGTTACATACGTAACCAAGACGTTTTCCTGTCATCCAGTTTGATTTAGCTGAATTTAAAGCTTATTTTTTTTTTCTCTTCACCCAGTTTAATATGCAAATGTCCACTCACAGTTATGGAGAATGTTTGTATAAGCAAAAACCATCATCATCTTTGCAATTTTTTTTTTTTGCAACACATACAATAAAAGAAAGAAAGAAAGTTAATTATTTTAAAATGTCAAAAAATGTTGTGAAGAAGCGTTATTAATCTGGCTTTAATCAGGAATATCACGTTTTGTATTGTCTCGATTTAATTACCACACCAAGTGAAAATGGTCCACATTCTTTTATTGGTTCTTAAAGCTGTTCGAGTTCTCGTTCTGAAAATCTTAATGTCACAAGAAGGGAATAAATTAAACCAAAGGCACTAATTAATTTCTAATTATTCAGAGGGAAATAGATTAATTTCTGTAAAATGTGTCATTTGCTTAAAGCATTTATCCTAGACAAAATTAGAAAATAGGGAACGACTGAACCGGGGGCCAGCGCTGATTGATAATGTGGTCAGGTGCCGTCATAAATGCACCAATGTCAAAGCGCTATGCGATTCGGTCTAAACGGCTGACTGCTCGCTTGAAGGATATGCTGCACTGTGGTCTTGAAGAATGAGAGGCCAGGGACACTATAGTCCCCCTGTGTGCTTCAAATAAGCCTTTGCACTAGTTGCTCTCTCTCTTTCTCTCTCTCTTTCTTTCTCTCTCTCTTTCTCTCTCTCTTTCTCTCTCTCTCTCTCTCTCTCTCTCTCTCTCTCTCTCTCTCTCTCTCTCTCTCTCTCTCTCTCTCTCTCTCTCTCTCTCTCTCTCTCTCTCTCTCACTCACACAGACACACACACACTGTGGAGTCTTAATGACTCTTTTCCGCTGATCTGTGAAGGAAAAAAGAAAATGGCCCCATTTAGAGGGAGAAACGGCCAACCTGTTATTTCTTGTCCATTGTCCCGGCTTTAATTGAGAAAATCAATTTGTCATGACACTTTCCCAATAATGTAATTCCCCCTTTCTCCCAGCTTTCCTCATCTGCTATGTACAGCAGCTGAAGGAGAGCTGAAGAGGGTGAATACAGTGGCATCTCACTATGTAGTTCTATTTTTTGTTTGTTGCATTTGTCATCCTCCTGTTACTGTCATCATGCGTCACCATGATGTAACCATAATCATGAAAATGTACAGTAATGCGATATTACATAATGTACATGGGAAACTAATGTTTTTTTTTCAATATACTCCATGTGCAAGGACTGTGTATGGTTATATATTAATACAATGAAGACAAAAACAGCAATGCATTTTTACATTAATAGATTTACTGAAAGACTTAATTAATTAATTTCTCGTTCATGAGTTAACACATGCGTTTAAAAACACAGCTTTACATAAAGCTGAACATTTATAAGCTTTAATCTCACTTTATTGTTTGTTACACAGTTTATATGAAAGTGTATAAGAATAGAAGAACAGAAGTTGTAACCAATAAAAATGTATTTGTGCTTATGTAAAGTAAATTGAAGGTACATGTATCTCTTAACTCACAAAAACAATGTTGTTAAAGTGGGTGTTTATTGTTGTTGCCGTCTTATGTAGTTCGCTGTTGTTGTTGTGTCCCTTCTGTTTCTTTCTGACTGTGAAACATTGTTCTGATGACAATTTACATCCTATGCATTGAATGCATACCTTAGTGTACACTTAAAAAAACAAAAAAGAAAAATAAACACTTAAGGATGATTTGGGTTTCACCCATAATACACATTTACACCACCTATTGGTGTAAGGGTGTAACCTGCAGAGAGGACCACTGAACAAATCAGTGATCTAATCTTACTGGCGAACAAATTCAAAATATTCAGGTCACTGACTCACTAGCACTGAATGGTTTAAAATTTAAATCATTTACCCTTCTAAATGACCAAAAAAAAATTGGCTCACTTTCACCGCCAGTGTTTAAAAAAAAGTTGCCACCCACTGTCAGCATTTTTTATCATTTTCAAAAGTTTCATTGCCCCAAGAATATTTAGTTATATATCTGAATATATCAACATAAAAAGAAAGAACAGACCCTCTGCTTTTAAACAAAAAAAACTGTTTTATTCTAGCTTCATGCATTCATTTTTTTTATTAACACTTGAATTTGGGTACGTTTCATAAAAAAACAACATTTTGAGTAAAAAGCTGAGAAAATTGCTTTTTTGTCAAAGACTACATCTGGATCGGATTCAGAATGATGATCAAAACACAGATAGAATAAATCGAGTTCATTAACACCCCCAAAACTTGCACAGTCCTATAGCTCATCCTGGGTCGACATTTCCGTCAGTAACATTAGGCAGTTTGATTTATGTGCTGTTTAATGTTGATGAGCGTGTTATTTTACATATGCATCTGCTTACATTTGATCTGCTTCTTCTTCACCTGTGTTGTATCTAGGAGATTCATGAGTCTTTCAGAAGATGTTTAAGCCGGAAAGCCAGACATTTCCAAGATGGCAGGGAAGCGTTGTTTCACAAATAATGAAAATTTCCTTCAATGGCGGGGAAAGAGTCAAACATAGAATAGGAACAATACAGAAAGAAAATAGGGATGTATTAGCCAAAATAACATCTGATTCAGCTCAATCGGTGATACACTTACACCCCCCTAACAACTCTTGCATTGCATCACAACATGTGGGTGGAACCTCGTTGTATTGTTTGCCGAGGCCCCCAAAGTTTGCCCTACACCACTGGATGTAACAGTCTCACTCAGGGGCACGAAATCCCCAAATATATCTTCACATCCCCAAACTCAGTCTCTAATAGCAGCCTTATCTCCTTAAGCACGGCGAACTGACAAAAAATTGCCTCGATCCAATCACACGCGTCCTCCATGAGAGGACACTGGGCCCAAATCCACAGAGAGACCACGTGCGTATTACTCACAGCCTCAGTCGGGGTGACACGATGAAAGAGGGAGGGAAAGTGGGAGGAACGATTGAAGGATAGATCCCGAAGTTTAAGAGAGGTAAATAGAGCCATTTGAATCAAAATGGCTTGTTAAAGTTGAAAACGCAATCAAACAACTATTGTGCATGACAGGGGTACAGATGGCCCTCAGACACACAGGACTAATCTGGGGTCTATTCAAAGGCCACTCAAGGCAACTGCTAAATTAATGTGCTCACTGCAAGCGAGAAACGCGTAGTGACACTGATACAGGTGTGGTGATTGGCTGTTTTTAAATCAAGGAGGGAAAGGAAAATGAGTGTTGTGCCTTTTTCATGTTCTGTTGACTATCAACACTGTGCAAACAGGAAGGATTAATATTGAGTGGAGATCAACCGGCTGGAGATACAATTATTAATAAATGTCATTACAGACACTGTCAAAGATAGTTAAAGGAGCATTTCACCCCTGGGAACCTTGATCTTCATTGAAAGTGGGTCATATATGTATTTGAAATCTGTCAAAATTTTCAAATTTGGTGCCTTTTTGACCGAGTTATGACAGAAAGTAACTTTATAGGGCATTAGTTTGGTAAACCACATTTCCCACAATGCAACGCGTTTGAACAGCTCCAGAAGCCACTCCCACTAATCCAGAACACCGCCTATGCGTGACCCGCCTATACGAGAATGCATTACGCTAGCTAAAGTTACCACTTGAGTTTTAAAATCATTTGCGATCTCATTCTTGATTTATTCCTTCTTACTATTTATTTTGAAATGGTGAACTATTGTATGGTACCGGGATGTTCAGTCACCTCAAGGAAAGGTCCAAAAGTAAGTTTTCATGCCCTACCGAGAGAGTAGGAGAGTATCTAGGACGCCTCTGTCCATATGCGGTGCGAAACTCGGATGGTTCACAACACAACACTCCATATCCGTGTCTGCCTCTGACATTTCTTCTAGAAGGAATTGGCATTTTAGAGATTCTTTGCAGCAGACAGACTCTAGCTCGGTTTCCATAGGCGCACAGTTACAGCACGAGCACCACCAATTCGCTACAGCGCGAGCAAGCCCGGGCTTCTCGTCTGCGCCGGGCTGGTCTCCTGCGGCGGCCGCTGCCGCAGCCGACGCCGCCGCCTCTTGTTCCTCCATCAGCCTCAGCTGCTCTTCGCTATATTGTGGCTCGTATAAATAGCCACGAACATCAGTTTCGAGCAAAAGATTTTCAAAATCCTCGTCTTCCATATCGTGTGTCGTAAATTCAGGCATTATGGTAAATCTAACTCCTTGAGCGCTTGTTAGCTTAGCTTGCTGTCTTCCAAGCAAGATGGCGGATTAATAATTTAGTTTCTTCAGGTTTAGTCCCAGCCACTGATCTGTAATAGGCCGGTGGGGTGAGTGGGTCCCACGCCCTTGAATAATAATGAGCTAAAGGCTGTAGTTTTCTTAATATGCAATGAAATTTATCTTCCGTCCTATCGTGACGCAAAATGACGACATTTAAGTCACAATAGGACGGAAGTAAAACAATTAAATCATTTTTTCTCCCATCTCAGAAAAAAACAAGCAAAATTCCACCATCATTATAATATATGACTGGGTTTCTAACAATACAAACCTTAATGCAAATGGGTGAAGTGACCCTTTAAGAGATGTCTCATTTGTTGCAGTAAAGAGTCTAAAATAACTGCAGTAAAATTTGATTTTTATGTTGTCAGATGCGGTAATCAGTGAATACACAAATAATTTACCACATACATGCGTCATGACTGCATAGGTACAAGTAAGGGTAATAATACCCTCGATAGTGACACTTATGAAATCAGAAATCAGAGTTCCCAGAAATCAGTATAATTTGATGATTTGATGCTCAAGAAACATTTTTCATTACTACCAATGTTGAAAACAGTTATTTACATTTTTATTTCAGGATTCTTTGATGAATAGAAAGTTCAAAAGAACAGCTTTTATCTGAAAAATAATCTTTTGTAACATTAAACACTACCGTTCAAAACTTTGGGGTCAGTAAGAATATTTATTTAATTTTTTGGGGGAAATAAATAAAATAGATCAATACTTTTATTCATCAAGGAGGAATTAAATTGATAAAAAGTGACAGCAAAGACATGTATAATGTTACAAAAGATTCTATTACAAATAAATGCTGTTGTTTTTAACTTTATGTTCATCAAAGAATTCTAAAAAAAAAGTACACAACTGTTTTCAACATAGATAATAATCATAAAGGTTTCTTAAGCATCAAATCATCATATTATACTGATTTCTGAAGGATCATGTGACACTGAAGACTGGAGTAATGATGCTGAAAATTCAGCTTTGATCACAGGAATAACTTACACTTTTTACTATATATTCACAAAGAAAACAGCTGTTTTACATCAAAATAATATTTCACAATATTACTGTTTTTTTTTTTTATCCAATAAATACAGCCTTGGTGAGCATAAGTGACTTCTTTTAAAAACATATATATATATATATATATGCTTGTGGACAAACAACAATAAATAGACAGAATCAGATCACACAGAGCACTTGCTGAAGGCACAGAAGCTTACGCCGTCTGTTTTCAAGGGTGCTTCATAGCTTCCTGGTCTATGACATCATCTATGACGTCTCGTCTTTCCATTGGACTGATTATACACGTGCTTCACGACGCAATCACGCAGGGCGTTCCCACCCCGTCTCAACAGCTCGAGTTCCCTTGAAAGGGAACCATGTTCTTGCACTAAATTATGTTGCTTGTCTTTACATTAGAATAATAATGTTTCATGTAATCTAGATTATAATGGAATAAATAGCATTCAATACAAAAATGAATATGTCTCATATATTGAAATTAAGTTTTTATGTGATAAAATATTTACTTCACCACGTGACAGCAGCAAGCAGGCTCCTGATTGGATAACGTGGCGCGAACTGACGCCAAAGTTCAGATTTTTCAACTTGGCCGTCAGAATGCACAAACTCAAAGGCATGAATGCACCAAATAAAATCATTACCACGTGCTAACGCCTCATTCACTCCGCAGGACCTCTAGACGCGCGTAAACGCGTCTTTACATTGACTTAATTTTGAAATCATTCATGCGACGCTCTATTCGCGTTTGGTGTGAATGCACCATTATGATCAAACCACTTAATAGTAGACTTAAAGTTAGACTGATCGTTAGGGACAGATTGTTAACAGTGTTTCTTTTTGGTAATTACATTATGTCGGGCAGGAAATTCAAACGTTGGCAAAAATCATCCATCGACCTCAAATTTGTCTTGACATTTGAAACATGTAATTAGCAACTTTATATGGCTGCTTGCTCTAACATTAACCTAGATAAATGCACGCTATTATTAGGAGCATATCCAAGTGTTTGTGCGGATTGTGGAAGCTAAAGTATAGTGCGCTTCATGACATGGAGGCGCCGGTGTGATCACTTGTATTTTATTTCCTGACAACAGCCAGTGGCGGTTCTACATTTAATTACACCCTGGGCGAGATCCCCCCAAATAAATAAAACACACACACACACACACACACACACACACACACACACACACACACACACACACACACACACACACAAAATTATCCACAAAGTGTCATATTTTATTATAACAACATAACATAAATGATAACTGAACTTTTTTGTTGCAAAGCACAATATTATGGTGACATTAGATCTCGTGTTTGTTGACTTAAAACCTAATTATTGTTGTATAAGCATAACAAGCATCATAGAAAAAGGCTAAGAAACGTAAGAGACGAGTTGCCCACAATTAACATTAGCCCTTCATTTATGACAACATGGATACCGTAATCATACCACAGAGAGAACATAGTTGCATACCTTTATCTTTTGCTCGATTCTCCTCTTGTTCTTTTCTTTTTTTTTCTAAATTGTGCACCTGATGGCTTTGACCTTTTCCCGTCCATCTCTGTTTATTTGGCACTCGACAATCAACAGATTTCCCATCCCCGCCCCCCAACACTGACACTCACGTCACGAGTCACGTCCAGAAGTCAAGACTAAACAAATTCACCTGGGTGAGGTGACCCACAGAATTGTTTTGTATTACTTATTTTTATTAGCCATTTCACACACTTCAGAAAAACTAAAATTTGCAGGAACTATAGGCCTGTATTTATAATATTATGAATGAAATATGCTTTATTTTGGAATAAAGTCTAGGTGGTGTGACTGACTTTAGCCCACTAATTCCATTAGAGTATTGCTGATACAGTGCTCATGCTACGCGCTGCCGCGCCGCCTCTGCGTGTGGTGTGTGAATACTCTAATCTGTTAACATGGGCGCCGAAAAAAATACGGACTGCTAACGGATGCAGTGTGAAACCGGCGTCAGACACGGCACCTTTTTAGCAAGCAGGGCGCCAATTTGCCAATTTCCCACACAGTGAAATGATAGATAATAGAAAAATGTTTCTATTTTTTTTTTTAACTGCTTGTGCCGCCCCCCCATGTGACATGAAAAAATGCCCCCCCGGGCGACTGCCCGGTTCGCCCTTGCCTAAAACCGCTACTGACAACAGCGGAAACAACATAAAATACTCCGTCATTTTTGGTACGTCATTCGAAAATTTAAAGGGTCTACTTTTATTTGTGTAAACTCACAATAACAAGAAAACATAGTGCTTTTGTAAAATAAAGAAAACAAACAGGAATGCGCTTTTTGCTATATCTGTCTCCGTGACCTAGAACATGGCACAAAAATGAACCTCAGCGTAATAGGCTACTTGCCTCACAGACATGAGAAATATATCTATAGAAAGCTTAAAATTTCTAATTTTAAAGGGAACCAATTCAAAACTTATTTTTGACATCTAAAAAAATAATATCTCTGCTTTTGTAAATTTATATGAAAGGTGCATTCAGCACAAGCATTCAGCATTAATTACTCACACATTGGTGTATACCACCTTCTCATAACTTTCATTATATTCCTGTTTTATCAATCAGAGTTTATACACAAAACTGCCAACCTATTTTTTAGTTATGCAAATGAGCAAATGTTAAACAGAGAAACTTCTTCAAGCTCAAAATCTCACCTTTACATGGTCGAGCCATCCTTGGAGATGTGAATTCTGTAGAAGTTAAAGATCACTATCTCAGTGATCTTGTGAGTTGAGAAAAGTGGAGGTATTTGGTCAGACCGTAACACGCTGGACTTCATTTTGCCCCCATTTTGCCTCAACTAACAACAACACAAGCTTAAATGCCTCAATCCCAATTGATTGTAGCTGCAGAGCCAAAAAACGACCGGTACATTTCTAAAAATATACCCATTTGTGTTCCATGGAAGAGAGTTTTCCTTTCTTTTTTTTACATTCCCATAGTTTTGGGTGAGCTGTTCTTTCAAACCTCAAAGATGAAACTTGAAAAAAAAAAAACAGCTTGGTCCCATGCTATCTGCAATTTTTTCAGACTTCCTGTCAGACATTATCTTTCCTGTTGTGACATTATCTTCCAATGCGAAACAAATGTATTTGATTTTTTTGTCCTGAAAAAATAGCATGATAGCATGCAGTTTGTGGTTAGAGGAGCGATATATTCCATTTAAAGGGGACCTATTGTACATTTTTACAAAGCCATGATTTTGTTTTTGAGGTCTAAATATCCTTACTAAAATATCCTTAAAACATCTAACATCTAATGCTTGAATGTAAAAAAAAAAAAAAAAACCACACTTAATTTTCAAGAAAAATGTTTTTACATTTTATTTAAAGGCGCCTTTCATGGCACTCAAGGACACCTTAAAAATCCATAAAAAAGACAGTAAACAATCAAACCAGTACAGCAACAAACATTAAATCACATAAAAGCCTGCCTAAACAGATACGTTTTTTAAGTCGAGATTTAAAAACTGAGATACTAAAACTGTTGTGAACTTCTACCGGAAGAGAGTTTCATAAACGGGGAGCAGCATAGCCAAAAGCTTGTGACCCCATAGAAGTTTGAGTGCGTGGCAGAACAAGAGTAAGTGCAGAAGCAGATCTTAGAGTGCGGGTGTCACCTTACGTGGCACCCCTTTCCTCTCAGTCCTTAGAACCTAATGCCGACGAAGTGCCCCCTCATCCCCCTGTAGACACCGCTGAAGAGACCATCTACCAGGTTCGCACCCTTCTAGATTCCCGTCGACGTGCGGGTCAGCTTCAGTATCTCATGGATTGGGAGGGATTCGGACCAGAGGAACGCTGCTGGGTCCATCGGGATGACATTCTGGACCCCACACTCCTCCAAGAGTTTCATCAAGCTCATACGGAGCGTCCGGGCCCTCGCCCACGGGGCCGTCCCCGTCGTCGGAGTATACAACCCTCAGGAGCTAGCCGTGGAGGGGGGGGGTACTGTCACGGGTCCTATCAGCAATGACACATCTCAACCTAACTCAACTCAGCGCACCTGGTCTCGCTCATCATCTCCGGAGTTCTGATCAGTTCCACCTGCATGTCATCATCACTCACCTTGATCGCTCACTGCTTATAAGGCCCTGTCACTTTACACTCAGCGTCCGGTCTCGTCTATACGATACCCATGACTCTCTGGTTCCTAACCCTCATGGTCTGGTTCTAGAACACTCTTCTAGCAAATTATTGTCAGTCTCATGCTAACCTCCTATCTGTGTCTCCTGAACAGCTTCAACGTGGAGTTCGCCCTTGAATCTCCCAGCCCCATTCACCTGTACTTCCTTGATCTGGGAACGTCACGAATCATCTGGTGACCGATTGATACCAAGGACTGTTCCAGTACAAGTATATCTTGTGTGCGGAGTACCTCTGATTGAAGTTTGTGTCTCCAGTTGCCTTGGAACTTGCCTTACGTGTCAAATAAATATTGTATATTCTACTTCCGTATTCTCGTCCTTCAGTAGACTGTGACAGAAGACCGGACCGGAACAATGCAAGCTCCAGCGGCACACGAGATTCCGGCCTTGGGAATAGAGGCAGATCTGATTGCTGCTGCACCTCAGCCTCTCATCAACGACACAGCTGCATTACCCACGCAGCCGCCATCATTTCAAGAAACCCTGTCTGAACTCAGTCGTACTCTACAAAATCTCAGACCCGCCACAGTCAGTCCCATGGCCAGACCCTCCACTTATTCAGGCGAAGGTGAATGCAGTGGCTTTCTTTTAAAATGTCGCCTGTATATGGAGGTCAACGCTAATCAGTTTGTTTCAGAAAATGCCAAGACATCCTTCATTCTTTCCCTACTCACTGGACGCACGCTGAACTGGGCACAGGCACTATGGAATTCCAATGCACCTGCACTGCAATCATTAAGTAGCTTTATTGAACATTTTCAAACTGTTTTTGCCCAAACCACTAATGCTGTTTCTGTGCACAATCAGTTGTTACGTCTCCGCCAAGGCCGATCGACCGTGTCTGATTATGCTCTGCAGTTCAGAACTATGGCCGCTAGCAGCGGTTGGAACGAGATTGCTTTGATGTCCGCCTATCAACAAGGATTAAATCCCGACATCCGTCTTCAACTTGCCATCTATGAAGATTCCATAGGGATCGAGAAGCTGATCCAGCGATCCATTCTCATTGCGCAACAGCGCGCTGCATGTCTCAGTTTAACCACAGCATCCTCTACACGACCCCCCGCGTCTGTAGACTCTACAACGCCTGAACCGATGGAGATCGACTCAGGACATCTAACTGCCGCAGAACGTAATCGCCGTCGTGACCAGAACCTCTGTATCTACTGTGGAGCTTCGGGTCATTATCGTCTAGACTGTCCCGTCCGTCCCAGACGTTCGGCGGTGAGTACTGTTAAATTACCCTTCCCAGTCTCTAGTTTAAAACTAACCCCAGTAATCTTGAGTAATCACCAACACTCTATTTCAGCAAGGGCCTTGATTGACTCAGGCGCTGCAGGGAATTTCATCTCCGCATCGTTACTCAACCGACTCCAAGCCCGCCGTCGTACTATGACCCATCCTTTGAGCATTCATTCCATTCTGGGCAAACCACTCGGCAGAGGAAACATCCGTCATTGCAGTTCTGTCATAGAACTATCCATGGGTTGTATGCATCATGAGGAATGTTCGTTTCTAGTGCTAGAGGGCTCCACAGCAGATATCGTCCTAGGACGTCCATGGCTCGCCTTGCATTCGCCTGACACCTGCTGGACTACGGGTGAGGTACGTCAATGGAGCAACCATTGCAAAGAACACTGTATTCGGTCTATTGTGAAGACTATTCCTCAGGCCACAGCACCCATTTTCTTGGGGTCCACCTCCGTAGAAAGTCCATTACCACCTCATCGGCCATGGGATTGCGCAATTGAACTACTGCCTGGGGCCACTCTACCGCGTGGAAAGATCTATCCCTTATCCATACTGGAACGGAAAGCGATGGAGGAGTATGTTGAGGAAGCCTTACGCCAGGGGTATATCAGGCCTTCTACTTCTCCAGCCGCTTCTAGCTTCTTTTTTGTCGGTAAGAAGGATGGTGGCCTACGTCCCTGCATTGACTATCGTGCTCTGAATGCATCCACAGTCAAATATCGATATCCCCTACCGTTGGTACCTGCGGCACTCGAACAACTCCGGTCTGCAAAGATCTTCACGAAACTCGATCACAGGAGCGCTTACAATCTAGTGCGAGTACGCGAGGGTGATGAGTGGAAGACTGGGTTCATTACCCCTGCAGGCCACTATGAATACCGGGTCATGCCTTATAGCCTGTCAAACTCACCGTCGGTGTTCCAGGGGTTCATGAATGAGATCTTCCGGGACTTCCTCAACCGCTTTGTAATCATTTACATCGACGACATCCTCATCTACTCCACCCGGATCCTGACAGACCATTTGTGGTCGAAGTCGACGCCTCCACCAATGGAGTGGGAGCCGTGTTGTCCCAACGACAGGGAACCCCTTCTCGGCTCCGGCCACGTGTGTTCTTCTCACGGAAAATGTCCCCGGCAGAGCAAAATTACGATGTAGGCAATCGCGAACTTCTCGCCATAAAAATGGCACTGGAGGAGTGGAGACACTGGCTAGAGGGAGCCACTCATCCATTTCAAGTGATTACGGATCATCACAATTTGGAATATCTGAAAGGCGCCAAGAGGTTGAATCCGTGTCAGGCCCGGTGGGCCCTGTTCTTCACGCGCTTCAACTTCTCCGTAACCTACCGCCCTGGGACAAAGAATTTCAAGGCTGACGCTCTATCCCGTTTGCATCAACCTGAGAATTCTGCAGAAAGTAACGAAACCATTCTCCCTCCGACCCTCATTGTTAGCCCCATCCAATGGAACCTCGACGAACTGTTAGCGGATACCACCCGGTCCGAACCAGCTCTGCCGGGAGGTCCTGAGGGTAAAATCTACGTTCCAACCAACCTTCGCATTCCCCTCATGGAATCGGTACACACGTCTCCAGGCTCTGGACACCCAGGCCATCATCAGACCCTCGCACTTCTCAGACAGCGCTACTGGTGGCCCAGTATGGCTCCAGATACCTCTCGGTATGTACAGGGATGCACCGCCTGCGCCATGGCCAAAGTACCTCGACGACTACCAGAGGGAAAGCTGATGCCCCTACCTATCCCAAACAGACCATGGACTCACATAGCAGTTGATTTTATCACTGATCTGCCTCCCTCAGACACAAAGACCTGTTTACTCGTAGTCGTGGACAGTTTCTCTAAGTCCTGCAAGTTACTGGCACTCTCCGGACTTCCCACCGCATTCAAGGCTGCCGAGTTACTGTTCTCAGGGATATTCCGTCACTTCGGGATTCCGGAAGACATTGTGTCAGATCGGGGACCTCAATTTATCTCTCACGTCTTGAAGTCCTTCTTTAAACTCTTGGGAGTGTCGGTCAGTCTGACGTCGGGGTATGATCCCCAATCTAATGGTCAAGCGGAGTGGAAAATTCAAGAGATTGGAAGGTATCTGTCAACTTACTGCCATGAAGCACAAGATCACTGGCATCAGTACCTTCCATGGGCGGAGTATGCCCAGAATTCACTTTTTCAGTCCTCGACAGGTTTAACTCCGTTCCAGTGTGTCCTGGGATATCAGCCACCTCTGTTTCCCTGGACAGGGGAACCATCTGACGTTCCGCGGTCCAACACTGGTTCATTGAAAGTGAAAGAGTCTGGGATTCAGCCCATGTCCATCTCCAAAGGGCTGTCCGAAGACATCAGCAACAAGCAAATCCACGCAGAGCCACTCCCCGCTATACTCCGGGCCAGCTTGTGTGGCTGTCGACCCGGGACATACGTCTCCGGTTGCCCTCCCGGAAACTGAGTCCCCGTTACATCGGGCCCTTCGCAATCATAAGACAGATCAACGAGGTGTCCTATCGTCTTGCCCTTGCCCGTCACTTCAGGATCGCACCTACCTTCAATGTTTCTTTATTGAAACCTTACGTGGCACCCCTTTCCTCTCAGTCCTCAGAACCTAATGCCGACGAAGTGCCCCCTCATCCCCCTGTAGACACCGCTGAAGAGACCATCTACCAGGTTCGCACCCTTCTAGATTCCCGTCGACGTGCGGGTCAGCTTCAGTATCTCATGGATTGGGAGGGATTCGGACCAGAGGAACGCTGCTGGGTCCATCGGGATGACATTCTGGACCCCACACTCCTCCAAGAGTTTCATCAAGCTCATACGGAGCGTCCGGGCCCTCGCCCACGGGGCCGTCCCCGTCGTCGGAGTCTACAACCCTCAGGAGCTAGCCGTGGAGGGGGGGGTACTGTCACGGGTCCTATCAGCAATGACACATCTCAACCTAACTCAACTCAGCGCACCTGGTCTCGCTCATCATCTCCGGAGTTCTGATCAGTTCCACCTGCATGTCATCATCACTCACCTTGATCATTCACTGCTTATAAGGCCCTGTCACTTTACACTCAGCGTCCGGTCTCGTCTATACGATACCCATGACTCTCTGGTTCCTAACCCTCATGGTCTGGTTCTAAAACACTCTTCTCGCAAATTATTGTCAGTCTCATGCTAACCTCCTATCTGTGTCTCCTGAACAGCTTCAACGTGGAGATCGCCCTTGAATCTCCCAGCCCCATTCACCTGTACTTCCTTGATCTGGGAACGTCACGAATCATCTGGTGACCGATTGATACCAAGGACTGTTCCAGTACAAGTATATCTTGTGTGTGGAGTACCTCTGATTGAAGTTTGTGTCTCCAGTTGCCTTGGAACTTGCCTTACGTGTCAAATAAATATTGTATATTCTACTTCCGTATTCTCGTCCTTCAGTAGACTGTGACAGCGGGAAGGAGTGTGTGTATATGAAGAAGATCTTGAAGATGTGGAGGAGCCAAATTGTTAAGTGCTTTGTAAGTTAAAAGTAATATTTGAAAATTTACACGGAATGTAACTGGGAGCCAATGCATCTTCTGTAAAACAGGATAATTGTGTGGGAAAATGGAAGTTTTGGTAAAGACTCGAGCTGCAGCATTTTGTTCTATCTGTAATTTATCAAGGGATTTGGAAGGAAGCCTACAAAACAAAGAATTACAATAGTCGATTATTGATGTTAAAAGAGCATGCACAAGCGTGGCAGTACTCTTGAGTGAAAGGACAGAACACAGACGATTTATATTGCGAATATGGAAGAATGCAGAACGGGTAACACTATTTATGTTCGATTCAAAAGACAAAGTTGTGTCAAGGATGACACCCAAACTTTTAACCTGATTCGACAGAGGAACAGAAGACTTATCTATTACCATAGAAGAAATATTCGACTTACTTATTGTATTTTTTGAACCAACAAGAAGAATTTCTGTTTTACTGGCGTTCAATTTTAGAAAATTACTTGAAAACCAATTTTGTAATTCACTTTAGCACTCAACAAGAGCAGAGGGAAACTTTGAAGAAGGTTTAGAAGACAGGTAAAGTTGGGTGTCGTCGACATAACAATGCAAATGAATATCATATTTCCTAAAAATGCTGCCAATAGGTAAAAGATAAATAATAAACAGAAGAGGTCCTAAAAAAGAACCCTGGGGAACACCAGTGACAACAAAAGTGAGTTTTGATTTACACTGTGTAAGTTGGACGAATTGAATGCGATCTGTGAGATACGAACTAAAGCAGCTTAAAGCCATACCAGTAATTCCAATGGATTCCAACCTGCTCAAAAGTATGGGATGTGAAATGGCGTCAAATGCTGCACTAAGGTCAAGAAGTATAAGTATTGATAGAAGACCAGCATCAGCTGCTATTAATAAATTATTAGAAATCTTTACAAGTGCAGTTTCAACACTGTGAAAAGCACAAAACCCTGATTGTAACTGCTCATATAAACTATTGCAAGAGAAATGTTCGCTGAGCTGAAGAGCAACAATTTTTTCCAGGACTTTTGACAAAAACGGCAAATTTGAAATAGGTCGAAAATTAGCAAAATTCTTTGTGTCAGTCCCAGGTTTCTTAAGAATAGGTGTGATAACTGCAGTTTTAAGTGCAGTAGGGACAGTACCAGTAAGAAGTGATGTATGCATAATATCAGTGATTAAAGAGGAAAGAAATTATAAACCAGGTTTTTATCCAAGTGAGTCGGTAATGGATCCAGTTGACGTGACAGATTTAGATTTTTGTACAATGGAACAAATGTCCTCAACTGTTGGAATTTTAAAAGCAGAAAATGAAAATAAAGGAGATGGCACAAAGCTAGAATGAATTATGTTACAATCATGGTTTGGTGAAACCAATTGCGGGTGGATGTGTTCAATTTTCTTATTAAAAAAGGGTATAAATGCTTCACACAATTCGGTAGTAGAGTTTATATGCCAGTTAGGACACTCAGGTGGCTTTAAAATAGTGTTAACCACAGAGAATAGAGATTTTTGGTTTCCTACACCAGATCCAATTAAACCAGCATAATAATAATTTCGCTGTGGAAAGTGCAGTATTGTAAACTTGCATGTGATCAGGATACAATTCTTTATGAACTACAAGTCCAGTCTTGGAATACAAGCGTTCTAATCGACGCCCCTTGACTTTTAGCAGACGAAGATTCGATGTAAACCAGGGTGCAGAGTTGACAAACAAAACATTCCTGGTTTTCAATGGGGCACAAGTGTCAAGGATCATTTGAAGGTTGTCATTGTAATACTGGATTAAGTCATCAGAATTCCATGAATGGTCTTTGTAGGAAAGTGTGGACAGACATTCCCCAAGAATTGAGGGATCAATGTTCTTAATATTACGAAATGTGATTGTACAACTCACATTAGGCTTAAACACAGATAAAGAGACATTGACCACCAGCAAGTGGTCTGACAACGATAAGTCAGAAGTAGTGCAATTTCCAGGAATCACATCTGAACAGCAGACCAAGTCAAGAGTATGACCTTTTGAATGAGTTGGGACATTGGTAGATTGCTGTTGTCCAAAACTATCTATGCATGATAAAAACTCTCTGTCTAGAACATGAATTTTCTGTATTATCCACATGGATATTAAAGTCAACAACTAAAACCACGTTTGGAGACAATGAACAAAGAGAAGTTAAAATTGTTAAAAATTCCTGTTGGAATACAGAGTTGGCCTTCGGAGGCCTGTATACGATAGCAATGATAGTACGTACAAATCCATTGATTTGCAAAGCAACAGATTCAAAGGAGGTGTAATCAGTTTCAGGAAGAGTTGTAACTTTCCATTTTTCCTTATATAGTACTGCAAGCCCCCCGCCCGACCAACCGTGCGTGGTTTACAGATAAAAGCATATCCAGGAGGAACAGAGTGATTCAAATGGTAAAAGTCATTACTTCTTTGCAAGTCTCAGTGAGACAAAGAAAGTCGAATTTAGGATCCAGCGACAGATCATTCACGAAAGGACCTTTATCAGAGATTGATCAAATATACCATAGTCCAAAGGAAAGATCGTTCTTACCATTGATAGAGGTAGTCGTCTTTGTTGGCTTGACTAAGACACTGTGATCAATAGTCCGAGCATGTTTCCTTGGAGGACGATGGTTCGTAGACCAAATGGAAGGAATTCCACTTGGAGAGACAACCTTAAAACTCCACGATGTCCATGATATCTCCACGAAAGATCCACGATGAACATATTTACGGCGTGGTGTAAAAACAATATACTGATGTAAGTGTAACCAAGGTTACAAAGGCATGCATATCAAACCTATGGAAGAAAAGACAAAAGTAAAATTTACTTAAGTATTTTATTACTTTTATTTTAGTGTTCAAGAAATTAAATATTGATGAAATTGCATGCAAATGTAACAAACTAGAAAAGGAAATAATTTGATCAATTCAGATTAGCTCCGCCCTCAGCTGGTTGCGTCATTACTAGCGCGGGTAAGAGGAATTTTTAATGGAAGAGAATTGGCACTGTCTGGTTACTTCCGGTTTCTGAACTGGCTGCAGTAACATGTCTCTGTCCATGCGGGGCCGAGTGCAAAATGAATGGGAGTCAATGGGGTTTCACCCCCAGAAATCGATACTCGGTTACTAACGTAACCTCGGTTCTCTCTAGAGAGGGAACGAGTATTGCGTAAGTTTAGCTTACGCTACGGAAAAATTCATCTTCTCGAGATACTGAAGCCAAAAAATTATCCTTAATTTTGTATTCCTTGTCAACGCAGTGCAGCAGCTAGCAGACCTAGAGCAGGCCATCTCGCGTGCTCATTGGCTGCCCTGCGGGCAACTGCTGCAGTCTACCAGTGAGCCCGGCGTGACGTCACGCCCAAAGAAGGGCGCCCGCGCCTTCATAGCGTCACAGCCCGCCAGAATGGGCGTGGCTTAGCGTATAACACTAGGGGCTGTAGGCTGACTTCCCTGGTTTTCGTCGACTGAAGCCAAGTCGCTCGTGGCGCGAGCACGGCCGGTTACGCAATACTCGTTCCCTCTCTAGAGAGAACCGAGGTTCCGTTAGTAACCGAGTATCGTTCTCTTACGAGACGTTCTCTCGTATTGCGTAAGTTTAGCTTACGCTACGGGAACACTTTGTCAACGCCGTGCGCGCCAAGCATCCACATGAGACCCCGAGCTTTCAGGGGAACCCCATAAGTGGAAAAAATAAGGTGGCCAGCCACGCGGGCCATCACTTGTACATAAGCACACATAGGGAATACAGAGCAGCGCGCCGGTCTGTATAGGCACATGGCACATACCCTACTTAGTGCAGCTCAACCAGGAGAGCTGAGTCAAGTGAGAGTGATCTGAGCAGGAGATCTGGGCAGAATACACCTCTCCTTCAGACTGACAACAGTTTAGCCTGCAAGGCAGGAACTTCTAGGTTATAAAACCTGAAAAAGGTAGACAGGGAGCTCCAGCCCGCCGCTACACATATGTCATGGATAGAAATCCACTGGACCATGCCCACGAAGAGGCCACGCCTCTCGTGGAATGATCCCTGATGCCCAGAGGGCATTGCAGACCTTTTGACGCGTAAGCGGCCGCTATAGCGTCTACTATCCATCTGGACAGGCTCTGTTTCGAGGAGGCGAGACCCTTGGTGCGCCCACCAAACGAAACAAAAAGCTGTTCCGAACGCCTGAAGGAGGCGGAGCGCGTAATGTAAAACCTCAGCGCTCTGACAGGGCAGAGGAGATTCACATCACCTTCGCTGTCAGATGCTGGGAGAGCTGACAACGAAATAACTTGCGCTCTGAATGGAGTGCCCATCACTTTAGGGACATAGCCATGTCTAGGTCTGAGGATGACTTTAGAGTCATTCGGTCCGAACTCAAGACACGACGCGCTGACAGACAGCACATGCAGGTCCCCTACACGTTTAACTGACGACAGTGCAGTCAGAAAGACGGTTTTCAGTGATAGATATTTCAACCCCACGGTGTCTAGTGGTTCAAATGGAAAAGCTTTCAGGGCCTCGAGGACCAATGAAAGATCCCACATGGGAACCGACGGGGGGCGCGGCGGATTCATCCTTCTAGCTCCTCTAAGGAAGCGGATAGCCAACTCGTGTCTTCCCAATGACTGGCCGTGAGTCGATTCTGCGAACGCTGCCACGGCCGCCACGTATACATTGAGCGTAGATGGGGACCTTCCCTTATCCAACAGCTCTTGTAGGAAGGTGAGCAGATGCGCCACCCCGCATGTCCGCGGGTCCAGACCTCTGTCGGTGCACCATCCAGAGAAAACCGACCATTTAGACGCGTCGAGCCTTCTCGTGGAAGGGGCTCTAGATAGGCTCTAGGTTTACATAGGATACCACAGACATGTTGTCCGAGCGGACAAGAACATGCTGGTCCTGTATGAACGGGAGGAAGCACTTCAGCGCGTTCTCGACCGCTATCATTTCCAGACAGTTTATGTGAAAACCCTTCTCCTGGTCTGACCACTGGCCAAAGGCCGGTCTGCCCTCGAACAGTGCGCCCCAACTCGAGTTGGACGCATCTGTCGAGATGACTTTACGATAAGAGATGGTTCCCATCATTACTCCCTGCTGGTACCAGTCGGCCACTAACCAGGGCTGCAGAGCTGCTATGCAGGCCTGAGACACTCTGATTTTCTGGCCGCCAGACACCCGGCGGGACACGCGAGCATTCAACCAGCGTTGGAGCGGGCGCATGCGCAGTAGGCCCAGCTGGAGCACCGCTGCAGCTGATGCCATACAGCCCAACATCCTTTGAAATGTTTTCAAAGGGAGAAAGCTGCCCTTCTGGAAAGATGCGGCTAGGTGGTGAACAAGGCGCGCGCGCTGTGTCGATAAACGAGCCGTCATGGTCACCGAGTCCAGTGCTATTCCTAAAAAGGAAATTGACTGGCTGGGCAGTAATGAGCTCTTGGTCCAGTTGACCGTGAGACCCAAGCTTTCCAGATGACTGAGAAGCACTGTTCTGTGAGATAGCAGTTCTGTCTCTGACTGTGCCAATATCAGCCAATCGTCCAGATAGTTAATTATTCGCAGCCCCTGACTTCTCAGGGGGGCGAGCGCCGCGTCCATGCACTTTGTAAATATACAGGGTGCCAGGGACAATGTCTTACACGCTCATAACTTTTGACTAAAAATAACGCCATAATAAGCACTCCGAACCTCGCAGAGCACACTCTCATGAAGCGCAGAAAAGCCGCTCGAGTGTTAAATGTAAGAAATGTGTCCACAAGTTTGACCCTGGAATGATACTGTGCAGTATAATTTTAGAGAAATATATTTAGAGAATATGATTGAAGTGATAAATTGAGAATTATTTTACTGCTTAAAAGTGTTTATGGACGGGTTTGATTTCATTAATGTAATGTGTGTAGCGCAGCTCACGTGGAGTTTTGCTAGCCATGGGTACGAGCTATACGCTAATTGAGTGGATATCATTTTCAGACATCATTTTCAGATGTCATTCTCTTCAATTTAGCTTATATTTGTGTTTCTATGAGGGTTAAAAGGGTAATAAGCACTGATACATGTGTATACATTCAATTTGAAGGATTTGTTGTGATAAAAATCATCATTTGAAGTGTTAATGTGTTTAAAGAGAGTTAATGGTGACTAATTGTTATTTTTCTGCCCTGTCTTTGCAAGGTTTTTTTTGTTTGTTTTTTTTTAGTTTTTTTTTTTCCCCTTTATTTCCTCTATTTTTTGTTGTTCCTGTCCATGATACTCTCTTTGAAAGTGAATGAGGAGTTCTGAGTTAGAACTGTTTCTGCCATAAATGAGATGTGTCCAACATTGGGGGAAACTGGCGGCCAACCTGGTGTTTTTCTAAACTTGGACAACATTCCATATTTCATCGAAGTGGTAGCACCACACATATACATTTTTTCTTTTCCCTTGGATATTGATGCATCTGTGGACAAGACGTGTTTTCCTCCTCTCATTTGATCATCTTGGAGTTGGATATCTGCATTTCATAACTGAACACTGAACCGAGTGCAAAGGACATTGAACTGAGCTAAACTCGCTGGAGTCATTTCTGATCCTGACTCTGAATTGGTGTCATTGGACATTTCACCTGAAATTGATTGTCTCTATTATTGTTTTATTTTATTTTATTTTATTTTATTTTCCACCTTTTATTGAAATTTTCCTGGAAAAGGTTGAATACAGAGGTTATTGAGTAAAAAATTTAAATTTGGGTTTTGAGTGTAAACTAGGTAGCTATATAATTTACATGAGAAGGAAAGAAACAAAGTTAATTAAGAGTGAATAGCTATAACTAAATAACTAATTACAGAAGTAAATAACGCACAAAGAGTTATTATTTGAGTGAAAACTGCTTTATTTCAAGAAATCAATTCAAGAGGTTTCTTTTGTGAACTTGACTTTGAAGCTGTCATTTTTTATTTTTTTCCCCAATTTTTTCATTTTTATTTTTGTTTTCTTCAAACTGAAAGAAATTCATTCAAAGTATAAAAGAAAAAAATACTTACCTTTTCCACTATATCTGTCCTCTGTGGTTAATTCCCTTGTCTTGCTGCAACACTGGCTCAAGAGCGAAAATATAGTCTTCTGATCTGGTCCAAGACATTAGAAACTGGTTTACGCTAAGATCATAGGACGCGCGTGTTACATAAGTTTAAAGCAGACGGAGGCTCGCCGTAGTGCATGCGTAGCTGCAACAATTTTGCTGCCGAGTAGTGATAGAGCGGATACACAGGATGGAAGATTGAGCAGAGGACAATCCACATAATTTAAATCCATATAGTCAGTTTGACGATCATCATTGCCGCGGCTGAAGGAGGATAAAAGAAAAGTCCGACAGCCTCGAACCAACTTGACAGGTGAGCCGGAATCCAGCAATGCCGGCAACGGTCTCAGGTAGCAGCAAAATCTCGGCGAATCTAAAATCTTGCACAAACTTACAAAAAATGTATGCTGTCCAGGCAGGTGAATAAAACACAGTGAGCTGAAAGGTAATCTAAAAGCTAAAAACGTTAAAAACATTCAATTGTTCAATGTTCAATGTTCCTCAGAGCAGTGGCTGCTAACAGCGCCAGCGTTCGCTCCCAGAAGAAGTGAGAAGTAATTTTGCATTGTTGCAGCACCTCTCTCCCCTTTCTGACAGTAGTTCCGTTCTCTATGAAGACCCTCCTTCCCGAAAAGCGCAATGTGATGATTGGCCGGTTGGATCAGTGTGTTGTGCTTGGTCAACTGCTTCAAGGGTGATTCGGAAATGTCATTTCCCTTACCATAATCTAATTAGATCCATGAAAAACAGCATCTCTTGGACATGGTGACAACACATTTTAACTCAACTTAACCAGGCCTTAAATCCCTATATTTTGCTTAGACTAGGGAGGGAATTATTTAAATGAAGAAAACGAAAGAAAATGTCTCGGGTTACGAGTGTAACCCCTGTTCCCTGAGAAGGGAACGAGACACTGCGTCGTTGAAAACGACTCTTTGGGGACGCTCACTTAGCGTGCGCCTCTGAAGTATGAATGAAACTAATCCAATCCTGATTGGTGTTGCGTCATGACGTAACATGTGACGGCATAACCGGATGTATAAAAGGTGACGCCGGACACACACACATTAGCCTAGCGATGAAGCAAGCCGCTCCTAGGTGTAGAGGGGCGTGGCAAGACGAGGCAGTGTCTCGTTCCCTTCTCAGGGAACAGGGGTTACAGTCGTAACCCGAGACGTTCCCTTTCGAGGGAACTCAACACTTTGTCGTTGAAAACGACTTTTTGGGGAACGAATGCCCACTAAGCCATGCCCCGAAACCTGTCCTAGAGTGAAACTGAAACATGCACTAGCTAGGACGAGAGCACTTGTGCGCCGGGCGTACTAGGGAGGTGCAGACTATAGAATCTAATGAAAATGTGAGGAGAGGCCCAACCGGCCGCCTCACAGATTTCATGAATGGGGACTCCTACATGAAGGGCTCCAGAGGATGCTATACCTCTAGTAGAGTGAGCCCTAATAGCCAAGGGTGAAGGTAAATCACGCACCCTCTAGGCCGAAGTAATAGCATGAACTATCCAGTTGCTAATCGTTTGTTTAGAAGCAGGTAATCCCTTCCTAGGTGATCCAAAGCACAATAGAAGTTGGTCCGACCTCCTCCAGGAAGAGGACCTCTCAAGGTAAACTCTCAAAGCTCTGACAGGACAGAGCAAATGGAGCCTTTCCTCTTCTGCCGACACATGTGGTGGGGGGTGAAATGCCTGAAGAACTGTTGACTGTGCCACATTAGATGGCACCATAGGCACATAACCAGGCCTAGGATGTAAAATAACTTTTACTCCGCCAGGGGCAAACTCCAAGCAGGTGACCAGCTGGTGCCTCCCCAAAGGCCCATCGTTAAAAGGTGCATGGAAAGCCGCAATGGCAGCCACGTATACTTTTAAAGTAGATCAGAGAAGCGGTCTTGAAGAAATTCCAGAACTGAAGGTACCTGGCAGTTGACTGGATCTATATTATGTTCTCTACACCAATTAGAGAACACATTCCACTTGAGGCCATACAATCTCCTGGTGGATGGAGCCCTAGAGCTAAGTATGGTTTCAACTACTCCAGCTGATAGACCAGCATCTAAGTACTGGGGCCCCTCAGGGGCCAGACCCACAGTTTCCACATCTCCGGGCGAGGGTGGAAAATTGTGCCCTCTGCTTGAGACAACAGATCCCTCCTCAGAGGAATCTGTCATGGTTGGTCTATCAGGAGTGACACTAAGTCTAAAAACCATACTTGGGCCGGCCAGAACGGGGCTATCAGAAGAAGACTGATGCCCTCCTGGCGAACCCTCTCCAAGACTCCCGGGAGCAGAGCAATCGGGGGAAAAGCGTACAGGCGCAGCCTCGGGCAAGCTTGTACCATGGCATCCAACCCCAGTGGGGTTGGATGAGTGAGGGACAACCAAAGTTGACAATGGGACGTCTCTCGAGACGCAAATAGATCCACTTCCATTCGTCCAAATTTTTGCCATATTAACTCCACCACCTCTGGATGAAGTCTCCATTCCCCGGGCCTCAGCCCCTGCTTCGACAGGATGTCTGCTCCCTGATTCTGAACCCCCGGGATATATATTGCTTTGATGGATAAAATTTTACCTTGGGACCATAAAATTAGCTGATGCGCCAATCTGGATAAAGGGCGCGATCTGAGTCCCCCCTGTCGGTTCAGATAAGCTACCACTGATGTATTGTCCGAACGTATCAGGACATGGTAACCCTTGATGTCTGGAAGGAAACTCCTCAGAGCCCTGAAAACAGCCAACATCTCTAGGCAATTTATATGCCAAGAATGAGGATGGTCCTGCCACAGACCCCTTGCAAAGCGGCCGTTCATGACTGCGCCCCAGCCAGTGAGGGTGGCGTCTGTCAAAACAGTTTTCCAGGCGACATGACGCCCCTAACACTGGCCCTTGGGAAAGGAACCAAGGTTTCTTCCATATTAATAGGGAACGAAGGCATCTGCCCGTAACCTTTATTATACGGAATGGATTCCCCTTGGGGGAAAACCCCTTGGCTTTCAGCCACCACTGAAGGAGCCTCTTGTGGAGAAGGCCCAAAGGTATTATGTTTGATGCCGCTGCCAGGAGGCCCAGCAGTCTTTGACATTGCTTTACAGTGATGGCCTGGCCTAGTCTTATCCCAGAAACCATGGTTAGGATAGACTCGATGCGTGCGGGAGGCATATGTGCCCGCATTGTAACGGAATTCCATACCACACCCAGAAAAGTAGTTTTCTGAACGGGTTCTAACATACTCTTTTTTAAGTTGAGTCTCAACCCTAAATTCTGAATATGACCAAGGACGACATCTCGATGCTGAACTGCCATCTCCCGCGACTGAGCCAGAATGAGCCAGTCGTAGATGTAATTTAGTATACGTATGCCCTGGAGTCTCAATGGATCCAGAGCTGCATCCATACACTTCCTGAATGTTCGGGGAGAGAGTGCTAGGGCCGAACGGAAGGACCCGATATTGGTATGCTTTGCCCCCAAAAGCGAACCTTAGGAACCTTCTGTGACATGGAAGGATGGAGACGTGAAAATAGGCGTCTTTTAGGTCTATCGTGACAAACCAGTCCTCGGACCTGATTTGATTCACTATAATGGGAATGGTGAGCATCTTGAACCTGAACCTCCTCAGAGCCAGATTCAGATGCCTTAAGTCTAAAATCGGCCTCAGTCCTCCATCCTTCTTTGGAACTATAAAGTTACGGCTGTAAAACCCTGACTCCTTGTCTGGTAGGGGAACGATTTCTATGGCCCCTTTGACCAGGAGAGTCTGTACTTCTTGTTCGATAACCCGAGCCTGTTCTGGAACCACTGTAGTTGGCACCACCCCTGCAAACAGCCCTCTGAGGTCCTACCACCTCTTGGCCTGAATGACGGCCCTCAGGTCGCCTTTCTGGCCGGCGGGTTTCGGCTGAGAGCGTTTCCTCTGTTGCCAAGCTCCCGAGGGAGGGGCTCTAGAGGCAACGCTCTCCTTTTGTTCCTGCTGATATGAGGAGCTGGTTGACGGCTGTGGCTGGCCACTTGGACCAGCCCTCCTAAAGGACTTAGAGCGGCGAGGGAGAAACTGCTGGAACGCCGCAGATTGTTTCTTCGCCTCCTGAAACCTGTCGACGACCGTAGACACAGCATCGCCGAACAAGCCAGAAGGCGAAAACGGCACATCCATCAGAAAGGATCTATCCTTGTCCTTGATGCCAGATATATTGAGCCACAGATGCCTCTCCATAGTTCCATAGCTCTCCATCACCATAGCTGCCATAGAACGGCCGATAGCGCGTGCCGTTTCTCTAGTGGCCCGGAGAGACAAATCTGTGGCCTTTCTGCAAGATGGCCATAGAATGCAGAGACGCACCAGCCTGACCAGCCGCCATTTATGCCCTACAAACCAAAGCTGATGTTTCTCTACATAGTTTGCTGGGCAGCGCCGGGGTTTTAAGCGAAAATGCCGCTTCAGGAGAAAGATAACTCGCCAAGGCTTCCTCCATCTGCGGCATCTTGCCATACCCCGCCTCCCTTGCACCCACCACATTGCTATAATCGCACAAAGTGTTTGATGAGATGCGAGAGGAGTGGGGTTTTTCCCAAGATCTAGCGATCTCTTTGTGCAGATCTGGGAAAAATGGCAAACCCCCGCGCTGAGGCTGTGACGTGTGCTGCAGGAATCTCTCATCTAATTTACTGTGACGAGAATCTTCCTGCTTATCTTGTGGCCAGCTAATGTTGAGTCTGGCCACAGCACGTGTCACAACCTCTACCAATTCCTCATATGCGGGAACATGAGCTTGCGTGTTATGCTCATGTTCCTCGCTCCCAATGCTGAGAACATCCACCTCCTCAGAAGCGGATAGTTCCAGTATCGGGCACTCGTCACGGGCAGAAGAAGCCGCAGTGCGGGCTTCTGCGCTGTGAGCGAGTGTTATTGAATCCCCAGATGATGAACGAGAAAGTGCCTCAGCAGTCTCGTTCTCATCTGCAAAAACCTTTTGCGTTCCCCACGATCTAAGCCTCCGCGCCGCCTCAACAGACGCGTGACCTGAACCGCAGGGAATGCGAGCTTGGTCATCCTTATTAAAAATAGCCAAGCGGGAGCGCAGCACTCTCATAGATAGTGCTTCACAGTGTTCACAGGCAGATCCCTCAAGAGCTGCCTGTGCGTGCTGCACTCCCAAACAGTTTACACAAAGTTGATGTGTGTCACCACCCGTGATAAATCTTGGGCAAGGGTGCACACATCTGACAAACTGTTCACTCGCCATAATCTTTATAATTCTAAATCAGACAAACAACACCAAATAGACAGAGACAGTTTCAACACAGAGCGCTTGCTGAAGAGCAAAAAAACTAATGTGTGTGTGTCCGGCGTCACCTTTTATACATCCGGTTATGCCGTCACATGTTACGTCATGACGCTACTTCAGTTTCATTCATACTTCAGAGGCGCACGCTAAGGGAGCGTCCCCAAAGAGTCGTTTTCAACAACGCAGTGTTGAGTTCCCTCGAAAGGGAACTCAAGACTACAATTGAGGCGCTTCGGGGAGTTCAGAAACAGTGCTTACTGATATAGAGAATAACACCTTTTGGAGGGGACTTTTTACTGTGTTATTTTGCAGACCTTATTTATTCTCAAACAGCAATTACACTAAAGAAAATATAAAAAAAGAATCTAGCATAATAGTTCCTCTTAAAAGAAAAGTGGGGAGCCGACCAAAAAGAGAACTGTCAAAAGAACTGGAGTGCCATTTAATGATGGAGAGGGGATTCTTCCTATGAAGAACAGCCTTTCATCACAGCTCTTGCATTGTACCACTGGCCATGAACAACCTGTTCTGGCTAATCTGATGGACCACAGCTAGCAGCGTGCATTGGCACACACCTGGCGGCCCTTTTTGTGCATTGTCACTGCTGTCGTGTGAATTGCATGACGTTCTGAAGGCTAAACCTCGTTTCCTGTGAAGTGCGTGCACAATATGTTTTCGAGTCCAGAGAAGCCCATGGCATTTTGCTGGCCTCTGAACTGACAGGTCCTTGGGTCTGTTCCTCTGGAATCTCATTTATGGACTTGCATCAGCCATAAGAACATCTGCTGTGACTATATGTGTCATGGCCTTGCAGAATATGAAACTTATCTTTCTTTTAAAATAAGTAATCTGTGTTCTCAAGCACTGAAAATGTCACACCACTTATATATTATTATGCATGTGTGCGAATGTCACATTTTGAAGGCTAAAGGCTTTGGTCTGTTTATCCAATTTCATCTGTATTCATTAAATGTCAAAGCATAAGATTTATTTTATAAGAAGTAATTGTGTCAATGTTAAAATTCTCTCGCTTGCATTTTTTATGTTTGTTTTTTGTTAAAGTTTTTAGTTTTTTTGTTGTTATTGTTGTTTATAGTCAATAAAGTATAAAGAAACAATAAAAAGTGAAAATATCCAATTGTTTCCTTAAGGAAATATTTCTACTTGGCCTGACCTTTACAATTGATTTGGTCTAAACTAATATAGCCAGGTTGATGTTATCATATTAAAGGGTATTTTAGATTTTAATAAAACTAGCTCATTTATATAATATAGCACATATTTTAAGTTACATGTAAAAAGGGAGAAATTTGACCTAAGCAATCGCTTTCAAAAAATTACTGTTGTTGTAAATCATATGGTATTACCATGGTATTTTGATAGATACCATGTAACTTATTTTACTTCAAACAGAATGATTGTAGTATTTTCCTGTAAGATAAGAACATATTTATAGTTTGAATTTCAGACAGTCTTATTTTTGGATATTTCTTGCATGATTTTGTTATTTGGAGTGGATTTAATGGTGCTCCATGTTGATGAAAAGGCCTGTCAACTTTTTATCATTCCAATGATCATGGCTCTATCTGTTCATTACCAGAACCTTGAGGAAGAATACTGACAGGCCCAAACAGCCTCCAGTCCAGATTCAGTGCCTCAGCTCCATCAATCTTCTCCCTGTATTCGCCTACAGACTCTTTCTCACAGACACACACATTCACTCATCTCAGCTCCATTCTCATACACATATACCCCAAAACCATCAGAATCAAATGTTGGCATAGATACACAAACATATAACCAGGGGTCCACATATCTGGTGCGCATGCATGGTAAAAAAATAAACGATGCGCTGCAGAAAACGTGGAGGGAAGCGCTTTTGAGTACCAGCATTTTTGGGGACAGGGCCACATTTACTTACTGGAGTAGGGTTTTCCCCCCATCTCTGGTAATGGCAATCATGACAATAGTTTCTTCATTAATTATTAGTTGTTAACAGGGGTGCAACGGATCACAGTTGATACATGATCCGTACGGACCAGGCCCCATAGTTCAGCACACATGTGATTTGCGGATTAACTGCTAAGTTTAACCATCATAGAGTAAAATTTTATCATTTGGACGTGTGTTGTCTTGCCAATTTACACATTCAAACGATTTTAAACGGGAAAGAGGATATCTGTCTGTGCACACAGTATTTTGACAAAATTACGTCAAAATACTAGTCTCAGGAATATTCTCTCTGTTATGTCATAAGTGAAGAGTTGAGAAAGAAACCGGATGTGTGTCAGTAATTGGTCTGTGCATTTGGTCTTAAAGTGACAGCAGCCTAATATTCCTGCTGTTGTCTGTGTTGGGGATTGACCCATTGAAAACTGGTGGATTATATTAATGACCACTGCAGAACTCTGGTCAGGGAGTCGGAGTCATCAGATAGAGCTTAGTTGTTTATTGCACAAGAGTGGCCATATACACGTAGTGGTGTACTTCAGGTAGTTTCTGAATTAAATAATATAACAGAAATAAATACTCACTGTCTAAAAATATTCAACAATTTAAGAGATTGCAAACTCAAATATAAAAATCTCTGTAAAGTGCACTGATACATTATATATATATATATATATATATATAGAGAGAGAGAGAGAGAAATATATTAGTATGAGTCTGCAATAACAAACCTCATAGTGCAATAGAATTGACAAAAACACCAAATAGAAATTGGACTGTCTCATTAATACAGGCAGTAATAAATGACAACCAGTAAAGGATATTATCCCATGGAGAAATGCACTTGAAGGTAATGACTAATAAACATGAACAATACGGGCCGCAATGCTAGCGGGATAAACCGCTCGTTAAGCAGGGTCAAATTACACTTAGAAAGATAGCTAAACATCAACTACATCACAAATATGGTCTACCTTTACACGGATTGACACACTGTATCCCAACTGCGCTATTAGCAATATACATTGAAGGAAAACGTCTCGGTAACATATGTAACCCTCGTTCCCTGAGTAGGGAACGGAGACGTTACGTCGGATGACGACGAATGGGGGTTTCACCTAGAAAGCCAATCATCTTCGTCTATTATAAAACGAGCCAATGGAGATGAAATGCCATGGGTCTGCGGAATTTGCATAGCGTAACTCCGCTCCACCTCGTGGGTATAAAAGGAGGACGCTCGGCAACATGCAGATATGTCTTCACTGAGGAGCCGAGACTGAACTCAGGCGTCTACCCAGCGGTACAGCGGAAGTGGCTGGGAGACGTAACGTCTCCGTTCCCTACTCAGGGAACGAGGGTTACATATGTAACCGAGACGTTCCCTTTCTTAGTCACTCCGAGTTACGTCGGATGACGACGAATGGGGTACCCCGTGAAATCACGCCACCTTCACAGTTGTCTTTCAGTGCCCTGCGAAAGTCTGATCCCCCTGTCGTGATACTGGCACGGACGAAGGAGTCCTACTTAACACAGGAATACCAAGGTACACTGGGAAGCATATCTCATAGGAGATATGCCGCAGCATGCCTAACCGTAGGGAGGACTTAAGAAACACATATGGCCGGAGGGCTACATATGGAGGAACACTGGAGTGACCAGCCCGAGGGGTGGCAACTTTCAACTCCAGGAGGGCAAGGTGGCTTGCCTAGGGAAAGACACATGCTCAAGGAGGCTTACAGTGGAAATACACATGTGGGGGTTACTCAGGGAGGAACCATGCACACGGAGGCACCTAGCCGACGCCCAGGCAATAGACACTGGCGCCAGCGTCAACAGTGCTGGAGGAACTCAGGGCTTCAGAGAGGAAGGCTCACCTGAGGAATAATCGCACATATCCAGTCCGTGGAGTGGAATGCCGAGCAAGCGAAGACACCTGAGCAGGTCCAGTGCTAGCTAACTGAAGCGAGTACACGAGAGGACACTCGCTCCACTCAGAGATTATAGAATCTGGCGAATGTGTTGGGTGTCGCCCAGCCTGCATCTCTACAAATGTCTGCCAGCGAGGCGCCATGCGCTAGAGCCCAAGAGGAAGCCACACTCCGGGTGGAGTGGGCTGTCACACCAAGGGGGCACGGTCGGCCTTGCTGTTGGTAAGCCAAAGCAATGGCGTCCACTATCCAGTGAGACAACCTCTGCTTTGAGAGAGCCTTTCCCTTCAGTCTCCCACCATAACAGACAAAGAGCTGGTCTTAGGTCCTGAAACACTGTGTTCTGTCTACATAAGCACGGAGAGCGCGTACTGGACAGAGGGCAGCCTCGACGACCTTCGTGAAGACGCGAGGAGACAGGGCTAGCCCTAAGGGGAGAACCGCGTACTGGTATGCCTGCCCCTCGAAAGCAAACCATAGGAACAGTCTGTGTCGAGGTAAGATGGAGACATGAAAGTAGGCGTCCTTCAGGTCTATCGCTGCAAACCAATCCCGTGGCCGCACACATTCGAAAATGCGTTTGGCCGTGAGCATCTTGAACGGCAGCCTGTGAAGGGAGCGGTTCAAGACGCGTAGATCCAGGATCGGCCGTAACCCACCGGACTTCTTGGGGACAATGAAGTACGGGCTGTAAAACCCTGACTTCATCTCGGCTGGAGGGACAGTCTCGATTGCACCCTTCGCCAGCAGGGTGGCAACCTCAGCTCTCATGATAGGGGCATTGCCACCGACCATAGTGAAGCGAACTCCCCTGAAGCGGGGAGGAGACCGTGCAAACTGAATCGCATAGCCGAGCCTGATAGTTCGGGCGACCCAGCGAGAAAGGCTGGGAAGCTCCAACCAAGCTGTCAGATACTGAACCAGCGGGGTCATACGAACCACAGGCGTCCCCCCGGAGGGGCAGCGAAGCGGAGTGACCGGCCCAGGCGAGGGTGGCAAAGCGGCCCGGTGCGGGGGCGCGATCATGCTCCGCGTCCTGACAGAGGAGACCAGGGAAGGACCAGCGTTCCACGGGGGTCTGCTCTGCCTGGGGTCTGGCGATAGAGGGGGACGAGAGTGGTGTGGTCCGGAGACGGCACACACTGACGTCCGCACCCTCCGGGACAGAGGGGGACGGGAGTGGCGAGGCCCGGAGGCGGCACACACTGCGGTCCGAGGACTCTGTGACAGAGATGGATGAGAGCGGCGAGAACAAAAGATTCTCCTCCGCCGGGGGAAGGAGGGGGCCTGCAACCACCTCCTGGGAAAAAACCGACACCATCACTGAGCAGCCCGTCTCAGGAGCGCCGCTTAGCCTGGCGTTTAGCGGGGCGCGGGGCTGGAAAGGGCTGTGGCACCTTCCTGCAGCCTCCTCCACGACGCGGCCCGGGTGAAGGCTGCTGCTGGGGCCGTGTGGGAGGGGAGGGAGCCACAGGAGGGCGCCCTCGGCGGTGAGCAGTCTGAGGTGTCTGTACCGACGGCTGGGTGGAGGCAGCAGCAGGCCGTCGGGGCAGAATATGTTTAATCGCCTCAGACTGCTTCTGTGCGGTTGAGAACTGCTGGGCAAAGTCCTCAACAGCTCCGCCAAAGTGGCCGGCCTGGGATATGGGGGCGTCGAGCAGACGGGTTCGCTCGGCGTACCGCATATCAGCCAGGTTCAGCCACAGGTGACGCTCCTGGACCACAGAGGTGGCCATCACCATACCCAGGGAGCGTGAGGCCACTTTCGTCGCTCGGAGAGCGAGGTCAGTGGCGGCACGCAGCTCATTGAAGAGCCCTGGGTCAGTCCCCGCCTCGTGCATATCTCTGAGCAGCTGGGCCTGGTAGACCTGCAAGGTGCTCATCGCATGCAGAGCGGCAGCCGCCTGTCCTGCAGCTCTGTAAGACCTCGCCACTAGGGTGGAGGAAAATCTACAGGCCTTGGACGGGTGCTTAGGATTACCACGAGATGAAGCACTCTGAGGACATAGTTGCATGGCAACAGAGCGTTCAACCGGGGGAATCCCAGTGTACCCATGGGCGGCCACCCCATGGAGGGGAGGAAAGGCGGAGAAAGCTGACGAACGTACACGGGAGGTCAAGGGAGCCTTCCATGATTTCGTCAACTCCTCATGCACCTCCGGGAAGAATGGCATTGGGGTTGGCTGTGGCCGTGAGGCGGCAGCCGCACCCAAAAACCAATCATCCAACCGCGAGCGCTCAGGGCAGGGCGGAGGGTTCCACTCAAGCCCGATGCTCGCGGCGGCCCGGGAGAGCATGGCCGTCATCTCGGGATCTGATACGGGCAAAGCTGGAGCTCCAGAAGGAGGCAACGCAGCCGCATCGTCACTTCCTGATGACTCTTGCCCGCCTTGTGATGCCGCGATCGACATCGAGTCTTCCTCTGGAGCGCCGAATGAAACACGCGGGGCATCGAAGGATGAACCCGGTAGAATCACCGCAGCACTCGCGGGTTGCAACACTGTAGAGGGGGGCGTGGTCCGAGGACGCATCGTCGGATTGTCCCACACCGTCACCCTCAAGTCACCCTGTCCACCAGCCGAAGTACAGCCTCTCGTGGAGGATGTAGATCGGGGTGTGGATGAGGGGACTGTCTCTCGAATGAGATCATTGAGTCTAGACCTCAGTGTTGCGATGGCCATGTTCCCACAGAAGGAACATGAGTCATCCACAAGCGCTTCTTTAGCGTGTTCTAAGCCCAAACACGCAAAGCAGCGATTGTGCCCATCAAAGGAAGACAGGAAACGACCGCACCCAGAAGAACACGGGCGAGAGATCTTTAAAAAGACGTGCCACGTGCAGCTCTTTTAGAGAAAAAACTCAGCGATGCTGAGGCGACCAGGGAGAAACACACAGACTGGCAGATCACTGCTCAGATAGCAGGCAATGTGAACTCGCTGGGTACCGCCGTCACACCAACACCGGAGAGTTCGCTCGTCACAGAAGATGAAGTCAGGATTGGCTTGTGGAGTGAAGAGAAGCTCTTGGCTCCGAAGCGAAAACATATCTGCATGTTGCCGAGCGTCCTCCTTTTATACCCACGAGGTGGGGCGGAGTTACGCTATGCAAATTCCGCAGACCCATGGCATTTCATCGCCATTGGCTCGTTTTATAATACACGAAGATGATTGGCTTTCTAGGCGAAACCCCCATTCGTCGTCATCCGACGTAACTCGGAGTGACTACGAAAGGGAACTTACTTTGTCACAAACTTTATCTTGCACATAAACACTGCACATGAATGTGTGCACGCGACATGATCGTTCAACTCGAGTAGCTTAGTGAATGCAATTAGTGAAGGCAATTACACTGAGTCCGTACGTGCTGAGAACGCTGCACTGCGTTATTTAACTTAAACGTCACACACCTCAATACTTAAAGGGAGAGAATTCACAACAGTCTGTGTCATTAATGTTAATAAAAAAATAAAAAATAAATACAGCTTTAATAAAGATGAACCTATATTTCATTTCTACAATGAACAAATAGTATTAAAGTGATGAGAGCAGTCAGGAGGAAACTGATGACGACAGCTTGTAGGATAAGTATGCAGCGTAAAGTGTGAGTACCAATCAGCATCTCCAGGTGCTCCCTTGAGAACCAGATCAAAAAAGTTATGTGCATCCCTGCATATAACATAATATAAATGTCTAGGCTATATGCAGTACTCAGCTACTCTTTGATTAGTTCTGTACATAATAATAATAATAATAATAATAATAATAATAATAATAATAATAATAATAATAATAATAATATTAAATAAAGGTGGGGTATGTGATTTTCTTTTTTGACCATTTTTTCAAAATCACTTGAAATCCTATTCCTGACCCAGTTGCTGGCTGTAAATTAGAAGCACTGAAATGAAAATTAAGCAATTTAATCATCTGTGGAACGGGCAGGACTCCAAAAACTCCAGCCAATCATTTTCAAGACCGTCTAGAATCATTGGATAGAGAATGCGTCACTCAAACGGTCTTACCATATCCCCTCCCCCACCCCCCTCGCACGCGTGTCCCGTTCGTGCGCATACTCAAAGCTCGTGACCCAGTCACAGGAAGTGCAAGTCGCCCCGGTACAGAGAGAGAGAGAGAGAGAGAGAGAAGGATAAGGTATAGTTGTTTCCGTTTGGAGAATGTCAGACAAGACACCATCACAGAAAAGGAAATCTATTTTCGAGTGAGCAATTGCGAACAAAACGTCCGAAAGAGAAAGGTCTAAAACAAGGGTAATTCGATGCTTTTCAACGTTGGCGGCAACTGAAGGACCAGGAAGGACTACCAACAGATGCGGCTGTGGCATTTTTTCTGCTTGACAGGTGAGAAGCCGATTAACTTGTAGTATTTACTACTAATCAGGGAACTGTCTTTACTGACGATATGCACACGAGAATTATAGCTGTTCTAACGTTATAGCCCAGCCATATGTAGAACTAGCTAGCTAAACAACCTGCTTGGGGAGGAATCTGATGTGAGTGATTGTGTTTATGTATGGGCATCTGAGTTTTCGCTCGTGCTTGATTGCGCGTCCATGTTTTTCGAATGGGTTGAGTCAGAGCCAGCGTTGGAGGAGAAGTAGGTAGGACCTTATGATTTGTGTATTTTCAAAATCTGCAGGCCGTTTTGCAAATCACATACCCCACCTTTAACAAATTTAAAAGCATGTTTTAAAGTCTGATTTCAGTGACTGGTAACCAGGGAGGAGCTCACATGTTGCCAGACAAGGAATTTAAATAAATTTACTATCCCAAGAAGTGGAAATGAGAGATATGTAAGGATAATTAGTATTTCAGTCTGCATGTTTACAGTACTTTCAGAAACATCTTTGTGATGCTACACTAGGGCACATCCTCAGTGATGTTACCTGGGGTCACAGGGTGTATTGGGTCTTTCCCATAGCATAGACCCTCGCCCGGGCGACCCGACTAGGATTGATCAGACCCCGACCTGTGCCCTAGCAGCAACCCACAGATCTGCCCTCTTTAACCAGAGCCATCTGGATGCTTTCTCAGCTGCATCTGTGGTGGTGTGAATGACTCTCCTTCGTCTCTTTTCAGTGATTCTGAGTGCCATCTATGCCCTGCAAAGTGACTAGCCAGCAAAACCCTGACACCCGACCTCCACTAGCCAACACTTGGCTCTCCAACCTTTCCTCTGGCAGTTGTTCCTTAATTCGTAATAGTTAATAGTTATATAATACATATAAATAATTAAATATCACATTATATATATATATATATATATATATATATATATCAGGGAACTACACTGCGACCAAAATGGTCGCATATGCGACCTTTTGAAATGCCATTGCGAGCCTAATTTTTAATGGGTCGCAAATGTATCATCGATTGATTATTTTTGTACCTACCTAATGTTTTAGGCAATATGCCATGATTTACTATGAGCATTTATTAAAACAGAAATGTGTATTTTAAGAATACGTTTTATAACGCGCTCTGAGCATTCAACACATCAAGTTGGCTTCGCGGATTCGCGCTTGTTTAACTGAGAGAACGAGCAGAGAGAGTGAAAGCCCCAGTCGCGCGCGCGCTCTCTCTCCCTCCCTCGCTCATAATAATGAATTAAGTTGACTGAATATCTTTGAGAATACACGATGGTAAAAGGTCGGAAGACCGAAGTTTTTTTTTTCTGAACTACCACTGGTTGTGAATTGTGCTAAAATAACGTTGCCTCATCTTCTCTGAAAAGCTTTCCACACATTCAGATGGCATAAACCACTCTTTCAATAAACAAAACAAAAAATCTATCTGGTGATGAAATGTTTTCTGTGTTGAGACAAATCTTGTGCGATGTCCTAAACTGCCTGGATAATCACACAACGTGTGCCGTGGTCCGTTAATGACACGTCCGTTTCGCGAACTGACTCCTTTGAACCGATTCACTTTAATGAATGGTTAAAATAACAACTGATCTGTCCAACACTGAACTCAAGAGTCATTCTAGAATGATTCATTCTTTCCAAGTAGAGCTATTCAAGTCATCTGGTGAAATTGTTTTTATATCGCAATATATATCGCAGAAAAATCAAATATCGCAATGTCATTTTTTTACCAATATCGTGCAGCCCTACTGTAAATTCTGTGGGCCTTCAATTGCAGAACTGTCCAAATTTGTAACTGCGTCAAAACAATTCAAACACGAATCATTGAAGCTTCACAATGACATATTATATTTATTTTACTTTTCCTTAAGAGTTCAGAAGTCTGCCCATCTGTGCCAACCATAGCATGGTGAAATCCAAAAGAAATTAATTTAGCACTTTATTGTGTAGGCTACTGTATTTTCTATTGCAGTAAATCTATCCCAACCATTTTTAAAGAAAACAAGAAGGCATGTGTTTTAAAAGATGGAGAGTAAAATAAAAAGCACATCTGTATGCAATACAGTTTCACTATTGGTCATTATTATCCAGAGCGCCTTACTATATAAATAATTTGTGCGACCAAATCATGTTTTGCGCTAGTAACTGAAAAAGTTAGTAGCGCAAGTGCCACCAGTGGAAAATGTTAGTGTAGTTCCCTGTATATATATATAATTTTTTTTTTTTTTTTCAATTATCCACTATTCAGTAACGTGCGGTGAAATCTTGTCATGGGTAGACTGTGAATTATAAATGTGGCATATATGTTCATATATTCATTCAGTTAATGTAGCAACCCAAGTTCATATCAGGCATCATCACATCGCTGCCTGCATACAGCAAAGTCAGTCATATGTGACTGCTCGCTCATAGGCTGTGCTGCGGCAACTGCACATCCGATGGCGCGGGCACCTCTGACGTGAATGGAGCAGAACAGACTTTCCTCCTTGGCTCTTATTTTGATTGAAAAGGAGATACTCATGAAATTGAGAAATACACCCAACAAAGAGGACTTTTACAACAAAATAATTGACATCTTTGTCCAGAGGGATAGACGCATGGACTTCGTCTACAACGGTTTCCCGTTAGCGACCACAGCTCTTTTTTCTTCATAGGATGCTTCCAACGCTAGGCGCCGCTAGATGCTAAAGTAGCTTGAAGCGCGGAGTTAGTGAGAGCGAGTAGATCAAGTGACATGAAGCAAGCTCGGTCTCTGCCTCAATGTTGATAATTCAAAACAGCATGAGAACTGACTGCGCTTGCGCAAATCTACGTAAACTATGTTCTATGGACCAAAGAGGCACTGCTAACCTCTGATTCAATGGCCATGGCCTTGAATTTTCTGCATGAAACAATGATTTTTAGGAGCAAACAATGGCAAAAGGAGTATATTATATGTGTATTCCTGAATAATTTTGTTACAAAAATGAATATTTGGAATGAAATAAATGCAATTAATAATGTGGTGAATTAATAAAGCTCTTGGAATTAATAAATGTAATGTCAACATTTCCTTTGGTGAGGCTCTGCCTACCCTGCCTACCCTGACCGCACAAACCTGCCACTATTTGATCTAGGTCCATTGTGGGGCGATTCCTTCACTTAAAATTTAGTTTTCATTGACACTTCTTGTCTAAGTGTTGCCATGTGCTCTGTTTGCTAAATAATGTTTGACTTCATTAACAGCACTGGCTAAATTAGAGTTCAGATGGTCCACTTGGAGCTGTCTGCTTTCCTCATGTAAAGCACAGCCTGCATTTACTTCATAGTATTTACAATAACAGAGAGAGTGTTTGGTTTAGTTCCAACCCTTTTTAGTCCTCTCTGTTTCCTTTCTGGCCTTATAATGCTTTATAATAAGCTGAATAGTCTAAGGTCACTTCTAATAAGCTGTGCAGGTGACACTGCAAATCCATTCATAGCTAAAAGGTTTGGCGGAGAATACTGACTGATGGATTGTAGCATATAGTGGTGAGAATCACCAAGGATTACATTATTATCACAGTACTTGGCTTATGATGATACATTGCAATGTGTTATGCGTAATGTGATACAATGAGGTTTATTAACAATTTAATTTTATCACATTTTGGATTTTTTTTTACTGCATGCTCAGTTGCTTGAGCTAAACATTAGAAATTTATCCAGAAGAAATTTAATTCTGGAAATTTTTAATTTCTATTTGAAATGAAATAAAATTTAGTATGAAGTTAACTTAATTAATTTTGTTTCCATTGGTATTAATGTAGCATTGCTACTGTAAAACAACTTGGGACTGAATTATTTAAGAATAAATCCTGAAATGCTTAGTTACTTTGTCTGTTTTGAACAAGCTGAGAAAAGATGTTTGTCTTTATAATTGACCGAATTAGACCTTTATAATTTACCGAAAATGTAAATTATTTACTCACTTTCAAACATTTCATATAATTTCCTGATACTGTTTTTGTTTCCTGTTGTTTTTCGTACAATGATAGTTCATACTGACCATGTTTGTCAAGCTCCAAAAAGGACAAAAAGCATGTAAGTATACCATACAATTATATCAGCAAACATTTTTATAAGTATTTAAAGGGTAACTAAAACCTAAAACAACTTTTTTTAGTTAATGATCTGTAAGACTCAGGCTTTATAAATGCTGTTCATTGATTTGAGTAGATTTTTTGACATTTGGGAATAAAGTGTTTTAATATGGTGTAAAAACATCTGAGTGCTACCCTTTTCAGGTTGAACGGTGGCTACTCCAGTTGAATTTTCCTATTGGATGTTGTGGTACTGTGTGATGTAAGTAGGCTGTTCAGCCTCATATTCAGCTGCTTTAGCAAAAACGGTATACATTTATTAATCCAAGCAATTTTCTCCCAGTCCTGTGCTTGGTCTTACACTTCTTTTCCCCACATTCCCTCCACGTATGCCTGACTTTATTCCTGCTTCCACTCAAACAATTACCTCTGCCAGTCAAATACATGCACATGTGTGAGTATAAAACAATCAGGATTGTTTTTCCTTCAACCAGCTATATACTTTGTCATTAGTGAAACCAAAGCAGTTACAGTAGATGTGGGTCAAAAGGCTTGACGACACAGCAAAGCCATCTACACTGCAGAACTGCTTCCTGTCTTGGTACCTAACTATTATTACCATGAAATTGTGCAAACAATTTTGGTCAAGCTACTCACTTACAGAAAATGAGTTAAGATGGATCTAGCACTGTCGCCTTGTGTTGACATTGTGAAAAATGATTTGTAAATTATGCGTGGAGGGCCTCTTATAATATATTTTAATAGACAAGCTGCAGGCCACTTGAAATTCATCCCCGGGCCGGACTCTGGACACCCCTGCTGTACGGAATTGAAATGTCCATTGTAGCATGTTGCATCAAAATGCCCAGTTCGATTTCACATTGACCTGTTTAATCTTTGAAGGTCTAAATGCAGCAAAATTTGGCTTGCACTCCTATAACCAAAGCTGAATATATTTTCATATACCTCGTAGCTATGCCCGAAAATCTCACTATAGGTTGAGATTGATCTGAGTGGATGCTCAAATTGTAGATGGTACCTGGGGGGCTCAGTGTTGGGTAGATAAACCCATAAAAGGCATAGTAATGATAGTCAATGAATAATAAACTGTGTTAAGAGGATGTATTTTAAAATAAAAATCGTACAGACTTCACCTTTAATTTAAAAATAGTAATTAATGCATGCTGCAATGAAATTTAGGATTTTTTTTACATAACATTTACTTCATTAGAAATAACTAATCACTACATTTGCATACAGTATAGAGTGAATTTGACATAGCAACCAACTAGATATTGTGCTGCATAGAAATCAAGAATTTAAAGTTTGTCCAGAGATAGCTGAATACATCAGATACATCATACATACAAATGCACACTTGGATGCACTGCTGGATTTGCTTGCGTTCGTGAGGTTGGTGAAATTAAATATTTATTAGATATTTAAAGACTAAATGCGTATCTGCTAAATGCAGGTACCGAAGGTATTACAGTGTTTAAATTACTAATAATAGAAAGTTAAACATTATCATATATTTTCATATTCTACTTACTTTCTTTGTTTAATACTTTTGTTTAATAATTTATTCAACAAAACGGTTAAACAAAATTAGCAAACTGATGAAGATGGATGTCAAACCCGGAAGTTTAATTCGCCGTTGGTTCCTTCGAGATTTTCCTATGGGGTTTTATAATGGGGTTTTTCAACTTATGAGTAAAATACAGCCCGTGGTAAACATAACTTGACAGCACACAATGCACACACTTTATCATCATCTGTCTTACTTATTAAAACATACGTTTTCAAAAGTGTTTAAATCTTTACAAAGTCTGACATCATACATGGACCACCCTATAGGCACTCCAGTGCGTTTGCACTCAATGTTGCTGTCAAAATAAATGTCCCACTCTTGACACTTATCAGCCAAATATAAAAACGTATTGGCCAATGCCGATAATTAAAAAAATTTAAAATATTGGCCGATGGTTATTGAGACTGATGTTTATATAAACAAATGGTATGTGTTTTGTATGTTGTTCTGTATCTAAATATAAAGACACAACAACATATAATATTGGTTGCTAGAACTGAAACTTGAATTTATTTATATGTGTTATATTCTGTTATCATGGATATGTAATTAAACTTTCAGGCAAATGTTCTGCTATGAGATATAATACACTTACTATTATACCATAGTTACTATTATTACACCAATGTAAAAAGTTCAGTTGTCTACTAAAACGTTAGACAAGAATCATGTGTGCAAACCATGAATAAGATGTTATTTAAAGAAAAAGCACACAGAGAGAAAAGCTGTGTTTTCCCCGAAAACAGCTGTGCAGATTTTCAGTGTTTGGCAGTGTGAAAATGGTTATTATAACGTACGCCTCATGTTTTTCACAATCCCTGGGGAGACTGACGGCACCCGTGGGAGTCTGGCTAATGGGACTCTCAGGTACCAATACTTCCCTTCCCAAACCCATCTCAGAGTAGCAGTCGGGAAAAAGACAGTGGCGAATGTGAAGTATGTCCCCACGGGAGAAGGTTTGAGATTGGAGGAAGGAAAAATGGCTCTGTGGTGGAACGTGATTCATTCTGAAGTGTTTTGATAGCGAGTCTCAAGTCACAAATCTCACACGAGGACAAGGGTCCTGTAAATATTGTCTCCAGACCATCAACCCCACCCTACGGCTGCAGACTTGTACCGCAATGATTTAAAACTAGGCCCTATCTCTTGTTTTCTGTTTTAAAGTGGTAAAAAAGCAGAGGATGACTTAAGGATGGTTTCAGTGAGCGCATGAGGTGACCTGGTACGTTCTAGTGTTGTGTGACAAATAAGAAATGGTACTTATGCTCTGTCATAGTGTGTACAATTAGTATAAAGTGGGCTTTCGGTGGCAGTGTTGTGAATGCTTAGGGAGCTGTAAAACAGCACTCTAATGATTTAGTAAGTTGGGCACAGGTTTTTAGAAGCATTTAGTGAGCTAAAGTTGCTTTATTCATTAAGTTGATGGCATGGTCAATCTGTTGCTTGCGGTACAAATGTAACGGTCTTTCCACTATCTACTGTGAAAACAAAGGGGGTCTGTTAGTATGTCTATAAGAAAGTGAAGTGGTCAGGGTTTGACTTGTTAACACGGGCTAGTTAGATGCCCGATAACTAAATTTCTCTTTGGTTAAATGCTTTGCTTTATTCAGGAGCTGCAGATGGAAGAAATGGAATCAAGGTAAAGTAAAAACAAGTGAATTATGAAAATAGAGTTTGATGCATCAGTGCTAATTGGCTAATTAACCACTCCTACATCTAGTAGCTGACACAAGATGAGAGGATGCTTGGTGAAATGTAACAAAGACTAAAATAAACAGAGTGTTTTTTATGGATTTATGTTCTCTGTAATTAGCTGCGTTCTGTGCAAATAATTAATATATGCCATCAGCTGCACTATTATGAACTATAGTCTGTACTTCAATGCTGCAATCCATTAGCTGCTTTTGTAATTCATTTTATCACTAAATCTATATTAAACAAAGCATTATTTTTTCTAAACACAGACTAAAAAAAGAAAATCTTAGGATGTTACAGGAATCATAATTTGTGCAAGCCCTTGTGAAAAAAATCAACTACACTTAAGGATACCTTTTTTATAACTACTGTATACTATACACTTTACAGAGAAAAACTGGCAACTGTGGTTTCCCTAATAATCTGTAAATCTGTAATACAGTAAAAATGTTAACATTTACAGAACGGTCTGTAAATGTTAGAATTTAAAACTTTAATTTACAAAAAAAAAACAACAACTATCCTTTCTTGATAGTGCAGTGTGAAGATATAATTGGTGAAAAAACTAAAATTGGTGGGTGGCGGCATACATGATGTAAGAAAGTTCATCCTGCCTGGTTTTGCAATGAAAAGGTCTCTCCTCACCTGCTGAACCCTTGATGAAAAGGAATCAGTAATTCAAATATACTTTAATTTGGCAGTTGAAACAGAATTAAAATTGATGTATGTTAAAACAGCATTACTTATTCAAACCTTTCCAAAAGCTCCTCGTTGAGTGAGCAAACGTTGCAGCTGTTTGAGAGTCATTTCTTCTTTACGGGGTTCCATGAAAAATTTATGATTTTGACCTATTTAATGCAAACACATGGAGGAGGTTAAAGCAAATAAAGAGCCTTTCCGTGTTTGTTTGGCCTCCTCGCTGTGCCTCAAAACTCATGTGAAGGTTTTGGAATTAAATGTCATAAGTGCTTAGAAAAACAAGCACAAAGAAAAGACCTTCGCCTTATTCACAGTGGCTTGGGTGCATTAAAACGTTACATTCTCAAAGTTAATAATTTTATTTTGGTACTTCAGACAAGTGAACACATTTCAATCATATTTGATTGGCTTATATTTCATTGGCGGTGTGTAATGTATTGGATTAATTTTATTAGTGTCAGAGCGGACATTTTTTTCTGCTTTATAAATCTCATCACAGCCTAGCTGATGGTGAATGTGTAGTTCATATTAGGAAAACAAAGTAAATTACAAAGTTAAAAAGACATTGTGTTTTTCATGTGACATTACAGTGATTATGATAATTTCAGTAGTTTCCTATTCCTTATTTTGTCATCTATCATCAATTTCTCAGATATTTTTCTATTTTCATATTCTCAAATAGGGTAATTTTATGAGTTCATGTTAACTATGGAACCATTTTTGGCATTGATCTAGAATCAAAAATAGCTTCAGTCCATCTTTAGTTCAAGATACTTCATGTGTTCTTATGGCATGACAATCTAAAATTGTCCCATTGCCTTTGCATAACTCATACACTTAATCCCAGTTAACATTGCCTGCAATTACATCACATCCTCTTTTAATTAGAAAAAACAGCCTTGTGCCGCATATTAGAAGAGCACTGCAGCTTCAAGGCTTTTTCCCTGGTGTCTAACATATTCAAAACTTGTCAGTATGTGATCTGTGGTCGAAGCTCAGAATGTTCGTCTGGACACGACGGCATGATATATCTAAATAAAAGATAGTTATTTTGGGATTAAGTGTATTTATGCTTATGACTGACTTATGTCTTTGACAAGGTCCACAAAGTTTTCATTTGCGCTGTGGTCACACATTCCTTAAAGCACCCACATGATAATTCCTTAATTAATCCTTTTAAAGTTAGTATAATTCCATGCGCTAAATGATGTATTCATAGAATATATTAGGTAAGCATGTTAGTGTGCACATCCCATTGGTAATTCAATACATATCAGAGTTCGGTTACACTTTATTTCGATAGTCACTTTAGACATTCTACTAACTATAAGTAACTTTTCAACTACATGTCAACTAACTGTCATTAGAGTATTAGTAGAGTGTAGTAGACCAGTGGTTCCCAAACTGTGGTCCGCGGACCACTAGTGGTCCGTGAGGGTACTGCAGGTGGTCCGTGGAAAGGCAAAATAAAATATAAAATAATATTTTTTACCTTCATTTTACCAGGAATCCCCATAAAAAAATAAAAAGTAAAAAGAATATGTAGGCCTATATTGATATAAAATTCAAATTAAATTGTCAGGTTATTGTGTGATTACTAAAATAGGCTAGTGGTGTTCGGCCGTGACGTTCAAGTTCAGTGCCGTTAGAACCACAACATGGATCGGTGGATAGCAACAGGTTCTCTGAAGAGGAAAGCGGCAGAGGCAAATATTTTGCCATTATATAAAATATTTGTCTGATTATAATTTCACCAACAGTAATTCTGGATTGCCTCCACCAAACAAGTAAATAGGAAATAAGCAAATCAGAACACTGCAAGCCAAAACAGCAGTATGCGCGCAAGCGTGAAACGCTAGTGTTTCTTCTTGCTGCGTATCTTTTACTGGGGTCTCCAACACGTTGCTCGATTGGAGGTAGCTCGTCAAGGGGCCGTTCACATATCGTGTCTTTTGCGCTCTCAAGTTCATTATTTCATGTAGGCGCGCGGCAAGTGCGCTCATAATTGATGTGACGCACTCATTTTTTTAGGCGCAGCGAGATGAAAACACCTCAACTATTCATAATGCAGCAAACGCACCGCAGTTCATGTGACAAAAACAAACAAATCAGCTTCATCCTTTCCGTAAACATTGAAAGCTCAGTCAATGAAGAATGTAAGAATGCACGTGCACCCAAACACTACGGGTGTTTTTCTCTTCTCCGTAAATAAATCTTGTAGCAGAGGTACAGCAAGCGTTTTTCGGTGGTGGAAATCTATTAGCTACTAAGCACAACTAAGTTGTGGAGAGCGTGCATAGCAACGACAGGTGGCACGGGAAAATCGGACCGAATTTTACTATTAGCTAATAATAAAAGATAAGCTAATGTGCATCGATGTAAATGTCAAGTAATTTATCTTTTTTTGGTCCGTGAAAATTCTTGATTACAAATAGTGGTCCACACACACAAAAAGTTTGAAAACCCCTGTAGTAGACTGTCAGTAGACTGTTAGCTTATGGTTAGGTGTTAGGGTTCGGGTTAGGAGAACAAGTTGACTTGTAGTTGCTTAGTTACTTAAAGTCAGTCAGTATAATGTCTGTTGGGGAACCAAAAAAATAAAGTGTTAGCAGATATTAAGCATACAGTCTACTAATACTCTAATGACAATTAGTTGACATGTAGCAGTAAAGTTACTTATAGTTAGTAGAATGTCTAAAGTGGACTATCAAAATAAAGTGTTACCCCGAGTTCTAATAAAAACTCTATATAAATATGGCTTGTATAAGTCTAATGTGAGAATTTCAAGGTATTTCATAATAATTAATGTGCTATGGTGTTAAGTTAAAGTTAATGTTGTCATGACAGCAGAGTTTGGCCAGGAATTTTTGTTAAGAGTTTGAATTATGTTCACAAATTGTAATATAGAGTGGTATTTGTGATTCATTATTCTACACATGCACCTCGTTTGTGCAGTATTGTAATGAGGACATATTTGAAAAGTATTCCCTCTGTCTTATCCTTTGCCCAAAGAATGAAATGGACGTATGTCTTATTCCCTCAGAGCATGCTAATATTTAATTATCTGGGAACAACAACTGTTGTGATTCATAGACATCTGGTTGTATAAATCGATTTTGCACAATTGCACCCTAATGTTTTGTTAGGTGTTAATGTAAAATGTTTAGTTCTCACGTTGTTCCAAACCTGTACGAATCTCTTTCTTCTGCTGAACACAAAATATATTTTGAAGTATGTTTGAAGATTTTACTAGTAATTTACTAGAAATTTTACTACATAATTGTTTCACTGTAGATGATACCACACTAATATTGTTAGAAAAAAGAGCAGTCAATGCCTATTGACTATATAATTAACATTTCTGCCAGTCCAAAAGTCATCCATCCATCCGTCCATCCATATGGAGTAAGTACTTTCTTTGTGTTCGTAATGTGTCAGCTAATGGATTAAGGTTAGTCTGTGGGTGCATCTGAGACTATAACTGTAGGTTCTGCGGATGTGCTGCTGTCAAAGAGCTGATTTTCCTCTCAGAGATCAGAAAAGTGCCTTTTCTAATCTGTCTATATGTGTTTTGTTATAGTTCTATGTAGTCTTAGTAATCTAAAAGAATAGCCGTCTTGTGTTGTTAAGCCTGCTCTAAGCAGGTTGAGGTTATGGAACAGTAATTTGCTCTGTATGAGCTTAAATCTGGGCTCTCTCACCTGTTTCCAACTTTAATTATTGTGTGCTACACGTCTGGGGAATAGTGAAAGGACTCTGTGCTGGTCTCCTCATTTTAATGGTATTAAAAGATGTCACGCTTATTTCCACATCAGTAATACCTGCTGGTAAGGGCTCTGGCTCTCGGAACTCTCTCTCCCCCCTCCCCTCTCTTTTTCTGAATGTGAATAAGTATATTAATTTTAATAGCGAATAAGAAACCTTTTTCCAATTGTTATTAACCTCTGAATTATTGCCTTGGCATGCTCTGTATTGTCGGTTACCCAAACCCCCCCATCCCACAATCTCAAGTCAGTTTTCAAAACTCTTTAAAATTACAATACATGATGACATACTGAAATTAAAAGCACCAGACTGCAGTTTTATTTATGACTGGTGTCTAATCACATCAAATGACCAAAGTAAGGGCTGCATTCAACATTAGACATAACATACTGCATCTCTACTTCTCCTTTCTGCAGCTCTGCCTGAAGTTATCTAGAGATGTTATAATGCAGGAGGATGGCTGTACTCTGCCTTCTGTTTTGATGAAGACACTTTTGGAAAAACAGCTGTGTACAATGTCTGATTGGTAAATGGAATGAATATGCATAGGCGTCCCCATCTGCGCTGTGTGATTGCTTTGTCTCAATGATAATATATGGCTGTAACACTCCATGAGCATGCTTTTAGCATCAGTCATTGTTACTCTGCCGGAGTATATAACTTAATTTGCCTCTCTGTCATGATGTTTTTTTTCTCATTAATTTATATTAGGGCTAACACTTTACTATAATATTATATTATATTATATTATTACCTAAGAAAGTACTGGTTAATATAAAGTAAATACATGGGGTTTGGTTTAGGGTTAGTACCTATTGTATTTACCATAAGAATGCATAAGAATGCAATGCAGTATGTTCATGCGGAACAAGACTAAATAAATGGATATATGTTTTACTTTTCTTTTTTCTCTTTTTTTCTTTTTTCATATATTTGACTTCCATTGTAAAGCACTCTTTGTAAGATCTGCTGTTTTCTGTAGTCTTATTGAAGTTCTATCTGGAAGAATCTTTCAGCACTATAAATGCCTTGGTTTCCTAAAAGCATTACCAAGTCAAAACAACCAACTGGAACTAACCCCCTTAAGAGAATTGTGACTTTTTTTCTCTTATCTGCTTTAAGCTCCATGCATATAGAATAACAAGCCTTAGGTACTGTGCACACCCCACCACGCACCGTCGGTTCCGCTACTATATCTATTCTATACTGTTTCTGTTTCCTGCCTTAAACTGAGGACTTAAGCAGTCATTTGCAATGGAAAAATAAGGGGAAAAAAATACGGTGTCATCTCATTAACCCTAGATATTTCCCCTGTGCTAACTAGATGGAGTGCATGTTCAAACTCAACTTTGACCCTGCTCATTACAATCGCTAATAAGCCAGTAAACCGGATTTCTGTGAAAACGGTCTTCTACACTGGTGACCTCCAAGTGTTTCAGCTGTTGCCTGTAATTCTCTTGCTGTATATTGCATAATGTGTTTCTTTGCAGTCAAGACCTGCATTTAATCCACACGCGCAGTCAGCTCATTTTATTTATTTATTTATTTATTATTATTATTAGAATATTGTTGACACTGTAGACTTTGAGTATCATCCTTAGGGCTTCCAAATGTGCTAAATAATGATATCTTCCAATTTGTAAGGAAATCAACAGTTCCCTTTCGTAGTCACTCCGAGTTACGTAGGATGACGACGAATGGGGGTTTCGCTTAGAACACCTATCGACTTCGAGTATTACAAAACAAGCCAATGGCGATGAAATGCCATGGGTCTGCGGAATTTGCATAGCGTATCCTATAAAAGGAGGACGCCGGCAACATGCAGGTATGTTTTCGCTTCGGAGCCAAGAATATTTCTTCACTCCACAATCATCTCTGACTTAGCTCTACGAGACGAGCTTCTCTCTCCGGTGTTGGTGTGACGGCGATCGGCAGCGAGCTCACAGTGCCTGCTGATCTGTACAGTGATCTGCCAGTGTGTGTGTGTCTCCCTGTGCGCTTCAACATCGCAGAGTTTTTTCTCCTCTCATAAAAGAGCTCGCACGTGGCACGTCTTTTTAAAGATGGCTCGCCCGTGCATTTCTGGTTGCAGCGGACTGGTATCGGACTCTGAAGGGCACGAGCGCTGTCTAGTGTGGTTGGGCTTTGATCATGCTTGAACAGCGCTCGTGGATGACTCATGTTCTCTCTGGGAACGTGATCATCGCGTCATATATAGGTCGAGACTCGGTGAACTCGCAAGAGTGAGAGTCCCCTCATCCACCACCCGATCTTCGGCTGGTGGCCAGGGTGACCTGAGGGTGTTGGTCTGGAACAGCCCCCCCTCTTTAATGACGGTGCCCACTAGCGAACTGATGATTCCACGAGTCTATCCTCGGGTGGCCCGTGTGTTTTCATTTGAAGCTACAGAGGATGATGCTGTGTTGTAGCAGCATCACTAGGTGGGCTTGATTCTTCTGGAAATGACGACTCGTCACAGCTGCCACCCTCTGGTGTGCATACGGCTGTGCCTGAGTCTGATCCGGAGATGACGGCCATGCTTTCCCGGGACGATTGGTTTTGGGTAAGGCCGCCGACGCATCCACGGCAAACCCCAATATCTTTCCTCCCGGACGTGCATGATGAGATCACGGGTCCTCTCGTCGGTCTCATCCGCCTTTCCTCCCCTCAGGGGCCGCTGCCCATGGGTACACTGGGGTCCCCCCGGTTGAACGCTCTGTTGCCATGCTACTATGTCCTCAGAGTGCTTCTCGGCGCTATCCTAAGCACCCGTCCAAAGCCTGTAGTTCTTTTCGTCTACACTAATCTGTGGCGAAATCCTATAGTGCCTCAGGACAGGCAGCTGCCTCACTGCATACCATGACCGTTCTGCTGGTCTACCTGACCCAGATGCTCATGGACATGCAGGAGGGCGGGACTGACCCGAGGCTCTTCAGTGAGCTGCGCGCCGCCACTGACCTTGCTCTCCGAGCAACGAAAGTGGCCGTACGCTCTCGGAGTCAGGTGATGTTCACCAGTCTGGGGCTGACGGGTCTGATGTGCACGATGTCGGGCGGACCTGTCTGCTCGACACCCCCATCTCCCAGGTCGGCCTCTTCGGCGGTGCGGTTGAGTGCTTCTGCCCAACAGTTCTCAACCCCCGTGAGCAGATTGAGGTTATTCTGCCCGACGGCCCCGCCGTCCGCTCAGATCCCTCAGTCTGCCCACCGCCGAAGGCTCCCTCCCACGGTTCCAACCCCGCCCGTTCACCGGGCCTGGCTCTGGAAGACCGTAGGGGGGATGCCACAGCTCTCTCCAGCCCCGCCACCTGCTAAACGCCGGTTAAGCAGCACTTTTGAGATGGGCTGCTCAGAGATGAGACTCAGTTCTTTCCAGGAGTTGGTAGCAGGCCCACTCCTTTCTCCGGTGGAGGGCTGGAGAAGAATCCTTATTCAGAAAGAACTGACTCTTTCGTCTCTGAGCATACAGAGTTCTCGGACGACACAGAGCGCCGCCCACAAGCCGTGCTCTCCTCGTCCCCCTCTGTCCCAGAGGCGGTTGACATAGAATGTTTAATATGGAGCCAATGCAGTGTTGACAGACCCGACTAATATGGTCATACTCACTGGTTCTGGTAAGAACTCTAGCGGCTGCGTTTTGGACCAGCTGTAATTTGTTAATTAAGCGTGCAGGGCAACCACCCGGTAGAGCATTACAATAATCTAGCCTTGAGGTCATGAACGCATGAACTAATTGTTCTGCATTTGTCAATGAGAGTATATGACGTAATTTAGATATATTTTTAAGATGGAAAAATGTGCTTTTACAGATACTAGACACGTGACTTTCAAATGAGAGATTGGTATCAAAGAGCACTCCCAGGTTCCTAACTGACGATGAAGACTTGACAGAGCAGCCATCAAGTGTTAAACAGTCATGTGAACAGTCATATCATATGACCTTAGCTCTCCTGGTTGAGCTGCACTGTATGGTGAGGGTTAATATAGACTGGCAACGCCGCTCTGTATGCCCTATATATGTGCTTTTGAACATATGCTGGCCCGCACTGCGGGCCGCCTGTTTCCCACTTATCTATGTTCCCCAATTAGACAGCTGGATGTTTTTCTTTTGGGTTTTCCTCCGTTGACTGAGTGTTTTGCCCATATAATCTGCTATAGAACTGAACTATATTCTTAGTTGAGTAGTGGAAAATGTGTTTGATGGGTCTAATCTGATACTTGGATTGGAACTTAGTCTAATATGAAGGGTTAAAAAAGAAATGATTGCTGCTATTAGACATCCTATTTGTTTTGTTTTGTTTCCTTTCCTTAAAATGGAAACATATTGAAATTGAGTGGTATGTAATGAGGCAAAAGGTGCTTTTTTTTGTCCATCAGTGACACACTTTTAGTTAAACTTGCATGAATGTCAGGCTGTAATACTGCCAATGGTTCTTGCAATTGAGCAAAGGTCGATAACATTATGGTCATTGTGTTCTTAAATGAAACTCCAGGCAATACATTTTCTGTGTTCTTTACTTGAATACAATTGAATAAAACCTAACTGATTTTTTTCTTAGATACAGCAATGTCTTATTTACTTGAGGAATTTAGCTTGTTACATTTGAGTCAATAAAAACTAATAACTTATTTTATGCACTGCACAGAAGTATTAACATATCAACATACCATTAACATATATTTACAACAGATTCATGTTGTTTTCTAATGAAATTCCACTTTTAGATATTTTATCTATACTAAACAGTAAAGCACAGTATGACTTGCTTGGCATGTTTCCGTATTTCATTTAGGTTCTTTTGCGTCTTGAAAGCAGAGAAAATTACAGTTCTTGGAATCTTTTCAAAATATGGAATGAGGCCATTTCCCAGGTGCCGACATAATGGAAGAGAATGGTCTTTGAGAGCCAACAGAACACACAAAAAGGATTGATGAGCCATGCTTAATATAATAGAATGACTAACCAGCATTGGTGAACACACACAGACCTAAACAGTTCTAGGGGGTTATGAAACGACTGACCTCAGGGGAGGTACATAAAGCCATCAATCCTCAATTAGGCTATATTGTGATGAGAAGATGTCCTTTGATTTAATAGGCCGAGTGGTGACAGTAGGTGGGCCGTCTCGTTGACTAGGGGAGTAGACGCTAACTGACTTTATGAAGTCATGCTTGAGGTAGTGGTTTTTAGGCCAGTATGTAATAGAATGCCTTATGGATATTGTCAAGCTATGCAAATTAACCTCTTCTCTCTATTTCTACTCTTGTGTTTTGCATGGACTTTATTGGAATGAGAGGAGAGGACTCTCTAACCGTTTTGTGTTTCCTTTGTGAGTAGTACATTTTAATGCAGTGCCGTGAGGTATATTAACAATTATGCAAATATATGGGGATATGTGATATGGGATATGGGATATGGGAATGCTGATTGCTTGGCCAGTGTTGGAGGAATAGAGGAAAGCTTTGTGGTGGCATGTCAAGATATCTTTATTATTGTTGTTGTTGTTGTTGTTATTATTAATTATCAATAAATACAAATACATTAAATAAATGAATACATTAAACAAATAAATAAATTAAAACTAAATTAATACAATTTAAAAAAATAATGATAATATGAACATGAATACTGTAAATTAAACTAATTAAAAATAAATACATAAAATTAGTTCAAATCAATTGTTGAAAATATAATATAATAATAATTATTATTATTAATATCTGAATTAATAAAAATAAATAATTATAAAATTAGTAATAATAATACCTTTTGTAATCTTTTTTTAATTTAGAAATTATTCAGATTGTATTCAATTTTATGCTCTCGCCTCATATACTTGGGATCACATACTGTAATAAAAATAACTGACGTTTGCAGACAGCACAATTAGCATTGATCTTTTATGCAACTAATCTCCATCAGGAGAGTCCCCTTGTAGGAAACTGAGGTTAAGCGTCTTGTTCAAGGGCACAGCAGTTGCACAGTTAATTTCTTTAACCACAAAACCACATTACCCTCACTCAACTTTGTTCACACCAACTTTAGATAAAAGTCACTTTACTTAGTAGTTAATATGAGTCCAGTGAGCCCGGTTCACTCAATGTGAGAAGTAAAATGAAGTGTTGTCATGGAAGGATGTGTTTGCATGCCCTTTAAGACGTCCTCTTCCATTAATTTCCTGAGCCAACACCTTTCCAGTCCACTTAATGTAGAGCTAATTCCACGACCTTAACATTGATTTGCAGTTCTCCTCCTTATCGGGTTAATCAATTTGTACTGGATGCTTCTGCAGATCAATATCAGCTTCAGATCCAATGTGGCATCTGCTAGTTATGGTGCACGCTCTGCATTTTTGATGCTAAGTGAATCTGTCAGTTTGACCAACTTCAAAAAGATATTAAGCTGTCAAGAAAGAATCTGACACTCGCAGGGGGATTTGTGAGGAGTTGCATGTGTGATTAATGGTGTTTAAGTGTTTTGCGCGATATAAGTTTTTTCTGTGTTTTGAATGTGTGGGTGTGTGTGTGGGTAAACAATATGTTAAGCTCAGTATAAAAGCAATTATGCCTATAGGGGAGTGCCCATAAACTATATGTAACCATGTGTGCGTAGGAGGGTGAACCAACTCTAGGGTAAGGCTATGCGATTCCTCCTTACAAGCACATTTAAATAGAATGTCATGAAATAGTTACATGTCGCCTATCAACAACCTACACATCCCAGCATAAACACTCTTGTTAAAGTGGTTAAAATGCGTGATTTTTACATGACAGCCGGTTCGAATAATAAATAAATAGCCTAATCTTTGCCTTACCTAATGCAGCAATCATATTTTTTTTTTCAAATTCTAAATGGATTATCGCCTAAAAAGTGTGCATAAAAGCGCTCCCTTAAAGGGAGTCCCTTTACAATCACTAAGCTGTGAATCATCTTAATTCATCGCAATCTCAAAGTTCTGCTAATCGATTATTCTGAATATGAATATCTTATTTAGCCAACATAATGTCTACACTTTTTGTTAGAAGTTAAATTATAACAAGAGGATTTGAGAGTTCAGATCTAAGCACTTGACATTTCTAACTTATACAATATTTTTTTAATTATAAAATAATTAAAATGATGTGTATATATATATATATATATATATATATATATATATATATATATATATATATATATTACTAGTCAACATTTGAAGTGGATCAAAACCTTTCATCAAAGTTATACATGTATTTGCACAATACCCGATCTTGTCTTAGGACAACTTTGATGACCTTTTTTGATCCACTTCAAATGTTGGCTACTGTATATCAATAACTGATATGGTACCAATTTATTATACAACCCTAAATGAGGATTCTTATCAGGACAGTTGTATCAACCTGATTCATGCAATATCATAATGTTCCTTTGTGTTTTACATTTTTCTAAATCCTTGTGTTAATTTCCAGGCTAAGATTACATTTTCAAGTCATCTCACTCAAAACGCTCAAAAGTGACTGTTGCTCACGACACACTAGCCTTTTATCAGCCTAGTGTCATGCAGAGAGTTTATACTTGATTATGTGTATAATTTCCTCACAACTGCAGCGTTGCCCTTGGCTGACATCCTCAAATTTGTCTTATTCCACTATTGTGCATTTTGAATACAGAGTTCTAATAATCACTGTTTCTATCCTTTGACTCCAAGATATGCCATGAATTCTAATGATCTTTCATCTCGGTTGGGGAGTGACCTGTAGTGCATTTTATCAGGGAGAGAAAAACAGACTACTTTTAATGCTGTCACCAGAACAGCAGGTGCACTATACGAATTGGGCATGTTGGCAGAATCTCCTTCTCTCAGTTCTCAAGTGACGTCCCTGTACAACATAAGAACACAGAGCCAGGTAATCTTTGATGCTGCAAACCGAGGAGGAAACCGAGGTCTGTCTTTTCGTTTGTCTCACGCGATAGGTAGTGGATCCTACCATTTGATCCGGATTGCGACGACTGCTCTAAATAATTCTCAAAGTGTAGCGTGCTGCAAAATGTCAGCTTTCTCGCCCTAGAAAACAATGTAGGTGAGCTGGGCTTTGTGTGGTGAGACAGCTTGTGATTCTAAAGTGGTAAAAAAGGAAGCAGGCTAGACTGCGGTATACGGGGTGTTTTAATAGTTTCTCTTGTATTAAAGTAGATTTTTGAAGGACTGTTCAGGAGTTTTCAGCTTTTTGTGAGCCCATAATAATCGCTTTAATAATATTTAAATGTTGACTGTGAAAGCGATAAAACTATGTATAAAAGCGATTTCAAACTATGCTTGATACATTTGTTTTAATAATGGAGTTCTGGGTTTAGAAATAATTTATTGAAACTTTAAATGTTTAAAATTATATTGGAAGGCAAGGTTACAAAACTGATTACTCTGTACTTTTTAAATAAATTAAAACAACCTTCATATTTGAGTGTTTTGCAAAGGTAGGCATATGTCTACCAGAATGGCAAGTCAGATAAAAAAAGAGGAAAATAATGAGGTTTTCACAGTGATACCACTGAAGAACAATTTTGGGTTCCTCCCTCGAAGAACTGTTCATGTTACAATTAATAAACACTATTTTTCACTATAAGGAACTTTTTGCGTGATTGAAAGTTCCATGGATGTTAAAGGTTCTTTATGTAGCCATACACTCTTTGAAGAAAAGGATCTATATAAAGCCTTAAAGGGTTCTGTCAGACGCTTCATATATAGGGGGAACAAATTTAATTTAAAACATTTCTTCTTCTATATAACTTTATTTGACATAAAGTGGTCTTTTAAAATTGATCATTTCCCCCCTAAGAGTGTAGATGCCAGTAAAGAACCTTTATTTTTAAGAGTGGATGAAGGGGTTTAGCTCAGACAGCTGAAAGGAAAAGCTTTTTTTTACAAGTACGATATTCCAACCGTATTTCTAAACAAATTTATACAAATTCGTACGATTTGTCTAAACCCCAGTTACTGGTAGGTTTTGGGTCGGGGTCAGGGGTAGGTCATTCGTACGAATTCATATGATTTGGGAAACTCGTAAAATCTGTACGATTTAGCAAAATTCGTATGAATTTGTACGAGTGAGGTCGTATGAATTTGTATGAATTCGCCACCTCGTAAAATACGTACGAATTGCCGTGAGATCGGTTTGGATATTCAGTGTGCTATTTCCATCATAAGGTCTTTCATGTACATATGCTGAGAATGTTTATACAGTAAGTATGTGTGCGCGAATGTGTGTATGCGCATCTCTATTGAATATTTCATTACACATGTCTTTTCTTATCTGTACCTTCTCAGTATGTTCCTCTGGGCCATTATGAGATGTGTGCACACCTATGTTGCTCTTCATGAATGTGCATGTGACAAAGCTCATCGGGATGCATGTATAGCAGGTGGAATGCAGCAGGCAGTGCTGGCATGCCCTCCAACTATCACCACAGAGAGGGATCACAGCACCCCATTCTCCAATGGGAATACCTCCAGCAAGGTGATTTAACAAGCCTCTGATACAACATGTATGCTGGTCAGAAGAATGACTAATTTTCACAGTCAAAGAGAACTTCAAGCTCCCTCCGGAGCAAAGAGAGGACCAAGCCTTGGGCGATAAGCCTAGTGGGAACGCAAACTGTCACACGAGACCCAGCCGACAATCCATCATTCCACGGGTTCACCCAAATTTAGCTTCTGACTAGAAGTCAAAAATACCCGCGTCACATTTTTAACCGGAGCTGTGAGCTGCCAGTTTTTCATGTAGAAGAAGTATTCTCATGTGATGCTTTTTGCGCTTTGTTTTTATAAAGTGAGACTCGGTGCCAGAGAATAGTTAAAATAATGGCACTTGACATTTGCAAAAGCTGGATGGTACCTGAAGGCCTAATGTCTATTATATTGTACTTAATCCAATTCGCCTCTATATATGCAGAAAATAGTAGAATGTCACTGTGGAGAGTTCACATGATGTATTGCCAAACTAATATAAACCACCACCATGTTATGTTATGATCCAAATAAACTGGAGGGTAGAATCCAAGATAACTCTCTTGAGGAAGTGAGCCTGGATCAGGGGCGGATCTACAGGGGGGCAAGGGGGGGGGCAGGTGCCCCCCCCACTCTAGAGCCTTGCCCCCCCAGCTGCCCCCCTAAATTTGATGATCCAAAAACTGTACTTTAAAAAACAACTCGAAAGCTTTCTCAAAACAGTGAACTAAACGATACATTTACCAAAATTGAACAATTTAATTTTTATTAAAGCCCCTCCCCCTACCCCTAAAATACTTAGTACGTCCCTGATTCAAACGTGCAGAGCGGGGTTCGCTCAGTCTGGCTCTCACACACGCACACACAGCGAGTCTGCTGCGGTGCGGTGGCCCTGCAACCCGACTGGAGAGACTGAGCTGCCCCAGAGATTCTGAAGGTGAAGTGAGTTTCCCCAGGTGTAGTAAAACACACGTTTAACTTAGTTGCATTTTTAATGAATGCAGTGTATGCTAAAGACAATCCAGCATCAGCAAAAACAGCGAGTCTATTACATTAGCCAAAATCAGCGGTCAAATCGCTCCCTCGTGATTTGTAAGAGCACTCTTCCCTTTGATTAGCCTATTTTAGATTTTTGTAAAGACCTACAGCTTAATAAAAAATATAAATTAACGTTTACTGATGGTCGCCGTTACGTTACAACACACAATACAGTGCCAGTTAGGAGATCGATCATTTGATTAGCTAAGCAAATCCAATTCCTCTCAGATATCACAGCAATGAAACCTTAGGTTACAACTGGGGAAATAACAAATACAATTAGGATTATTATATTAAGTAGTCTAAACATAACTGGTGTGTGTGCATGTGATAAATCTTTCTGATTTTATATTTGTTATATAGGCTATTATTAGCTACATGGACCTACAGTGTAATGTAATACAAGGTAGGGGTGGAAAGGTACATGTAGCCTATTCGTATTGGTACTGGCGTTCGGTGCACGAATTTACACGTAGAATACACGGTATAAAAATAAATAAAACTTACATTAAAACAATAAATAAAACAATTCGCGTTTGGTATTGACGCAGTATATTGAACAGACTGCGATGTCAATATTGCAATGCTGAACTGTGTGTGTACACGCGCGAGAGAGGGAGAAGCGCGGGCGCGATCGAACTGTGTGAGAGAGAGAGAGAGAGAGAGAGAGAGAGAGAGAGAGAGAGAGAGAGAGAGAGAGAGAGAGAGAGAGAGAGAGAGAGAGAGAGAGAGAGAGAGAGAGAGAGAGAGAGAGAGAGAGAGAGAGAGAGAGAGAGAGAGAGAGAGAGAGAGAGAGAGAGAGAGAGAGAGAGAGAGAGAGAGAGAGAGAGAGAGAGAGAGAGAGAGAGAGAGAGAGAGAGAGAGAGAGAGAGAGAGAGAGAGAGAGAGAGAGAGAGAGAGAGAGAGAGAGAGAGAGAGAGAGAGAGAGAGAGATGCGGGCGCGATCGAACTGTGTGTGTGTGAGAGAGAGAGAGAGAGGGAGAGGGAGAGAGAGACAGGTGCGGGCGCGATCGAACTGTGTATGTGTGTGTGTGTGAGAGAGAGAGAGAGGCGCGGGCGCGATAGAACAGTGGAAACAAAAACATACTCCGTAAACATATAATTCAAACTGCAAAGTGTTTACATATATTTGTGTACACTCGCAATAAAACACAACATTGTGCTTTTGTCACACTCTCTTGTCAAACTGTAATCTACAACTGTCACCCAACCAAAATCGCACACACACACACACACACAGTTTTACTTTTAATTTACACATTCTACATTGATTAAAAAACGAAAATCAAATGTGTTTTTTAATGGTAGCCTAGTATTATTTTATACAGAAATCAATTATTTATAATTCAGATGAGAATAAAGTTAGGGTTTATTAAAATTAAGAAAAACAAATATATTGATCTGAAATATGGCAAATTAATTTTAAATTCATTCAAACATACCAAACATATCGCAAGGTCTTTGTCTTTTTATTAATTTAATTAATAAACTAATTAAATTATATAAAACTATTGTCAGTGCACTACAAATAAACTGGTTCTAGGCCTTTATTAATAAAACTTATTTAACAAATACAAGGCTTTAGACATTTATAAAAATGCCTTCTGCATTTTTGTTTTGCTTTTCACTCCATTGTACCGAAATCGTACCGAACCGTGATGTCTGAACCGAGGTATGAACCGAATCGTGACTTCTGTGTACCGTTCCACCCCTAATACAAGGATAACCAGAGGTTTTCACATATTGACTTTTGCAGGCTAGAGTAGTTGAAGAAAGTAGCTGGAGCTTAACCATTAAGGCTAAAAGTCCTTGGACACAATTATTGTACTTTTTTAAAATATTTTCATTTTGCTTGTTATAATTTTACTTTTTAAAAGATGCACGGTTTTGTTTTGTTTGAAAACAAAACAATGTAAATGTTTTGTAAAATTTACAAAACGTAAAATTTTCTAGATCCGCCACTGGCCTGGATGCATGGAATACTTAAAGCAACAGTTCCTCAAAAATAGTAATAATAATAAAAAAAATCTATGATTTTAACACTGCATCAATATTATTCCAAACCCATTAGTTGTGTTTTAAGCCTAAAAATGACTAAACCAAATTATCATGCAATTTATGTGCTTGTATTTAGAGTCTTCTGAAGTCGTAAAAGTCGTACCGAAATAAGGAATTATTTACTAAAAGTCTTACTCAAGTTGTCATCCATCCATCCATCCCACACTATTTTGCATAAAGATGATGAATGATCTCAAATTTGGGCTCAGAGGAATATATGTAGGATAGAGCTCTCTTGATACAGTCCAGGTTTAATGATAATATAGCAAATTATGCTCTTGAGACATTTCATTAATTTGCTTAATTGCTATTTGCTAATTGGTTAATGCTTAATTTGCATTGTTTATTCTATAATGATGGAGTTGCACCTTTTTTCCAAACCAGTACACAGATCGTTCTTTATTGAGTAATAACTTATACATTGCAGGTGTTTAGAATAATGCATTGCTGCATTCACCATGTTGCTATTTCCTTTGTTTGTTTTAAAACATTTTTTTTATACACTCACCTAAAGAATTATTAGGAACACCATACTAATACTGTGTTTGACCCCCTTTCGCCTTCAGAACTACCTTAATTCTATGTGGCATTGATTCAACAAGGTGCTGTAAGAAATGAAGAAAGAAATTCATTAGAAATGTTGGCCCAAATTGATAGGATATCATATTGCAGTTGATGGAGATTTGTGGGATGCACATCCAGGGCACGAAGCTCCCGTTCCACCACATCCCAAAGATGCTCTATTGGGTTGAGATCTGGTGACTGTGGGGGCCATCTTAGTACAGTGAACTCATTGTCATGTTCAAGACACCAATTTGAAATGATTTGAGCTTTGTGACATGGTGCATTATCCTGCTGGAAGTAGCCATCAGAGGATATAAAGGGATGGACATGGTCAGAAACAATGCTCAGGTAGGCCGTGGCATTTAAACGATGCCCTAAAGCTTGCCAAGAAAACATCCCCCACACCATTACACCACCACCACCAGCCTGCACAGTGGTAACAAGGCATGAGGGATCCATGTTCTCATTCTGTTTACGCCAAATTCTGACTCTACCATCTGAATGTCTCAACAGATATCGAGACTCATCAGACCAGGCAACATTTTTCCAGTCTTCAACTGTCCATTTTTGGTGAGCTCTTGCAAATTGTAGCCTCTTTTTCCTATATGTAGTGCCGCACGCTCAAAATTGCTTAAATCACCTTTCTTTCCATTCTGACATTCAGTTTGGAGTTCAGAGGATTGTCTTAACCAGGACCACACCCCTAAATGCATTGAAGCAACTGTCATGTGATTGGTTAATTAGGTAATTACATTAATGATAAATTGAACAGGTGTTCCTAATAATCCTTTAGGTGAGTGTATATATCTATGACGTAGTAACATTTTACATGAGTTTTGTTTAAAAAGTACAATTTTACCAACCATTTTCTTGGTTCCTGAAACATTTGCTGAATCTTTTATTAATATTTTCTTTTTGTTAACTTATTTTTATAAACCACTGGTGGCATACTTTGGTCATCCCAGTATTTTGTGCTTACTCCATCATGAATATTGTAATTTCTGACATCCTCATTTGTGTATTTTTTGCAATCCTATAAGATCATTACAAATCACACTGTATGACATGGATCTAATAAACTTGGATATGATGTGTGTACTGTTGACTGTACGATGATGAAACCTATTGAATCTTAGGCTACGACGCAAGTTAATATAGAAGAACAAAACATCATCAGCATGCGCTAGTGGTAAACAAATAGAGCAAGATGAAGCAATTGTGTTTTTTTATGTGTGCTGAAAAAAAGAGGACAAAGCGATTGAGGAGAATATGTACGGGGTCATCATGGCTAGAGAAAAGAGGCAAACTTGGCATGCCAATTTGCAAATGGAGCTTGAAAGTTTCCCTTTGCATATTGGCTAGTATAATATATATATATATATATATATATATATATATATATATATATATATATATATATATATATATATATATATATATATATATATATATAAAATTGGCTAATATATATATATATATATACAGGTCCTTCTCAAAAAATTAGCATATTGTGATAAATTTCATTATTTTCCATAAAGTAATGATAAAAATTAAACTTTCATATATTTTAGATTCATTGCACACCAACTGAAATATTTCAGGTCTTTTATTGTTTTAATACTGATGATTTTGGCATACATTTTTGGCAAAATTCCTATCTCAAAAAATTAGCATATCATGAAAAGGGTCTCTAAACGAGCTATTAACCTAATCATCTGAATCAACTAATTAACTCTAAACACCTGCAAAACATTCCTGAGGCTTTTAAAATCTCCCAGCCTGTTTCATTACTCAAAACCGCAATCATGGGTAAGACTGCCGACCTGACTGCTGTCCAGAAGGCCATCATGACACCCTCAAGCAAGAGGGTAAGACACAGAAAGAAATTTCTGAACAAATAGGCTGTTCCCAGAGTGCTGTATCAAGGCACCTCAGTGGGAAGGAAAAAGTGTGGCAAAAAACGCTGCACAACGAGAAGAGGTGACCGGACCCTGAGGAAGATTGTGGAGAAGGACCGATTCCAGACCTTGGGGGACCTGCGGAAGCAGTGGACTGAGTCTGGAGTAGAAACATCCAGAGCCACCGTGCACAGGCGTGTGCAGGAAATGGGCTACAGGTGCCGCATTCCCCAGGTCAAGCCACTTTTGAACCAGAAACAGCGGCAGAAGCGCCTGACCTGGGCTACAGAGAAGCAGCACTGGATTACCCACAGTCAGTGATGGTCTGGGGTGCCATGTAGGCTGCTGGTGTTGGTCCACTGTGTTTTATCGAGGGCAGGGTCAATGCAGCTAGCTATCAGGAGATTTTGGAGCACTTCATGCTTCCATCTGCTGAAAAGCTTTATGGAGATGAAGATTTCATTTTTCAGCACGACCTGGCACCTGCTCACAGTGCCAAAACCACTGGTAAATGGTTTACTGACCATGGTATTACTGTGATTTGAGTAATGAAACAGGCTGGGAGTTTTTAAAAGCCTCAGGAATCTTTTGCAGGTGTTTAGAGTTAATTAGTTGATTCAGATGATTAGGTTAATAGCTCGTTTAGAGACCCTTTTCATGATATGCTAATTTTTTGAGATAGGAATTTTGGGTTTTCATGAGCTGTATGCCAAAATCATCAGTATTAAAACAATAAAAGACCTGAAATATTTCAGTTGGTGTGCAATGAATCTAAAATATATGAAAGTTTAATTTGTATCATTACATTATGGAAAATAATAAACTTTATCACAATATGCTAATTTTTTGAGAAGGACCTGTATATATATAAACATCTCAAAAACTGCTTTTTACCATCTGAGAAATGTTGCTGGACTTAGACCTTTTCTCTCTTTTGCAGACAAAAAAAGGCTTATACATGCCGTTATTACAACCAGGTTAGATTATTGTAATGCCTTGTTCTCTGGCCTTCCAGCTAAATCTCTCAGAAGGCTACAGTATATTCAAAATTCTGCCGCCCGTGTGCTCACTCGTACTTCTCCTCGTGAACACATTACACCAGTGCTTTCACAGTTGCACTGGCTTCCTATAAACGTGAGAATTGATTTTAAAATTATTATTTTAACTTACAAGGCACTACATGGGACTCCTCCAGAGTATCTTTGTGAACCCATTAGCCCCTATACTCCATCACGTTCTCTCCGTTCTGCCAATTATCTTTTGCTACATCAGCCTTCATGTAAGTTCAAGACTATAGGGGGAGCCTTTTCATATAAAGCCCTGAAGATATTGAATGTGCTTCCTCTTAGCCTCAGAAATGCACCAATGTTGGAACATTTTAAAAAGTTGATTAAGACACATTTATTTAAGACTGTTTTTTAATTGTTGTATTGCTTTGCTGTTTTTGTGTCTTTTACTGTTGCACTTTGGGTTTAAGAAAAGCACATTTAGAAAAAAATATATATTATTATTATTTATTATTAGTAAGTAGGCGTAGGCTGTATGTATATATACACATTGTACGATTTCAGGCTGTCCCAGACAAAAGATGACCAATATGTATATTTAAATTTGGTGATGTTGCGTATAACTATGAATTTAGCCAGGGCACTAGGGGAGCAAAGTTTGTTGGCATGGGCATTCCTCACTTAGAAGCACCCCTGGTTCCAGAGAGATTCAGATTCACTTTATTAGCCATTTGCAGTATAAAACAACATTGGAAAAAAATATGCAAGAAGCTCAGGATGCAATGTCAACACATAAAAGGACATAACATAAAACAAACAAGCAAGTGCCACATACAACTCAATAATAAAACACTGTACAATAAAATCCATACATAAATAAATTTAAAGTGCCTAATTTAAAGTACTTTGTTTAAAGTGATCACAGCTTGGGGAATGAAACTGTTTAAATGGCGATCAGTAGTACATTTGACAGAGCGATACCTTCTCCCTGAGGGAAGCATCTCAAAGAAGGCCCCTGCAGGATGGCCTGAAGCATCATTAACAAGTTTTAAAGCTCGATTCAAAAGTCAAACTACGATTTCAGGCTGCCCCAGACAAAAGATGATCAATATGTATATTTAAAGTTGGTGATGTTGCGTATAACTATGAATTTATCCAGGGCACTAGGGGAGCAAAGTTTGTTGGCATGGGGATTCCTCACTTAGAAGCACCCCTGGTTCCAGAGAGAGCTGGTCCTGGTCATGATTACAGAGATGAAGCTAAAGGATACAAAAACAAAGTGTGCCCTACTTCTCCAGCTAGCATTGGTGGAATTAATGATTAAATATATGAGTAATTGCCACTGGTAAGACAAATATGTTGGGTGTCCGTGTTTCTAGCCTTCGCCAGAGGCCCTGCTTATTGACTCTTTATTAAAAGTTCACTTTTCGTATCTCCTTGAACATCCTTTTATTTTCTCCCCTGAACATATCCACACTGTTAAACCGACCTATTCAAACACATCAACATTTGTTTTTGCAAAACTATCCTGGCTAGCCTATAGTCGGCATTGAACTTTTTTTCTTCAGTACCTTTTGTACAAGACCCCAATAATAATGAAATGTGTAATATGAATAAGATATTGTAGGATAAGATTCTGCTAAGTTTGTTAATGAAGAAACAACATGCTCCTTTATAATGCAGGTAAGATATTATTTTATAAGAACTTCTACAGAATTGTAATAAAATAATATTAAATAAAAAGGTGTGTTTAGTGGATTTTCCTCATTGTAAGTGCAGTAGCTCAGTATATTGTATTATTTATGTTTCTATTAGAGTCTACTTTCATTCAAAAACTGAAGAAACCTGGCATGTTTTTTATTGCCCTTTGAAAAGTACTTTGCAGTCATCTTGGTGACAAGCTAATGCATGTGAGATCACACATCAATGCTTTTCATAATTTGTCAAATGTTAGTGTGTGCATTTCACTAACTGCTGTAACATTTTTTTTGTGATGTCACTACTCTTTTTCTTCATATTGCACGCCAATCTGCCAAAGGTTCAGCAATAAATGGCATATACAGTGAGCATTTTGAGTGTTTCTCTTTTTTTTTATACATAGAAAAATGAATTCTCCCTACTTGCATTTTTCTCAGGTTATGAATAAAAAGCTTATCCTGCTTTTTGGGAGACCAGCCAAGCAAAAAAATAAATAAAATAAATTGTGTATGGATGGCCTGGAAGCAAATAAGGTTCTTCTATTTATGGCTTTTGAAGCTGACCAAAATTATTATTATTTTAATGTGTTGTCTGAATGGACTTTTTTAATTATTTATTTTTATGTTTGCTATTTTTGGAAAGCACTTTGCTAACTTGACATTTGCATTGCATTGACAAGGTACTTAAAGGGATAGTTCACCCAAAAATGAAAATTCTGTCAGTATTTACTCACCCTCATGTTGATCGACCCCGTAAGACCTTCGTTCATCTTCAGAACACGAATTAAGATATTTTTGATTAAATCTGAGAGCTGGATCACTCCTCTATAGGCTTCTTAAGGGATTGACACTTGTTCCCCGAAAAGTTATTAAAGACATCGTTAAAATAGTCCAAGTGACTACAGTGGCTCAATACTAAGTTTATCAAACGACGAGAGTACTTTTTGTGCGAAAAAAAATAAAAAAATAACGACTTTATTTCAACTATTCATTTCCTTCTCTGTGGGGCTCGAATCAGTTCGCTAGTGTAATAGCGTAAGCTTTTGTTGTTGTACGTCACACGCATTACCACTAATGATCAAATAATCACACATAATCACACTACGTTAACTGACTAGAGGCCCACAGAGAAGGAAATGAATATTTGAAATAAAGTCATTATTTTTGTTTGTTTTTGCACACAAAAGTACTGTCGTCACTTGATAAACTTAAGATTGAGCCACTGTAGTCACTTGGACTATTTTAACTAGGGGTGGCACGATCCGCCTTTTTTGCCTCCGATACCGATTCCGATACCTGGGACTCAGTATTGGCCGATACCGATCCGATCCAATACTAAAATAATAATTAAAAAAACAGTGCCAAATTACCTAATAAACTGTATCTGTATGCCTCACTGTGAGGAAGAGACTGGGATTATTCTTTTGTTAAAGGCATCAAAGCTTGACTTAAACATTATTTTCCTTACTTTGTAAAACAATACAGACACAATATATACATATATATAATTAAAAGACATTAATTTTAAAATTTTAAGCGCAACTTTTTAATGAAGCAGCAACATATGATACATAGATTGGACAGAACAACTAAGGCTATCAATAAACTGCTATTGCGCAAAAGTATTGTAATATGAAAGGCTCCAATTCAGACCGGCACGAAACCTTATGCGCATCCCGTGCGCAGAATGATGCGCTCGAAGCAACATGAGTCACGGCGCGTACCGCGTTGCATTGAAAAGTTCAAAGCACAAAAGTGAGATATACATATATTTCTTTATTTATTCATTAGTTTGAGCCTTTTAACAGTTTTAAATTTCAGTTAATGTGCGCGTGAAGAGCAATTATATCGCTCTCTACTCCAGTGTTGTGATCACTGAGCAGTTGTGTTGTGATCTAACAGACACCCGTTTGAAAGTAACATGTGAAACTCCAGCACGTTAAAGTCCTTTTATGCAAACCATAGACCTTTATCTACATATCTACAGTATAATAATAGGAACAGTGACTCATCTTGGAGAGCGTTTCATCGTGTTGACTGTTTTACCCGAGCGCGATGCCCTGTTTGAATGCTGAGAATGATTGACAGCCGCAGCGGAGGGAAGCACTTAGGTGAAGATTAATTTAACGATTTAAATCTGTACCTCACATTAAACTATATGTAATGGCTTCAGAAATCTTGGAATACAGTACACGAAAACATATAGTGCTTTATAATGTTTTTGTGCCTTTTGTGTTGTATAACAATAACATACGTAGGCTATACAATATCGGATCGGATTTGGATGGTCTCGTCTGGCGATAACCGATCCGGCAAATATTGGTAGTATCGGAGCAATACCGATACTGAGTATCGGATCGGCGCACCCCTAATTTTAACGATGTCTTTAATAACTTTTCGGGGCTGGCAAGTTTCAATCCATTAGAAGCCTATAGAGGAGTGATCCAGCTCAAATTTAATAAAACATCTTAATTCGTGTTCCAAAGGTGAACGAAGGTCTTACGGGGTTGGAACAAAATGAGGGTGAGCAAATACTGACAGAATTTTCATTTTTGGGTGAACTATCCCTTTAAATGGCTGGCATGAAATTCTGAGGATGGATAGATAGATAGATAGATAGATAGATAGATAGATAGATAGATAGATAGATAGATAGATATAAATTGGCATTTCACTCAATTAGTGTTGTGGAAGGTTTAAAGTGTAGCTCCCCTTACTGAATCAGAATTTAAGATTATTAAGAAACGGACAGAGGTCACCATGACTTATCTCTCGCTTCAGGCCACATTTTCTTTCTAGCCTTCCTGTTTTGAAGTGAGAGGAGGAATGTGCAGGACACCGTTTGATCAAAGCAAGAGTAGAATAATTTGGGCCTTCGGGACTTTGTGAGTTATCTTAGCCACCTCAACTCCAGACAGCATAACAACAACAGCAAGAAGGCCTTCAAAATAGCCACATCCTCCTATATCCAAACATCTCACAAGTCTTAAAGGAATAGTTCACCCACAAAATGAATCATTGTTGACCTTCATGTAATTTCAAATCCACATGAATACTTTCTTCTTCTGGATTACAAAAGGTACATTTTGAAATATTGTATTAGGCTTGATACGCTTTTCAATATTGGGAAAAATTATGAGATACCATTTATTCTTTAATTATTTTTAAGTTCACCTTTTATGTTCCACAGAATAGAGTCATGAGGATTTGGAACAACTATTCAACTGAAACTGTTGTATTGTCAGTGCTCATCTATAGAAGTTATAGGCCAGGGGTAGGCAAGTTCGGTCCTAGAGAGCCGCTGTCCTGCAGAATTTAGTTCCAACCCTAATCAAACACACCTGAACAAGCTAACCAATGTCTTCAGAATATTGTCTTTTAATATACGGTGTCTATGACAAGTTAGTTTGCTCCCAATGGAGTCTCATTTCCAGTTCTTGGATGCGTTCTTGACAACCACTAATTGAAGAATATTGATTGCAAGTCAACAATAGGCCCTCTGTGAGTGTGGGATGTAACATCTCTTTCAGATAAGCTGATAGCACTGTGCTTTATCTGTTTGACGTTTAATAGTGATTCATCCGGAACACTTCAATGAATTCACCAACCTCTCCAACTTAAAATAGAGCATCATACTGTAGTTTAACTTTTGTGTTATGAGCTTCTTTCTCTACCTTCCTCTATATGTATGTTAATTAGAGCTAGGTTGTTTTGAGTAAATGGGTTGTACTCAGGCACTTTAGGCCTCATCATCGCCTTGCTCCCCTTGCGGCTGGTTTCATTATACTGTATATTCAGCAAAAAAAGAAACGTCCTCTCACATTCAACTGCTTTTATTTTCAGCAAATGTCTTTACATGTGCAAATATTTGTATTATACGGTGGCCGAGAGAGCTCAACACATTGCAACTGAAGAAAACACATGCGAATAGAAAAACACCCGCAAATTAAGAAAACATCTTCATCAGTTTTACAACACATGGGTGCTCCAAATACTCACAGCACAACCAAATACAGAAATGCACTGCAAATAGAACAGAACACAACAGAAATGTTTCCAGGGGACCCCAATAATAGACGAACCCGACTGGGACATGCTTATAGCTCAAAATCTACTCTTTTTTTTTTTTGCAAAACATAGATGACATTTTTATGACGTATAACTTTGTATAGCCTACAATATGTTCTATGTAATCAGAATACAAAGGAGAAAAGAAGAGTTAACAATGAGCTTAAAACTAAAAAAAAAACATGCAACAGTTATGTTAACAGCAATAATAAGACATTTCTGTCGTAAAAACAGTTATTCAGCTGATGGACACTGTGCTGCGTTGTCATGGGAACATCCTAGGTAAAAATAATGAGGAAATTATGTTGTTTTGCGTTGCTCCCTTCACCAAGTGCGTTCCAAACTGCTACATAATGCCACAATTTACTCCAAAGTCACCACTTCAAGGGCTCTACTTTTCAAAGGGAGTAGGGCATAGGGATGCTCTCGAGCAGTAAGCACGTCCCAGCCAGGTTTGTCACTTGTTGGGGTCCTCTGGAAATATTTCCATTGTGTTCTGTTCTATTTGCAGCACATTTCTGTATTTGGTTGAGTTATGAACTTTTGTGGCGCATTTCTCTATTTGGTTGTGTTGTGAACGTTTGCCGCGTGTTTCTGTATTTTGTTGTGTTGTAAGTATTTGGAGCACACATGTGTTGTTAAAATGATGAAGATTTTTGCTTAGTTTTCGGGTGTTTTTCTATTTGCATGTGTTTTATTCAGTTGCAGTGCGTTGAGCTCTCTCGGCCATCCTAGTATTAAGATAAAAAGTTCAACAACCAAGACATAAACTTTTGATGAACATAAATGGAATAAGTAGTCCCTGTTTAGGTCAACATCAAAATTTGCAGTGAGTATCTTGTGTGGCCACCAGCTGCTTTAAGTACAGTGCATCTCATACTCATGGACTGACCCATATTTGCCCATCATTTATGTGAGATGTTACTCCACATGTTACTCCAATGCGACTTTCATGAAGTAAAATAACTAAAAACCGTCCTTCCACTGAAAAAAAAAAATAGTCCCTGACCATGAACAGCAACAGAAGTTACATTATTTCACTATTAGATGGCGGTAAAGACTGTCTTTATGAGTGAGTCAATCAGTAAAGACTTTTATATTAAAAGGACTGAAACGTGTTGTGAACAAGGAGGAGCAAGACACAACTGATAAATGCATTACGTAGCATTGTCAGAGTCAGGGAACAGTGAACCCCCTTAAAAATTAAAAGAACAAGATATTGCAGTGGACATTCAAACAGAATGTCTCTCAATCTCTCTCTCTCTCAATCTCTCTCTCTCACACAATACTATAAATAATACTGTAAGCTTCAATGAACAATACCAATGAGAACAAACATATTTTTATGTTTCTAAGGGTGTTGTGTAGTGATGCATTGATTCGTTGGGTGAAGCGGTCATAGCCGTGTTTTATCGTGAAATAAACACAACTATTGACCAATCAGAATCAAGGACTAACCATTTTATAAATATATATATATACATTAGGGGTGTAACGGTTTGCAAACATGACGGTTTGGTACGTGCCTTGGTTTTGAAGTTGCGTTTTGGTATGGGTAACTGCAGCAATTGGTCCATACTTATTTATTGGTTAAGTTGTCATCCCATTCAAAAACAATTTTTTTGTGACTAAATACACCAGAAGAAATCAAGCCACAAAAAGTCTTTATCAGTATTTGAGACTATTTTTCCCCCAGTCAGTACTCCAGGTCTCATCCTTAGTGTTTATGCTTCCGATGGAGCAAACGTTCCCATATATGGAGCATCACACGAGGGGGTAAAGCCTGAGACTCCCTGTTGGTCCGTTGGTGAAAGGGCTTACAGTATGTGTTAGCAGATCAAAGCCCTGGCGGTGTTACCCCCTCCTGCGCCATCTCACTCCTCCACACCTTCTCAGTCGTCCACCCTCACAAAGAAAACACAGACCTATGATCCCAGCCTGTTCTACCCAGGCATTGATTCACCAGGCACAGGATTCTTATTTTCTTTCCATGCACGGCAAGGTGGCTTTGAACTCCGGTGTTGTGGAGAGAAAACCATTCAGCTTTGCATGGAAGAAGCTAAAATCCAATAACTGCCTGTCTTCTCACTCTCCCTGTGGTATCAGAAACATCATAAATACTTAAATTAAGTTCTAGATTTAGCCAGTACATATGTACACAAGTTTGCTTTAGCTTACAGATGAATTACCTTTTGTTATATAAGAGCAAATGGCCTCATGTGGCGGCTCTTGGGTCACCGTGGGGCTGAGTTCACATTTTCCATTGTCGTGCTGTGCAGCAAAGCATGTGCTTTGTTTACCTGGATGATTGATTTCAAGTGGAGTTATTTACTGAGTTTTGTGAGAACAGGACAACAGCTCTTGTATCTCTCAAACCCATAGGTCATGTTACAGTCATGGCTGGTGTTTAATATACTGTCCGGTTGCTTGGCCCTTGTGAAAATCCTAGCCCATCCTATACCCTCATTTATCATACTTGGTAGGGATCCATGCATTTTTAAGTCTGGCTGCCAATGCCCAATCAGTCACATGTAGTCACATAATAGCTGTTTCAGAGAATTTTTCCATATATCTTAAATGAGATTTTGGAAATGTAAAATAAGGTTATTGATATCCCCATCTTTGTATTTTGAACTGTCCCTTGAATGCTGGGAATATTTAGGGTATATTTATAAAGGTATCCTATATACATGGCTTCAGAGGAAAAATCATATTTAAGTGTGGCTGCCATGGCACAGGGTGGCAGAATGACCCGAACAGTCATATTTTTCAAGTAATATTTTAGTGAACATTTCCATATTTTTTTAATTTTTTTATTTAATCTTTCTTTAACCAGGAAAGTCGCATTGAGGTTAAAAACCTCTTTTTCAAGGGAGTCCTGGCCAAGAGGCAGCAAAAACACAATCAATTACATTTATATACCATATATATCTGAAATGAAATTTTAGAAATGTAGAAAAGGTTTACTGATATCTCCATTGTTGTACTTTATCAAATAACCCTTAGCAGTTGCAATAAATTCACTGACTCAACTGATTCATTTAAAAATATCAGGCTCAAATTAAGATTACATATGAGACATTGGTATTTATCTCAAACACAAAGGTGAGCTAAAAAACATGTCAATATGTCAGTGTTCCTCACAGAAATCAGAGGACATGGAATACAGAACATGCGACTTACTAACGTTTGTGATTTATTTTATTAGCCTTTTTTTCATTTTGGATCTTTTAATTCAAATATTCAAAATGATACATTTTCAACAGAGGCAAGAAAGTGAGGAATGATGAGTGACTTTGGGGTAATTTGAACGGGTTATCCATTTATAAAATGTTATGTATCCTAGATTCAAAGCTTCAGAAGCTGAATCATTATTAAGTCTGGATGCTATGCCCGATATGTCACATTTTTCACGTAATAACTTTTCCATTTATCCAAAATGAGATTTTGGAAATGTAAAATAGGGTTATTGATATCCCGATCTTTGTACTTACCTGCTTTTTTACGGCCACCCTGTCTCCCCTGGCTAGTTCTACTCAGTGCGGTTATTTAAAGCCTGATTGGTTGCTAAAGTGACCCATTGCTCAGGTGACTGCTCTCTGGCTTGTTCTGAGATTTACAGATTCATGTGAGCCAAAGCTCTCTTTCCTGTCTCACTACACACACACACACACACACACACACACACACACACACACACACACACACACACACACACACACACACACACACACACACACACACACACACACACACAGCATATTTGGAGGGAGAAGAGATCCTGCACACATTCTTTGTCATACATCAGACACACTTGTGTGTGCTCACCATTTATTTTTCTGTAATATCCACACACACAGCGCATACACAGCAAAAGCATTCTTGGATACACACAGGATCTATTATGCACCTGTTTTCAGCCCATCTCCTCTCACTATCTCTCTCTACCTCACACAGATTCACTCTCTCTCACTTTCACAGCCAGAGTCACACATTAGGCTGTATTCACTGGCCAGTCTGACAGCTGAGCTCTTTGATGCAGAAAGAGAAGAGTGTATCTCTAAGGTAATATTGCACTCTGTTGCCAAAAGGGGGAAAAAGAGAATGGTTTTGGACATCCAAACTTAATCGTTTTCACACCAGATGAAGGTCAGCTTTGAGGACAGAGATGATAGGTATTTTGTGTGTAGCGTGAAAGTGTCAGTTGGTCATTTTGTGAATCTGAAACGCTGTGATCCTCAAACTGCAAAAGCGTCTTATATTTGTCTCGCTTCGATGTCAAGTACGTACCATATGCAGTTATTCAACTCGGGGTGGGGGATGGAAATAAAGCAGCATACTGGCCTATACAGGGTATACAAAATAAACAAGCAATACACCTGGTTAGATAACTTTATTTTGATGATTTTATTTTGATGGTCTCTCAACAAACATTCTACTGACCAAGTAACTTTTATTAAGTGTTATTTATTGACTTTTATTAACTTTTACTAAGTACTTGAATTCTACTAACCATAACCTAACAGTCTACTAACATTCTGAGAGTTAGTTGACATGTAGTAGCAAATTAATGAGAATTATTTGTTTATAGTTAGTAGAGTTATAAGCATATAAGTAATACTCAAATGAGAATTAGTTGCATGTAGTAGCAAAGTTGCTCATATAGTATAATGTCTAAAGTGTACTATTGAAATAAAGTGTAACCAAAAAGTTCATGCTCGAATTAAGCATCTGTTTCCGAAGAAGCAAAAAAAGTGAATTTGAGTGACTTTGAGGATATTTTGGGGTTGAACTATCCCTTTAATACAGGAAGTATTAAGGGTATATTTTTTAATTTCCTAGATAAACTTTTTATAAAAAAAAAAAATCACAAGGTAAAATTTGTTAGATACATGAGTCGCGAAAGTCTTCAGGCACACATATAGAATTTCCATGTCTGGAAAGATAATGAGATGAACTTTATGTGCATGTAAACACAAACACTTCCATCTGTTTATGGAGTCACTTTAGTCAAGCATGTCTTTTGATTTTGGTTTGCTCACATCACTTGTCAAATTAATGTCAGATTAAACAGCAAAGGTTCAACTAGCTGTCTTGCAGTTTAAAAAGCCACATTCTACTCAAATTTGGTGTGTGGTGATTGTTTATTTTGAATCCTCTGTATATATAATCACAAGTGATTTTGCCCAGATTTCAAGAGTGATTTGCACAATTCTGCAAAATGATACGTCACATATATATAAGTATACGGTAGATGTGCAATGAGTGTCAAGACAATAACACAGTTTAATATGCAGAGCTGGAGCAAGGACAGACTGAGAAGTGGTCACCATTTTACCCACAATAATATAAATTCTAAAAAAAAAAAAAAAAAAAAAATTTGTTTTAATTACATGCTCACTCAATGATAAAACCATTTGGACTCCCATACTTCTATGATTCACATTACTAAGCAAAATAACACACAACCTTTAGCTTAGAGAACTTGAGTAAGTGGGCTTCAAACAGGATATATGTTTGCCCATAAATAATCTTTGGCTAATGATTCACTAAACAGCTTTTCTCAACCTCGTCCAACTCTCCGTACTCTGAGGACCAATTTCCCTCCACATCGATCGATGGTCAATTCCAGCCGGCGTGAGAAGCATCTCTTATTCCCTATGGATTTTCACGTCATCCCAATGACGAACTGCAAATAGTCAGTCGCCAATCATGTCCCACTTTTCCGCTTACCTTAGCCTGTCAGGACGCTTCTGGCCTGAGCTGGCAACGTACAGATGGAATGAGAAAGTGGCCTGCATGTGTTTCTGCAGGAGAGGAGGTTGCCGGCACTACATGTGCTCTTCACAACCCTGAAACATTTGGTTATCCTGTGTGTGAGTTAAGGAGTATTCACCCTAAAATTAAAATCATGTTGCTCTATTCCACTATGATTTTCATGTTGTGCAAGAAAGGCAGTGCCACCTCAAAACAAATGGATGAGAAAATAATTCACAGTACAATATTAAACACAATTATTAAGAAATATAACATTAAAATCAAATGAATCACTATTTTTTTCTAAAATGACAGTCCAAATGTGACACACTTGCAGTTAACTTTACAGTAGTTAAAACATTTGTTTGTGTAAAATTATGAGAGAACTTGACGAGAAATGTATGATCCCTTTTGAACATTGTTGAAGTCGAAACTCTCTTTAGAGTATTAGTAGACCGCCTGCTTAATATCTGCTAACTCTTTATTATGATGCTCCTCCAGAATACATTATACTGACTATAAGTTACTTTGCCTCCTCATTTCAGAACATCACTGCTCACCACTGCTCAATATCATCCTTTTCCTCCGAAATCCAGAGGGTGTCTCTGAAGAAGTTTGTCATTTGACTTTGGAATATTATGAGGGCGAGTAGTTGATGACACAATGTTCATTTCTGACACAACTATTCTTTTTAGCTCTGGCTGTGGAGGAAAGACAGGAAGTGAGAAGACTTGTGTGGAACGGAGGCCTGAGAAGACAGGAAAATTGAAAACATGGAAAATTATTTTGAATATTCCAGCAGCAGTGAGTTAAATTGTTCAGGGTGTTGGCTATGCTCCTGAAACTTGATTGACATGTTCCTCACAGAACTTCAGGTTCACTCCTCAATGAACTAAGCTGATTATGCTAATAAGACTTCATGAATAGAATGAAGCTTCACTCCTCATCCAGCAGCAGTCTAGCTTATGCACTGCAGTGTGTTAGCACCTAATGCTGCTATGTGACCCGCGCTTCAATTAGCAGATCTGGGATCTGTCAGCTGCTGTATCTGACAGGCTATTCTCTGGCTGTCTGTTTCTTAAGCCTTGATACTTGTATTTGTGCAATGGTTATGCTGTTCTCGCTGTGCAGACCTGCCTGACATTCTGTTTTCAGTATTCTGCTTCTAGCTAAACCGCATGCCCTTTTTACTTCTCTACACATAAGGTGTGAGATTGGAATTTACTATGTAATAACTCTGAAATTAGTCTCCACTTACAAAAAAAAAAAGGACTTCAAGTTCATTTTATTAAGTATATTTACAGTTTTGTTCGATTGCTAAACGACAGTGAGCACAACTGGAGCTACATGTAAAAACTCTAACTACAGTCTGCACAGCAGCAGTTCATGTGGACCAAACTCCAGTTCGTTTTTCATTGCTTGAACACAGTTTTCAAAACTCTACACACTTATCCCATGACTTTAACCACAACCTGCACAACACTGTGGATTTACAGCACTTTGTTCAAATGCTAACTCACTGCTGTCAAAACTGTGAACCACACATTCAAAACAGAATAGATTTCAGCCTTGTGCCTTTCAAACACTGCTGATTGCACTTTCAGCTGAAAGGCTAAGCAGGTCTTGTTTGTTATTTGTTCGAATTACAGTATGCACTTTTAGTTTCTACCTTTTTTTTCTCATTACTGTAATTCCGTAAATTAGTATAGACTATTGAAGCACATTGCTAATTTTCATTTACCTTAAAGAATTTTCATGTTCTAAAAATTTAAATAAATCATGTGAAAGAATGTCACTCTAATCTTTGAAGAAAATATTACTTTGTATGAAGTTACTGAAATTGTTCAAACTGTAAAGATGAAACGTTTGTATTTTTTGTATTGGTGTTTGATGCTAGTGTTTTTACTCTCAGTGTGTTCTGAGTGACAGAATGTGTTATCCCAGTGAGGGTTGTGCATAGTGTTTGGCTGCACTGAACCTGTTTTGAGCATGTCGTGAGCTTAGAATTATACAGTTCTATCTCCGTTTAGGGTAGTTCTGAGATATTGAGCATTAAAGTTTTTAAATCCCTGCTGTTTTGTGAGATGGAACCTTTTTATTTTATTAATAACTACTAACAAAATATTTTTTTTACAAAAATAACACCACACAGGCATTACAGTTTTTTACAGTCGCTAGGACACATTTCTCAATACTTAGGTCACTTTTTCAAAACTCTTCACACAGTGAGCACAACATAAGTATATGTGGGCTAAACTGTGGATAATTTCTCATTGCTTTGGCACAAAATGCATTCAATGACTACATCTTTCAAATTACATTAATTGTTTTCTCACTTCGACACAACAACCACCAAAACTCTGTGTACTTACAGGCCAATTTGCACATGCTTACATACAGTTTTCAAAACTGTTAAACTTATGTTCAAAACAATAACATAATACAAAACTGAATATGACAGCAATTTGCTACATTTCTACAGTAATATTGTAATGAAATATATTTCGAATCTAAAAATGAAATGCTATAAAAACAATTGGACAATTGGACCAACCACAGCTGATTCCTATTGTATCTGTATCGGTGAATGGTGTGTACAAATTCTTGTATTTTGTAATTAGTCTGTGCAACAAAAAAAAAAGACATAAAATATATTGAAGCATACTGCATCATGTCTGATTCATTCCAGTAAAATATATTGCAGTGAATTCTAAACAGTAGAGAGGTGTGCTTGTTTTACAGAAGAACACATTGTATAGTGCTACCTGTTGTTAGTGTTTTTTAGGTCATTGTTTTGTGGGTGACAAAGTGTGTTTGTTGTCTGTCGACCTTTGCTAGTGTGATGGAAGAATATGTTGATTTGAGACATATATGAAGTGATATAGTAGTTCCCTTTCAAGGGAACTCGAGCTGCGTCAAGCTGTGGGAACGCCCCTGCGTTGTGCGTCCTGAAGCACGTATGGAATCCGTCCAATGGAGAGACGGAACGTCATAGGCGGGTGACGTCATCGACCAGGAAACTATAAAGCACCCCCAAAGCACAAGCGCGACAGCTTCTATGCCTTCAGTAAGTGCTATATGTGGATCTGTCTCAAGTGTTTTTGTCTGTCACTAAGCAGGAGTTTCACTATTTCAAAAAACTATATATATATATATATATATATATATGTTATATTGAGAGACAATGGCGAGCGAACAACAATTTAAGAAGTGTGTTCCTCCCTGCTCGCGCTATTTAACGGGCGGGGATACACACAGCTTATGTGTTGTTTGTTTGGGAGTGCAGCATGCCCAGTCAGCTCTCGAGGGAGCTGATTGTGAGCATTGCGAGCGTTTGCCTCTTAGAACGCTCTGCTCCCGCCGATCACTCTTTGTGGAGAGTGGTTCGGTTCGCGATCCCCGCGGATCGGGTCCCGCTTATGCCGAGGCTGAGCGGCGACGTCATTCGTGGGGATCGCAGATGGATCTAACAGCGGGGCTTGAGACGGGCTCTGCCCTATCTCAGCTCTTACCTGTTAGATCCAGTGCCTCAGTCTCGGGTTCGGAAGCACGCTCTGCGGTTTCTTCCCCCCGAACTGAGGCCCCAGTACTGCAACTATCCAGTTCTGAGGATCAGGATGTTGCTAGTCTGGATGCGGGAGATGTCGATGATTCGCCATCTCGCTCTCCCGAAAGTGAGGAGCTTATGGAGGTGCTCACTCGTGCTGTTTCTAAGTTAAGCATCGAGTGGCCAGCTGTTAGGCAGGAGTCTAGAGAAAATCTAAATTAGATGAAAGATTTTTGCCTTCCCGTTCTCAACCTCCACGCCGGTGCTTGCCCTTCTTCCCTGATCTCCACACAGAGGTTTCGAGATCGTGGAAAAAGCCGGTCTCTTATCGTGTTTTTAGCCCTCAAACGTCCACTTATTCAAACATTGTGGGGGCAAAATCTCATGGTTATGGGGCGATGCCCAAAGCAGAAGAGGCGCTTGCTAGCCACCTTTCTGCTGAAGCTGCATCTTCTTTTAAAGCACCACTTTTACCCTCTAAGCCTCTTAGAAGTACATCAGCTTTAGTGGGTAAGGCGTATTCGGCGGCCAGTCAAGCCTCGGTCCATCTTGCAGGCATACCAGGCTGACTTATTAAAGGATGTGAGTGACACTCAAGAGGTCAGCACTGACATAGTTCGCGAACTGCGTCAGGCTGCAGATTTATCTCTGCGCGCCATCAAGGAGTCGGCCAAGCTAATGGGCCGTACTATGGCAGCCCTGGTGGCCGCAGAGAGGCATCTATGGTTAAATCTCTCTGGCATGAAAGAAAAAGACAAAGCTTTTCTTTTGGACGCTCCGCTCTCTCCTCATGGTCTTTTTGGTGATTCTGTCAATACTGTCATAGATAGATTTCAGGAAGAGAAGAAACAGTCGGCATCGTTTCAGAAATGTATGCCTCTTAAAATTCATGTCCTGGGTACTGCTGGGCGGGAGCAGTCAAGGCCGTCAGTCAGCTCCTCACATAGGGCTCAACAGAACAGAGTGTCGCGTCTCGCGCTCCCCCTTCCAAACAGTGGGACCAGACGCGGCACTCTCAGCCGAAGTCCTCTGGCAAAACTGATCTGAGGACAGTTATTATGGCCAAGAAGGCTTCGGCAAAGAAGAAGTCCTGACGCCACTGGCGTCAGGATGCTGAGGGTGGTCCCTGCCGTGGGAGAGAGGTGTTCACTGCATTACATGGTGCCCGCTCTTCTTCGGTGCCCTCAGGGGCCCGTTCTGCCAACCCCGCCTTCATGCCGGGGCACAGACGGTCCCAGCGAGCGCTTTCCCGAGGGACGCTCGCCCCCTCTGAGGAGGGTCTCAGAGCTGTTAAGCCAGTCGTTCCCTGCCGGTGCGCCGCTACAGGGCGCTGTGTTTGCTGCTCAAGCTACACCAGAGGCCAGTCTCGAGAGACTGGTACCCTTAGTAGTATTTCTGGCAGAGTGGAAAAGCCTTCCAAAAATATCTCAGTGGGTTCTGCACACAGTAAACAAGGGTTATGCTATCCAATTCAGGTGTCGTCCACCAAAATTCAGAGGGGTTCTGCCCACAGTGGTGGGCCCCGAGCAGGCTCTGGTAATGGAACAAGAGGTGAAAGCGCTCCTTCAAAAGGAGGCTATAGAACGGGTTCCTCTTCCCAGTTTGGAGTCAGGTTTTTACAGCCGATATTTCATCGTTCCAAAGAAGGATGGGGGGTTGCGTCCAATTTTAGATCTACACCTGTTGAATCGCTCGGTAGGGAAGCTAAAATTCAAGATGCTCACTATCAAGCAGATCGTGTCACAAATCAGATCCGAGGACTGGTTTGTCACGATAGATCTGAAGGACGCGTACTTCCATATTTCCATCCTTCCACAACACAGGAAGTTCCTGAGGTTCGCCTTCGGGGGCGAGGCGTACGAGTACAGGGTTCTTCCATTTGGCATAGCTTTATCTCCCCGCACTTTCACGAAATGCATGGATGCAGCTTTAGTGCCCCTGAGGTTTCAGGGCATTCGTATCCTCAATTACATCGACGATTGGTTGATTTTAGCTCAGACAGAGCAGATGGCGGTTCGGCTTCGAGATGTCGTTCTCGCTCATATAAGAAAGTTGGGGTTGAGGCTGAACGCAAAGAACAGTGTATTATCTCCTTCTCAGAAGACCACTTTTCTGGGCGTCGTTTGGGATTCGGTCTCGATGCGGGCGCGACTTTCTCCGACCCGCATCGCTTCGATTCTTTCAGCTATGAAACAAGTAAAGCTAGGCCAGCTACGCACTGTAAAACAGTTTCAGAGACTGTTGGGTGTGATGGCAGCAGCGTCCAACGTTATACCTTGCGGCCTGTTGTACATGAGACCACTGCAGTGGTGGCTCCGGGCCAAGGGATTCTCCCCGAGGGGAAATCCCCTCCGCACGATCAAAGTCACGCGGCGCTGCCTTTGTGCTCTGGTCATGTGGAAAGAAACCTGGTTCCTATCCAAAGGGCCTGTGTTGGGGGCTCTTTGTCGTCGCGTAACGCTAACGACGGATGCTTTCCTCACAGGTCGGGGGGCGGTCATGAGTGGTCGTCAAGCCCAAGGTCTGTGGCAGGACCATCATCTATCATGGCATATAAATTGTCTAGAGATGTTGGCGGTGTTCCAAGCTTTGAAACACTTCCTAGCAGACCTCAGAGGTCATCATGTGCTAGTTCAGTCAGACAACATGTCGGCGGTCTTGTATATAAATCATCAGGGGGGCCTGCGGTCGCGTCCACTTTACAAGTTGGCCCGTCAGATCCTCCTGTGGTCCCAGGGGAAGTTACGGTATCTGAGAGCTATGTATCTTCCTGGTTATTTGAATGTGGTAGCAGACTCCCTGTCGAGGCAGGGGCCGAGGCCGGGGGAATGGAGGCTCCACCCCGAGGTGGTGGAGCTCCTTTGGTTGAGTTTCGGTCGCGCCGAGGTGGACCTATTCGCTTCCAAGGAGACAACGCACTGTCATCTGTGGTTCTCCATCAGTCAGCCAGCCCCTCTGGGGTTGGTCGCTCTGGTACAGCCGTGGCCGAGGTCACGTCTGTATGCTTTTCCCCCGGTTGCTCTGCTACCAGGAGTTCTGGAGAGGGTTCGCCGGGACGGGGTCAGCCTACTTCTAGTAGCCCCGTTCTGGCCGGCCCGAGTATGGTTCGCGGACCTAATATCTCTTCTGGACGGCTCTCCCTTGGAGATTCCGATCAGGAGGGATCTACTCTCTCAGGAGGGCGGTACGATATTTCACCCCCGCCCAGAGTTGTGGAAACTGTGGGCTTGGCCTCTGAGGGGGCCCAGCTCATAGAATCTGGTCTCTCAACTGAGGTTGTTGAGACAATCCTTCACTCCAGAGCTCCGTCCACGCAGTGTTAATTTTGTCAGCAAATTTGATTTAGTTTTAGTCTTAGTCTTTTGACTAAAATGCCATTTAGTTTTAGTCATATTTTAGTCATCTGAATTGTTTTAGTTTTAGTCTAGTTTTAGTCGACGAAATACAATAACATTTTAGTCGACTAAATCTACAGTAGATTTAGTCGACTAAAATATAATGGGTTTAGTTCAATTGTAATGCATTAATTTAGAATTTCTCTAAAATTTCCAAACCCATATACTCCCGGAGAAAACATCTATTAACCTATTAATATGAATGATTTTTAAGTTTGAACATGCAATACAGATACAGATTTAACTGCTGTTACTTAAAAAATATCTTAAAATGAAATAAAACCACTTTTCCTAAAGTACAACACAGTCTTCTTTACAATGAATGATATATTCATTCCTTATAACTACTTACACATAATTCTTTATTCTTTCAAACAGACATATTTATTTGTATGAATTAAATATAATTAATCCTTATTAAAGCTATTAACAAACAGTGAATGCTTTTCTCTTTTTCTTTTGTTGCTTGATCAAAATTAAGGACACGGACTGCATTAGGTTTATTGCCACTGTCACTTTAAGACGTCGGATCATGTCCAATGACATGCGGATACAATTGCACTGATGCACATCCGACACACTCACAGTTTAAGACATAACCAGCATAGTTTACATGAATACTCTCCAAAAAGGACATTTAGACATACTGTTGTGTATTTCTCCATTCAGACACGAAAGAGAGCTCAATTCAGTAGCCTACTCGCGCGCTGTAGGTGTATTGTGCATGACTGCACGCTTCGGGTTAGGTGTGTGCGCAAAGAAAACCGCACCGAATAGAGCTCTTTTTTGCATCGTCACTCTTATTCAGAGATCTATATGTCTGCTCTACTCATTCTCCCTGACGTTCACATTTTTTAACGTTTTATGACCGCGGGGTAGATTACGTTACAGTAGCCTACAAATGTGCGCATCTACCACACACGCAGGACATCAGTTCTGACGGATCGCTTCCCAAATCGTCACTATCTAACATTTTCGTCTAGTTTTTATTCGTTGACGAAAATGTCAATAGATTTTCGTCATAGTCTTTGTCATTCAAAACTAGGTTTTATTTAGTTATCGTCTCGTTTTCGTCTGTGAAAAAATGTCGTTGACGAATAATTTTCGTCGTTATTTTCGTCAACGAAATTAACACTGCGTCCACGAGGAAGTTATATGCCCTGAAGTGGAAACTTTTCACTTCTTGGTGTGCAGAACACCGGCAGGACCCAGTTAACGGCCCAGTGGGTGCAGTGCTGGAGTTTCTGCAGGTTTGTTTCTCTGCAGGGTTATCCCCCTCCACACTAAATGTGTATGTGGCGGCACTAGCAGCTTACCATGTCCCTTTCAGTGGAGTTTCTCTTGGGAGACACCCATTTATAACTCGCTTCCTTCGTGGCACTTTGAGGCTGAGGCCTGCAGTTCGTATGAGGGTGCCGACTTGGGATTTGGCCATTGTACTAGAGGGCCTTTCTTTGGCCCCCTTTGAACCTATTGAGGAAGTTTCTGAGACATTTCTCACTTATAAAACTCTTTTTCTGCTTGCAATCTCCTCACTTAAGAGAATCGGAGATTTGCAGGCTCTGTCGGTTGCACCCTCGTGCCTGGAATTTTCGCCTGGTATGGTTAAGGCCTTTCCATACCCTAGACCAGGTTATGTCCCTAAGGTCCCTACTAATGCTGTTAGACCTACAGTGCTGCAGGCTTTCTATCCTCCTCCTTTTGTGTCATCAGATCAGGAGAAACTTAACCTTCTCTGCCCGGTTAGGGCGTTAGACGCTTACGTCCAAAGAGCTGCCCTGTGGAGGAAATCAGAACAGTTATTTGTGTGCTTTGGGCCACCCAGGAAAGGGTGTCCCGCGTCTAAACAGAGAATGAGCAAGTGGGTGGTTGAGGCCATCTCACTTGCTTATGAGTCGGCTGGTCAGCCTTCACCTTTGGCTGTACGAGCCCACTCTACTAGGAGTATGGCTGCTTCTAAGGCATTGTTGTCAGGAGTATCGCTAAGTGATGTTTGTGATGCGGCTGGGTGGTCCTCACCGCATACATTTGTTGAGTTCTATGAATTGGACTTAAGTTCCACTCCTGGGGCGCAGGTGCTCTCGTCCTCTGTGCGCTAGTTCCCACATGACGGTCATTTGCTCCTATGGCGACGTGGGTATTGGCGTTCCCACAGCTTGACGCAGCTCGAGTTCCCTTGAAAGGGAACGTCTCGGTTACGTATGTAACCCTAGTTCCCTGATAGGGAACGAGACGCTGCGTCGTTCTGCCATACTCCCAGCATGCCCGTTAGCGCTTCCTTCAGGCCTATCAGAAGCTGTCGCGCTTGTGCTTTGGGGGTGCTTTATAGTTTCCTGGTCGATGACGTCACCCGCCTATGACGTTCCGTCTCTCCATTGGACTGATTCCATACGTGCTTCAGGACGCTCAACGCAGGGGCGTTCCCACAGCTTGACGCAGTGTCTCGTTCCCTATCAGGGAACTAGGGTTACATACGTAACCAAGACGTTTTAGTGCATTTTGAAAGTGAAATGAACTGCTGTGCCGAGCTGAAAGTTGGTTTGGAGAACTGTGTGAAGAGTTTTGAAAAAGTGACCTAAGTATTGAGAAATGTGTCCTAGCGACTGTAAAAAACTGTAATGAACACCTAATGGATAAGAGTATGTCAAAAACTCAATTTCGACCAAAAGTGGAGATAGAACCATACAATTCTAAGCTCACGATGTGTTAAGAGTTATGTTGCTTGGAATGAGTTTTGCAGGTGATGGGAACTGTTTAGCTCAGGTGACTGTTGGTAGTGCAGACTGTAGTTAGAGTTCTGCACATGTAGCTCCAGTTGTGCTCACTGTCGTTTCACGATCGAAAAAAACTGTAAGTATATGTACTAGAAGTATACTTGTAAGTGTACTGTTTCACTACTACTTGGGACAAATTGGCCCACTTTTTGGTGTATAAAAGTATACTTTTAAGTATACTTTAAGTGTAACAGAAGTAAAATTTAAGAAATGACTAGTTTACAACTAAGTTCTTCGTTTGTACTATAACTATACTACAAGGGCACTTATATACTGATATTTTCGAGTCAAATACTTGTGTACTTCTGCGCAACTTTATTACGGTTTTGAGCAGACTGTAGTAAGAGTTTTGCACATGTAGCTCCAGTTGTGCTCACTGTCGTTTAGCAATCGAAGAAAACCTGTAAAATACAAAAATATTGAAAAATTAAGTCTTTACATGTTTGATAAATATTTAATTCTTTAATTATCTTCCCTGTTGTGACTTAATTTCAAGAGACATGGGTTATTGAGAGAAAAAAAAAAAAGGTTAATCAAGGGGACTTGATTCTATCATCAGTTGTTGATTGGAATGGAGGCAGATCTAATGCAAGCTTGAGGCCAATTGTTTAAAAAAAAAGTTAAAGGAGACTTATTTATTGGAGAAAGATGGCATACATTACCAGAGTGGAATATGTTGTTTCACCAGAAGATTGAGTTAATTTTATGAAAAATTATAAGGTCAGAACTATTAAAAAATAAATAAAATAAACATATGCATGAATGAATCATTTACAAAAAGATTAATAAGGTGTATTTAGACTATAGCTAAGTTTAATTTTCATTTCATGCAACTTTAGAATGTATTTTAAAACTTTTTTGGGGAAGGTAACATCCCTGTAACATATTTTTCTAAAGACGTTACTGAGAAAGAAAACATATATCTTATGTTTAATAAGATCTATCTTATTTTATCTTATACTAAATACATATCTTGTGTAGGCCTAGTATAATCACATTCCCCCTTCTTTAAAAAGAAAAATTGGCAAAAAGTGACCTATCTATATAATGTTGAAGACCAATGTTGGCTTTGCATGGCTGCTTGTAAGGAACTTTTTGGATCCTAAAATTACACACGACACTTTAAAATTCTTTTGGATTTTGCAGTCTACGTGAAGTGTGCTATTTAGAGACAGGACCTCACATTACCCATTCTAAGAGTAGTTTGAGTAGTTTCTCAGAGTAAAAATCTGCTTTGTTTTCACAGTATAGAGTAGTATAAATAAAATGTTTTTACAATAAACAATACAAGTCATAGGAAAAAATAACAATGTGTGTGTGTTGGGTGGCTTCTACAGCTGTTGTACTCTGGATCGCCGTAAGTGACTCTCTAACAGCTCCAGTCAAAAGAATGCAGGAGAACATCTGCTTCACTGAAAACAAATCATCATTAAATGAAGGCCTTGAAGTAAAAGCATCCGCTTCTCGACAGAATAATTCTCAGCAATTTGTCCAATGATGCACCACAGTGTGGGCCCACATTAATTAACTGGAAAACAAAATGAAGCAACTAGCCAATCTGTCAACAGCATGCTCTTTTTCCCAGTTATAGGAGTGTTACTGTGTGTCATGTTGGGTTTTGCAATATCCTAGAACAAGATCATACAGTATGATATCAGTAAAACAGCAGTGTTAACTTTAATTAAATCTAAAACTATTAAAAAAATGCTCATTGAAAGAAAGATTAAATCAAATAGAATAAATGTTACATAACTTAAAGTTACAAATTAACAGAATTAAAACTAAAACTGAATAAACAAATAATGCTATTCATAGAAATGAAAGAATCACACAAACTCAAATTTAACCTGAAATATAAAAATCAAATACAAAATATTAAAGAAAATTATAGTAATATATAAATAGTAAAATAATACTGCAGTGAACACTGTAGTTTTTATAGTCACTTGGTATTAAACATAAAACTGTAACAACTGCATGAATACTGGCATTGCACTTAAACTAGGACATGGCTTACTTAGGTAAGGTATAGGTTTTTTTTGTGTGTTTTTCTGGGTCTGTGTTCTACTTTTGACAGGATCTACATGTTTGGGTTCACTATCTCCAGTGAGGTTTTGCCCCCCAGTAAAAAGAGTATACCATAATGTTTTTAAAATATCTTTATTTCATACTAAGTATATTGCAAATCCATTAACATATTTACTGACATATTACTTGCAACTTACTGATATAAATATTATAAATAACATTTATTTGGAGCTCTTCTTTATTGCACAAGGCACATTTCTTAAGCCTAAATGTGTTTTACTATCACCATTAGTAAGGATAGTATTATCACTGTATAATATCAGTATTTAAGTAAATTCAAGATATTTGATTTCCATTACACGAGAGTAGATGTTAACCCTCTACCGCACGCATTATGATAGACCTATAGAAAAAAATGTTTGACTCTTTTTATTTTCTTAGAATGGCTTAACTTGAAGTGCTGTAAAAAATTCTTTGATTTTTTTTAAATTTTAAGGTCCGTTATAATCTTATGTTGCCATACGGCAACAACGTACAACAGTGGAATTTTTTTAGAAAAAAAAAAGCCATTTAAATTCGATTTTTTTCCGTAATAGCCTACAAATGCATTGGCAGTATGACAAGCCGTTTTAACTTTTATTCATTTCCAGGATACTGATTCTTAATATCAACAATTACATTTTTACTAGATAAAATGATAGTTATTGATATAAGGAATTAGATTTCTACTATAACAATGGTGATTTTTTATATCAATAATTTAATTTTCACTAGTGACATTTGAATTATTGATACTAACAAAGAAATGATTGATATCAAAATTATATTTCTACTAGTAAGAAATCAATTATTGATATCAACAATTGATTTTGAATGGCAGCCTATGGTGACATTTTAATGAAAATACAATTATAGATATCAAGAATTCATATCCTGGAAATGAATAAAAGTTCAAACAGCTTTACATATTGGCAGTCCTTAACCAATGACTAATCAACATTATATCACTAATATTAATGTTGTTATTGCTACAGCTTAACAGATTGCAGCTGACCTGTCTAGCTAGCTAAACTATTGCAATAATGCCATTCCACTATTCCACAGTTTGGCAACACAGACATTTGATCGATTTACAAAAAACTGATTTCATAAAAACTTTTTTTTTTTGGTGAATATGTCATCATTACTTAACTGAGGTGATGTTTTGATTTTTTTTTTGTGTATGTGATATGGGATGGTCCTTGTTTGTTACTGACGTTCTAGATTGCTTTCAGCAACTACCGACAAGAGACGGCAGTCTGTCAAAAATCGCGTCACAGAAAAAAATTGCATGTAATGTGACTTAACCAAAGCACATCATTGGCTAAACTAAGGTCTTCTCATTCCAACAACAACAAAAAAAAAACATTAGAATGTTTTCTTAAAGAAACATTGGCAATGAAATGAACACAAAGAGTATGTTGCCATATAGCAACACCATGCGGTAGAGGGTTAAAACTTCATGCTGATTTGTACTCGGCTTTCGCCAAGATAAGCACCAACTAAGACACAGCTTTACAGTAACCTATGCTTCTCCATCCATTTACGCTTCTTTCCATATGGTGATGTAAATCTCCTTCTGTCTAGTGTTAACACGCATCAGCACACACAACGGCTGCAACCACAGTGCGGTCCCCCCATGCCAACCGTCTGGATTGAGCTGAGTAGGGGACATCTCTAGGGTCTTCAACTGGGCACCTTCCGTCCTCAGTGTTTCGTCGACTAGCCCACGACATCTCAAGAGGGCTCGACAGTGACTCTGGCGTCCGAGAGTCCCCCCCCCTCCGTCCCCCACTCAACTCAGCCCAGCTTACTGACCTCTACATCCCTCCTGCTGCTGAGACCTAACCACAATCTCACAATCTCTCCGCAACCCAGCCCGTTTGACTAAGGCTGTCGAGCCCCACTGGTGCGTTAATATGCAGTTTCAGTGGCAACGGTTCCGTATGGCATACCACCTACCGCAAAACACAATATCTGCCCAACCACCTGTCATTCACGCAATATACACAGGAATGTAATGACTGTAAATACTATACAACCTATACAAATAAACCAAAGACTCTTCAAGTTTTCAAGAATTTTTCAAAACCGTAGCATGGCGGCCGTAAACAGCCAGCTAGAATCTTTCCGTCTCAACCACAGCCAGTTGCTGCTCCTTTCTGCTGCTTCAGATAAGTTCTTTATTGTGCGACACAACTCTTGGCCACTGAATCCGACGTCTCTGAGGAACCGGGTTGTAGAGTGTGCCACAAAACCTCATCACCCACTTCCACTGGATAAACCTGGACTCTCCATCCTCGCTGTTCTGCTTCAGTGGCCAGATGAGCAAACCGCAGTTTCTTCCTCTCATATGTCTCATCTACCACATTCTCCCATGGCACTGTTAACTCTATCAGTTGAACAATGCGTGCTGATCCAGACCACAAAACAATATCTGGTCGTAGGTTAGTGGTGGCAATCTCAGGTGGAAAAATAAGCCAGCATCTTCAAGTCCCTAGCAGCTTCCAGTTGTCCTGGGCGAGAATTGGTGTTAGCACCTTTTCTTGATGGTTGCTCGCCTGGGCGGAGGAATATTGTCTTCTGCGTGTAATGTTTTGCTAGAACAGGCGGCAACTTATTGGTCATACTACGCTTGCCTTCCAATGCTAAAGCCAAACATCGCAATACTTGGTCATGGCGCCAAGTAAACCGACCTTGGCTAAGAGCCACCTTACATCCTGTCAAAATGTGCCTTAATGTGGCGGGTGATGAACACAAAGGACAAGAGGGATCCTCTCCTACCCAGAGGTTTAGGTTATGTGGTGATGGGAGAACATCATATGTTGACCTAATAAGGAAACTGATCCTACTCTCTTCCATTGACCAAAGGTCTTGCCAGCCCATTTTGCGTTGTTCCACACTCTCCCATCTCATCCACTCTCCCTGCTTGGCCTGGGAAATGGCCTTTATACATCTCATCCTCTCCTCCTGCTTTCGCACCTCGTTGACTACCAGCTTCTCCTTTGAGCTGGGCCTGCCTTGTGCCATTTAGGAGGAGCTAAACTGAGCCCAAAACCCCCTCTTCCATGCTGTACCTGCCCCACGATATCCCCAATTTGAAGGTCAGTCTTTGCCTCCACTACAGATTTCTTTGCTGACAACTTTCAACCAGTTTTTACCAAAGGGGCTGCCTCCCTTACACATTTGTCGCGTGACTCTGCTAAAGTCATTTCCAGTCTGACCGTGGCACACTTAAACTCCTCGGTTAAAGCAGAGACTGGCAGCTGCAATACTCCTTTACTATAAAGTCCCACTCTGCTGAGGCAGCGTGGAACTCCCAACCATTTCCTGATGTATGAACTTATTAACGTTTCCAGCTTATCCACTGTTATGGTAAATGGTAAATGGACTGCATTTATATAGCGCTTTCACAGACCCAATGGCCACCAAAGCGCTTTACATATTGCCTCTCATTCACCCATTCACGCACTCATTCATACATGGACGCCGGTGTCAGCCATGCAAGGCGCCATCCAGTTCGTCGGGAGCAGCTGGGGTTAGGTGTCTTGCTCATGGACACCTCGACACTTGGTCAGGTGAACCGGGGATCGAACCACCAACCTTTCGGTTTGTAGACAACCTACATGAACCACTGAACCACTGCCGCCCGACTGTTGTCAAAGAAACCTCGTACACATTCAGTGGCCACAGCAACCTTGGCAGTAGACCAAAGTGAAAGCACCAGAGTTTTAGTTTGCCTGGTAGAGCACAGCTGTTTATGCTCCTCAACCCTTCCACTGCTTGTCGTCTAACTTCTCCCACTCGAACTGTGTCCTTTAGATCCCCATCGTACTATCTCCCAAGACTCTTCACTGGTTTCTCAGAAACTGTTGGTATTGCCTCACCATTAATGAAGAATGTTTTATCTACTACCTTTCCTTTAACTATCAGGATGCTCCTTGATTTAGATGGCTTAAATTGCATTGGTGCCCATTCGATATTATCTGTTAACTTCCCCAATAACCGATTAGTGCAGGCTACTGTTGTAGTCATGGTTGTCATGTCATCCATGTATGCTCTAATTGGTGGTAGTCGCATCCCAGAAGCCAAGCGCTCTCCTCCTACTACCCATCTTGATGCCCGAATGATTACTTCCATTGCCATGGTAAAAGCCAGTGGAGAAATGGTGCATCCTGCCATTATTCCAACCTCTAAGCATTGCCATGCGGTGCTGAATTTTGGAGTTGAGAAACTAAATTGCAAATCTCCAAAATAGGCTTTCACTAAATTTGTTATTGACATTGGTACTCTAAAAAAATCAAATGCTTCCCAAAGAAGCTCATGTGGCACTGAACAGGAATGTCACATGGAGCTCCTTCCTCTCCTTTTTAGCTGATTGAATTTGTTGCCAGATAACTTTGATGTGTTCTAAGCATCCTGAGAACCCTGGAATGCCCGCTTTTTGAACTGAAGTGTCAATGAAGCCATTCTTTAATCGGTAGGTTGACAATCTCTGCACAATAATGCTGAAGAAAATCTTACCTTTGACATTTAATAGTGAAATAGGATGAAACTGACTGATGCTTGTAGCATCTTTTTCTTTAGGTATAAAGACTCCACCTGCTTGGCGCCATGCTCTAGGTACAACCTGCTTTTCACATGCCACTTTTATCAATTTCCACAGAATTCGTAGAACTCCTGAAGCAATCTTGTACACTCTGTACGGAATTCCATTAGGCCCTGGAGATGATGAAGCCCTTGCCTTTCTCACAACCTGCTCTATCTCTTTCCACTTAGGTGCACAGACCTCCATTTGGTATTCTGGTGGATTGATATGTGGGATAGGTTGAAGTGTACCTGAAGTATATTTGCAATAGTTACACTTTAGCACAATCAGATCTACTTAAGTATATCTTTAGTTCGACCTCAGCATTATTTCCAAGTAACTAAAGTTGTCATGGAACTGCTTTGAAACAGGCAAGTTAAGATCCAAACGAAGCTTTTATTATAATATAAAGTGGTAATCCAGAATCGTGGTCGAACAGATAAGCAATAGGTCAAAGTCCCGGTAGGCAGTCCAAACAAACAAAACATAAAAGGCAGGGAACAAGGCAAACGGGAAATCCAAAGACAGGCAGGGGAAAAAGGCAAAATATAGAAACCAGGTAAACGCTCAGAGATACAGTGGGACACAAACAAAACTTAGCGCTGAGTGAGTGAATGAACATGGAATAAATAGACAAGGACTAACAGGGTGATGAGAAACAGGTGAATGCAATCAGAGACCAACCAGGTGATGAGACACAGGTGAATTAAATGATGAATGCTGATGAATCCGGGCAGTGAGTTATGTGAAATGTAGTTATTGAGGAAGTGATCAAAGTCTATTGTGGAGCGCCCTCTGGTGGCTCTCGAGTGCACACCAGCTGGTGATCGTTACATAGCCCCCCCCCCCCCCCCCCCCCCCCAATTGGCGGCTCCCAGACGCTCCAAAACTGTCCAGGTGGGCGGTGGCATGGAGGCGGATCCGGGGGCGGGATGGAGGGCCAGGTCCGTGGAGTAGAAGAGGGCCTGGAGCCTGCGGCAGGATGGAAGGCCAGGGCGGAGCAGGCTGTGCAGGCGACCAGGGCGGAGACGACCCCTCGGGCGGCCAGTGCGGAGACGATCCCTCGGGCGGCCAGGGCGGTGAAGACCCTTCGGGCGGCCACGGCGGCGCAGACCCCGGCTCAGGAACAGCAGACACCGGCTCAGGAACAGCAGACACCGGCTCAGGAACAGCAGACAACACACACACTGCCTCGGGAACAGACAACACACACACTGGCACGGGAACAGACATCACAAACACTGGCTCGGGAACAGACATCACACACACTGGCTCGGGAACAGACATCACACACACTGGCTCGGGAACAGGAACAGTCTCTGGATCGGCAGACGTGACTTGAACAGTCTCTGGATCGGCAGACGTGACTTGAACAGTCTCTGGATCGGCAGACGTGACTTGAACCGTCTCTGGATCGGCAGACGTGACTTGAACAGTCTCTGGATCGGCAGAAGTGACTTGAACAATCTCCATGCTGGACGGGACCAGCGGCGAAGGCTCAGTGCTGGACGGGATCAGCGGCGAAGAGGGCCTTGAGCTGGCCAGGACCAGCGGCGAAGAGGACTGAGCGCTGGGCAGGACCAGCGGTGAAGAGTGCCTTGGCTCTGGCTGGACGTGGCTGACGTGAAGCTCTGGCTGGACATGGCTGAGGTGAAGCTCTGGCTGGACGTGGCTGACGTGAAGCTCTGGCTGGACGTGGCTGACGTGAAGCTCTGGCTGGACGTGGCTGACGTGAAGCTCTGGCTGGACGTGGCTGACGTGAAGCTCTGGCTGGACGTGGCTGAAGTGAAGCTCTGGCTGGACGTGGCTGACGTGTAGCTCTGGCTGGACGTGGCTGACGTGAAGCTCTGGCTGGGCGGTCTCTGGGTCGTCGTGGTTGACGTGAAACTCAGGCTGAGGGGATACTGTGGATTCACGGAGTTCCTCATTTACCACACCCACCGTATACACTGAACCGCTTAACAGAAGGGCCAGTTCAATATAGCTCTCCAATGTCCCTTGAGGCTCATGCAAGGCCATGAATGAACTGAGCGGTTCTGATAGCCCTCCTCGGAAGAAGAACATCAGGCATTCCTCGCTCATAGAGGTGAAAGGTGCCAGGTTTATAAAATCTTCTACGTACTCTTCAATCAAACGATTCCCCTGACGGAGAAACAGGATTTGGACTGCTGTGTCCATGGCTGGTATTGCTGCTCGATCTGGGTGTGGCTAAGTTTTCTGTCACAAAACTGCTCTTAGACAGGCAAGTTAAGATCCAAACGCAGCTTTTATTATAATATAAAGTGGTAATCCAGAATCGTGGTCGAACAGATAAGCAATAGGTCAAAGTCCCGGTAGGCAGTCCAAACAAACAAAACATAAAAGGCAGGGAACAAGGCAAACGGGAAATCCAAAGACAGGCAGGGAAAAAAGGCAAAATATAGAAACCAGGTAAACGCTCAGAGATGCAGTGGGACACAAACAAAACTTAGCCCTGAGTGAGTGAATGAACATGGAATAAATAGACAAGGACTAACAGGGTGATGAGAAACAGGTGAATGCCATCAGAGACCAACCAGGTGATGAGACAAAGGTGAATGAAATGATGAATGCTGATGAATCCGGGCAGTGAGTTATGGGAAATGTAGATAGTGAGGAAGTGATCAAAGTCTATTGTGGAGCGCCCTCTGGTGGCTCTCGAGGGCACTCCAGCTGGTGATCGTTACAAAAGTGCATTTAGTACAACATTAGTTGTTCAAATTTAGCAGACTTTAAGTATATAAATTTAATATAACAACCGTAAAATTGCAGGGTATTTATATTAAGTACATAAATAAATGTATTTGTATAATACGTCACAAAAAATAAATGTATTTCAAATACATTTTGGTATATTTATTTTTCAGTAGGGAAACGATGCCCAGGTTCAGAGATGGTACTACAATTCAACCACAACCATGATTGCAATTAAACTATTATTAAAGAAAGCATACAGGGAAGGAGATGGACCTCAAATAATGGGAAAAAATTCTTCTTTCAGACAGAACGATAATCAGCCTGCTGCATTATAAACCACCCATTTCTATATGTGATTGCTATTGCATTGAATTGAGAGTTTGATATAGAACGGTCAAGCTCTTGTTGTCTTTTTCAACTGTTTTTGTAATGAGAGATCCCTCACTGATGATGTCAGCACTTGCGCCGTAAGCGAATTTGCATTCAGCCCCTCGAGCTCTCGGTGGCAGTGACTGAGAAGATTTATGCCCAACAAGTGGATACATCTCTGTCACCATGTAATCATAATAAACACCGTGGCCCATCCCAGCTGATACCTCGCTTTGAATTTAGAGTACGGGAGAGGACCCACATTTATAGTCATCTTGGAAGTCATATATAAGCATTCATCTCAACATTATACAGTCAAAATATGTTGGAACCATGTCACCTGAAAGCTAATGTATTGATTTATGTATAGAAAACTAACCTGGCACACAGATTATGTGAAAACACAGCAAGTGAATGACAGCTGTGGGGACTCTGTCAAAATCTTGTTAACTAGATAATTGATACTGTATAAATGCAGTTGTAAACTCGCGCTCGATCTGCCCAAAGTCCGGCATCCGACCAGCTCTGAAGGTCTCTGTGCATTACTGTCTTTTCTCGCGGCAAAGTATTTTTGATTCAATTCAATACATTTTCTCATATGTATTAACTCGTTATTTCATCTGACTCCATAAATGAAAAAGGTTTTAATGATATCCGTACATCATTAAATGTGAACGAATGTTTGACTATTCCTATTAACTCTAATGACAATAATGTCAAAGTCAGTTAGAATAATCAAATGTAACAATTTATTATGTCAGGTAAATGTATCATTACAATTTCATAATCAGTTCAAAGATAATCAATACAAAACATCAAATGCTCTGGAACAAAGAAGAGAAATGTTAACCCGACATTAGGAAATACATGATCTCGGCGACTCTCAGCATTCATGGGCTGATCTGAGGTACAGAAAGGCCCTGAGCCCTTTGCTGCATTTCTTTATATAGACAGAAACTTATTTTCACATGGAAAAATGTGCTAACTATGGACTTTTGCATTCAGAGGTTTCACCTTTTGAGAGCAGAGGACCATTTGCCTGAACCTTTCACACCCTTCTGTGTGCAAGATATTTCTAAACTCTTAAGAACTTTATTACCTTTTGGTTTACTTCTTTGGGAATGAGACATTTGTACCATTTGCACTGAGACATTTAAAATGATACCAAACATGTATAAAACTATGATAATTGTTCACATTAAAACCATATCGATTCTTGTGTGAGTTTGGGTGATCTCTTCAAGAGTGGGGGATGAGGGGAAGAAATGCAGATTATGATGAGGGAGGTGAAACCTTTGTCTCGATAGTGCACGAGGGGGAGTTCATTAAATGTTAATTTGCAGCAAGGTCCTTTGTCCACTCGAGGAGTGGTCGTTCCTCAACTAGTTTTTCCAGTCTTACACAGTGGTCACATTTTGTTTACCATTTTCTTTTTCTCCACCATGTTTTCCAATTTGTCCTCAAAAGAAAGCTGTCTCTTTTGCTCTCTCTTCCCTGTCTTTAAGTTTAATGATCAGAATCCACATGTGTAAACTACATTAGCTTTATATACTTGAATATCCAGGTCTGGAATGCAAAACAGACTCGGCCCACATTCCACAAACTTTATTTTCTGTGAATTAGACTTTATGAGTTGTAACTGGATTGTAGAGTTTAAGTTGCTATTCTAATGAACGGAGCCTCTTTAAAGCTGTGGTGTGATGACAGAACAGTGTGCGGGTGTAAAAGAGTGAGGAGGAGACTGTGGCACATTTGGCCTACTCTAAACCTTAATTTTGAATTTGAATTTACTAGAGAAGTGCCTGTTGTGTTACAATACATGTTTAATGATGCATTAGTGACAGATGAAACAGGAAAGGAATTCTTGAAAGGAACATTTGTGGAGAAATGTTTTGCATTGCTTTGGGGGAAAAAAGGACATGTTAAGCATGATTTACTTTATGTAAAGCCTCACCTTTGCTTTGAAATCAAGTAAATCCGTATACTGGTAATAGAATTTAGTGTGAGTACTTAAAGGCAAATTTAAAGGATTCTTGAAGGAAACTTCTGAGTTCATGGCACGCCATGTCATAATTACCATAATTTTGAGATAACAACACTTGACATTCTACTCAGAGCTGTTTATGTCTTTGGACTGGGAATTATGCATTTATATGGCAACACTATCAACACCTAAATTAATCTGCAGCGGTCAGGTGGTACAACGGTCATGTGATACAAGTAGGAACTCTCTGAAAGTTATCAGTTACAAGTTGTAATTACGAGTTCAATGAGGACATGAATATTTTTTCCCTTCCCCCCTTTTTGCCATTTTTGCCGAGTATTTGCAGTGCATTTCAGAATTTGGTTGTGTAGTGATTATTTGCAGCACATGTGTTGTCAAACTAATGATGATGTTTTCTTAATTTGCATAGCACAACTCAGCCCCACCATGTGGGCATAAAAGGAGGAGCGTGGCAATCTAGCATTATGTTATGCTGAGGAGCCGAGACTGAACTTCAGGCTGTTCCAGCGGTACAGCGGTTGTGGCAGGGGGGTGTAACATCCCTGTTCCCTCCTCAGGGAACGAGGGTTACATACATAACCGAGACGTTCCCTTTCGTTCAGTCACTTTACAGTTTACAGCTACATCAGTGACTGACGAATGGGGGTCCCAAATCACACCACAGCGGCTTTCTTCCAGTGCCCTGCGCAAGTCTGAGCTCCCTGTCTTGAGACTAGCACGGACGAAGGGCTAGGCTTAATGCAGGAAAACCAAGGTACACAGGGTAGCATATAAAATATATAACACAGCACCTACCCGTAGGGAGGCATATACACATATGACCCGAATACGGGATGCATATGGAAAACTCAGAGGTGTCCAGTCCGCAGTGTGGAATGTTTCAAACTCGAGGCAAGGGAAAGACACGTGCTCGGAGGAGATTTACAGTGGAAATACACACGTGGGGGTTGCCCAACGGGGGAACCATGCACATGGAGGCACCTAGCCAAACATGAGGGCTGACAGACCGGGCATGCACTTTGGTGATGGAATCAACAGTGCGGGAGGAACTCAGGGTCTAAGGAGAACTAATTTGAGTGAAATTGTGCACGTATCCAGTCTGTGGAGTGGAATGGCGCAGCAAGCGATGACACGAGCAGGTCCTACTTACTGGCTAGTGGAAGCGAGTACATGAGATGTTCTACCCGCATTGGCTCTACCCGGACAGCCACCTCAGATGTTTCTTACTCCATAGGAGGAGATGACAGGTGAGTTGCGACAAACGGCGGGAGCATACAGGTCCTTCTCAAAAAATTAGCATATTGTGATAAAGTTCATTATTTTCCATAATGTAATGATAAAAATTAAACTTTCATATATTTTAGATTCATTGCACACCAACTGAAATATTTCAGGTATTTTATTGTTTTAATACTGATGATTTTGGCATACAGCTCATGAAAACCCAAAATTCCATCTAAAAAAATTAGCATATTTCATCCGACCAATAAAAGAAGTGTTCCCTTTCGTTGTCACTCCGAGTTACGTCGGATGACGACGAATGGGGTTTTGCTTAGAAAGCCTATCAACTTCGAGTATTACAAAACGAGCCAATGGCAAAGAAATGCCATGGGTCTGCGGAATTTGCATGGCGTAACTCCGCCCCACCTCGTGGGTATAAAAGGAGGAAGCCGGCAGCAAGCAGATATGTTTTCGCTTCGGAGCCAAGTGTATTCTTCTCTCCACAAGCCATCTCTGAATTGTCAGCTTTACAAACGAGTACCTCGAGTGTTGGTGTGACGGCGATCTACGGCGAGAGCGTGCTTCCTGCTGATCTGTTGCAGTGGTCTGCCAGTCGGTGCGTTTCTCCCCGGGTGCTTCAACACTTGAGTTTTCTCTCACTAAAAGAGCTTACACGTGGCACGTCTTTTTAAAGATGTCTCGCCCGTGTACTTCTGGTTGCGGCAGATTGGTATCGGACTCTGATGGGCACGAGCGTTGCATAGTATGTTTGGGCATTGATCATGCTAGAGCAGCGCTCGTGGATGACTCATGTTCTCTCTGTGGGAACATGACCATCGCGTCATTACGGTCGAGACTCCGTGAACTCGCAAGAGTGAGAGTCCCCTCATCCACCCCCCGTCCTGCGGCTGGTGGCCAGGGTGATCTGAGGGTTACGGTCTGGAACAAGGCGCCGACTATGTGTCCGCGACCCCAGCCCCCCTCTTCAATGACGGTGCCCGCTAGTGAACTGCTGATTCCCGCGGGTCTACCTTCTGGTGGCCCGCGGGCTTCAGTTGAAGCTACAGAGGAAGATGCCATGTCTGTTGCAGCATCACTAGGCGGGTTTGACTCTTCTGGAAGTGAGGGCTCGTCACAGCTGCCACCTTCCGGTGTGCATACGGCTGTGCTCGAGTCTGATCCGGAGATGACGGCCATGCTTTCCCGGGCAGCCGCGAGCATCGGACTTGAGTGGAGGCCTCCACCCTGTCCTGAGCGCTCGCGGCTGGACGATTGGTTTTTGGGTAAGGCCGCCGACCCTCGTCCTCGGCAAACCCCAATACCTTTCTTCCCGGATGTGCATGATGAGATCTCGAAGTCCTGGAAGACCCCCCTGTCTTCTCGGGACCGCTCGCTGGTCTCATCCGCCTTTCCTCCCCTCGATGAGGCAGCTGCCCGTGGGTACACTGGGCTTCCCCCGGTTGAACGCTCTGTTGCCATGCAACTATGTCCTCAGAGTGCTTCTTCTCGGGGCGAGCCTAAGCACCCATCCAAAGCCTGTAGATTTTCGTCGACCCTGGTGGCGAAGTCTTACAGAGCGGCGGGACAGGCGGCTGCTTCACTGCATGCTATGGCCACTCTGCAGGTCTACCAGGCCCAGATGCTCAGAGACATGCACGAGGGTAGGACAAACCCAGGGCTCTTTGATGAGCTGCGCGCCGCGACCGACCTTGCTCTCCGGGCGACGAAGGTTACCGCGCGCTCCCTGGGTTTGGTGATGTCCACAGCTGTGGTCCAGGAGCGACATCTGTGGCTGAACCTGGCTGACATGCGGGACGCTGAGCGGACCCGTCTGCTTAACGCCCCCTTGTCCCAGGCCGGCCTCTTCGGCGGTGCAGTTGAAGACTTTGCCCAACAGTTTTCAACTGCCCAGAAACAGACCGAGGCCATCAAACACATTCTGCCCCGCCGGCCCGCTGCTGCCTCCACCTTGCCGGCCGGGCAGACGCCTCGACCTGTTTCCCGCCGAGGGCGCCCTCCTGCGGCTCCCGCCCCTCCCGCCCGGACCACGCAGCAGCCTCCACCCAGGGCCGGTCGCGGAGGAAGCCGTAAGAAGGCGCCACAGCCCTCTCCTGCCCCGCCCCCCGCTAAACGCCGGGCCAAGCGGCGCTCCTGAGACGGGCTGCTCAGGGATGATGATTGTTTCTCAGGAGGTGGTAGCAGGACCACTCCTTCCCCCGGTGGAGGGCCGGGGGAGAATCTTTTGTTCTCCACTCCCCGCTGCTCACCCACGGGTGGGCAGCACCCTAATGTGGTTAAAGACAGAAACAATCCCCTCTTCCCTGAGCTCACAGAGTTCTCGGGCGACACAGAGCGCCGCCCACAAGCCGTGCTCTCCTCGCCCCCCTCTGTCCCAGAGGCGGTTGACACGGCGTGCCGTCCACGGACCGCTTCGCCCCTGTCCCCCTCTGTCGCCAGACCCCTGGCAGAGCAGGCCCCCGCGGGACGACCAGCCTGGTCCTCCCCTGGCCCCCTCTGCCAGGGTGCGGTTGCTAACTGTGCCCCCTCTCCGGGCCGCTATGCCGTCCACTTCTGGGCCAGTTACTCCGCCTCGCTGCCCCTCCGGGGGGACGCCTGTGGCTCGCATGATCCCGTTGGTTCAGTTCCTGGGAGCCTGGCTAGAGCTTCCCCGTCTGTCCCACTGGATCGCGCGTACCGTCAGGCTCGGCTATGCGATTCAGTTCGCACGGTCTCCTCCCCGCTTCAGGGGAGTCCGCTCCACTTTGGTCGGTGGCAATGCCCCTATCATGAGAGCAGAGATTGCCACCCTGCTGGCGAAGGGTGCAATCGAGACTGTCCCTCCAGCCGAGATGAGGTCCGGCTTCTACAGCCCCTACTTCATTGTCCCCAAGAAAACCGGTGGGTTACGGCCAATCCTGGACTTGCGCGTGCTGAACCGCTCCCTTCACCGGATGCCGTTCAAGATGCTCACCGCCAAACGCGTTTTCGAATGCATACGGCCCCAGGATTGGTTTGCAGCGATCGACCTGAAGGACGCCTACTTTCATGTCTCCATTCTTCCTCGACACAGACCGTTCCTCCGGTTTGCTTTCGAGGGGCAGGCATACCAGTACGCGGTTCTCCCTTTCGGGCTAGCCCTGTCTCCTCGCATCTTCACGAAGGTCGTCGAGGCGGCCCTTGTTCCCCTTCGAGAGCAAGGGGTTCGCATCCTGAGTTATATCGACGACTGGCTGATCCTAGCTCACTCCCGAGATCAGGTTTGCGAACACAGGGACCTAGTGCTCCGGCACCTAGCCCGTCTGGGCCTTCGGGTCAACTGGGAGAAGAGCAAACTTTGCCCCGTGCAGAGGATCTCTTTTCTCGGTATGGACATCGACTCGGTCGCCATGTCCGCGCAGCTTACGAGCGAGCGCGCGCAGTCACTGCTGACTTGCCTAAGACAATTCGAGGGCAAGAGTGCGGTTCCACTGAAACTTTTTCAGAGGCTCCTGGGGCATATGGCATCTGCAGCCGCGGTCACGCCGCTCGGATTGCTTCATATGAGACCGCTTCAGCTTTGGCTTCGCGACCGAGTCCCGAGGTGGGCATGGCAACACGGCACGTTCCGAGTACCAGTTACTCCGACCTGCCGTCAGTTCTTCACCCCGTGGTCGAACCTCGATTTTCTCAGGGCCGGTGTCCCCCTGGCTCGAGCTTCCCGGCATGTTGTTGTCTCAACAGATGCCTCCACCACGGGCTGGGGCGCCATGTGCAATGGACATGCTGCTGCGGGCTCCTGGACAGGACCCCAGCGGCTGTGGCATGTCAATTGCCTCGAGTTGTTGGCAGTACGCCTTGCCCTGCACCGCTTCCGGGCGTTGCTCAGGGGTCAACACGTACTAGTCCGCTCAGACAATACCGCCACTGTAGCGTACATCAACCATCAAGGTGGTCTACGCTCCCGCCGTATGTCACAACTCGCTCGCCACCTCCTCCTATGGAGTCAGAAGCATCTGAGGTCGCTTCGAGCCATCTTCATTCCCGGAGCGCTGAACTGTGCAGCCGACGAGCTCTCACGGCTTCAGCCCCTCCCTGGAGAATGGCGACTCCATCCCCAGTCGGTTCAGCTGATTTGGGACCAGTTCGGGGACGCGCAGATAGATCTGTTTGCCTCTCACGACTCGACCCATTGCGCCCAGTTCTATTCCCTGACCGAGGGCACGCTCGGCACGGATGCTCTGGCGCACAGCTGGCCGCAGGGCCGCAAGTATGCGTTTCCCCCAGTGAGCCTTCTTGCGCACACTTTGCGCAAGGTCAGGGAGGACGAGGAGCAGGTCATTCTGGTTGCCCCTTACTGGCCCAACCGGACCTGGTTCCCCGAACTAGTACTCCTCGCGACAGCACCTCCCTGGCCGATCCCTCTGAGGAAGAACCTTCTTTCTCAGGGACGGGGCACCCTATGGCACCCTCGTCCCGATCTTTGGAACCTCCACGTGTGGCTCCTGGATGGGACGAGGCAGGTTTGAGTACCCTACCACCAGCGGTGGTGGCTACCATCACTTCCGCTAGAGCGTCGTCCACGAGACACGTCTATGCGTTGAAGTGGAACCTCTTCGTCAACTGGTGCTCTTCTCTCCGAGAAGACCCCCGGAGATGCTCGATCAGTGTTTTGCTTTCCTTCCTTCAACAGGGGCTGGAGCGAAGGCTGTCTCCCTCCACCCTGAAGGTCTATGTTGCCGCCATTGCCGCACATCATGACCTCATCGAAGGTAAGTCGGTGGGGAAGCACGACCTGATCATCAGGTTCCTGAGAGGAGCGAGGAGACTGAATCCTCCTCGTCCTCCTCTCGTTCCCTCTTGGGACCTCTCAGTGGTTCTAACTGCCCTGAAGAGTGCTCCCTTTGAGCCCCTGCAATCAGTTGAGCTTAAGTTCCTGTCTATGAAGACAGCGCTCCTGGTTGCACTGGCCTCCATCAAGAGGGTTGGGGACCTGCACGCATTCTCCGTTGACGAAGCCTGGAATTTGGGCCGGCTTACTCTCACGTGATCCTGAGACCCCGGCCTGGATATGTGCCCAAGGTTCCTACCACTCCCTTCCGGGACCAGGTGGTGAACCTGCAAGCGCTGCCCTCGGAGGAGGCAGACCCAGCCTTGGCACTGCTCTGTCCAGTACGCGCTCTCCGCGCCTATGTAGACAGAACGCAGTGTTTCAGGACCTCAGACCAGCTCTTTGTCTGTTATGGTGGGAAGCTGAAGGGAAAGGCTCTCTCCAAGCAAAGGTTGTCTCACTGGATAGTGGACACCATTGCCTTGGCTTACCAGCAGCAAGGTCGACCGTGCCCCCTTAGTGTGACTGCCCACTCCACCCGGAGTGTGGCGTCCTCTTGGGCTCTAGCGCATGGCGCCTCGCTAACAGACATCTGCAGAGCTGCAGGCTGGGCGACACCTAACACATTCGCCAGATTCTATAATCTCCGAGTGGAGCCTGTGTCCTCTCGTGTACTCGCTTCAACCAGCTAGTACCGGACCCGCTCAGGTGTCTTCGCTTGCTCGCCATTCCACTCCACGGACTGGATACGTGCGATATTTTTCTCAGGTGAGCTTCTCCGAAAGCCCTGAGCTCCTCCAGCACTCCTGACGTCGGCGCCAGTGTCTATTGCCTGTGCGTCGGCTAGGTGCCTCCCGTGTGCATGGTCCCTCCTCTGAGCGACCCCCACATGTGTATTTCCACTGTAAGCCTCTCTGAGCGTGTGTCTTTCCCTTGGCAAGCCACCTTGCCACCCCTGGGGTTGAAATATTCCACCTGCGGCTGGACACCCCAGTGTTTCCCATATGCTTCCTTCGGGTCATATGTGTATTCTCTAAGTCCCCCCCCTCCGGGCTGGCATTAATTGCATACTTCCCCTAGCTTGGGATATGCTTCCCAGTGTACCTTGGTATTCCTGTGTTATATGGAGTCCTTTGTCCAGGCTGACAGGGATCTCGATTTACGCAGGGCACTGGAAGACAGCTGAGAAGGTGGCGTGATTAGACTGGTAACCCCATTTGTCGTCATCCGACGTAACTCGGAGTGACAACGAAAGGGAACGTCTATGGTTACGTATGTAACCCTCGTTCCCTGAGTAGGGAACGGAGACGTTACGTCTGCCTGCCACTTTCCGCTGTACCGCGGGGATCGCCTGAGCTCAGTCTTGGCTCCTCAGCGAAGAAACATATCTGCTTGCTGCCGGCTTCCTCCTTTTATACCCACGAGGTGGGGCGGAGTTACGCCATGCAAATTCCGCAGACCCATGGCATTTCTTTGCCATTGGCTCGTTTTGTAATACTCGAAGTTGATAGGCTTTCTAAGCGAAACCCCATTCGTCGTCATCCGACGTAACGTCTCCGTTCCCTACTCAGGGAACGAGGGTTACATACGTAACCGTAGACGTTTTTAATACAAAAAAAAAAAAAGTCAACCTTCAAATAATTATGTTCAGTTATGCACTCAATACTTGGTCGGGAATCCTTTTGCAGAAATGACTGCTTCAATGCGGCGTGGCATGGAGGCAATCAGCTTGTGGCACTGCTGAGGTGTTATGGAGGCCCAGGATGCTTCGATAGCGGCCTTAAGCTCATCCAGAGTGTTGGGTCTTGCGTCTCTCAACTTTCTCTTCACAAAATCCCACAGATTCTCTATGGGGTTCAGGTCAGGAGAGTTGGCAGGCCAATTGAGCACAGTAATATCATGGTCAGTAAACCATTTACCAGTGGTTTGGCACTGTGAGCAGGTGCCAGGTCGTGCTGAAAAATGAAATCAGATGGAAGCATGAAGTGCTCCAAAATCTCCTGATAGCTAGCTGCATTGACCCTGCCCTTGATAAAACACAGCGGACCAACACCAGCAGCTGACATGGCACCCCAGACCATCACTGACTCTGGGTACTTGACACTGGACTTCAGGCATTTTGGCATTTCCTTCTCCCCAGTCTTCCTCCAGACTCTGACACCTTGATTTCCAAATGACATGCAAAATTTGCTTTCATCCGAAAAAAGTACTTTGGACCACTGAGCAACAGTCCAGTGCTGCTTCTCTGTAGCCCAGGTCAGGCGCTTCTGCCGCTGTTTCTGGTTCAAAAGTGGCTTGACCTGGGGAATGTAGCACCTGTAGCCCATTTCCTGCACACGCCTGTGCACGGTGGCTCTGGATGTTTCTACTCCAGAGTCAGTCCACTGCTTCCGCAGGTCCACCAAGGTCTGGAATCAGTCCTTCTCCACAATCTTCCTCAGGGTCCGGTCACCTCTTCTCCTTGTGCAGCGTTTTTTGCCACACTTTTTCCTTCCCACAGACTTCCCACTGCGGTGCCTTGATACAGCATTCTGGGAACAGCCTATTTGTTCAGAAATTTCTTTCTCTGTCTTACCCTCTTGCTTGAGGGTGTCAATGATGGCCTTCTGGACAGCAGTCAGGTAGGCAGTCTTACCAATGATTGCGGTTTTGAGTAATGAAACAGGCTGGGAGTTTTTAAAAGCCTCAGGAATCTTTTGCAGGTGTTTAGAGTTAATTAGTTGATTCAGATGATTAGGTTAATAGCTCGTTTAGAGACCCTTTTCATGATATGCTAATTTTTTGAGATTAGCTAGTTTTCATGAGCTGTATGCCAAAATCATCAGTATTAAAACAATAAAAGACCTGAAATATTTCAGTTGGTGTGCAATGAATCTAAAATATATGAAAGTTTAATTCTTATCATTACATTATGGAAAATAATGAACTTTATCACAATATGCTAATTTTTTGAGAAGGACCTGTAGACCACCTTGTTGGTTGATGTACGCTACTGTCGCCGTGTTGTCTGAACGGACTAGTACTTGTTGGTCCTTTAGCAACGCCTGAAAGCGGTGCAAAGCCAAACTTATTGCCAGCAACTCGAGGCAATTGACATGCCAAAGGCGCTGGTGTCCTCTCCAGGAGCCCACAGCAGCATGTCCATTCCACATGGCATCCCAGCCTGTGGTGGATGCATCTGTTGACACAACAACATCCCTGGAAACTCGTTCTAAGGGCACTCCGGCCCGTAGAAAGGTGAGGTTCGACCACGGGGTGAAGGTCTAACGGCATGCCTGAGTAACTGGTACTCGGTGCGTGCCTGGTTGCCATGCCCATCTCGGAACTCGATCACAAAGCCAGTGCTGAAGCAGTCTCATAATAACTTCAGTGGAAACGCACTTTTGCCCTTGATTTGTCTCAGGCAAGTCACATGGCGACCCAGTTGATTTCCATACCGAGAAAGAGATCCTCTGCACAGGGGAGATTTTGCTCTTTTCCCAGTTGATCGGAAGGCCCAAACGGGAGAGGTGCCGGAACACCATGTCCCTGTGTTCGCAAACCTGGTCTTGAGAGTGAGCTAGAATCAGCCAGTTGTTGAAATAGTTCAGGATGTTAACCCCCTGTTGCCGGAGTGGCAAAAGGGCTGCCTCGACGAATTTTGTGAAGACGCGAGGGGACAGGGCTAACCCGAATAAGAGAAACGGTGTACTGATATGCCTGCCCCTCGAAACCAAACAGTAGAAACGGTCTGTGTCGAGGACAAATTAAGACATGAAAGTATGCATCCTTCAGGTCGCTGCAAACCAATCCAACAGACGAACACATTCAGAAATGTGTTTGGCTGTCAACATCTTGAATGGAGGCCTTTGATCACACCCTTTGCAAGTAGGGTGGCGACCTCCGCACGCATGACAGGGGCATTGCCAGAAGTGGGGAGGAGACCGTGCGAACTGAATCGCATACCCGAACCTGATGGTTCTTGCAAACCAGTGGGACAGGTTGGGAAGCTCTAACCAGGCTCCCATAAACTGAACCAGTGGGGTCATGTGAACCACAGGCGTTTAAACCATGTGGAATGCCCTTATAATAATAATAATAATAATAATAATAATAATAATAATAATAATAATAATAATAATAATGCTTTATTAGTAGTATTATTATTACTGTTGTAGCATCTGGACCAATCAGACACACACACAGTATTCATTATATTTAATAAATAATCCAGCAAACTCACTCTCCCAACAAAGGTCCATGAAACATCACAAATTAAGCTAACACACTGACAGAACCTAGTGTCCTGTTACAGGACACATTAAGACTGATAAGACTTTTTACGGCCCCAAAATGAATTTGCAGAGAGTTGTGACTCTCACTTAATTCTTTCTGAGAAGGAGAAATAAACCATTTTTAATCCTATATATTCTACATATAACCACTTGAGAAAGTTCTAAATATCTCATGATTTTCCTTTTATGTGGTTTGGCCTATGTATTCATTCTCTCTTTTAAACTCTTTTGGATTAATGTTTCAGACTTGCATACTATGGTTAACCAAAATCGTAGCATGTTTAGTCTCTTAAACTCCAATCTTTGTCCCCCATTTGTTAATTTACATTACATTTTGCTATCTTTGAAAGGCATTACTATTATAAGAATCTTGAAGATTCTTTTGTTAAACACCCAATCAAATTACATGTTCAAAGGACTCCTTGAATAAAAGGTCGTAAAGAAATTCCCTCCAAAGGGAACAACTTCTTGTTGGGTCAGAACCCTCCAGAGGGTGTGCCATCTTCACACTTTAATAATCACTGATCATAAGATCACGCCTCTTACTCTCTTAGTCTCTTATGGCTTGTTTCCACCGAGCGGTACAGTACGGTACGCAATTATTTCCGTTTCCACTGTCAATCGTGTTTGAATTGTACCAAAATGCCGTACCGAACCACTTTTTCGATAACCTTCCGTTGGGGTAACTAGCACAGTAGTTTGGTACCTAAAGGGTGGAGCTAGACTCACTGCAGAATGTTGATTGGTTGAATCGCCACTTGCGTGTTCTACAAGGAAGGGGAATGACAACATAAGAGTTAATATTTTTTTAATATACAGTTACTACTGTTATTGTGTCACAAAATGTAGTTTTAAGAGTTTTTCAGGCGTGAATGTAGTTATTTAAAGCTCAAATCTGTGGTTTATTTATAAAAAAATTAAAACAATTTGATCCAGGTTGTGAGATCCATTCCAGGCGATCACCGGGCGCTCGGCGCTCATTTATCCGGCCTGGAACAGCCTTTTCTCGGCTAGTCGTTCTAACGTTTGCCGCTGACTCTGACGTCTCTGTAGTGGTTAAACATGAGATATAATTCGTCTTGTGTAGACCTAACGGGCGATCTTTGGTCTCGTGAATCTATAATTTGTTTCCTGGCCAATCGTTTTGGCTGGCGGACATGGGCAGTGTTTCAATTAAATGTATTTTAAATACGTATTTAATTACTTTAGTGTATTTTGTAATTTGTATTTTGCAGGTGTGGAAAAAATAAAATGTAGTTTGTAACAAAATATTTTGAGGGAGTGTATTTAGAGTATTTCAAATACTTAAATACTTAAGAAAAATCACCATAGTAAATGATTTTGCCATATTTTCGGTCTGATGTTGGCAATGTCCAGGTTAGATGCACGAAAATCACGTGACACCCTGTAAACCGGGCTCCCTCCAAGAAGTGAATGAGTTTTGAACTCTTAAAAACAGCATTAAGGTAAAGTGTTTTGTAAAATATATACAGTCTACACACACACATATTGCACACTGAACGGCATTATAGAGAAAATAATTGTGCCTTATGAGATCAATGCACTGTGTTGTCATTCATAAAAGGACATCATAGGCCCTACCTATTATGAAACAGTGCATCAGTCATATTGCCACTTAAATCTCCATGTTAAGCAAGCGTTCACATTATAACATCCATCTGCACTTTTTACACTTTTTTAAACGTATTACATATGAATAATTTCGATATTGTTTTTGTATAAAATAATACGCAATCCTATTGTTTTTCAGTAATCGCGCACGCATCGGGATTCTACTATTGAAAAGGCATACGCGGTCAGGGCAGTTAGAGTCTCGTGTGTAAAACAAACCCACACATGTTATGATTAATATGATTAATCATATATATTATGATTAAAATGGAATTTTGATTTTGTGACGAAAATTCTCGGTCTGTTATTTTTACACAAAAATCGCAGCAAAAGATGCTTTCCAACAGGTTTTATCGTAGTTTTTGTCCAACTCCATTGACTTGTATTGGATGTTCTGTGAGGTACGTTATTACTCCGCCGCCGGAGACGGAAATGGGGTTGTTCATACCGTACCGTACCGGTCAGTGGAAACGAGCCATCATTCCCTTTCTGAAATCCTGATGTGAAGATTATACTGAACTAGAAGTTTTCTAAGGATCCCCAAGCTTGTGCCAGGCTGCGGCCTTGTCTTTCCATTCACCAAAGATCCTCTGACTCGCACTGGTTCTCTCTCATCAAGAAAACATCAGCAAAGATCAACTGGAGCCTCAACAAATTGCATCAGGACAGTTTAATTCGAATGCAAGACATGCAAGTATCAAACCTAGTGTCATTATTTGACTAACGCATTCTCATCCTTTGGCGTCATATGTGACGCCATATGACAAAACGGCGAAATACTACGCACATGGCACCCTTTATCGTCAATATAACACGCACTGTGATGGGTAGGTTTAGGTGTGGGGTAGGGTCTGCGTCTCATATTCACGCTAAAGGATGCCAGTCAACTTTATGACGCCTTGGGTTCGCGTGTTATATTCACGCTAAAGGGTGCCATGTGCGTAGTATTTCGCCATTTTGTCATATGGCGTCACATATGCCGCCAAAGGATGAGAACGGGCTCTATTTGACACATTACTTATCCTTGCCCCTTTTTAAGGGCGTGTTAGAACTAAACTGATGGTTTGCTCAAGGCTGTTGATCTGCTGAATTTCAAACAATGCTATAACTTCTTGCTTTCCTGTATTTTGCTTCAGCTCTCTTTCCCTTGGTAAACTGTAGGCATGTAAGTATATATGTGTATGTTAGAGTAGTTTAAGTGTTTAGTCTAGTTAATAGAATTTTATTCATGTCACACATAAAGTTGTCTGTGTTTCAAGCTCATATATCCCGCAGTCTCTAATCATGCAGATTTTGACTACTTGCTCTTAGTAGTACTGTAAAGTACGAAAGACATTTCCCATACCCCAGGAATGTAAATTTATTAGAATTAATAAACAAAAATGGCACAAACAGGTTAATTGATTGTGATATACATTTTACAACATTAAGGTAATTATATTAACTGATCCAAATTATCATAATCAATTATAACAAGTTATTATTGATTATTAATTTCTTTAGAGCTAATATGCTACACTGTTTAGGTTGTTTAAAGCTTTTCAATAGAATTCCTACATTTTTCTGCTCTTCTGATGGATGTTGATATATGATATTAGTTTTACACACTGTTATCAATTTTAGTTGGTTTTATTACTGTATGTATGAGCAATGGGAGCATTGTTGTCTTTATTTTCATGTATTTTTGGTTATTTTAGGGCAGCTAAACAACTGGATAAATTGATGGAAACAGATAATAGAAAGATTAGCTTAAATCTATACTGGACAACCACTGTAAAGTACAGAGTTGTTTTGGTGATATATCACTGATTATGTCTGAGTGTTGCTAAGTGTTTCCTTTTATAGATGCTGACTTCTTGTGAAGTAGAGTGGTGCTCTGTGCTCTTAGTGTGAGCATGATGGCATTGATCTGAGTCATTGATTCTAGTAGAGCTATTGATCAGCTCAAGTATCATCCTCCTGTTCTTTCCTTATATTTCCTATGCAGACCTAAGGAAATCTCATTCAGTATCATATCAGTAATGGGCCTAGGTGAGCTTATTAATGAATATTTTTTGGCGATACTCTTCATTTTGCTTCAGTGCCAGTATGGACCTCAAACTCAAGTAAACCTCAAACTTTTTCTATTGAACTTTCATTAAAATAGCAATGCAGAAGCATTTTTCACAAAATGTTGTCAGAATTTTGGACCCCACTGTATCTTTAGTCATTTGAAACAGTAGAATATAAAAATTGAATAAGCCCATGAATGTTTAATAGCCAGCCCATTTTGCCAGAAATGGATCTTGATTTAAGTAGGACAATGACTATGGCTGTAGTTGACTTTGCTGTTCTGCCGTCAGGCTAAAACTGGCCACTTCTGCAGACACAATGAATTTGATAAGGTTTTTTTACTCCAAACAAAACATCGCTGCTCACCACGAAGCGTGCTGGGAGTGAAACAGGATTGTGAATGCATCGGTAGATGCCAGCGGCAGTCCTGCTTTATCCATTTTAAAACCATATGAACAGGCAGCATTTGTCATTTCCACAGTTCCACATGCAGTGCCAGCCTTTGCAAAAAATAATTGCAACTTTTTATCTCACAACTATTTTTCAGTTTATATCTCACAATTCAGACTTTGTAACTCAAAATTGCAAGTTTAAATCCTTCAATTCTGAGGAAAAAGTCAGAATTGTGAGTTAAAAGAAAGTCAATTTATATCTCATAATACTGAGAAAAAAGCCAGAATTGTGAGATATATATTGGCAATTGCAAAAAAAAATATTATATATATATATATATATATATATATATATATATATATATATATATGTATATATATATATGTATATATATTATACATTTGCGAATAGCAAAGTAAATGGACAGAAAATAAAAACACAGCATCAGGAAAATACCAGTAATCATTATAAATTCAATATTTGGCAGCTTGTTTCTTGTCTAAGTGACCAGCGCGGTGCATTATTTTATGGGCTCTGGCTCAGATTGAATATGATACATTTTTATATGCTTTATCGAATTGTGACACGCTTTATTATAGTTTATCAGTTTATCTGCTGTTTATCAAAGAATGTAGGGAATTCAAAGACAATGTCTTTTTGGTGAAACAACAGAGAGAACTGTAGCAAAGATGAGAGCAGTTTCTAACAACATCTGTGCTTACGAATTCAGGTTAGACTCCTTAGCTGTTCACACAACATCAAAGAGACTCAGATCCACCGGCTACAGTTGAATGCACTTGATTGGTTACGAAAACTTTTATGTGACATCTAAGATGTGACCTGTTGGCCTTATATGAGCTTTAAATCACTGACTAAGCGCTTCAGTTAACACACATGTTTATTTGCACTTACTGTCTGTGTTGTTTTAGTGAGTCCCACAGTTTCTATGTGCATTCACAGTTTTTATGTGGTATTGTGCTGGAAGCTTGCTATTAAAGCACTGAATGCAAGCTGTTTTGAGTTTGCAAAAAAAAAAAAAAAAAAAAGTGTTATATAGTATGCCAGTCCTTTTCTTAAAGACCCAACTCCATTCTTCTTAGTTTATACTCGAAAATCTATTTTTTCTTGCTCAATGTCTCATTCTCACTCTTTTTCTAAAATCTCAATCATTCCGTTTTCTCTGTGCCCTCTCTCTGACGGGGCTGCTGTTTGCTGTGACCTTGTAGCTCTCATGTTGCGCTGCTGCCAAATGTCTGTCCAATTACAGCATCCTTTTAGGGTCTGCCTCAAAGCATATCAGCTTGGCAATTCTATTCTCCGTCCAGATCAAAGCAGACAGCAACTTCACAAAGCCCCTAAGTTTTTTTTTCAGTTTTTTTTTTTTCAGACGCACTCTTTTGTGTTCTTTGATGTCCTTCACACAGGTATTGCACTGGACAGCAAGAATGATGAAATCCAAAACTCCCCGCACAGCAAACAAAACAGCTGTCAGCTATTGTTAGTGTCTTAAATTAGTCCTCATGCCAGGCTTTGATATTAGCTATTTGTTTTTAATATTTTTTTTTCTTTTATCTTTTCTAACCAATACACAATCCTGCCGATCAGCTCTCTTCCTAACATAATAGTTGCTTAAATGTCAGTCTGTTATGCTTAGACTGAACTATTTTGGCCCTATCACACACCCGGCTCAATGTGGCAGCAGGCGTGACTTAAGTGTTTTTTGCTGGTTTCAGCCTGACGCAGTTATCATTTTCACATCCTGCGCCACGTTGTTTAAATAGCAAATGCATTTACGCCCATTTGTGCGCCCATGGGTGTGCTGGTCTGAAAACGAGGTGTGCTCAGGCGCATTGTTGGCACGTTGATATTTTAGTGGCAACTGAAATAGAATGCGCCATTGACCAACTGAAACCTGGTCTAAAGTCAAAGGCACAGTATTTTATTTGTTATTTAAAGAGCGTATTAGTTATATGCTCCTAAAGGCGGGTGCACAATGTGTGTACACTCTGTTTATTACACACACAGGGACGCGCAGCAGCACACAAACTAGCCAAATATAAAAAAATTAAAGGATTACAAATTAAAAGATTATTATTGTACACATAAAGATATGGTGGAATCTGGTTTGTCCCGTAGATGGTCTGCTTGCGCACTTTAATCTCGCACACAAGAAGATCCGTTTCCTCTCTGAAGAAGCAATAAGTCTTTCCGCTTACAAATTCCATCATGTAAATAGCGTATCTGCTATGGCGCAAGCACAACTGGCTTTTAAAGGGAATGGGAGAGGAGACTCTGGTTGGATTTATTACATGTTACACCCAAAAAACCCATTACTCATTGAGAGAACAGGAACAACCCTTTTAGACCATGCGCCGGGCACGCAGACCATTTTTTTTGTCGTTAAACTAGCAAAAGTAGATTCGCAAATGCCCTAAGTGGACTTGTGGCGTGCGCTTTAGACCATGCGCTTGGATTGTTAACACAGGGCCTTTTGTGTGGTGTTTCACACTTGCTATGATGTGATATTGAATCTGTTTCAAAACCTAGCGAGCTTCCTCAATTCCTACTACCTATATTGTCAGCTGTCTTCTGAGGCAACATCCTAACTGTCATGGAACTTCTTGATACTTGAACTTCTTGAACTCCCCCCCCCCCCCCAAGTGCTCCTTAGAATTCAGTTGAAACTAATTTTCTTTGGAGGCAGCATAATTATATTTGCCATTTAAAACTATTCACTGTTGGGAATGCATGCTGCTTTTTATATGTGTAGCTTTGATGAAGGAGAGGAAAAATAAGGCTGAAAGAAAGTTCAAAATGCTTCAGAACCACTGCAACAGGAACTTGTCCTTCAAGATGTCATGTCTATTTTTAAATAATCTAAAAAGACATTTTTTGATAATCTAACAAAGAGTCTTCTAAAACATTTTTTAACAACGCTATAGACAACTCGGGAAATAAAAGAGCAGTGTTAGGGAAAGTTACTTTTAAAAGTAATGCATTGAAATATTGCTTCATTAAAAATTACTTAATTGCAATTATTTTATTTTTATTTTATTTTTTTAAGTGATGTGTTACGTTACTTTTGCATCACTTTCTCTCACCTGGGCTGGGCTTGCTTGTTTTGTAAAAACAAAAACACATAAGTTTTATTTTTAAACATATAACTTGCATTGCATATTTGAAAAAGTAACTGATATTTTGTTGTGCATTTAAAAGTAATGCGTTACTTTAGGCTACTAGTTACTTGAAAAAAAAAATCGAATCCCTGACACTGTAAAAGAGTCATTTGCGTAAGCACAGACAATGATAACAATAGCTGAATCCACTTAGACCTGTAATTGACTTGAATTCATTTAGTATGGAAGCTACTATAGTTAACACCATATAATTATGACATAAGTAAAAATTATGAAAAACTACACTCTTAAAAAATAGTTCTTAATTGGCATTTATGGTTATATGAAGAACATTGAACATTCATGGAAAATGTCTGCATATCTATTCTTTATAGTGGAAAAAATATTGGAATGTTCTTAACACTTAGATAAAAAGGGTTATTTCAAGAACGGTTTACAGAAAGTTTCTTTGTGGATCCCAAAATGGTATTTTTATTGCATCGCTATGAAAACAACAACAACAACAGAATTTGAAACCTTCACAATTATGAGATAAAAAATCTAAATTAAAAAGTAAAAATTTTTTTGAATTGTCCACTTTAGGTTTGATACTAACTTTAAGTAATTTCGCAACTACATGTCAACTAATCTCAATAGAGTATTAGTAGACTGTCTGCTTAATATCTGATAACACTTCATTTTGATGCTCCTCCAACAGACAGTCTACAACTTTGTAACTTGTAACAAAAACTTGTAACTTGTAACAAAACGTAGATGTAGATACTGCAGATACATGAGATGTAAAAAAAAAAACAGTTTTGGGCATCCCTAGTTGTTGAAGCCCCCTTACAATCAGCCTGTGTGTGTGTCCTAAGCTGCCAAATATGAGCACAAAAGTTGGCTCTGATAACCCTACTTCTGAGATGATGTTTAGGAGTGGTTGATATTTAATCATCTTAGTCATAAAGGCTTCTTCCATACTAGAGTCAAAAGTACATGCAACCTCCACAACGAAGACCTCGCTGATCTCTTCAGTAATCACAACAATATCTGGTGTATTTGCAAGCACATGAGAAAAGATTTCAGAGCTATTACAATTCTGAAACATAGATGATTTTACATAAGAATGTTTGTACATTTTTACAGCAGGTGAGAAATGACTTGATATGTCCTTCACTATAAGATCCACTATTCTGTCGTGGCGTGCGATGTACATTCCTTTATGGGCATGGCAGCATTTGAAGATGTGTGGCAGTGTTTCAGTGATCTGTTCTGTAGTGTGATGCAAACAATGAGGTACCTGAATTGTAGGAAACCAGATAGAGAGATTGAGTCTGGTTGGAAGAACTTGTAGTCTGGCTTTTACTGTAAAAATGATAATGTCCTCACTTACCCCTTTTCCACCAAAGCGTTTTGAGAGCCGGTTCGGAGCCGGTGCCTGCGCGCGAACCAGTTCTTTGTGTTTCGACAGCCAAAGAACCGGTTCTCGGCCAGGAAAACTGGTTCCAAAGCGGCACCAACTCGTTGCTGGACTAGAACCAGAGAACCGTTCTTTTACCACGTCATGCTTACGTCGGGGGCGGGTGGGGGCGGGTTTAGATGTGTCCTAAACATCTTTTCTGACCGCAAAGCCAGGAGAAACATTTGCAGAAACACGATGTAGTCCGCCATTGTAATTGTTATGCTTGAAGTTGGCGCAAGCGTTTCTAGCTTTTTTTAAAAAAAAATTTTATTGAAAACATTATGTAAGCAAAGAAGAAAACAGTCACAAAATAGAACAAATAAACGGAGAGAAAAAAAGACAAGACAGGTGTACATAACTAATCAGAAAATATTACATATCAAAGGAAAAGATTAAAAGACTTACATATTTCAATTGTTTTTAAAGCCTTCTTGGTTCACGAGTTAGAGATAATCCCAAAGTAATGTTGTACTTGCAAGCGTTTCTAGCTGAGACGTAAAGCGACGTACACAGTGACGTAACGAAGTCGTTCGCTGGGCGCTCTAGAAGTGGAAAAACAAACAGGTTCTGAGGAGGTTCGCAAGTTGAACCAACTCCGAACCAACTTTGAACCAGCACCAGTTCCGAACCCGTTCTTTTTTGGTGGAAAAGGGGTAACTGAGTGCAGTATTCTTAAAAAATGAGTGAGAAACAGAGTGATCAGCAGAGGAGAGACACACAAGTTTCCCCTGAAGTTTCAGTCCTGTCCAGTGTTGTTTCTGATGATGTTGGTGTAGGTCCAGGAGAGTTGGCCGGGCCCCTGTGGATGTTAGGGTGTAGCTGTGACCACCGTATGTGGCTGTGGCCCTGACAGAGTTCAGGGGGTCACTAATGATGTCCTCGGAGACCCTCACAATCCCAGAGTCAGACCGCACCCACTCCAGTGATACTCCAGTTCGAACACAGAGGTCGTTCAGGTCTGGCCAGTCTGACCAGACGCCAAAGCCGGCAGAATGGGTGTCAAGTTTCCCGCTGGATTTTCTCTTAAAGCCAAGGGAGTGTGTCTCTGACTCTCTAGCCAGCGGCACCTTGCACCTCCGGAGGTCCAGGAACAGGGAGGATCGGGCCAGCTCTCTCACTTCCTTGTCATCATTATTCAGCATGTTCAGAAGATGGGAAATCTGCATGCTGGTATAAATCCATATCATGTTTGGTACCCCCATCCCTCCTTCCCTTTGGGGGTGAGAAATAATATCACGGGTACTGTGCGTGTTTAGTTCAAGCCATTTTCGCACAAGGCTCACTGTCTTGTTATTCATTTCATTCAGCACTTTCTGCTGGATATGAACGTTGGAGAATAAATGTTGTACTTTAGACAGCGCCAACTGTCTAATAGCCTCTAACTTCATAGTCAATGTGAATGGGCATTTGTCAATCAAATCCAGCCTAGATGTAAATTCTGACAAAATTATGCTTACTTGCTCCTTCCATTCTCCTGCTATATTAATTTTATGTCAAAGATAAGTGTATGTCTCATGTAGAGAATTTACACATACAGGTTTTGTTGCTACTGTAAACACTGGGCATTTATCAGTTTTTGAACGGTACCACCTGTTCCCTCCACTTCTCCTCTCGTACAGAACAGCACATTTAGCGTTGTTGATCTCCAAGCCTGACCACTTCAGAAAAGAGTCGGTCCTGGCCAGCATGTTCTTAATGACGCTTTCTTCTCTGGAGGCAATCTGGACATCGTCTGCATAGCCCTGAACTGGAATAGGCTATATCACACCAGAGGGGGCACATTGACACATCCACTTTATCCATTGGTTGATTGCAATTATAAAATTAATTGCACTCTAAGGGCAGCCAGTTTTAATGCCTATCTGGAGTGGAATTGGCTGGGTGAGCTGTTCTCCACAGATTACTTCAATAAAGGAGCCTTTATATACATCTTTCACTATGTCAATGAACAGTTTAGGTAGCTGTATTTCCTCCAGTGATCTGAACATGACATTGTGAGATAAAGTTCCGAATGCATCTCTAAAGTCTAAGAAGACTGAGTACAGTTTACAAGACTCGTGCTTAAAATCATCTATCATTGTTTTGAGGCAAAATACATGCTCATTCATACCTTGTCTATTGATGTACGTCTTTTGTTTAGAGGATAAGATGTCGGCTTCCACCAACCAAGGGAGAACTCTAGCCATTATGCATTTCATGAACACCTTATAGATGGTAGGGAGAAGGGATATATCCCTCCATGTTGAAGGTTCACGAGGAATGTTGTCTTTTTTTGGAATACGGTGGATTAGTGCTCCTTTCCATGAATCTGGTACCCTCTTATTTTCCAAACAGACGTTAAAAATAGTTGTTAAAATGTTACGTGACTGTATTGTTTTAAGAGTCTCATATGTCACACCATCCTTGCCACTTGCTTTATTGTTAGGGAGGTTTTTTTAAGACAGTCTCTACTTCCTTAAATGTGAAGTGCGTGGTTTCAGGGAAAAAAAGCTGGCTTCATTGGTGGCACGTTCAAATACCAGGGTGGGAAGATCATCATTATGCCTGTGATCTGGGCATTTATTGTCATAATAAGTTTGTATGACTTCGATATCCCTAGAGCACGATGGACGGCCAGGATATTCACTACTGTTTAAAATGACTTGAATTGCTTTAGATATTCTATGCTGCCACAGGTAAGCAAGTTTATTCCTTTTTACCTTTCTATTCCGCTTGGGTTGAGTCGCTCGCGTCCGTAAAGAAGGCAAGACGATTTCCCGCAGATAGCGCAGCTGTTGGTGGATCCAGTCTGCTGTCGAGACCGAAGTTACGTCTTCAGGATATGATTGTGTTACCGGGAACTTCTTTAATACTCGCGACACATATTTCAGAAGTTGTAATCCGAAAGGCTTACCAATGTGGCTTTCAGCTGTAAAAAGTCCATTTTTGAAGAATAAAAATGCGTTTATTTCTTGCGTTTGCATTTGGTGCTCAGACTATCTCCATAGGCTTTTTCGTAAGACTGCAAAGCCATCCATTGATGCTCAGACAGCGGGCACACGATTAGATGTAATCCACGGGAGAGATCATGGAGTTGCAGCGGCTGTTGGTAAATTCTCCCGGTAAGAAATGCTTGCTTGTATGCTAGTTTGATTGTTGCGATCAAACACATAGTCCACAATAATTGGCAAAACATCGGATTTGCACCTATTGCATTAATGATGGCAATTACAACGGGTGTGGTTGTTTTAGTTTTCACCAAATAACATTTCGGTGTTCACCCGTGCTACCGGAACGCGGAACCCACCCACCCACACACACCCACACCCACACCCACCTGCCCACACCCAAACCCACACCCACAATCACCCACACCCACCCATCCCCACCCGCACCCACACACACACGCACACACGCACGCACACACACACACACACACACACACACACACACACACACACACACCGAGAATACCACATTAAAGTGTTTAAAAGACCACAAATTAATATAATAAAATAAGGGGTATTTATTACATTACATTACATAGCTTGCACCTCCTTGCCATATATTTATTTGCTACACTGATTTCATGTGTCGGTCAAAGCTCACACCAGACAAGTCGTTGTATGAACATATTTGTCTCTTTAAATTAAAGTGATTTCAGAGGAACCGCAAGTATTACATTTTGAATTACATTTAAAAAGACAAACATTGTTTTTCTTTGGAACACCATGAATCATTCACAATAATATCAGGGAATGTGCAGTACATGGCGGTCTGTTTTTGATTTCATGTTGAGTATAAGAGATCGCTTTTGCAAGTATTGCATGAAAATGGCAAATAAATAAGTTTACATGAGGCTGCACATATTGCGGTATTTACCAATTTAACACGTCAAAGTTCCATCCAGTCATGCTGATAAACGGAGTGTCTCTGCTGTTTCTCTCATTTAAATGTTCCAGGCATTTGCGCATAAATCCTCAGTATTTGCTTTATTGATCTGACACTCCATCAAAGGTGGTAAATGTGCATCACCTTCACCTCCTGCTTTAAACCATAACACTCGTAGCGGCATAAAAAGGTGAAGAGGCGTCTTTCACTCGACATCGCTTCTAGGCATTTCCCCTCGAAGCTGCTAGAATGACACTTCAACAAATTGAAATTGATGGCCATTTGACTTGTGGAAGAATGACATTTGCAGTGTTTGGTGAAAATTTAGACTCTCGGGAAAATGAGATGGAAGTTCTTTCAGTTTAACCCTTCCTTGCAAATTCTTCCACCATGGACCTCCTGGTGAGTCTCATTGAGTTATTTTACTTTTTGTTGTAGAGCTGTTCGACTGCTTGTAATTTCCTGAGCCAGTAATCAACAGGTATCCTACCGTGCGGTTTGGCTCTATCTGCCTCTCCACACTATTGAACAGATTGGCATCACTTTATGCAAGAGAGAAAGAGAGAGTGCATTTCTCTTAAGTTCAGTCGATGCCCAGCTCTATATCATGTCTCAACAGCGTTGGCAATAAATAGCTGACCACTCAAAGCTCTTTCCTAAACAGAACCATGGAATGCAAGAAACTTGCTGACTCACATACGTTCCATAAAAAAATTACTATTGTGCAATTACTGTTGTGTAGTGCAGGTTATCAATATAAGAACTCCTCATCCTCCTTATATTGTGCAAATGTGCTGAGCTTATAAACAAATATGTTCGCATATGGCTGCAGAACACCAAGAATAATAGAGACTTAGGGTACGTTTACACGACAACGATATGCTTCAAACGGAGAAGTTTTTCCTTTGAGTTTTCCGCGTACAGATGACATCATTGTCAAAACGATCCCCATTAACACGAATACGCGAAAACTACCAAAAAAAAAAACTGTATTCTGTTGCCAGGCCATTAGATGGCGATGGAACACTATAGACTGAACAATTAATATGCATGTGCATGACGTCATCGGTTTCAGAGATTCGAGTTTTTGTTGTTTACACGGAGACCGTTTCCAAAAACATGCACTTTGAAATCCGCTTTCAAAAGTTTGCGTTTTCAGGCACCCAAAACGCTGTTGTTGTGTAAACGAATGGCCAAAACGCATAAAAAGTTTCATGTGTTTAGTTGAAAACTGTGTCGTATGGACTTAAGTAAAGATGATGCTTTTTTGAAATTCCTAGTTTCAGTCACCATCCGCTCATCCATCTCCTGTGTTTCACAGATGATTCTATATACAGTATATATAACCCTGCGCAATAAAATAATATTGCAAAATTAAAATTAAGTTAAATAATTAATGGCTGCCATCAAACCTGGAGCGAGGTGGCCATATATAATCATCTGTTTGTGGATGAGGGTTCATAAGAATGCATATGATTTAAGACGCTTAGAGCTATATATATATATATATATATATATATATATATATATATATATATATATACAGTATATTCTCATCCTTGTCCAGTGCAGTTGTTTTTGAGTACTCTCTCGCTCTTTTTTTCCAATAGTAAAACTATTCTATACAACAGTATTGACTCTGTACTTCACTATATTAATAAAAATGTAGGCCGTACCCCTACAACCACACAATATTTTGACCTCACATTCACTGAGATGGACTCGAGGGAATCGATGCATGGCACAGGGTCAAACAGGCACATATTGCTCTAAGCATCCTGAATTCATAAGCATTCTTATGAACCCTCATCAACAAACAAACAGATGACTCTCTATGGCCACCTCGCTCCAGGCAGCCATTAATTATTTGAGTTCATTTTAAATGTGGATGCTTATTTCATTATGCAGGGTTTTAACAGAGGGACTGATCCTCTGACCTGCACTGAGAGAGTGTGTGTACCTAATGCTTAGTCAGGCATAAATATCCACTTATCTGCTGAACAACCTTTAGCGGTGATGACTTGGACCAGAGCAAGTGTTGGACAGTAATTGTACTCTCATTAATGGGTTGTCTGTGGAGTGTAATTATGGACCTCACTCAGGAAATAATACCAAAGTGTTAATACTGTAGGTCAATAGACATCAAGTTGTTACCTCAGGTGTGAAGATGAACATTTTTGGAGTTTAATAGGTGGCCTATTTTTGTGGTGAACATTTCAAATGTGTCATATGAGAGACATTACAGGTTCATGACATGTACTTCACATCATACATTAATGGGTATTGGATTTTGGTTCTTGTATTTATTTTATTATTTTCGTTGACTCACTAATGCCTAATGAAAATGAGATTAAATTTTAAATGTGAAATTAATTTTAAATTTAATTAATAATTTTAAAGTATTTTAATCTAAGAAATAATTTTACTTAACTTTTCATTCATCTTAGATTCATGTATTCATTGCTTACAAATAAGAAATGCTTCTTCAGCCAAAACAGATGGGAAGGGGGTGAAAATTACATAAATCTGTCCATCTTTCCATCTGTCTGTCTGTCTGTCTATTATCTGTTCGCCTATCTATCATCTGTCAGTCTGTCTATTATTTGTCTGTCTGTCTATTATCTGTTCGTCTATCTATCATCTGTCAGTCTGTCTATTATCTGTCCGTCTGTCTATCTGTCTGTCTATTATCTGTTGGCCTATCTATCATCTGTCAGTCTGTCTATTATCTGTCCGTCTGTCTGTCGGTCTATTATCTGTCTGTCTGTCTGTTATCTGTTCATCTATCTATCATCTGTCTGTTTGTCAGTCTGTCTATTATCTGTCTGTCTGTCCGTCTATTATCTATTTGTGTATCTATCATCTGTCTGTCTGTCAGTCTGTATGTCTGTCTGCTATCTGTCAGTCTGTCCGTCTGTCCATTATCTGTCCGTCTATCTACTCTCTGTTCGACTGTCTATTATCTGTCCGTCTATCTATTATCTGTCTGTCCGTCTATTATCTCTCCGTCTGTCTATTATATGTCTGTCCGTCTATTATCTCTCCGTCTATCTATCATCTGTCTGTCCTTCAGACTGTCTGTTATCTGTCCATCTGTACGTCTGTCTGTTATCTGTCAGATTGAGCCGCGGGCTTGAGAGAGGAGATCTCTCCTCACCGGAATCGGCCTAGGGGCTGTGTGGGACAGCCGCATCAGCTCCGGGAACCAGGTTTGAGTCTCCCAGCGCGGGGCTATAAGGAGCACCGAGCGGGCCTTTCCCTGATTCTCTTGATTACCTGTGGTAACAGAGAGACCGGAGGGAACGCATAAAGTGGGAGGCTGGGCCACATTTAGGCCAGTGCATCCTCGTTCTTTGAAAAGAACAGCGGGCAATGAGCGTTGTCTTTTGACTCAAACAGGTCGACTTCCGCTTTGCCGAAGAGGCGCCACAGTAACTGGACTGTTTGGGGGTGCAGGGACCATTCCCCTGGGGGAACGTAGTTCCTGGACAGTTTGTCTGGACCGTCGTTCAAGTGGCCTGGCACATGCTCTAACAGAGAGACCGGAGGGAAAGCATAAAGTGGGAGGCTGGGCCACATTTAGGCCAAGGGCTAACCAGGGCTGCAGAGTCGAACACGGCTCGCGCACGGTGTCGATAAGCGGGCCGTCATAGCCACAGAGTCCAGTTCTATTCCTAGAGAGGAAACAGACTGACTGGGCAGTAATGAGCTCTTGGTCCAGTTGACCGTGAGACCCAAGCTTTCCAGATTGCTGAATCGTCCAAATAGTTCAAAATTCGCAGCCCTTTCTCTCTCAAGGGGGCGAGAGCCACATCCATGCACTTCATAAATGTATGGGGCGCTAAGGATAGGCCGAACGGTAGGACGGTGTATTGATATGCCCGACCGTCGAAGGCGAATCTCAAGAATGGCCTGTGACGTGGGGATATCGGGATCTGAAAGTATGCATCTTTCAGATCGAGAGAGATAAACCAGTCCCTCGGGCGAATTTGCACGAGTATTTGTCTGGTCGTGAGCATTTTGAACGGCCGTCTCATGAGAGCTTTGTTCAAATGTTCGAATTCGGTGTCCAAGACGCGATGTGACTCGGTGCCTAGTCCTTTACAGTTTGGGAAACAAAAAATCTAAACCGTACAGGACAAAGGACAAAAAAAAACTATTCTTTTAGAAGATAGGGGGAAAAATGCCCAAGCCTGATGCTATAATCAGTCACTCTTGTGCATAAGACGAAACCCTGGCATGAGATAATTAATTTAAGCGCAGTGGAGGTGAAGAAAAAATATAAAAATGTTGTTCATTCATCAATTTTATTTTTGACAATACATACTGTTTCAAGTCATAATTTAAACATGCTGATTTTGATCGCTAAACATTCACATTGGTATTTAACTTAAGGGACCTGTTTTGGTCTCTACATATTTTTTTTTTTAGGGCTAAATGGTTTCTAAGGACTTTAGGGAACTCTTAACTAGGGGAAATTAAGGGGAGATATTTAATGACCACTTTAAGGTTCCTTAAGTGGACCATTTGGTTTCTTCTTGCAACCCATGTTTGACTAAGGGTACCCTTAACTTTATAACTTAGGCTTTCATGCAACCGGGCCCAAAACCTTGGTTTAACAGTAATCGCATGTGCTCAAAGTTAGACAAGTCAGACCATGTTGCTAATGCATTGCGAGTTCACGCTCAGGTCAGGTCATTTTATGATCTCATTCCCCATTTCTTGTCCTCTCTCCCATCATTAGAAGTGGCGAACGACCAAAAAAGAAATCACACCCTTGCCAATTGTGCAGTGAATTGTGCTATGATCCACACCTGGCTAGGAAACAACATATCAGCCGACTGTCCAATTACTTTTGGGTTGTGAATAAATCAGTGTGTAATTTCTACACAGTTCACAGTTTATGGAGGTAAATGCGGTCAAATTAAAGCTGGCCTTTCGTACCGCAGGTGCACATTTTCAAATCAAGTGCATCACTGTCCTAACACTGCTGTCGAATATCCAGAACAAGCATTCAAGCTCTTTCATGTATATATACACATGTGCTGGTCATATAATTATCAAAAAGTATCATCAACAAGTTGACTTATTTCAGTAATTCCATTCAAAAAGTGAAATTTGGATAATATATTCATTCATTACACACAGACGGATATATTTCAAATGTTTATTTCATTTAATTGTGATGATTAAAACTGACAACTAATGCAAATCCCAAATTCAGTATCTCCGAAATTTAGAATATTACTTAAGACCAATACAAAAAAAAGATTTTTAGAAATGTTGGCCAAATGAAAAGTATGAGGATTTACAGCACTCAATACTTAGTTGGGGCTCCTCTTGCCTGAATTACTGCAGCAATGCGGTGTGGTTTATGTGCCTCTCCTCTCTTCCTCCAGACTCTGGGACCTTGATTTCCAAAGGAAATGCAAAATTTACTTTCATCAGAGAACATAACTTTGGACCACTCAGCAGCAGTCCAGGCCTTTTTGTCTTTAGTCCAGGCAAGACGCTTCTGACGCTGTGTCTTGTTCAAGAGTGGCTTGACACAAGGAATGCGACAGCTGAAACCCATATCTTGCATACGTCTGTGCGTGGTGGTTCTTGAAGCACTGACTCCAGCTGCAGTCCACTCTTTGTGAATCTCCCCCACATTATTGAATGGGTTTTGTTTCACAATCCAGCCTCTTTAGCAATGACCTTTTGTGTCTTGCCCTCCTTGAGCAAGATTTCAGTGGTCGTCTTTTGGACAGCTGTTAAGTCAATAGTCTTCCCCATCATTGTGTAGCCTACAGAACTAGACTGAGAGACTATTTAAAGGCCTTTGCAGGTGTTTTGAGATAATTAGCTGATTAGAGTGTGGCATCAGGTGTCTTCAATATTTAACCTTTTCACAATATTCTAATTTTCTGAGATGCTGATTTTGGGGCTTTCATTAGTTGTCAGTTATAATCATCAACATTAAAAGGAATGAACTCTTGAAATATATCAGTCTGTGTGTAATGAATGAATATAATATCCAAATTTCACTTTTTGAATGGAATTACTGAAATAAATCAACTTTTTGATGATATTCTAATTATATGACCAGCACCTGTATATGTGTATATATATATATATATATATATATATATATAATTTTGGCATTATCTTGTACCGTTCTCCTTGCATATGTCTGGTACTCTAGTTTGGACAAGCAGAACAAGTGGTAGACACATTATTTAAATACATTGGAGCAAGAATAAAGCTGTAAAGAGTGAGAAAAGGCTTTACTATAATGTTACAAGGTGTGAGGTTGAGAAGTGCGCCTACCTAAAATTATAATTTTGGCATTATCTTGTACCGTTCTCCTTACATATGTCTGGTAAACTAGTTTGACGCACTTCTCAACCTCACACCTTGTAACATTATAGTAAAGCCTTTTCTCACTCTTTACAGCTTTATTCTTGCTCCAATGTATTTAAATAATGTGTCTACCACTTGTTCTGCTGTTTCCATCTCACATAGAATTGAATCTCACCTCATGAAAGCACGCGAGTGTGTTAGGGAGCGCTTTACACCAGGATGTGTGGCATGTTGTGAAAGCTCATAATAGATGTTCTTTAATATCCTTTGCTCAATTCTGTGGGAGATAGCACTCGGTTTAACAAGCCTCATCTCTGCTTCTGCCTTATCTGCAGGCAGCAAACATTTAATTTGAATTTGGCTCGTTTTTTTCATCCATTGGATTAAACAAGTCCTCCATAGTGAAGTGGCAAATCATCTTTTTCAGGGTTGGAACACAACAAAACCCCAGGTGATCTAGGTGGCTTCCTGATATTTCAGTCATTTTTTGAGCTTGCATACCATAAGTTGCTCAATGTGTTAAATCTGCTTCATTTGAAGGCCAGCATGTCTTTGGTAGCTGTAACAGTTCCAACTGCATACAGTCAAGAATCCGGCGGATCCAATGTTCTTCCACCACAAAATTATGTTAGTTTAATGCAAAAGGAATGAGGCCTTGATATAGTAATTGACGATGACCTTTATCTTTACCCCGATAGGTTGTTTTAATAATGGACTTGAATGTAAAGCTCCCCTAAGAATAGGTTTCAATAAGAGTGATAAGAAAGGAAATAAATTACATTCTGATAAGAAGCCTTGTATCTAATTTATGAGAACATATCATTGCCACAAATACAATGCTGTAATCTAGTGGCGGCGCATCCGCTCAGGAACTGAGAAGCTATTGGAGCTGTTTACAGACTGTATTTCTGTTCTTAGTACACTGGCAGCCCTGAAAAACCTGTTGATTTTAGTGTGTGCTGGTAACTCACTCACATATAGGTGCCAAGAATGAACCTAAATAATAGACTCACTGTATAATGGAATCGTGTGCTACTTCTTTTGAGTGGATGGGTTTGAAACGTTATATGAACTGTTCATATGCAGTAGGTCATGGGATGCTATAACAACATTTCCAAGTAACTTTAATTACAGAACTAGCAGCTCTAAGGCATGGTATATCCACATGGTCTCTTTAAAAGGCATTTTAACCCATTCATAGTGTGATGTTAAAACCAAGATGGGTGACCAATAAAACAATCCTTTTTATATGTTGTTGTGTTTATTAACAACGCCATTTTTTAAACATAATTTTCCGTATATCAAAATGGAAAGTGTGTGATGCATCAAGTAAAATCACAAGAATATGTAGTACTAACAGTAACTTTTCACAGTAAAGTTAAATTTGTGAATGTTTGTCATTGATAAACAAATACTGTAGATAACTCCACATTATTTGAAATGAATATAAGAAACAATTGTATTAATTTTTTTAATATGTAATTTTCAGCTGTCGCAACATTTTTTTAAGTAGCTGTTTTTGTATATTTTGTATAGAAGAGGCCCACATTTTTACATTTAGCAGTGAAGTGACACTTATAAAAATGGGTATGCAAAATAAGCTAATGTTTAAGCCTAATCCTTTCTGTTTAATTTGTAAAAAATATGTGTAATTATTAAAGAACTGTGTATGATGACTGAAATACAAAATAACAGGGGTGCTGATGGCACAATGGATAAGACACATGCGTTTGGTGTGAGAGACCCAGGTACAAATCCACTGTGAGACACCAATGTGTCCCTGAGCAAGACAAGACGTGCGACCTCTGAGTTGTTTTTGATAAAAGCGTCAGCTAAATGTTTAATGTAAAAAGTATGTATAGATGATAATCAGTACATTAGGTATTATAAACTAACCAAGATTTAATATTTATTGCATTATGAATAAACCTGAAAAAATTAAAAAAATTTAAATTTTAAATTATGTAAAACATAGAAGAAAAAATAACAGTGATTTAATAATTCATTCATCAGATAGTTAATTGATTATGAACTGGTTGTCATAGTGAGACCTTGGATACTAGCACAAAATCATAGTTTACAGATTATTCTGGGAAAAGGCATCTACTAATTTGTAGCATTGCGTACACAAGACATAATGGAAACGCAGTCATGAGAAAGCATCATTACTGAAATAAAAATAACATTTCCGGAAATAAATTGAGCAAATGTATTAGCAAACATTGAACTGAGAACAGAAACATGTTTAAACCAGACTTTCGAGGATGTGCTCAAAATAACTGCTTACTAAAATAGGTGGCCAAGGACATTTTTACCAAGAAGTTGAAAGCAAAGAAAACAAAGAAAAGCCGTGACATGGTTCTCAGTTGGCACTGGAGTCCACAGCGGGAAAAGAATGGTTCTTCTATAGTTGTCTCAAGGACTTCCAGGATTGTGGTTTACTTGAACTTCCTGAGCCTGTGAGAACTGGATGTTCCACTTCTTTTGTGTGTTTAGTCGCATTAGTACTCTCTCCTTTTCAGTTTTAAAAAGATGACTTCATGCTGTGGCCAATCACATGTCCGTAAATGTCAGGTCCATGGTGCTCAGATTGTGGTAGAGTATAACAGTCTTTCATCCTGATTTTCCCTCCAATCATGGTAATGATCCTTTAGGTAACTGCTTCTCACAGCTTCCGGGCTTATTTTGACCGGGGCTCATTTAGTCAGAAAACCCTGTGAGCACTGCTTTTCTCACAGCTTGGGTATTTTTAAAGGTTGCCCTTAAAATGTTAATAAGGGAGATTCAGTAAAGTAGTGCACTGCAGCTTGTATACAAATTTATTTTTTGAAGGGAATATGGGGAGACTCTTAAGCGGCCTTGAGATTTGGCCTGGCCTCCATTTTAGATGTTGAACTGAGATATTAATGCAGTCCCCGGTGTTACGTTTCCCTTAAACGTGTGTGATGTCGTAAGACGTCTACATTCTACAGGGCTCTACTTGTACTAGGTACAGTGCAGTTCATTTGAACATCAAAGCTTTGCTACGAGCTGCATATTGTTTTATAAAAACAAAACATGTGAGTGATTTGATGAAATAGTAAATGAATCACTCTTATGAGGTACGGATGTGTGGAGAAACATCTGTGAAACTAGTTGGCCATTAAATATGCAACAGCATATTCAAAAATTCCTTTTGTATGAGATGGCAATGCTTTAAAGAGAATTATCATGGCCTGAAGCTCATTCAAGTACTGCCATTTAGCGTGCGTGAATCTGATTGAAATGATCTTCATTCTGCTTTTGTTCATAACCAGTGTTTAGGTAAACTAAAGCCTGAATTCTATCTAATCTGAATCCACTATCTGACCTTCATGTACAATTATATTTCAGTTGCAGAGTTAAACGTTAAGTGTTCCCTTTTTTTGATGTTGAAATAATTCCTCAGTCCCATAGCAACATCCACAGACAACTGGCCTGGTTCTGAAAAAAAGGCATATTTTGCCTATCACAGCAATTAAACAAATTAGGTCAATTTTTGAAAAAAAAAATGTCCCCTAATAAACACAAATCCCAAATTATAGTATTATTATAGTAGATGTTTAGTAATTCGGTAGTCTCTGCCTCAGACGTCATGCCCACAGACCATTGGCTGAACATCTTTTTCATATGGAACTCAAATTGTTTCAGGAGTTTCAAAGTCATTATCTGATTGGTTGAATTCTACAGGATTTCCGAGAGCCGTGTGTGTCACGTTCTTTAACAGTCCGCCTGGAAACAAAGCCATTGTGAAGCCAAACCCCAATGGAAAAAAAAGCTGTCTTGTTTACAACCGTGAAAATATATTTGTAGTCAATCTAAGCGTGTGTGTGGGTGAAGGAAGAAGAAGACAGGTCAGCGAACTTGGGACTCGTTCTTTATTCAGAAAAAAAGAACAAACAAAAGGTGCGCTCGTGCGCCTTCACCGTAGTGTTCCACTACAGCACATAAATAAGAAACACTCTGCCCGCTGTACCAGCTCTCGCTGTATGTCTCCATCTCTCAAGGTTCAGTCAAACGACCACTCTTCCCGATGTGTAACACAGTCCATTTATAAAACTCTTTCCGATGTGTAACTCAGTCCATTGTCAGCCAGCAGGTCATGAGTGTTTGGTACGAGTCCCGAGTCCTTCTCTCTCTCCGCTCTCTCATTCCTGGCAGCTTATATGCGGTCTCCACACCAATCACTGCAATCAGACACAGGTGTTCATCATCTACCTACTTACTCACCGCACAGCTCGCTGACTCGTCTCTCGCTACAGACTTCGCGAGACCATGCCCCCCTCGCCACAATACGCTTATCAGGATCAACTAAATGCTGGATTTTCAAATGCATGTACAGTTCACAGTCCCATTGTTGCAGTAAACTTGTACAACTTTCTTGAATTAATAATTTATTAGACGCATGTCAGTTTTTTTGTGGAGACTTTGATTTTCCATTTTTACGCCCCTAAACATAGCACTGAACAAAACAAAGTGTGATTGCTTGCTTCACATGTCAGTCAGATGGCCTATTGGGCGGTCCTTGGCCATGAAAGCAATTCAGTCACACTTGTAGCAGTATAATTGCACAGATACGTCCTGAGAGATAATATCAATGCATATTTAATGCATTGTTTACTGTTACCACTATTGTAAATACTTTATTTTTGGGAGGTCTCTTAAAAGCTTGACATTAAATTAATTTTTCTGACCGCTGCTTTTGAAGTTTCAGTATAGCCACTAGTGAACAGTGTGGGACTGTTTGTTCTTGCAGTGCAATCAGCCAATCAGTGACAACATCATGTTCAGAGTTCTAGCTCTTGAGTCATTATGATAGGTGGCACCATAACTGAATCATTTTTCTTGTGGTGTTTCTGGAGGCCAACAATTACACTCGATACACCTAGATTTATGTGGTGTATAGTGTATCTGATGCCTGTTTGAACACAGAACAATGTTTCAAAGTATTCATGTTGTAAATTGTGACATAAGTGGTGACTAAAGGAAATTTTAATGAAGCTAAATGGCAGATATTGGCACAGCAGTTTTGCAGCTGGCAAAGGTCACTATTAAAACCAGAGAAATGGCACAGAATCTTCAGCAAACATGAAGTCAGGAGGGGGGCCGCACTGTGGCATTGACGTACTTACCTTTTTGCCATAAAAAAAAAAATGTATCCCTGTGATAATTACATAAAAGAAACACTGTGGACCTTTTTGAGACACCAACTCCAAACTGTCAGACCTAATATAATCACATATGTTTCGTACAGACTTTTTAAAAAGACTGTTCCTTTCTTTTATTCGTTCGTTTGTCTGTTCACTCATTTTATTTTTTGAAGAGCTTTTTTTCTGTGATTTAAAGTTGTAATGAAACAAAGAAGGCAACAGATGTTCCCTTTCGTTGTCACTCCGAGTTACGTCGGATGAGGACGAATGGGGTTTCGCTTAGAAAGGTTATCGACTTGAGTATACAAAACGAGCCAATGGCCAAGAAATGCTATGGGTCTGCGGAATTTGCATAGTGTATCTTCGCCTTACCTCGTGGGTATAAAAGGAGGACCCTGGCAACATGCAGATATGTTTTCGCTTCGGAGCCAAGAGTATCTCTTCACTCCACAGCCATCTCTGACTTCACTCTACGAGACGAGCCACTCTCCAGTGTTGGTGTGACGGCGATCTGCAGCGAGTTCACATTGCCTGCTGATCTGTGCAGTGATCTGCCAGTGAGTGTGTTTCTCCCTGCTTCAACATCGCAGAGTTTTTTCTCCTCTCACAAAAGAGCTTGCACGCGGCACGTCTTTTTAAAGACGGCTTGCCCGTGCATTTCTGGTTGCGGTCGACTCATTTCCGATTTTGATGGGCACATTCTCTGCTCTGCGTGCTTGGGCTTGATCACGCTAGAGCAGTGTTTGTGGATGACTCACGTTCACCCCGCGGGAACGTGACCATCGCGTCATTACGGTCGAGACTCAATGATCTCGTTAGAGAGAGAGTCCCCTCTCATCCACACCCCGATCTAACACTCTCCACGTGAGGTGCTACTTCGGCTGGTGGCCAGGGATAGTGGACGCCATTGCTTGCCATACCAGCAGCAAGGTCGACCATGCCCCCTTGGTGTGACTACCCACTTCTCCGGAGTGTGGCGTTCTCTTGGGCTTTAGCGCAAGGCGCCTCGCTAACAGACATCTGCAGAGCTGAATGCTGGGCGACACCTACACATTCACCAGATTCTACAATCTCCAAGTGGAGCCAGTGTCCTCTCATGTACTCGCTTCAACCAGCTAGTACTGGACCCGCTCAGGTGTCTTCGCTTGCTCGCCATTCCACTCCACGGACTGGATAGGTGCGATATTCTCCTCAGGTGAGCTTCCCCGAAAGCCCTGAGTTCCTCCAGCACTTCTGACATCGGCGCCAGTGTCTATTGCCTGCGCGTCGGCTAGGTGCCTCCCGTGTGCATGGTCCCTCCTCTGAGCGACCCCCACATGTGTATTTCCACTGTAAGCCTCTCTGAGCATGTGTCTTTCCCTTGGCAAGCCACCTTGCCACCCCTGGGGTTGAAATATTCCACCTGCGGCTGGATACCCCAGTGTTCTCCATATGCACCCCTCCCGGTAATATGTGTATTATCTAAATCCCCCAGCCCCCGGGGTTGGGAATAATTGCATATTTCCTCTAAACCTATGGGATATGCTCCCCAGTGTACCTTGGTATTCATGTGCTAAATAGGAGTCCTTCGTCCGTGCTAGTCTCACAACAGGGATCTCATATTTACGCAGGGCACTGGAAGACAGCCGAGAAGGTGGTAACTGGAATTAGACTAGTAACCCCATTCGTCGTCATCCGACGTAATTCGGAGTGGCAACGAAAGGGAACGTCTCGGTTAGTTATGTAACCCTCGTTCCCTGAGTAGGGAACGGAGACATTACGTCTTCCTGCCACTTTCTGCTGTACCGCGGGGATTGCCTGAGTTCAGTCTCGGCTCCTAAGTGAAGAAACCTTTCTGCATGTTGCCAGCGTCCTCCTTTTATACCCACGAGGTAAGGCGGAGATACGCTATGCAAATTCCCCAGACCCATGGCATTTCTTTGCCATTGGCTCGTTTTGTATACTCGAAGTCGTTAGGCTTTCTAAGCGAAACCCCATTCGTCGTCATCCGACGTAACAACTCCGTTCCCTACTCAGGGAAGTACTTAAAGTGTAACAGTAGTATACTTAAATGATACTGATAGTTTACTTGTCAAATACTTTGAAGTATGCTCTCAGTAAACTTAGATTAGTTTATACTGAAAGTTTGTTTTCTTTGTGAACTTAACATCATACTAATAGTTCTCTATGCATTATTTTTGCACTTTTAGTATACTACTACGTTCCTATTTAGTTATTAGTTTTTATACTCGAAATATACCTTAAACTGTTTTTTTTAATTTGAATACACAAAACCCACATACTCAGAATTAGGAGTTTTCTTTACAAATCAATTTTTTAAAACAATGCAAGTTTATTAGACATTATGTAAAACGATGTTTAAAAAGTATTTAATATGCTAGTCAGAGTAAACATAACTACAAGCCAAGTATACTTAGAATGCTTAATTATAGTTTTAAGTATATCTCTATCAAAAGATTGAGAATTAGTATAGGCCAAATATACTTTGAAGTATACTTGACTTATACTGACAGAAAAGTCTGTGTAATGTTAAGCATAGTTCTAAGAAGAACATAAAAAGTAGAAAAAGTATACTTTCTCATTTTTAGTTTAAAAGAAATATACTAATACCAAACTTGAATAAACGTATTTTTTGTAAGGGTAGTCCTGTCATTTTCACGGAAAGGTCCAGCTGAGGTAAAACAAAAAGAGGCATATGCATAATTGGAAATTCTTCAAAACGTTCCATAATATACATTTAGAAAAAGGATGGATTTAACCTTTCATTCCGACTTCTTTTTAATACTTAATACTTAATACTTAGTGTTCAGTCACTGAATCATTAAAACTGGCAATATTTTCCATCTCAAAGTTTGCAAAACTTAGCAAACTTTATTTGTGATTACGTTGTTCACCAAAAATGTGTATGGACACAGATAAGCAATTTCAGAACACTGTGTGTGACAAACACAAAACTTGTTTGGTGATGGATATGAGCTTGATAGAAGATATTGCATGTCAAACACACAGTAAGTATTCATTAATTAGAAAATGTGTTTGCACCAGCAAATATAGTACATCAGGTACTGGCACGTTTGCTAAAGCATGTAGTTGAATGGAACAGATAGGAAAAGAACTCGGCTCGGCACACACAGTTGCAAGGTTTATTAGAGAATCAGGGCTATAAAGGTATGCAGGATTCTACTAGTCTCTGAGCATACCACACAACTAGTCCTTTTCTAAATGTAATACTATAGCAAACCTGGCTGCCAAGGTTAGTGATACAGTAATATAATTAAAGAAATGGATTTTAAATGGAAAAACTAGTGCATTAGGTCACCATATGAATAACTGGGAAGAAGGAAGTAAAATGCTTCAACATAAGTTATTCCTACATATGTAAATACTATGGGTCATTTTCATTTAAAAAAAAAAAAAAAAAAAAAAAAAAACATTAGGAAGGAAAGCAGCACCTCTGCCTCGGTTAGGGCTGACACTACTAAACCATAGATTATATTCTTTAATATCTCTGTGTATATATGGCCAGTCAGCGAGAATGAACACCACATGAATTGCAAGTACCGCAGCTCACACTGTAAACGTCTCCTTCATGAGTTTGTTTGTTTCTCATTTACAGCGAAATTTGGTTTGAAGAGGATAGGTGGCCAAACCCTCCAACTCACAGACATTTACTGGGTACATACACACACGTCGCTGCATGGAACAAGATACAGCTCCAAGAAAATAAGCCGTAACAAGGCGAGGAGAAAAAAATCAAGAGAGGAGGAGGAGGAGTAATTTTGGGCATCTGTGGTGCAGAGTTAAAAGGAGTCCATGGCCTTGAATTCACTGAGGGCTTGGACGGGGGAGATATGTTTCTTCTGCGAGCCTCGCCTGACACGGGTCTGGCACTCCTCCGGTTTCTCTCTCTTCACCAGGGGTTTCTTCTCCGGGGCCTTCATACGCCAGGAAACCACAGGGGAATTGACTGCTGCTGTGCCGTACACCTTCTGGTACTTGGTGGAAGCTACATAGGAGGCCTTGACCGTGAGGACCACGGCATTCATCAAGTTCTTGGCTGCCTGGATGAGGGATGTAGCACTGTCCAGCTGAATATGGGACAGCGGGGAAGAGAACTTTCAGATTAGTGATTGTATTTAGTGAACTGTTGTTATGTCATGAAACTTGCAGCAGACTGATAGGTCCGTTACATGCAATTTGCTAGCAGCCACATCATTTACTACATGATTGGCCTCTGCTGATTCTGCAGTCAATGAGATTGCTTGCTCAACGTTTAAATAGTCTGGTTCAATGTTCACTGAAAGCTAGCCCTGCAGTGTGCTATCAGAGATCCAAGTATACATAACCCAAATTGTGTATTTGAAGGATTAAATATGCATGGTGCATCACAGCTGTTTTGGAGCAAGCACATAACTCTGAGACCAATTGTTGTCCGGGTAACATGTAGATGCTGACAAAGCCCATTATGTAGTTATGTTAGTCCGACTTCACAAAAACCAGACTGGTATGATTTTAGTCAAACTAAAGCCACTATCACATTTTCAGCACACAGAATGGTTGTAATTAGACACTAGGCTCTGTGGCATATTTTTAATATATAAATGCAACACTTAATAATACATACGGAATGTAAAAATATAATCTACATCCTGAAACTCTGTAAACCTCATGTAAATAGAATCATAATATGCATGGCCAGAATCATCTTACCCCTGAAACAATGAGTTCTCCTCCCAGGTTCTGAACCTCAGCCTTGACCTTGCTGCAGATGTTGAGCTGGTGGCAGTAGAGGGCGATTCTCTGGAGGTATGCCAACAAGTCCTGCTTACAGGCTGAGTCCGGACACTAAAAGAGATGGGAATACATAGCAGAGACTTGACCTTTACATTCACTGTGTAGAGCAAATATGAAGGGAAGGTGGTAAAGCGATGATGACTGAAGATGAAATTCGTTCCATCTTGAAGATGACTAAGGGGTTTGTCATCATCACATATTGGCTAAAGCCTGCGGTTGTAGACATGTTCGTAAATCTCCAGTTAACATCACAATTGACCCTTCACAGGGAGTTTGATTGACAGGTGATCTGACCAATCATAATCATCATAATCCGAATCAGCCATTTTTGTCCGACAAAGCAGTCAGGAGAGTTAGTAGATAAACGTTGGAGGATTTGAACTTGAAAAATGGTGTGTACTGACATCTTTCCGCGGTTAAAACAACATTCCTTCTTATGTTCATTCATGTTTATTTGATGCTATAAATTAACTAGAAGGAAGAGATGATCGGTTCACGAGCAGCTTTAACTGAGGCCCTACAGCGATCTGTCAAACTCATTAAAGAGCCACAAAATGGTATGTTTTGTTTAAATTTCATTAAAAAATTACCAAAGCTGAGACTTTGTTTCATATCAAACGTAACCTGGTCTGTCCTGTGTGTCAGTGCGTTCTCAGTGTCCTCTCTGCTCCGCGATGTATTTGTCACTGCGTGAGAACATGGTGGGGCGTGAGAGCAGCGTGGCTTGTCGGACATAGGACTCACCCCCTTTAGTTACTGTTGCTATGTCACATTGCAACAGTAACTAAAGGGGGTGGGTCTTTGAGAACGGTCAATTGTTTATTGTGTTAATAGGAACACTGTACACATAAATCTACAGCACAAGAGTAAACAAGCAACATGAAATAGAAAGAACTTCTTACCCATGAGGGTTTGAATAAACATTTTATAATGGACTCCAGCCCAAATCACAGTGAATGAAAACTTCCTTAATTTCCTTGAAATGTTTTGAAAACCGGTGGACAGGGGTGCATGGACTTTCTGATTTCATGACACAGTGATTGCTTGTCTCTTGAATATTAATTATGTCATGATGATGTTGCTGGGTAACCTTACACAAGCCACAAACCAGACCCGTCGCCAGACCTCAGTCTTAAGGGGGGCATATGAAATGTATGGGGGGGCACAATTATTATTAGCCTACAGTATGTATATTTATAATAATCAACTCTAGTCGCGCAGCACGTAATCATCACGTTAAACATATAACCTACAACAATATGACACACACACATACATACACACGCACGCACGCACGCAAATAGGCCTACACTCGCACAGATACTTTGAGTGGAGGCAGCGCTGTCCTCTCTCCAGTCCCAGTACAGCGGGAGGAAGCGTTTCTCCGAGCAGAACCTCCTCATCAAAGTATCATTCCACTCGGAAGGAACTGAAGCGAGTAAGCCGGCGAAAACTGGTTTTGAAACCGCTTTCAAAAATGCGCGGTAACTGTTGAGCGGCTTAGTTGTATGTCACGTACGTAGCCTAACGTTATTTTGTAAGGCCGTGATAGGCTGTTGCAGTGTAGATTCCCATCAATCAAACTAAATCACACATTGTTTCTTTATATTTTTAATATTTTAATTATAAAGAATGCAACATTAATGCAACACAAAATTAGCAACTATGATAATATTAAAATTAAATTAAAATTAAATTATCTGTGCCTCAGGTGGGGGGGGGGGGCAAGCATTTTCTGGGGCGGACCCGGCCCCCTATGGCCCGCCGATAGCGACGGGTCTGCCACAAACTACTCAATATTCAAAAGCCAGAACTTTGGAATTATTTATTATCTACTTGTGTACACATGATTTAATTGACTTTCACTGATAACTATTTGAAAACACATATATCCTAAATGTATCAGCATACTCCTGTCCTACAAGTATATTCATCTGGAGATCTGATCTGTAGCATTTTCTCTTCGGTAACACTTTATATCACGACCCGCAAACAACTGCATAAGTACCCCGAAATTACGGTGTACGTTTCTGTAATTATAGTGTACTCATGTGTAGGTATAAGGAAACAATGTGTTACGTTTTGGGTAATAAAGGGGTAACAAGCAGATATACAACCTGCAAAGAACTTCGTTATTAAACCGAAATTATGGTGTACGTTTCTGTAATTATAGTGTACTTCCGTGTATATAAGGAAACAATATGTTAAGTTTTGGGTAATAAAGGGGTAACAAGCAGATATGCAACCTGCAAAGAACTTCGTAAGTAAACCAAAATTACGGTGTACGTTTCTGTAATTATAGTGTACCTCCGTGAAGGTATAAGGGAACAATATGTTAAGTTTTGGGTAATAAAGGGGTAAAACCAGATATACAAGCAAATTATTTATAATGTAATTATTTTAAAACTAACAGATACCTATTCTGTTAATATATTCCAGGCAAAAATTGTACATCTGTTATATATATATGTTTTTTTTATAAAATTTCTGGCAAAATATGTTCTTGTGCAATGTAGTTAAAGGGTAATTTTGACATCTGTGGGTTGTAAATTAAACATATATAAAAACTTTCACATTGTATTGCAATGACACTTAAATGTCAGTGCAAATATACTGTGTAATTAAAATGTTTTTATGTTTTGTTTTCTTAATAACAGTACCTTTCTCTGTAATTACTGTGCAAATAGTGTTGTTTCGTATTGTTACATAATAAGTAGTGTTTGTTACCCGTTTCAACTGTGTATTTACAGGGTAAGTGTAACTCCTGCGGGCTGTAAATTAAAGTAGCGCTTGTTACCCCCTTGTTCTGTGTAGTTACTGGGTAAATACTTTGTAAAATAAAAGTCAGAAATTAAATGGGATCCTTTATTGTATATTTACTGCACTTAACCTGTAACTACACAGAACAAGGTGGTAACAAGCGCCACTTTAATTTACAGCCCACAGGAATACACTTACCCTGTAAATACACAGTTGAAACGAGTAACAAACACTACTTACTATGTAACAATACGAAAAAACACTATTTGCACAGTAATTACAGAGAAAGGTACTCTACTAAAACAAAACAAAATAAAAATACATTTCAATTACACAGTCTATTTGCCCTGACATGTAACGGTCATTGCAATAAAATGTGATAAGGTAAGTACTAAGTATTACATGGTAAGTTCTAAATTAAAATCATAGCAGAAACTAAATTTTTCGGCTTAACGTTAAGTAGTTTAGTAAGAAAAGCCAATAAATACATTTTTTATCATACTGTGCTTACATACATACATACATATATATATATATATATATATATATATATATATATATATATATATATATATATATATATATATATATATATATATATATATATATATACACACACACACACATTTAATTTACAACCCACAGATGTCAAAATTACCCTCTAACTACATTGCACAAGAACATATTTTGCCAGAAATGTGATAAAAATTGTACAACAGATGTACAATTTTTGCCTGGAATATATTAACAGAATAGGTACCTGTTAGTTTTAAAATAATTACATTATAAATAATTTGCTTGTATATCTGGTTGCACCCCTTTATTACCCAAAACTTAACATATTGTTCCCTTATACCTACACGGAGGTACACTATAATTACAGAAATGCACACTGTAATTTCGGTTTACTTACGAAGTTCTTTGCAGGTTGTATATCTGCTTGTTACCCCTTTATTACCCAAAACTTAACATATTGTTCCCTTATACCTACACAGAAGTACACTATAATTACAGAAACGTACACCGTCATTTCGGTTTACTTACGCAGTTGTTTGCGGGTCGTAATATAAAGTGTTACCTTATCCTCTTAGAGACATCAAAACTTTAATTTGAGCAGTTATATTAATTCACCATTACTGTTGTCAATCGCAGAATGGTTACCTATAGATATAGTTTCAATCTACTAATGTCCATCTACTGCATTTATATGTAAGAATGGCTCCTATTTTGTCTGCTGTTTCTGTCTCCCCTTTGAAGCGATACATGAGCATGTCCCATTTAACATGATGATTTTTTGGATAAATCATTTTCAACACACAGCACCTTGCATGCCAAGACACAGCGGTTAACTCAGTGACTTTGCATATAGCAATAAGTCCTGTCAGAAGTTGTTATATTGTTTTTTTTCCACCTAGCTTTCCATGAACTTTGAGTGAAAGAAAAACTGATGAGACACATTTAATAATTGTTGAAGCTGCTTTATCTTTGACACGGCTGAGCAGCTGTAACGTCCTTAGCGTTTAGCGTTCAAGTGTCTCTCTGCAGGAAGCAACCTCTCGCTGTGCTGGGGGATGGCAAGGGGGAAATAAAAAAAAAAATGGAGAACCCTCTTTTCTCGCCTCCAGGGACCAGCAGCTTTAGGTCTGCGATGTCAAGTGCAGCGGTTAGAGGAGTTGTAAGAATGTGTTTCTGAGGAGGTCTGACTGCTGTCATGACCACATACACCAATGCAACCCAACCTGGAAGCCCTTTACAGCAGTGGTTTTGCAACCCAACAAAATTGTTTACAAAAAAGTATATCGTCCCCTTGGAATTATAAGGTTCTATCTGACATTTTTGTCAAAATTGAGTTATTCACATATTCTTATTCTGTGACAACTTATTTACATTATGTGATGTGTTTTTTTTAAGTTGTGTACATTGTGGGACTTTTTATTGAAAAAACAAAAAGGTTCTATCTACAAAATCGAACTCTAACTTGGCTCTATAAGGTTCTATCTGCGTGAGCCAATCAGCACTTCGAATGCACAGAAGAGGACCAATCAGAATCAACTTTATATGTCATGTCTTTGGCTTTTTCCTTGAAGACAAAAAGAAACCCCATAAAGGCAGAATGCTATACATTTACAGTAAATTAAATATTCACTAAATTGTGTAGTGTTATGAAGTGGCTTCAATTTGGCCATTTTCTTTATAGTGTATTGGTTATTATTATTAATTATGAATGAGGTTATTATTAATAACTATTATTATTATAGTTATTATTATCTGAATTATACAAATATGCAGTGAGTAAATTGAATATTTAAAAAAAAAAACATTTAACATACAAGTGTGTGTGTGTGCGCGAGTATGTGAAAGTGTGTGTGTGTGTGTGTGAGTGTTTGTGTGAGTGTGTGTGTGTGAGTGTGTGTGTGCGAGTGTGTGTGTGTGTGTGTGTGTGTGTGTGTGTGGAAGTGTGTTGGTGTGTGTGTGTGTGTGTGTGTGTGTGTGTGTGTGTGTGTGTGTGTGTGTGTGTGTGTGTGTGTGTGTGACTGTGTGTGTGTGAGTGAGAGAGAGTGTTTGTGTGTGTGTGTAATTAAAAAAATAGTCTGACATTTTTTGTGATCATATAGTCAGTGAATCATTTTTCAATGACTATTTAACTTTATGAATTAATTTGCTGAAGCATGTCGATTTTATTGTAGTTTTTAAAGTCTTAAAATGTCTTCATTTTTACAATTTTAAGCCTTAAAGGTCAAATAGTTAACAATTTCATTGATGGGGTCTTAATTACAACAATAAACGTTAGCATGTTATTTCAGCCATACTGATGTCTAGAGAGAAAGCCATTTCACCTGGCCCACTTTAGCTGGAATAAAGTCCTGCTCAGATGTATTACAGTAGCTGCTTTCTGTCTAAACAAAAGAAAGATTAAAGTAACAATTTCTGCAATAATGTGTTTAATTACCCACCAAATTGGTAACGAAAATTAAGATTCTGCACTGGACAAAATATTTAGACCTACCTTGCTTAATTTGAAATGTCCTAAATACATGGAAGTGCTAAAAATATGAAATAAATGTCATAGAAAGGATACAATTTTACTTTCTAACACATGTTGAGACATTGTTACAACATTAATTTTATATTTAATGTTCAAATAATGTTTTGGCAGATAGAACCTTATAATTCTAAGCGAAAAGTGTTTTTTTAGAATTAGAAGGTTCTATCTGCGTTTGACCCATTCCAAAAAAACCCGTTTACAAATTTGAGAGGATTTTGATATTGTACATTTAGAATACATTTAGGGTCCCTGTTATTTTCATGTTTGAAAGAAACTTGTTCCCAATATAAATTTTCCTATATGTAATGCAAAAACTTTGAAGCTCAATATCTCAAAACTGCTCAGAACGCAGATAGAACCTTATAATTCCAAGGGGACGATATGAAACCGAATTAAAAAAATAAATAAAATTTAAAACCTTTTAATATCAGTAGAACTGCAAAGGTCAAACAAAGTGGCCAATAATGACACTTTTCCCAACAAATTGACATTGAATTTGACAAATTCCGTGTTGCCAGGGTCGCATTTTCTTTTCAGTTTTGTCCAGCAGCTTGATTATTGAGCACCCGGTTCTGTTTGACACCACCTACTCATAGATTTTTTCTGTAATGAATGTGGTCCCTTGATGCGTCCTGAGAACCCCAGATGGCCATTAGATGTAAATACTGTTAGTGGGTTTGATAAGGGACAAGTCATGCCACCTGTTCAGACTACCTAATATACACAGCATGTGTGTGTTAGATTTGGTAGTAGAGAGGATGGATAGCTGCTATGGGAGGAACACATTGACCTAAAGGGAGGGGTTTTCTGGAAAGCAGGAACTGTCTGGCCATCTCCGATGTGCTTGTACACTCGGATTACACACTGATCAGCAGTGTGATCAGGTTCCCCCTCACTATTCTTCCTTTATCTAAGAGAAAAGAAATACTGCAAGAAAACAACAAAAACAACACGACGTCTGGCCAGTGGTGACACAGCAGGTTTCAGGCTTCTCATATCTTTTTGATCAGTGTCCTAGTGTTGATGACAACAAAAGGATAATTCCTATTATACAGTACCCTGTTGACAATGAATGCACTAGTGTTAATTTAAGGAATTGTGTCTCTAAACAGGTATACAAGACTGGTCAAGTTGAAGCACTTTATTACATATAGTTCAGGGGTGTTCAATGCTCCTGGAGGACAAATCTCCAAAAAGTTTAGGGTTTCACTTTGCTTTAAAGTGACACACATCTTCCACACATCTTGCGACATCAAGTGGTCCATTCATATTTTAGAATTATTAAAAAAAAAACTTTTAACAGAGGTATGTGTATTGCACATAATTTAAGACATTGTTACCATCCATTAGATTTAATTGTAGAAGAAAATCTACTTAATTGTATGCTTTTTTGTGCTTTTTTATCTTCCGGTTTTAAATTTATCTTTGTGTTAACGTTGTGTGACTTTATTTTTTATTTTATTTTTTTTACAACATTAGCACATCTATGATTCACATGTGTCTCATAATTATTCATGAAATTACATCTCCTTATCCTATGAAAAGTCACCTTGCCTAATTATTAATTAGAGTGCATGTTGATCTCCAATGACGGCTTCAAGCTGTGAGATCTCATGCAGTAAGTGAGAGATGCATGAATGGATCATAAATAAGTGTTTGTTTTTGCTTTGTTAGAGTTCTACAGTTTCTACAGTTTTCTTCCATAGACCCCTGAGTCTTCAACACAAACGCGATTCATCTACACAGTGAGTATAACCAGTCTTTGAAGCTCCTTAAATATAACCGATCTAACTGCTTATTAAAACACCACAAAATAAGCCTCAAGCGTATTATAGCGAGTTCATATATGATTTCAATGGTGTAATAATCCGAATGGTTGTGCATTTATTTGTCCATTTAAATCTGTCACAGTATATGTATGCAGTTGTTTAAGTTATGGTGGGTTTATAAAACCATGTATTCAGGGTTTCTGCAGGTTTCACAAAGTTAAATGTAAGCCTTTTTAAGACCATTATGAATTACATTTAAGACCTATATCACAACATAAAGAAAACGTACAAAGGAAACGCAGAGTCTCAAAATTACTTGCAAAGTAAAATAATTTATTCAACGAACGGGCCTGTGATTTTGGAAATTCCCCAATTTCCTCATTCACACTGTGGGACTGGTGTCTAGTCATCGTTTGGAAAACCCAGTGGCTCAGTGGTTCATGTAGGTTGTTTACAAACCGAAAGGTTGGTGGTTCTATCCCCGGTTCCACCTGACCAAGTGTTGAGGTGTCCATGAGCAAGACACCTAACCCCAGCTGCTCCCGACGAGCTGGATGGCGCCTTGCATGGCTGACACCACCGTCGGTGAATGAGTGAGTGAATGGGTGAATGCGAGGCAAATATGTAAAGTGCTTTGGTGGCCATTGGGTCTGTGAAAGCCCTATCTAAATGCCCTATCTATACCATTTACATGGAGGTCGATTACGGGAGTTGCGGAGCTACTGTGTGGGCCTCGCCTAGGCAGTGTAGAGGTAGTGCTGGAGCCGCCAGATACTTGGTAGAACTGGCTGATGACTGTCATTTGCTAGAGACCCTTCACAGCAGTTAGGCGTTTATCACTTTATGCATGAGACTCCGGCGCCTGTACACCCAACGTTCCCAATTTTATTGCTTTCTTGCAGAAGAAGCAGTAGGCTTCAAAAACGTTGTTCTTAACTGGCTTTAAGCAAGCACTAAATTCAGATTTTCACCAAGTATCGCTAAACTTGCACTTCCCCATGGCTGAAGAACAAAATCTGTTTTACGTCTGTCTGTGGTACTATCTGAAAGACTTGCGCCAATAACACGAAAGATCAAAGCTGATTAGCTGTAATATAAGTTGGATGTTGGTCTAATTTGTATTAATACAGCAAATTATATTTGGACTAACGAAATAAGGACCTACAACACCACAGAATTAAAAAAAAAAAAAAAAACATTCCAAAGCACTGCGAGGGCATTTCAATGAGATTTACATTAAGACCTGTTTAAAATGATTTAAGAACACAATACTTTATCAAGCAATATTTAAGACTTTTTAAGGCCTAAAATTATGATTTTGAAATGTTTGACTTTTTAAGACCCCGCGTAAACCCTCATACGTTTATTTTGTTGCATTTATTGGTATATTGCAGGATGCATTTGTTGGAAGCTTTTTATTTTTATCTCAATAAGAGCAAAATAAAAGTCGTTCTTCCCGCTCCAACCCACAGCTTAATATGTCTAATTTGTAGCATTTTTCAAAACTCTGGTGAGAACTAACTGGTGCTGAAACAGGAGGTTTCATAAATATTTAATACTACCCAAATTCACCCCTCACTCTGACCAATGAAGCCACTGAGCTCTCAGAAAAAAAGGTACAAAACTTGTCAATGGGGAGGTAATCTTTCAAAATGTATGCCTTTGAACTTTATCTACCCCTAAAGGGTGCATATTAGTAACTTTGTTACCATTTTTTTTTTTTTTCTGAGAGTCTGCAGATGATCCAGCACACAACAGCGTATCTGTTCTTCAATCAGCCAATAAGGGTCCATGTCAAACATATCTTGTTCTCACTCTCACTGGCTTCCTGTGGAGCTCACATCAAGAGAATGGATAATCTGGAACAGTTCTTAATAAATGGCTAGTTTTTCATTGGCACATATCAGCCAAGAATCTATTTCCAAATCAACCATACGAGGAAATAAAACTAACGTGTATGACTTCCATCTAAAAAAAATAATGTGCATAATATTTTATGAGAACATGAAAATGCACTAAATACAGTAGCAGGATCAAGCAAAGACAGTGCATGGTATAGTAGCTGCCATCAAGACTCATAAGCACATCCTTAGCTTTTCTTTACTTCACAAGGAGTACAGTTGATTAAACGTTAAAAAGTGTCAGTCAGCAGGTTTTGAAGATGGTGCTCATCTAATAATAAATTCAACACCTCATAGGAGCTCATTATTTTAAACACAACCCTGGGCTTTGATCTCACATCCTCACAGAAAAATGGGGAATAAAAGGGTATTCTGACCTGGTCAGCCACGGCACGCGCGAGCTTGTCCATTCTGGATCCGGCCTCTGCGATTTTCTTTGCGGCATTGATCACGTCAGAGGAATTCTTCAAAGGGCCTTTGCCTCTGGGGTAACGCAGAAACCCAGATTGTAAATCTATTAGCTGATTCCTCACAACAGGTAGAAAGCACAGGGCATGAAAGCAAGCAAGCCCACCATATATGCTAACAGATTTAAAGCAGCAAGAGCAAGTAACCTTAATAATAAATAATACTCTTTCCCATGGCTTCATTCTGATCAAATATGTTTGTATAATGGCCTAAAAAATGTTTATTTGATCATTTTTCTTAACTCTTTCCCTGACAGATTTTTTTTTATGCATTTCGGATCATTTTCACAAAAGTTTAATGGCCGCCAGAATATTTTGTTGTATGAATATCTGAACATGCAATATATAAAAATAAAAGAACTGACCCTCTGCTTGTAAGCAAACAAACAAAATAAATTTAATTCTAGCTTCATGCATTTTTTTAAAATCAACATTTGCATGTGGGTAAGTTTCATAAAAAAAGCAACATTTTGAGCAAAAAGCTGAGAAAGTCATGTTTTTGTCAAAGACTACTTCTTGATCAGATTTGGAATGATAAACAAAACATAGATGGAGTGAATCAAGTCCATCAACACACCCAATGCTTGCACAGTCCTATAGCTTGTCCTGGGTCGACATTTCATTCAGTAACATTTGGCAGTTTTGGTATCTATGCTGTTTAATGTTGAATATTTATTTTACATATGCATCTGCTTACATATCCTATTGCTTGTCTCTGCTTCTTTTTTGCCTATGTTTTGATCAGGAGATTATATACTCTTTCAGAAGATGCGTAATACTGCCCCCTACCTCCTAACAGTGAAAACACGGAAAGCTGGAAATTCCATCAGTGACGGGGAAAGAGTTAATATTTTAACATAATGCATTTATTTGTAGGATAATGTACTGATATTATCACAAAATAAACCCCGGTTGAAATGAGACCCTTTGGCTTCACGTTATCTCTTAAATATTTCCAGCATTCTCATTGTTGACATGTGGATTGATGTACCTGGTGAAGTCGGTCATCTCCATCATGATCATACACATCTGCTTGGCCAGCACAATGATATCGTTTCCATTGTCATCCCACTTGGCGACCTCTGCATCCAGCTTACTCTTTTCCTGCCTGAAGCTCTCCACCTGTTCGGCAATCTTGGCCTTCTCTTCCTGAGGCAGCTGAGCCATGATGGCCTATGAGGGGTAGCGATATGACACAAGATAAAGATAAGTTACACACATTTTGCAATTGTGCAAACACATGCCCTTGTTTCTTGTTAAAAGTTTGTGAAGAAAGTACCCTCCATTTAGGTTGACTTTGTTTAACCCCACTGAAATGCCTCTGTATAAGGTTTTGAAACTTAACACTTAATCATAAGACCTTCTGGAACCCCATGACATCTCATGCTCATAAAGAGAAAATCCATCCTCTTTTCTTTCCCCCTCTTCTTGTCAAGGAATAAATTCTCGCTCCGTAGCGATTCTGAGCCTGTCCAAAAGGGTATTAATCTCTTTGCAAGGTCACAGGAACCGTTAAGGCACAGTATTATTTGTGAGATAAATGTATAATTACCTCACTTCTTACACCAGTCAATGAATTATGCATTTGTTCAACATTCTGTTGGAGCAGACGGACCGGACCATGGCAGGGGACTCTGAATGCCTTTCAGTGCGCAATCACCGTAAGATGGTTTTGGCAAAAAAAAAGTCTGTGCCGTACTACTCTGAATTTGTAGTGTGACAAGTCAGAAATCTTTTCCGCAGTTTTGTCTGAATTTATAAGTGGCAATACGCCATCATAGCCAAAGGATGTCATAACATAAGAGCTAATTAAGAGCCAGCTGCTCATTTAAGATTTGTAGCTTTTTGCTTGTTTATTTAACAAGCAATTACACACTAAAAAGAAAAGAAGTCCTCAGAGAAAATGCGATTAAAAGATGAAAATGATTTATTTTTCAGATAGCGCACACTCCTGGGCATTTCAAATGGAAGGCTGATCCAATGGTGACTGTGTCTGAATAAAAGAAAAATAATAATAATAAAAAAAAAAATATATATATATATATATATATTTTTTTTTTTTTCCTGTACAGCATAAATGTATCTATCACTGCCTTTGAAATCCCACAAGCCTGTCCGATGGGATCTGCAAGAGCGGTCGAAAGGACTGTAACTAAATTTTTGCTTGGTTATGACTAAAGTTTATTTAAAGGTCATTATTTAAATTTAAGGTTGTCTCATTTTAGCTTCCCGCACTGTTTTACCACATGTGCATCCAATCAGAAACATAACCATCTCTGGAGCCAATCAGCTCTCTTTGTGTGTCTTTGAAGCAGCCAATCAGCATTAATATGCTGCTGCATGGTTAATCCCAACTCCTCTGGTCCTAAAAGTGGATTTGATGTATGGAAAGAAGGTGAATAGAAAGGGGGAAGAGCCTATTTCTTTCTCTTGCCTTGCTCAGAATTCACCTATCCAAAATCTCGCTGGCTCCTAACCGATAACAAGAGAGAGTGCAGGCAGCTTAATGCTCCAACAAATCCTTCCCCATACGCACCGGTGCCGATTCATTCAACACACTCATATTGTGTGCCAAATGTCTGCACACGCATGTGTGTGTGCTTCTGGATTAGAATTCCCTCAAAAAAGCTTTTTAATTTTTCTCATTTGAAATAAAGTGGCCTAGATATGGCAGTTCAATTTTATGGCTGACCTATCAGCACTGTTATCCTATCATGGAGTTAAGAAATAGAGATGTGTGTGTCTGAAAGTGAGTCAGTGAACAAATGGCTGCTCTTATTTCTCTTTTATGAGAACTCAAAATCCATAAAACCTCAAGTCACAGACTATATCAATATGAAAGTAGTGACTCGCATATTTGATTTGCAAAAAACATTCGCTCAATGTAACATTCAGGATCAACGCATACGGTGCCGCTTGCACTCCAATGAACCGAGTTTACTAGTGAGAGAAATGTTTTTCCATGGTCATTTTTTTTTTTTGTCAATTGGTTGCGGTTCTCAAGGAATGACCCTGTTCTCCACAGCAGTTTTTCTTTTACCTTAGTCTTTTATTCCAATACAAATGATAATTTCCTCATTCATGGAAGATAATTTATTTTCAAGAGTAATTGGTATCAAACAGGGTTATGGTGTGTATTTGCACGTGAATGTCAGCAGTACTCCACAGCTACATACTGATATTCTTGTAATGTCTCATAAGCAGCCCACTGTGCACTATTCACACATACACTAATGTGGATTAAGCCTTGAACCCCAGTGAGCTCTGCCGTCAATTGCCCGCTGACACACACACACTGGTTGGGGTGTGTTTCACTGCCAGAAGTCTCATTTGCAATCATATTTTAACAACTACAGTCTCTGCAGACAGAGTTTACAAAACTGAGACCAAAATTATTCTTGTGTAAAGCGTTTGATTCTGCTGGAAATGTATGCATCTGATGCATAAAACATGATCCTCTGCTACGTTAAATATTAAAGCTTATATATAGGCTCGGTTCCAAAGCCAACATCGCTGCTTGCAGTGCATACCCTTCTAAGGCAGCATCCTAACTAAAATAGAACCGTATTAGTGAACGAACATTGTACATAGTTAGCAATTCTGAGCAATATTTTTTTGTTGTGACTTTTTTTTTTAAGTTTCCTGTAAGCAGGTTGCTGAGGTGAAAGGTTGGTTAAACTACCATTTTATTAGACTTCTTTACTAACTTGCTGTATTGAAGGAATTATATTCAACATTTCTCTAGCTTTGTCCACCATCTTAGAGGACCATGTGTCCCTTGCTGTTTTAAATCTAAAAAATATACTGTATAGGCTCTGTCTCACAACCTGCATTCCCTTCTAAGGTAGCATCCTAACTAAAATGCAATCTTGAAAGTGACTGAACATTTTACACAGTTAGCAACTCTAAGCAATGTTTTGCGAGTAATATGATGTGCAATGTAGACTCGACTCCTAATTAATTTATATACAGTTAGCTGTTAGCATGTTGCTAAGCTAAAACGTTTGTAAAAACATATCTTTCTTGCTGTATTGACATAATTCTAATCATAATTTCTCTTGCTTCAGCTTTCTTCAAAAAGGATGTGAGCCGTGCTGACTTAATATGCCTATTTAAAAATATGAATGTATGTATGAACCTGTTAGCTTTTGAAACCATATTTGCATTGAGATAAGACACCTTCAAATTCTCACTGGGGTTTGTAACCAAGCCATACGCACAGTTTCAGTTTCAATCAGAGAGTGTTTATAAAACTGCGATCAAAATTATGTTCATCTATGGAGGATTTGCTCTTGATACACACATCTGCTCTCCTGCTGTGTTAAATATTGAAGAAATAGAACTGTGAGATGCCATGTGGCAGACCTGATGTAAAGCATAAACATCCTAAAATATATATTTTATACTTTGTAACTGCAATCCGGCTGAAAGCGGAGGGAAAAATTCTCACTATTATTCGCAGCGGAGGATAAATAATGTTTCGTTCTCGAAAAAGTGAGAGACACGTTGTGTGCATGCACTTGAGTGACTGGCACTCTTGTTATTCTGAAACTAGATGTAATTTACAGCAGACATGCTCAGCGGAGTGATAAGTGTTTTGCATTGTGAGCGTAAACCTGCTGGAAATGACAGGAGGAACCAGAGATGTTGTTTGTGTGTCACGTAGGAGTCACTCACCCTTGCGCTCTGTCCAGCAATAAGTTGGTCATCTTCTGTCTGGACGCTGGTGCGGCTACGTGCGTCATAGTCTTCTTGCTCAAAGTCAGAGTCGTCTTCAAGCTCTTCTGGAGTCTGTAATATAATAAATAAAAAAACAAAAACAAAATATTGACCATCTTTGTAGATACCATACCATACCATACCATGACTTTAGGGCGTTTGTCGTTTGATTCAAAAAAATAAATGCTGTCTTTTTCTTATTGTTATTTGTAATTTCACGGAAAAGAGTGATCAGTTTATTATTTGAAATTCACATTTTGAACATGACAGTGTGTTCACTAAATTATTAATTTTTGAGTGAACTATTCCTTTTAAAATCCTCATAAATTTAATTTTTGCTTTCACTTTTTAGTTTCAAAACTGGTCTGGAGAGACTGACACTTTTTAACTCTTGGGTTTCTATCGTCAACAACTTTCTTCGCCTCGTTTAACCTTCCATCTATATTTTAAATGCATTCTACTAGAGTACCGATGTCCTCTGTCCTAATGCTAAACTTGGTGACAATTTGGGACACAACATTTGACAGACGCAACTACCGGCTGTGGGTTTCTACACATTGAAAGGCGAAGGACCTCTGATCCAACATAAAGACGTGTCAACCATTAAACCAGTCAAATCTCAATAAATAATTCATTCGTCCCACAGTTTGAGTTACCAGTGACTTGCATCATTGTTCAATTCCCTTTTGGCTTTCTTGTGAGTAATATAAAAAGTTCCCTCGTGAAGTGGGATCAAACAATATGTGAAGGGGGAAAGGCCTCTAGGTTCTTCAGGGTTTAGATGTGATCTGTTTTCTTGTATTCCGCCTACCAGTAGTTTCAACATCAGTCCCACTAAGTGACTAATGAGCAAATTGGAGACAAAGAAAAGAGAGTGTATCTTGACAGCCGCCACGGTTTCAGCCACTCTTAGCAGCAGTGGCAGTAACTTATGGAGATATTCTTTTGATTGAATCAGCTAAGTCATTTATAGCAAACTAGCACAGTCTTCTTTCTTACTCGTTTTATTGAAGATCCCAGTGGATCGAGATTTCACGTAGACATAAATGTGTATAGACTATTAGAAAGGAGTGTACATTTGTGCACAAATCTATCTTGGTTTGATTATTCTTCCCATGTTTTTCAGCAGGATACAATCCTTGACAAAAAACTGTGTGTGTCTTGGTACTTTCTTTTCACTGCTACTCTGGGAGCTGTACTATTTGCAAAACTTAAAAGGAGCCAGCAAAACATTCACACACTCTGCATGGTCTATCTTTGTGATTCATTTTTGGGGTGGGGAGTGGTTTGGGGAATCAATAAAAAAAAGTAAAAAATAGAATAATAGGAGTAATAAGTAGGATCTCTATTTACAATTATCACTCTGTTCCAAACCATCTCCAAACTCAGCTTGACATAATTTACTGGCAAATTATTATTTATTGTTCAATATTGTTTGATGTTCCCACAGAGGAAGTGTGCATCTTAGAAATTGCCTTTTTTCAACAAAAAGAAGAGTCTATTAGTTTGAACCAAATTAATTTGAACTCTGTAAATAGAATATACACAATGGGCAAAAGCATAAACAAATCAACAGTCTAACATACTATTATTTTATAACCAGGACATACCGTATACAATATGATAACATATAGCAATTATTACTTCACAATATCTACATCAGGGCTTTTAAACTGCTGCAGACACAGAGATAGAGATATACAAAATAGAGATATACAAATACAGATAGAGATATACAAAAGCTAGATTTTTCTAGAAACACTTTAGAATAACCTTCATTAAGAACATTAACGTATACATTGCATCAAGGGGGTCAAGGAGAACCCCAAGAGGTTGCAAGGGAGTCAATGTTACTAAATGTTTTTTAGGGGTGTCAAGGTTATTTATTTTACTATAATTAATTTCTCTCTAAAAGAAGAGCTGCTCTACATTTATATATAAATACATACTTATTTATCATATGTTTAATGCCCAATATCAGCATGATTTTGGCATGATCCATTTGACGTAGGGTGATTCGTAAACGGCAATGGGCGTCGGGACGCAAGAATCAATCGTTTCATCTCGTATGTCATATTGGATAACAACTAACGTGGATGTTTCGCGATGTCACGACAGAAAAACTAGCATTTTCTTTTGTTCCTCCATGACGGGTTCCGTCAGATCTGTAAAGTTGACCAATAAGAAATGCTTCTGTACATAGCTTTCAAACATGGCGAAACGAAAGAGAGAGACAATGGTATTGATACTGCTAGTTGTAATTATGCAATGGAGGAAAGGTTCATGGAGCTAATGACAACAATACTCCTGCCTTTATGATGTTTCCTTGAGTGACTACCACAACAGTGTGAAAAAGATACTGCATATGCTGGTGAACGACCTGGTGAGCACTGGATTTAACATTAAGCTAACATGCCGCTTCAGCAATTTGTTTACGCTCTTGTTTCCGGAAGTGAGTCACTAGTTTCGCCTTATTTGTGACATCACGCACGTCATTAAAGAGAGCAAACGATGATTGGTCGGGAAGCAACGCACAGTCAGCCATGTTTCTTGTCCATGACATGACAAGAATTAAGGAGTCAAAATCACATAATCTGACGCAGTGACTATCGTAACAGACACAAAATACCATGTAGTCTGAACCTGGCATAATAATATTTAGTCTATTCTTTGGCACTGTACCCTTTGCCTTGATCAGCTACTTTTTAGCCGATGTTGTCGGGTAATATTCTCAGGGAAGCTCTGGAATGTTACTTGTTTGAGTAAAATTGTAGTGTTTTTGTTATACAACATTTTAACTGTATTGCCTTTTTCCTTTACCTTTTTCACCCAGTATAAAGGGGATTTTATTTTCTGGATCATCAAAAGCCCTGAATTATGATAATCTTAACAGATCATTTTGTTTAATATTAATTCAAACCATTTTAATTTCTATAAAAATGGCATGAATTTTTTCAAGAAAATTTGATATGTTTTATATAACTTTCAACAATATAAATTCTAACAATCCCCTGGAGTACGTTCACGGATGTGTCAGGTTGAGAACCCTTGCCCTGTATGATGGAGTCATAACCCACTACATTATTTTCAGATGAAATGTGTTTGATGTGTTGTTTTGTTATTTATCAATCCAAACCTCTGGGGTAATGAGCAGCGTAAAAGCCCCGCTTGTGAAGAGCGAGCACCTCATGTGGTTCTCTAATTTGTGACGCTACTCACTCTTATCATGAGGACTGCTTTCCTGATGTCACGCACACCGTCATAGACGAGGCGAGAGGCGTCGATGAACTCATTCTCCTCGAATGGCTGCGGGGGGCTGGTGCTAAGAGCCTCGATGGCGACCTCAACCTGCTCTGCAAAGCGCGGCATCACTGATGGGAAAAAAAGGACGTAGAGTATTGAGGTGAACAAGAGCCTGAGAGAAAGCAAAAACAGAAAGAAAGATACACAGAAAAAAAAAAAACTTTTTGAAAAAGGGATTACACGCATCCCTCAAAAGCCAGCCTTTCCCTCAGGTGCCAAACATATCAGAGAAAAGACAGAGTGAGAGGTGAGAAAAATGGAGAATATGTGATCTTAAGAAGCTAAGTGTCGAAATTCAGGCAAGCATGTCTATTTCTGCCATCTTCTCCCTGTCAGTCTGGCCCGAGGACATGGAATGCATTGGGAGAGGAAGACGAGAAAATGTCACCCTGAAAATGTGAAAAGGGTGCCCTAAGTCTGCAAATTAACCACTTCGCCTTGATGGGAACATATGACCACAAGTGAGACCTCTTTAACCCAATAAAAAAATAATAATCAGGTAACACTTTACAATAAGGTTCCATTAGTTACTGTTTGTTAATGCATTAACTAACATTAATTACTATAACAATGGGCAAGCAATACATTTGTTACTATATTTATAAAAAAAACAACAACTGTTAGTTCATGTTAGCTTGGATCAATTAAAAGATATACAACTTTTTATTTTAATAATGTTTTAGTAAATGTTGAAATTAATATGAACTAAGATTAATAATTTGCCTCAGAAGCTTTTTTTTTACTAATATACTATATAATTTAACTAGTGTTAACGAGTGGAACCTTATTGTAAAGTGTTTCCAAAAATCGTTCCTAAGTAACGGGTAGCGAGATCTTCCCCCGCCACTAAACGCTGGCTGTAATAAGGGATTATTTGACGAACAAGAGTTGAATACGAACAATGTTGACATACATTGACTGAGTGCAGCTGGAGGGTTGGGAAAGGTCCGCTAATGTGACATTAGTTTGATCTGTTTTTCTGATGAGCCATATTTCAGCGTTTACACTGAACAAATATGTTTGGACCACTTAACCTTAGCGTAACCGTTTTGACAAAAATCCTTACGGCTAATGCTGCATAGAGGCAGTGAATGAAGACTTTTAAGTCAATTACATTTTGGTGAAATGTCAATATAAAATGTTAAAAGCATTTTAGAGGGATCCGACAATGCTGTTATGAATCATGAGCTTTAAACTTTGGTGACTCCAGAGCAAAAAATATGCTCATTACTTTGGACTGTATTCAACAAGTACCTTCCTTTGTGCTCCACAGCCCACCGATTCACACTCAACCTCTGGACCTGACACCGAATGACCTGTCTGCCTACTCAGAAGAAGTGGCCAAGCACATCAAGGGAGTAATATCCAAAATGATGTAAAAGTTGTGTGTTTCCATGGCAATGTCACTAGTGGAGGGAAAATGTATTGTGATCTAACCCTGACATCAAGTCAAGCTCATATCAACGTCTGGGACTACTTGGTGGTTGATGAAAAAAATATGGGCACGGCAAAAGCTTCGTATTAAACCCTTGAGCAAACTCCAAAGTGATGCTCTTAAAATATTCAACACATGTATCGAGGAGAGGAGGAGGAACTGGGATATTATGACCCAAGATACACTTCTCCCTGGGGAAGGTGGGTCTTGTGAGGACACTTCTGTGACAAGAAAATTTTAGAGTGTTGTCATCAACCATCTAACCAAATCCTTGCGCAGAGAGCCAATCACAATAATAGCGGATGCAGATTTTGAAGAAAAGACCGGTTATGAGATTTCTGATGGTTTTGATTACAGGCATCCGACTTGAGATTGACTTAAAAGGGGACCAGTGAAGGATCCATTTTGACAGCCATTTTGCCTATTTGCCTTCTAAAATGGACAATTTCAGAATGTCTATCGGCTAATACAGAAAAGGTTAGATTTGAATTTCAAATGAACACATAAGAAATACAAAATTATGCAAAACATTCAAAAAGGTGCGGTAAAGTCTTTTTATTTGATTTCCTTTATTCTTTCCAACCCAGTCTTGCTTTAACACATATTTAATTCATTTTAATACACTTATTGGAGAGGCGTAAAATGAGCTTTAGGGAATTTTGCTGCGACTTTTAAATAGAAATATTTAAATGTTCTTCAAGCCATTAATGAGTAAAGTTGCTGCTAGTGAGGAGCAAATTGAACTCAGACCAGTGAGACATGATGAAAGGAGCTAATGTAAAAACCATGTTGGAAGGGATTATTTTCTTAAAGTGTTTAACGCCAGATAAAGCAAGCAGTCAGATATGTTCTATGAGCCTTCAAATGTTTTTATTTTTTTTTATTTTGAGACAGCGTTTTGAATTCTATAAAACATGTTTAAACTGGGTTTTATTTCGAGAGGCTGAGGTCAGACAAGCCTAATGGTCTCAAAATGAAATACTGGAAAACGCAATGAGACATTCCTAATGCTAATAGGCCCTACAAAACACTGCAAGTAATTCGAAGTGGAGAACAAATTCATTTGAAAACAATGAGGTCACTAGTAGTTTGGTTTCATTTACATTTTGCCCAGGCTATGGAATTAGTTAGCACTGCCCTTTCTTCGGGATCCGTATTTCTTTCTTTCCTCTGATTTCTTTTTTAGGAACAAACTATTGGACTCATTGTAGCGGGCAGGCATGGACTAATTATATTATTCTTGTTGCTTTGCATGCCTCCTGTGTCTCACCATGCAGACTCTTGGGTCGTGATATGCTGAGGAATAACATTTTGTGGGGTCATTTGGCTGTATGAAATCATTGCTGTTTTTAGTACCTGAGCAAACATGCCCTTCAACCTGTCAGTGAAACACTATATTTACCATAAAAATCATGTGTGAGTCTATGTGTGTGTGTTAGACGGGGGGCCGTGATTAGGTGGCCACATTTCATCTCTGCATGGTCACCCTTTTGTCATGAGCCCTACTCACTCTGCCATACACTATGACATTATTGCAACTCATGCCTTCTTCTTGGCACTATTACATCTGCCATATTTCTCATTTTTAATCTACTGGGGGGCTGAACATAACCTTAATGATGGGGTAATTTTTCCCACATGAAGATTAGTTCGGATTGGAGAAGGGATTGGAAAGGATAAAGAGAGAGGGGAAAGTCATCATGGGTTTGCTATTAGACTATTGATTTTCAGGCTCAAGGACACGATTCGAGATTCGTGGGTGCTATGTGCTGAAGGTCTTTCAACGGTGTATCTTTATAGAGCTTTGGACCAGCTGCACTTTTGTTATATTTACACTGCCTTGGGATGATAAAAAAGGCCAGGATAAAGTTTGGTATTTGTCTACTGATAAGGAACCAAACCAAAAAGTTGAAGAAATTGAAAAGAAGTGGCAGGCACTTTTGAGGAAATGGAACAGCTAGTTTTTTTTGTTTTTTTTTACAAAGTTAGTGAATAGTAAGAATGATGGTCTGACTTTTTGTTGAGAGTGATTGAAATGAAGACAAAAAGTCTGTCCGGGCTGACACATTTGGAAACAAACCATTTCCCCCCCCCCCCCCCCCCCCCCCCCCCCCCTTAATGTGGACAAGCATAAAACTAAGTCCAAACTAGAAATCAATACCTGCAGTTTAACTCCCATTGCCACAAGAACACTATGCTTGGGAATTAGCTCCATTATTAAACTGATAAAGCCACTTAGTTTGGTAGCAAAAATCCTAATTAAATGGAATACACATTCAAATGCTATACGCTTCTATTATACTAATTCGCTAACCTCGACATTACGCCTGGCCCAAACCTTCAAACTTTAAAAAATTAATTTACATTTTGCGTGCCAAGTCTTGTGCAATAATGAAAGTTCTAGAATAATCAATGCTGCAATGCTTTATGGTTCAATTCCATTTATGTGGTGGCACCATGTCCGTCATTTAAATTCACAGGGCCTCAGACTAAATTTTTATGGGTGGCCCTCCCTCCCTTGGGCCTAATGAGAAGACTATTTCACAGAAGAACTCAGTGGGTCCCTCTCATCAAAGGGCCTGGAACAACTTTCCCTGACGACAGCCCTGGGTGGCACCAGCATCCCAAAACAAAGACGGAAAGAGGGGAAAAAGCAAAATCTGACAAAAAGAACCGCCTCATCAAAGTGAATACAGAGAAGGTGAGAGCCAGTCTGGGCGTCCAGCCCTTTCACAATTCAATTATCACTCTCAATCAAGCATGTAGATATCCCTCTTTATTTTACTGAAGCAACTAGCATTACAGTTTTCCATTCAAGCTGAATGAGCATTAACTGTTCAACTTGTGATTTCCGGAAAATAGTTTGCTAGTTTTAAACAAAAAAAGACTAATACGTTTTTTTTTTTTTTTTGACTGAAGGCAGTAATGAAATGTAGGATACTGTATTGTGTTTGGTTCTTATTAAGTCTCTAATAGCTCTAATAAAGGAGGAGATACAATGATGAAATTAATTTATGCAATTAAACAATTTTTCATATGTTGCAGCGGATAAGTTACATTAAGTACATGTATCTCACTGTACAGAACCCTAATACAGATAGTGGTATCAATTTTTTTGAGATTTTTGGTAGAGATTTTTTTAATAATACAATACACAAAAAGGAGATCATTTCTCAAGAATGAATTGCACCCACTTATAGGAATGAGGTATATCCTGATACAGTGCAAACACACCAACACAATCTAATCTGAAAGTGTCTCAATTGCTGGTGGTTAGACCTCAATTCAAGGTCTAACCACCAAACTACTCATTGTCACATCACTTTGACTTTGTTTGATAGTTTCATTTAAATATTCTAGTGATGTTAAGAAACAAAAACCTTTATAGGGCATATGAGTAGAAGATGATGAGAAGAACCAATAAAGATCAATTTGGAAACATTATGACTCCATTTTAATCTTCAGTTGGTCAGACGTCACAAATATGCATTTTTTTGCCCTTAGCTATCAAACTAGCTGTAATATGATTAAAGTGGTAATTTCATAATACTGCAGTATATACCATAAAAGCAGGACTATTATTTTCTTCCTCTCATATAGCGCTTCCTCTTCTAAACAAAGCACACTGTCAGAATAGTCTAATGTAATGTTTTAGACAGAACAAGGGAGGCAGGACAAAACGCTGCCACCAGAATAATATTTTGAGTGCTCATTTTCTAGCCACCCTCCATTTGTTGATTCCAAACAATTGTAGAAGTGCATTTAAATGGAACAACTACATCAAAAAGTGTCAGGTGAGATGTTTCTTACACATTAACACCTAAAATAGCAGCCTTTTTTGCTTTCTGTCAGATATTGTGACTTGAAAGCATTGGGAAAAAGCTATGCACAAATCTCTGCATTACTTGGTATGTTTTGGCCCTCGGCCTTGTCTGTCAGAGTCTAAATTACCACCTCCTGAATGCTGGCACTAGACTGTGAAAGGTGGAGGGGTTGGGGGAAAACAGATGAAAAATGAATGAGCAAAGGATGAGTGCCAGAGGAGGGAACAGGTGGTATCTCCGGCCTCACCATCTTTTCTCATCTGTCTACCCCCTCTCCTCTAACTTCCTTCTTCCAAGAGCTTCCTGGTCTCCTCTGTCCATCTGTCCCCATCTCTACCATAAGTTCATGCCTTTGTGAGCATAAGATAAGTTCAGGACCCAGGTGTGTTTGTGATCTTTCTCACCAGTCTCAGAGAGGAGTTTGATGGACTCAAGAACACGCTCAGTGTAAACGCCAGGTTCATAGTTCTCCATCTCAGCATTAATAATGTGCACCACTCGAGCGGCTCGGCCCCGGATCGCCCCGGCTGTCCTATCCAGTGTGTCCACGTCCCCCTCCTGCAGGGCGATCACACATTTATTCACATCCTCCAGAATGTGGTTCTCTGTGGATAGATGAGATAGAAAATAATAATTGATAACACTTCCAAGCATTATTGTTGTCCAATAACAAGTCACATTTAACATTTTTTAAAGCATTACAAAAAAAAAAAGAAAGAACGAAAAAAGCATGTAAAGTAGCAATTAAAAAAAAAAAATATCTACCCTTTAAAGAGGCCCAATAAAGTCTTGATTTTGTTTTTGGGGTCTAATAGAACGGTTTACATGCTTGGATGCTTAAAACCCCCCATTATTTTGCACATATTTTGCATTGTTGCAGCACCTCTCTTCCCAGTCTGTCAGTAATTCTCTGCTTAGTTCCAGTCCCAATGAAGCCCCTTCTTCCGAAAAGCTCCAAGTGTGCTCTAATTGGTCAGCTGGACCAGTGTATTGTGATTGGTCATTTTTCGAAAATCAAGTTTCAACACTCTACAAATGCAACTCAACCAGGTCCTTCTCCTTTTTTGCGTATGCATTGGTCGATAATTATTTTAAATGAGGAATATGAGTGTGACGTGTACTTCACCGGAAGAAACTCAAAGCTACCATTTGAGGGAGTTCAGAAACAGTGCTTACTGATATAGAGAATAACTCCCTTTGGACTGGACTTTGTGCTTTGTAAATCTGCAGACCTTTTTTAATGCTGAAACTTAAAAAAATAAAAGAAATAAAAATAAAAAAAAACCCATAATAGGTCCTATTTAAAGTATAAAAAAAATGATAATTTGCAATTTTAAGGCGAGACACTACAGGTGAATAGGAAATAATTAGTAAGCAGTAAATTAGTAATAATAATAAGCAGATATCAGAATAACTAGCAGATATCACCATGAAACTTTCCCAGTTAATTACCTACATTAAGATGAGGAAAAAAATGTATTATCATTTTTCTGTAATTTGATGTTTAAATATGCAAATTAGGCATTATCTAATTAAATATGCATATAATTAATTATTTTCATATATTTTAATAAACAAAATCTGAGTATTTGACAAAGGCAGGTTCAAAATTACTTTTTTTTCATTGGTTTAACATATTAGATGGTAAAACAATTACAGAGGGATTTATGGATATCTACTTTTGTTATCCTGTAAATCAGAATATACTGTCAATAGCCTTAAAAAATGATTTTCGCCATGTTTTTTGGAATGAAATGTTATATAAATCAGGCTAGGAATAATATATTTACAAATCCCTCTGTAAATATCTTCATAATATAACTAGGTACAAGACTGAAAAGTTTGGTAGGTGCTACTTAACAGGAGATTTTGGACTTGGAGTATGAGAGAAAAAGTAATTTTGAGAAAACGGCTTTAAAGATTTATATTGTAAAACGAGATTGCACATTTAGCGTTAAATCCCCCCTTTCCCTTTCACGATTGGTTGCTGATAAAAAGGAAATGACCATATTTGGATCTGACAGCATTGTACAGGAGAGAGAGAGCTTTCTAATGGTGTGTCTGATGACAGGGTGCCGGCAGCGATCGCGGAGCAGCATAATGATTTAGAATGCCAACTTTTGATGAATTTAGGTGAAATCTACAGACGCAAATGGACAAAGTGTGGTAAAATGAAGACCTAATTGTGTATTTCGGACTTTTTTTCACCACAAGTCTGAAAGAAGACATGTTATTGAAGATAAATATCCCAAAATGTCAAAATTGACCAGTGAAAAAAAACCTGATGTTTTTGCCTGCCGTGTCTCGCATTAAATAAAAAAATACAACATATAATAAATATACTTTTTTGTGGGGGAAAAAAAGCATGGACTTTGACGAAATACTTAAAGGAGCTGTATGTAAGAAATTTATTTAAATGAATCATAAAATGGCCCTGATATGTCACTAGACATTAAGAAATCATGTTCATTTCAAATACTTATATCATTGACAACAGTAGTCCGGCCAGGATATTGTCATTTAAAAAGTGAAGTTGTAGCCCTCAACTGATGTTGATGTTGTCATGTTGTGTTTTGGTCTGATGCGTCACCCTCCACCTATCTACCAATCACGAAGTCAGTAGTGTTGCGGCATCCGGGTTGCCAGCTCTGCTCTTGTTACCACAGCTGCAGCTACAAACATGTCGGAATCGAATAAAAAAAAGAGTCTAACGTTGCGAATCAGATAAACTGATGAACTCATAAACTCGTTATGAATCCGAAATACTTCGTGACAAAGTCCGAAATAAAACAAGGATCTGTATAGGAGATGCCTTTGAAAGATGGAGACGGCTGAAAGCGGAGAAGAATTTCTGGACAGGTAAGATTCATCTATGTTTGGCTGACTTGTACTTGATGTAAATGGACATTTCAAATATTCATGACAGTCGAACAAAGTTATGCATGTTTGTGCAAAGTAACGTTACGTTAGCTCATATGGAGGAGGTGGGTCATCGAATTGGAAGCACTATAGGCGCAATTCCACGGTAGAATAACTTTTTCTAACGTCCATAACACCAATGAAAAGCACATTGTAGCCTATGATGTGAATAATGTGTCCCACTTGGAACGTTTTGTAGCCTACTTGTTTATCATGCAATTTCTACAGCCAAAAATAGTAGAATGACATGTAATCTTTCACATCACATATTTTAGCGTTATGGACGTGTACTGCAGAGTAAGTAAAAAAATACAGCTGGTCGCTTTCACTTATAGTGTCAGCTAAATGAATAGCTGTATCTTTGATATCGATTACACACAGTGACCGAGGCTCGTGCTTGTACTTACGTTAATGACAGATACCTACCGTTAGTATACTAACAGCTACTGTTCTAACAATGTACTGTCACATACGAGCGTACATCTTTACTATTATATTTGGCTAATCGCCATTAGTAAATTGTTGCGATATATAATTACTTTGCAAAACATCTCTCATTTGAAGCATAAACATAATTTAACAGAAAAAAAAAAAAAAAAAACTTAGCCTACTGTGTAGTACTCGTCACTTGCCATTGGAAGCTTCTTGTAGCAGCCTACGTTCCTGCTGTATCCTGCAGCCTATCTGGCAACCTCGAGTCAGGGAGGAGGGAGAGGGGATACACCGCTCTACAGTAATTTGAAAGTGATTGCAGTACCAGTTTTGGCCACAATCCTAAATACTGCTACTTTCAATCACCCATGAACACCATGGCTCTGTATTTTGGAGCATGTGCTCTAACTGCTCCGACATTCTCCTAAAACTACTTGCAATACAACAGACCAAAAGCTTTCAAACTGCTTCTCTGGGTTGACCTCATTAAACACTGGTTTCCTAATGAGGGTGTTATTTGTCTCCTGTTCTGATAAGAGCCTTCTTTAAGTAGCTTAGAAAAAAAAATGCTTTGTTTATCTTATTTCTTTATGGCAACTGGTCAAAAGCGCACTGCCTTAAATGATCTATAAGCAGATATATTTAGATTTATTTTAGATAAAGCAGTGCAGCTGAATAACAAGGAATGATGAGGCTAAACCAAATGAAGGGGGGGGGGGGGGCATAATTACAGTATTCTTTTTCAACAGATTCAAGAAAACCTAGTCAGATGTCCTTGTATAGCACATATGCACAATTATTAAAAAGATCTTCAGCCTACAATTTAATTTCCTTTTCCATGTAAAAGTATTGATGATGTCCCTGCTCTTGCACAACACACTGTTTACATCTTTCCTGTGAAAGAAATGACATGAAATTGATCTCTTTGCAAGCAGAAAAGATCAATTATATCTGAATTTTAGAAGCATATGCAGGGCTCAACAATAAAGATGGCCATGAGCCAATGTGAGAGCGTTTCGGGTCAGTTGACAGATCTGTCACATGTCTCATTGAGCCAGTTCTGTATTGTAAATATGTTTTGTGTTGGCTGATCATATACTGTATTTGCTTTGTATGCCTTGTAAATTAATTTATTTTTTGTCACTAAAATATGCAGTTACCTAAGTAGTCATGAGCAGAGTAGATTGGGAAAATATTTTTGTTGATATTTCTTTCTGACTTTCTGACACATACAAAAATATGTTGCTAAAAATGTATATTTCTTTTGCATCCAGTGAAAATGTTGACAGGGCAAGTACTAATCTCAAACACTGTTCCGACCAGACCAAATTTTCAGGAAATCATAATCATAATAATAATAATAAATCCTTATTGTTGAATCCTGAAATGTTTTATTAGCAGATTTGCAAACAAATATTTCCAAACTGGAATGCACTGCTTACAGTTTCTGGACAACAGGAGGTGGGATGCATACCAATATTTCCTCCTGCTTCGTTTCATACAGCCCACATAGACCTGTCAGATATACAAAGGATCTGGCCCACAGCAACCAGGATTTCATTTATTCATTTGCTGTGTATTTAGTATTGACTTATAGTATTGATAGTTTTTGTGCCGGATCCAGATAGGATATACACAGTATCCAGCAAAATATTGCAAAGAAAGAGCATTTGATGAGAGCCAGGTTTAGCTAAGGTGGAAGGTGAGACTGAAGTTGGTGTGCCTCGTTTGCAATAAAAAGAACCGTGGGAATTAAATAATTTCATTGATACATTGATTACAAGATGAAAAACATAAGTTAAACAAGATTACCTTATTCATCAGCAAAAATGGGTGAACTATCAGAACAAAAACCTCTCCATACCAGCAGTTTAATTATATTCTACACTAGGCAAGGTGTTTAAGCCTATATATATATATATATATATATATATATATATATATATATATATATATATATATATATATATATACATTAGGGCTGTGAATCTTTGGGTAGGCAGCGAATCGATTCGATTCACGATTCATAGGTTTTCGATTCGATTCAAGAACGATTTTTGCAAATTCAGAAAGATTCGATTCAATGCGATTCACATTAAAATTCGATGCGATTCGAATAATTCGATTCGATTCTTATTTTTTTTATATGCATTCATAGGATTATTTAAATGCTTCCCCCAATGGGTCTTAGTCAGGGTGTGAATTATACAGCTGCCTTAGGGGGTCAGAGTGGGGAAAAAAAAAAATATTACGACATTTTGTCTATTGTTAACGTTAGTTCATGTTAGTTTTTAATGATTCTATTATTATAAAAAATATTTCCAAAGCCTATAAATTAGCATTTGTAAAAATGTAAACCAAGATTTAAAAAGGCTTTAAAAGTATAGTTAGTTCATCATGCTAACTATTTTGTAGGAACACAACCTTAAAGTGTTCCAGGTACATTAAACATCCTTCCATTGTGAGACTAAAAATACCATGAACTTTCCCAACTGAACTTTTACTAACGTTTCGTCATGGAATAGCTACTCTTTGTTCTCTTTATCCGACTGAACATTTTCCTTGTGGTTCTGAAAGAAAACGCGCCGGGTGTCTACTCGTGCTATAGTAACGATTCCGAATGCAACTTTAATGCGCATCTGATTGATGGATAAACCACGCGCTCTTATTTCAGTGTAAATAATGTTGTAGTTATTTCATCAGTTCAGTTTAACGACATTATTTACATTTCATTCATCATTCATGATTAATCGGAAGCGTGTGCGTTTTAGACACCTATTATACGTTTTATCTTTCCATGTAATAAATGCGCACCCTTGAATAAGTGGGGTTTTACTTTAACTGCTGAGGACGGGTATGACCCATTTCCATAAAACTTCAGTATCTTATCTTAAAGAAAATAACGGTGACGTTTCCACGCAACGAGCGCGTTGTTTCATAGCAGTGCCAGCGCAATGATATGGCAGCTTTATCAATGGCTTGCTTTCTCGATAGAGAGCTGTCATCTGCTCATCTGCTCACCAATGGCTGTCCTGAGGAGAGCCCAAACATAGACTGCTCAAAAATCTGTAGATGAGAGCTATTTGGGACCGAGCGCGAGCGAAATCCAGTGAAAGATGGTAAGAGTGCAGCGAGTATGTGAGAGCTGTGAGGACGCGAAATGACGCCGCACAACGCCTCAATTCGCGCATGTAGTCATTTAATGTTTATATGTTTTAAAGCACTGAATCGATATAGAATCGCAAATTATTCGATTCTTAGCATTTTAAATCGAATATTGACCGAAATAAACGATTCACGATTCGAAATACATGTTTCAAGATCGATGCATATGCATCGTCAGGATTTGTAATGTGCCATGGACAAAAAAAGTAACACAATGTAAGTAAAGCAAGGCTACACATACAAAGGGTCATAATTGTTCATATTTAAGTTAAATTGTATGGCCATTCAGATTCCTATTCAGTGTTCTGTTCTCCATCTGTTAGTAAGATGGACATTACCATTCAAGATAATGGGATTTTGATGGTGGAGGCAGCTGACATTTTAGAGTGTCCATTATAAAGTGGGAAACATAGACATTGCTATATTCTACCACCGTACTCTGTGTAGAGAGTTTAGATGTCAAGAGGAGGATGATGGACATTCACATAAAAAAAAAAAAAATATATATATATATATATATATATATACTTAAAATGTTCTTAACCCCTTACCAGTCGCCCCCCTTTTTGGCAATCGAGTGCAAAATGACATACCCATAATAAAATGGTTGTTGCTAAGGAGTCCTTCTGACTATACACAAAACCAAGGTATCATTTAAAAGCTAACACTTGACAGTTTACTGTGAAAAACTCAGAATTGCTCTAGCAATTACTAATAGAGAGATAAAGCAGCTCAAAAACAATGCACAATTTTTTTGAATGTAAAATTCGGGATCACCAGGGATCCCTGCGGCTCAAGGGGCTAAAGACTTAAAATGTTGTAACTGTATGAAGCCAGAATGGTTGCTTGATTTACTGTTCACCAACAGGCAGCAAGTACTCAAGTGGTGATCTCACAAAAACATGTACCACAGTTTCACAGACAAGGCTTAAGCCTATATTCCCAGACTTAACTGGATGTTTGAGCTATTAATCTGAAAGCAAAATGCGCTGACATATCTTAAAATATGTCAGTGCCATTGTTTAGTCTCAAGATCCACACCAGTAATCTTTTTTCTAAGACATGTTTATAAAAGCTAATGATAATTATAATGTCCTAATTGAAATAAGGCCTAATCCTGGCTTAATGTAAGCCATGGCCATAATGGTCTGCCAAACCAGGCCATACTAACCCACATACACTGTAGCTTAAGCACCCTGTTTGTTCACTTATTATTATTATTATTATGCAGGTGTTTGTAATATATAGAAACAGGAGAAAGAAAATATATATTTTTTTTTTAATTGACCGGTCATTGACAAGCAGTCAATGATTTGGACCTCTGATCTGTGCAATCTGTTTCCATTTTGTGTAATCTGTTTCCAGTTTTACCTGAAACGGACAGGAAGTCATCAACGGAAGTGATGTCATCTACGGCCTCAGTAAGAATGCGCACTTGCTTCTCCCACTGGTCCTTGAAAACATCCATGTTGTCCTGAGCCACCTTGCTTTGAGGGCGTGCGGCCAAGGTCAGGGCTGCATTAATTACCTGTGTGAGGAGCATAACGGTATAATTCTGAACCTTACCAAAACTCAAGAACAACTACAAAAGTAACTGTTCAAATGGTTGTGTGAATCCAATTGTAGTTGTTTTTTACTAGCCAGAACTCCCAAGACATTGGAGTCAAACCATGTGCATGTTTTAAATCAAAATGCAAATGATTAATTATTAATCCTTTTAAACCTATAATCCTCAGAATACTTGCTGCTTTGACAACTTTGAGTCATATGATGATTAATATAATCTAAAGATCTCTTGTTGATAAAGGGTTGCTACTGTAGAGTCAGATTTGTCTTTGTCAAATTATCTTAGCAGCTTGTAACAGTACTCAGAGGAAACAATCTTGAACATCTCACAATTACTTCCAGAGATTTTTTGTGTTAGCTTCACTTGCAGGGTCACTCACAATGTGAGATCTGTTAGAGTTTGACTTCAGTGAAAATGTTACTTGAATCTTAATACCTCAATTCTACTGGAACCTTTAATTCCAGTCCAACCTTGCACATACTCAATTCAGTACATGGCGAGGGCAGATGTCTTTCTGACACTTATTAAGAAGGACTGGTTAGGGCATGTTACTCCAAGGAGACAGAATGTTTGTCTTCGTAATCTTTCTGAAAGTCTCCGCCACTAAATAACCTTTTTTTTTAACACAAAAAAACCACTCATTTTTTGAACACACTCATTTTTTTTTCAACACATCCCTTGCAACCATCTGTCATTTTAAAGAGAAAAGTTTTTACATTTCAATCAATTCTCAATGGATAAAATCCGATTTCTCATCATTTCTCATAAATATATCGCATTACAATATTTTTTTCCAATGCTATTTCATGCTGACTTTGAATTGACCCCATTTGTTTCCTTATACCCTTTCCAATGCACATTCATAGTCTTACTGTGAATGATTACCAGTGTGCATGTTATCTCTTTAATAAATGTTTTTTCCTTTCACTGATTCCTCACAATTTTTTCTCAATGGATTGCAAACAGCATTTCTTGTTGACTTTGAATATAGCTAAAAACCTCAAATGTGAGTCATATTTTAATAAATCTGGATCTGGATATGTGCCTGGATATACTCTTCTGCTGTCACCATCAATAACAAAAAAAATACAAAAACATCTATTCTAAAGGAAATTATGTGCTTTCCATGACCGGTAATAGTGCAATGGTAGCTGTGGCATGCAGGCAAATAGTCTAATATGAAGTAAATAGAATATTGCAAATAAGGTGCATTATAGTGAATTCCTTTTTGTCACCACCATATAAAACTGTAGCAAGAGGTTCTATAAAACTGAAACTTGGTGGATAACAAAGGTTTAGTCCTTTTACCTGAGGACACAGGCTGTCGATCTGTGTAGCTGCCATGCGCACTAACTTCACACCCTCCTCGTTGTTGGAGATGGAACAGGCGAGGTTGGCCACCTGAAAAAGGGAGAGAGTTTGGTGAGCCACTGGGTCATTTGTACGTTGAGGTTAAAGTATAAGTGACATTGGGGTTCTGGTTGCCAGATTTCTGTAAATCAGGGAGGTTAGACCAACATTCGGACGGGGGCAAATAAAGCTTCTGAGCAGAGCGCACATATACACAAACACATAGCCCTTTTTGCTGTTCATGTTTGAAGTTATCAGTGCTGTGTGCAATGGATAAGGATTTAACGCTTGGCTTGAAAGGCAATGTCAGGGCAAAATATGTACAGAGAGTTAGGGCTCATTCAAGTGTTAGATTGTTATTTGTTATTTCCCAGCGTGAAGAACATGATTTGTGGTTCCCTCTTCCCCTCCGCTCCCCTGGCCCCAAATCATACCGCCTAGGTCTCTCTTTTACTATTTTAAAAATAGCGTCTATTTGAATAATTGACATCACACGCACTTTGTAATTTGAATTTTCATCGGCCAGTCTCCTGGACATTTAGAAGCTTCCGCTTCATGTTCTCATCTGTAGTGACAGAAGGACAGCGGTTTGTTCACATGTACCTGTGAATCTCCCATCAAGAAAACACAATTACCCCCAAAATGTCAGTGGACACGGAGAGGGGTCCTAATTGGAGGTTGCTGTATTTCTGTTGTTCACTCATAAAGAAACGTCAAATTTTCCATATGAAAATGTCACCGCAAAGCACTGGTGGAATAACCAGAGTTCATTACTGAACTTCATGTTCCCATGTAAATCATTAGGTCAGTTTACCTGCAAAAACAAAAAAAGGGGGGTGAAAAATGACAGAAAAAGTGTAATTAAAGTAGCAGATGGCTCCTCTATGCGCAATACCTCCTTGTCTAATTTCTGCCTACCTGCAGCCCTCAAATTACCCATCATGCAATGCATCTGGCAATTCCGGATCGGAGCGTACACGTGACTACACGTGTGCGTTGAGAAAAGGTCTTTCTCTCTCTCGTGTTTGCTCGCTTCCATCATCAGAAAAGCATCTGCGCAAGGAGCATTGGCCAGATTGGATGCTAAAATCCTGGCTGCCTCCCTCCTCCCCTTCTGCCAAAAATCTCGGATCTGCCAGAAAACACCGGAATATTGCTCAGAGAGTTTAGTGACACGTCAGACCTCGACGAAAGTCGTTAATAGGAGTGTCAATGCCGTTTTGATAACAATTCAGAATTGGTGTTCCAAACATCTAATCCTCTGCTGGTAAATCAGATTACACAGCAGCCATGAGTAAGGATTTTGACGGCGCTAAAGTGACATATGCCTGCTGGCAAATGCAATGCGACTGAAGCCATATCAGCGGGCTTCTCTTCTTTTTTTAAGGTAAATCGAGGCAAATCAAATCTGTGTTAGAAGATTCTTGCTTACGGCCCTTTTCTCCTGTTTACCCCTGACAGCTCTGAATGCTTTGATGGATCGCTCTTCTGTTCAAGTGTGTGTTTGCGCGTGCGTGTGTGTGTACGTTTATCTGTGCGGCTAAAAGTGTAAAGACTTAAATGCTTGAGGGTTACAAAGTGATAATGTGTGCATAAGAGTACCAAAGGGGGGCAACAAATATTAATTGACGCATCGCAATTCTTTCTGAAATGATTATGCATCGATTCACAAAAACTCTTTATCACAATTAGTAAAAATTATTTTGAATGTAGCATAGACTCAAGATAAAGAAGAAGATATGGTTAAGAAGCTTTATAGAACATTTGTTTTATCACTGGCTAAGAATTTGTATAATACGCATGTTTGTTTTAGAAATAATAGTCTTTTGTTTGCTTTTAGTCTGTATGGGGAAAATCATGCCTACATGTGCAATACATTATATAATATTGTATTCATTTTATGAGTTTGGCGCATCCTGTGGTGAAACCCTTTCAAAAAGTAATGTAAGCCAATGGTACACCTATTTACTCCTAAATTGGGCTTATTAGTACATTAAATGTAAATATTAGTACCACAATGGTGAATATTAGTATCTTTGGCAAATGTATCAAGTGGTGGATTTTATGCCTTTTTTCCCCTGAGAATATGGCAACCACCTCTGTACCCATCCTTCCCTAACTGTCAGGTCCACCTTGTACCGTAGAGCTGCAGTTGGCCCTGAGTGCAAGTGGCCACCAGTTCCACCACCATTTTGGTAGAAAAGTGGCAAGAGACAGCAGCATAAAGGACCGGATGAAAAGGTAGGGGGTTGTTTTATACACCAGGCTGGCAGTGTGGGACTCCCAGCGTTTGCAGAAAATAATATCCTGTCATGTAATTCCTCACTTCCCTTGGTCCTCACTAGTCCTTCATGGTCTGAACACACAGTCAAACCAGCAGCAGCTCCTGGACGACAGCCAGGACTGGCCGATGCTCCAGCACTCAATTCTCAGAACTGGATCCCAGCCAAGACATAGTGTCCGGCCAAAAATACTAATTGCAATTATCTAAAGAACCACTCCTCCTTTGTGAGGCCTTTTATTTTCTCAAAGAGAAGACCTCGTTAGTTAGCCAAGGATGTCAAAATAATATTCATGAGTTTCATGCTAGGTTGAGACAAGCGTGTGTGTGTGCTGTCCTTGCATGTTAGACTATTTCAGAAAAAGAGACCGCATCGCAACCGTGTTGTCTCTCTGACCGACCATTATGTATTGTCTAGTTAGACCTTTATAAAAGAACTATTGATTTCTGAGATTTTCATTTGGACGACCACATCCAGAGAATCAGTGCGCAGAGTATCAGCCTTGCCCTTGAAGAGTTCTTATATAAAATGCATATTAAAATGCAATTATGCATACTATATATAAAAAAATACAATTTAAAATTAAATTATTAAATCTATCCATGTTACACAAATTATTATTTTTAATATAATTAATAATACTACTAATACTAATAACTCCAAAAGGTTTGTTCTAAAATTTAATAAGCTATCTATGTAGGAAGCATGTTATATCGCCACATGTGCCCCTATACAAAGGGTTTTCCAAAAGCTTCTATGATAGGCAATCATACAATAAGCGTTGTTATTGTTAAGTACAAACTCAAATTAATACAATTAAAAGTGGTAATTGAAATAAATCTGTAATAAAATAAGTTACATTACTAAAACTAATTTTTAAAAAATCTAAATAGAATAATACAAAAAATATATAAAAATGGCATCCACATAACTGTAACATAAAATCACTAAAGCTTAAAGTAAATTTAAAATGAAAACTGAAAAAATAAAATAAAAGCTAATTCACAATATTAATACTACGGTATATAAATAACACTAAAATAACACTGCCAAGAAGGACAGTGAACAATGTGAGTAGTAATGATAATTATACTTTTAATAAAAAAAAAATTAAACCAAACTGTTTTACTCTATATTTGGGTGCAGTGTGTTTTTTAATATTTATGAGTGTTGCATTATCTTAGCAACATTGTTGTGTCTTCTATGTACTTCACGCGATGGCCACTATCTGTGTTCTGTACGACAAAGAGTTACTTGATATTTAGAGCATTTCAGGTCAGATCGGTCACTATTAGGTTTAAATCTACAGTATGAAAGCAGATTACTAGCTCATGGAACAACAATATATGCACAATTTAACAATTTAATAAGCGTTCACGGACAGAATCTAAGAGAGAGAGGGGAAGTTGTGTCAGAAAAGAGACGGTTAAGAGTGGGGCAAGAGAAGGTGTTAGCCTGGGTGCTTCCCCCCTATTCCCCAACCGTACCCCGGTCAGAGAGCAAATAAATCAGCCTGTCAGCACAGATGAAGCAGAACGCCCCACTGGGGGAGAAACAAACACAGGTCGCTAAGCGTGACCATGTGAGAGCTATAGCAACAAACCTCAACCGTAAAGTCCCAGATGTTTGAAACCTTATGACCCCTGATGTGTCTGCAGGGAGATTTGGAAACAATTGAGACAAGTTTACATATTGATTTAAATGCAAAGTTACAATAAAATTTAAAGAGAGTTGTGACCCCGAGGTTAGAATATATGCTAAGTTTCGCACATTTTGCAGTGGCGTTCCTGCAGATGATGCGAGTTTGAGTTAGTTTTGCATCCACTTATTCCCGTTCTCCCTCTGATTTTCACCGTTCCCTGTGCTCTTGATGCTTGGCGAAATTTTGGAATTCCGTGTGAGTGCAAAGCAGATTTTGTATCGTGCAGTTGGTCATATACATTTCCTGTGGTGACTAACAGAAAGTTCCTTGCTTTGAAAGTGACTTCTGTATGAGCTGTGCTTCATTCATCGCTACACTTTTGACAATAGACAACTTTTTGCCAGCGAAAAGTTTTTCTGGTCTCTGGCGCGGCTTAGATTGCATATGGTGTGAGTACACCCGAAGATTAAAAACAAGGTCTCTTGTTTTTGAAGAGTTGTTAGAATTTCGAATGCATCAAGAGGATCACTGGTGTCACTTCAAGGAACTTGTGCACATTCAAAATAATTTTATTCTTTAATTCTCGAAAACACTGTGGTCACTTTCCATGCTTAAAAAAACAAGCCTATAGTCACTGGATTTGTACATTAAAATGTAACGGATGGAAGGTGGCTAAGAAAAGTCCTAATAACACAGCACATCTTCTCATTTGACATCTCATGGTATTGAATTAGCCTTTCTGGCTTCTTACACTGACACTTCTGCTCAATGTGGAAAAGTGTAATAGAGTTAAAGCTGGTGGGCCTGTCACAGCTGTGGAAGCCTGAATCTCACAATGAAGCTATATTATTAAAATGTACCTGTCCTTAGCCAGTAAGCTACATTAAACACCTCCACCAAGCAAGCTCAACTGGGTCACAGCGCTGTGGTCTGGAACAGGCCATCAGCCAAGAGGCTTTTCTTCCCCTCAGGTTCTTCTCTTCTTCCACTCTTCTATCTGTCAGGTTCTGTTTTGAGAACCTGTAAAGTCCCCATTAGAGCCAGAAGGCTCCAAAAGTACCGCAGTGAAATGTTAACTGTCACCAAAGTTGCACTAAGAGGCCTGAATTTGATGTATGGGGTTGTCATAAATAGACATCATGTGGAGATAATGAGATCTGGCATGAAGGTCAATATGAAAAACTGTCCCAGCCCCTTCAGAGGTTTAGCCTTGGTGAAAATGAAGGGTTCGGTGTATGCATGGGTACATTTCAGCAAAGTGTTAAGTTAATGGCTTTTGAGGACCATTAAGAGCAAGTCTTGATCTAAAAGGAGATTAACGGAGAATCACCCTGAACAGTCTGGGACAAACCTTGATATGTCTCCATAAATACAACATTAAATAAATAGTATGCTCTAAAATGCTCTTCCTGTATTTCACCTGATATTAGAAGAAATACCACTGGTACAACTGTCATTATTATGAATGCTGTTGTTGATGTTGTTTCCTGGTGCTGCTTATTTTGTTGTTGATATTGTACAACAGGGATGACCCTGTTAAAAATATTGTTTGTAAGGTTGCCATTAATGTAGGCTATTTATGTTTTAGAATTTCTCACAAAATGTCGGAACCTTAGAGAATACTTGGGTTAACAAAAAGAGTTGTCTGGAATATTTGGTTTCTTGTGGTTTACAAACAATCATTAGTATTTAAACAATGCTGTGAAATGTGAAGTTTCCATGGTACAGTAGTAGTATCATATGACAATACATTAGTACTTTGAAATCAACCATTAAATTGAATTATCACCTCATACTTCAAAAGGTACTTCAAAAATACTATTATATGACCATATTTTAATTCAAATGTCAGTTAAAAATTTAGTAATTTTGTTTTGTCATTTTTATTAGTTTGTTTTTGTTTTTATTATTTTTAATTTAAAAAATAAACATTTTTAATTGATTTTATGTTTGTACATCAAGTTAAACATTCAGTTGTACATGTAGTTAAAATAATAAGGAAAATGAGAAATTAAGTTGTTTTTAAATTTTATATTTTATTTCAGTTATTTTATTTTTTCACGGTTTTAAGCGTAAGTGTTTGTAAGTGTTAAAAGTTATGATATCAAACTATATAAGCCTATAATTATATATTTTAAATATTTATACACACTTTATACATTTTAAATATTTTAAAAAACGATATTTTTATCAACGCACGGGCTGCAGTTAATGGGCAAGCTATAACACTGAAAACGAGAGTAATATTTTGGACAAAACTATGAAAAGTTCAGTCCTTATATTCTGGAAAATAGCTAGGTATTTTTACATTCCTGCCTATTAACAGAATAACACTTTTTTCTGCAGTCTGCAGATGTTAGCTGGAAATGCTAAAAGCATTTCACTACAACTATCACAGGAGTTAGTGATAAGCTTCTTCAATTTAAACCTTGTGCACAGTAACAACTATCAAAAGTGCCTTCAACCACCTAGAAGGCACACACACACACACACACACACACACACACACACACACACACACACACACACACACACACACACACACACACACACACACACACACACACACACACACACACACACACACACACACACACACACACACACACACACACACACACACACACACACACACACACACACACACACACACACACACAATCCCAGGTTGAGTCTTATTTGTCTCCAGAGTCTGTAATCCTAATCATGCGTGTCACAGACCTTGCTTAAGAAGTCAGTAAGCGTCCACACCACTTTCCTCGACTATGTCACTGTGCCAAGGAGCTTATTGCCTGGGAAACCTGCAGTTTGGAGTGTGGCATAATTAAGTGCCTCACAATCATCCAGTTGATAAACAAAGCCTGAATTGAGGCAAATAAAGGAGAGCCAACCAAATGAAAAGAGAAAGCCTGTCGAAAGCCATGTTGATTACTTTTCTTCTTTATTTCAAGAAAGGTGCAGTGCCTGCCATTGTTGGCTTATAGTGTTCACAAAGTGAATGACATTTGCTACTTCCTGGATATGGTGGTGCACAGGTAAGACCAACCACTGACACCAACTTAAAGTAATATTAAGCTAACTTAAACTTGAACTTGTACGACGTTATTTCTTCTATGGAACACAAAGGAACTGTTTTTGCCCAAATAAAGAAGGTCAGTTGTGTCCAAAACAACATTAGAGCACATTGATTTTCACTTTATGGAGGAAAAATAAATAAATACAAACATGTGAGTATACATTTCATTTTTGGGTAAATTATACGTTTAATACTCAAATTTTTTTTATGTATGATTAACCCTCTGTGTCCTGAAGAACTTTTGATATGACTTGTGCTTTTTTTTTTTTGTTATTTACAAACATACTGTATTCATGGCTAAAGTATGATTAAACTGTATTCAGCACAATGAGCAACAATAATATGTGCATGTTAGTATTTTTGAGAAAATAACATTTATGCGTGGCTATTAATATCATACACTGCCTGCAAAAAAAAAAAAAAAAGTTGCTGATGTCTTTAAATAGGCAAATGCTATGATTGGATCATTTTTCCATCGATAATTATGTTTGTAGCATGTTATATGTTCTTCCAAACCTAATTGATGGCTTGTGTAGCTTTTCATTTCTCAAACAACCATGTAGGAAGACACATCATGGTGGCCATCATGACTTTTTTGTAAGAAGCAAATTGCTTCTTACTTCTTGTAGATACATTTATTGACTGAAATAAAATAACCCCCCTTGTGTCTTTTCCATTTGTCTCGTACTGCATTTGCATTTATTTCTGTTGTGTCAGGACTGATTTGGGCTAGATTATATATTGATTGCTATTCTTGTGATTGCAGCCAGTGGGTTTTGAAATCAGACTCTTCCTCTTAGTTTTTCTCTTTTTCTTTCTTTTTTATTTGAAACTCTGAGTTGGTAAATAAATCTATATGGGGTGGAAGGAATTTTATACCAAAGTTACAGTATACTATGCGACAGTACATTCAGCTATTTTTGCTGGTAATTCAAATAAAAAGTGGTTTATAATTCGTTTGACAATGTCTACTAAACTTAAAGGTACTCACTTATATCAAATTAATGAAACGTCTGATATAAGTGCAAAAGCAGCTTTACATTTAGTGACAATTTTTTTAAAAATTGTTATACTATTTAATATATCATATCAGTTTTACTATTTAATCTCTCTCTCTCTCTCTCTCTCTCTCTCTCTCTCTCTCTCTCTCTCTCTCTCTCTCTCTCTCTCTCTCTCTCTCTCTCTCTCTCTCTCTCTCTCTCTCTCTCTCTCTCTCTCTCTCTCTCTCTCTCTCTCTCTCTCTCTCTCTCTCTCTCTCTCTCTCTCTCTCTCTCTCTCTCTCTCTCTCTCTCTCTCTCTCTCTCTCTCTCTCTCTCTCTCTCTCTCTAGTAGGCCTGCATGTCCTATCATCCCAATATTAAACACAGCAACCCAAGATAACATCAAACAATTTCAGAGGACTATTTTAAGGGTTCATCTGAGGCACATTTCGCCGAGAACAACCAGCGCTGTGACATTTAATTTAGTTGCAATGCTGTGTGATTTTTAGCTTTATTAATGAGTTTAACAACTGACAAGCGACCGCTAGGTATAAAGAGTCAAGGCCCAAAGCACTGCTCAGATTGGCATATAAACCCTAATAAACTCTAAATTATTTTTGATGAATTCTAAATATGATTTATTTTCCAGGGCATGGAGAGCTTCTGTCTGGGTTCTGGCAGTTATGGTGGAGATGGGTGCCTGGAGAGTAATTTCCAGCATATAAAACTTTACTGACTTCAGTGTGGGACATGGGAAGGTAATTGAAAGCAATATAAACAATCCATAAAGCTGAGTGGACATGCTTGACTTTGTATAAGTGGAGAGGCAAGGGGAAGGGTGGCGACTTTAATCACCGAGGGCAATGGCGGAGATGCCCACTAATCCGGATGACGCTGATGTATTCATGGACGGAGAATTGAGAAGGATGAATGCCCAAGAGGGTGATAGAGCGGTGTGGGCCAGGTGGTTCATTGCTACCCAGCTGTGGTCGCACTCAGAGATGCCCTACTGAAGTCCTATATCTAAATCATTGCCAAAAGATCTCTACACAGTTGGAAAAGGGACTTCTTGTTTCAGCTTAAGGCTTTGTGTGGGCTACTCCGCTTCAAATCAGGGGTCAGCTCTCATGGACATATGCGCCCACAGAGAACATTTGGATTGATTGATGTTACTCTCACATCTTGCACTCAAATCCCGACATGCCTTTAAATCGGAATAGATAATAGGTCTTCAACATAAAAAAGCTCGAGAAACTTGGAAGGGGCTGTGTGCCTTCCCAACTTCCCGAAGTATAAGCGAACAGCTTTCAGCTTTCACTGAACTATCGATCTCTTCTCGTGAGGGTGCAAGCCAAGCACTTCGCTTGGCAGCGAAGCCCAATTATGAAAATGGAGCCAATCTTGTTCTTTGTAATTTCTCTGTATATTTAAGAATACTCCAGGGCCACTATTTAAAACTGTTTGGAGATAAACAATGCATTTAAAAGTGTTTGGATGGAGAGAATGCTTGTCGAGTCCAAAACAACAGAAGTGAAGCATAGAGAGAGAGAGAGAGAGAGAGAGAGAGAGAGAGAGAGAGAGAGAGAGAGAGAGAGAGAGAGAGAGAGAGAGAGAGAGAGAGAGAGAGAGAGAGAGAGAGAGAGAGAGAGAGAGAGAGAGAGAGAGAGAGAGAGAGAGAGAGAGAGAGAGAGAGAGAGAGAGAGAGACCTCTTTACACTTGGTATTGACACGTGATTGCAGTGATCAGATCACAATTGCATAGTGCAGGACCATATTCAAATCCAGGAGTTAATGTTATATACCAGAAAAACACTTATATTAATATATGCATTTTTCACATTGTAGGTGGAGAATATAAAGAAATAGCCAACAACTGACAACAGGGCATTAATTAAGGTTTGTCCTACCAATACTGTGTTGTTTTTATTCGCAATGTGAATAAAATACAACAGTCATATATTACAATCCTCTCACCCCACGTAATGAACAATATCCCATGAATTATTCCACTGGAAAATGCTTGGAATCTCCCCAAAACCTAACTCATATTTCTTTTCTGGTCTTATTTTCACTGGGGCACTTTTAAAATGTAAATCTTCACTTCTAATCCACATCTGCATCCTTTACTGTGGGAAGGTTTTATAGGAACACAACAGACCAGATACCTTTGTTATGTGTCAAAATAACAATAAGCACTTTGAATCATCCACTATTATTTTTAAAATTCCACCAAAAAATTGACTTATTCATCCTATGAATAGTGTCATTTTTCAGTCACATTGGAAAAGCATCAGAATGCAATGTGTAAATGCAATCTATCCAAACATATCCAGACACTATCCAGATACTAAATGCATGAAGTAAAGGGGGCCAGAGATAGCCTTTTGATAGACTGCATTTCAGACCCAGGCAAAGTGAAAGCTCTCAGATGAGGATTTGAGGGGGAGGCGTGCTGAAGCGAAAAGAGAAATATATCTTGCAGCTTTTTTTTTTCTTTTTTCTTTTTTTTTCTTGGGTAAACTGTAGCAGTTGCAGGTTTTTGGATAGCTCCTCTTTTCTACCTGTGTGTGAAAAACGAGCAAAGCTTGAGACTGAGACGGTGCCAATCAACTGCTGGCTGTCTCTCAACAGCTCTGTCTGGATGAGCTGCAAAGAGGCCTGTGTGAGTGTGTGTTTCTGTGTTGCCAGTGTGAAGAAAGGCAATTACTGATCTTCTCACCTGCAGTAGACTTGGGAGGCTCATGCTTCTCACACACTTTTCCAGCATTTCCCTTAAAAGAACAAACTCCTTTAGCATTGCTACACTGTTCCATATTCAAGTGCTAACATCCATGGTCATTACTAACCTTATTGCTATGATAGATATTTTTGTGAGCATAATCAGACAGACCAGGTAAGGGTCAGTTAATCTATATAGATTATAGACCCTTCATTCACATACTACACATATAACCTTAATATAATAAAAAAAAAATAGTAATATTAGTAATACATGTACAGCATCATATTTCTTTTTCAGAAATGTGTTTTAATATCAAATAGAAAACTTGTCACATGTTTGGCACAATATTTGCCTGTCTAATGACAGAATTCAGATCTGCAACAGATGAACAAATATAAAATGACCAAATATGGTCTCAGAAAGGTTAAGGAAAGGTATTAATATTTATGATGAAATCAAATTTTCCCACGACCCACTAACTTAGAGATGGTGTCGCTTCTGGGATTGACTGATTATTTTCAAATGTTACCAATGTGCCACCCATCAATCGACAGCATAGTAAACAGTGCTGAATATTTATTTATCTCCATCGACAAATAACATGATGAGATGTTATCAATCTTCACAGCTAATGGGCGATGTCCTCTTTCAATCTTTGCATGTTTGTGCAGCGGGGCTTCCTTGAGTATGTATTGATAATTTCAAGACTCTCACAGCCAATTTGAGTCCCTCGCTCCGTTGTGTCTCCTTTGTTCATGCCTTTTGATCTACAGCTGCACGCTCGGTCACGCTAGACGCCGTGCCTTTTCTTGATTAATGAACACGGACGATGATTTGTACCAGGGGAGCAGGTTACTTTGTTTCCTCAATCATTTCTGGAGAGCTTATTCATAACAAAGCTGCATGGCTCCCTAATGAGTTAGCAGTTTTGATTTAAAATCAGCACCTCAATCAAAAGGGTTTATTGAGAAGACAAGCTGCTTGTTACAATAATAAGAAAGATCTCTATTTTTTGTCTTCACTAACTTCCAGTACAAGCAAGGTGTAAGTAAGGTGTCAGTGGTGTAGGTTTCTAAGAAGCACATTAAGGCACAGCGATTTAAATCAGAGCAGATTGCCCAGATTGTGTTCGGAAATTGCTAATGTTACACGTCAACGGATGTACTTTACATTCACACATTGTCCATTAGGAGGTGGTGTGAACAAGGGGGTGGGTGTGAGAAAATGAAAGGGCAGGGAGCGACTGAAAGCATAGAAATGCATGTTAGACAGTTACCATGGATATGAATGTTCTAAAAAGCTGATATTTTTTTGGAATGCTATCAAAATATAATGACATTAATTAGGAAGTTCTGCACTGGCTTTTTTTTCAGGCTATTTTAGCTCCATTTCAAAACCTGGCGAGCTGCTACATAGCAGCATCCTATGTCTCATAAGTGTCCGATTTGGAATCCTCTTCACAGGCACACCCCCCAAAATGTATTCTGCACAGGACAATCGATTTTCAGTTGATTTTAATAGAGTTTGACATTCGTATGTTGCTAAGCCAACTGCAGTGCTCTAATAATATTAAAAATACAGCACACAGAGAGATATTAAAGTAATATAATCAATTTATAATTACACTGAAGTACAATTATTGACATTTTTCTCTCATATATATATATATATATATATATATATATATATATATATATATATATATATATATATATATATATTTATGATGAGTCAGTGTCATTCTTGGACTGCCTTGTCAATGAAGGATACATGCAATGATAATGCAAATAATTTTGCTAAAAGTATCTTAGGTGGAATCTCAGTCTTCTTCTGAAAAGTGTGCCTATAATTCCTTAAAATAAACTGCCTAAGTGGGCAGCTTGCTAGATTTTGGAACAATACATTTGCTTAGACGGATATATACAGAACAATCACAAATGAGCTCAGAGATCTAATAAGAGCTAACATAGCAATACATCAACACTGTTTCATCCAATTAGTCAATTACGCGGACATCAAATTAACATTTGCCTTGGGTCGCCAAGGTTCCCCAACTAAATATTTGAAAGGTGCTTTTTTTTTACAGTGAAATATTGATTGTGCATCTAATTTATTTTTATTGTGCTTTTAATTGCAGTTAACTTCACTATTAAGAACACTGAGTCAGATTGTATGTTTAAAATATTTTGCTTTGTGTCGTGCCTGCCACCTTTCTTTTCTTTGTATTATAAAGTATGTCTTCCTCCTTTAATGATTTCATCCTGTAGATGAAATGTGCAGCTGCTGATTGTACATAATTTATATACAGTCTTGGAAGTCATAAAAAATTAAAAATAAAAAACAACAACTCCAGACGACTAAAATAATCAGCTGATTTGCAATATTTGCAGCCTTTGGTACAGTTGGTGAGACTCGTGAATTCTAGGAGTAGGGATTTTGATATATACGCTACACTAGTCTTTGTTCAGATTTCTATTTTTTTTTTTCTTCAGAAGCCAATGTAATAGCTATGGATTTTGTAGCTTATAAATTCAACACTATTACTTCTGGAATATTTTCAAGAATAACTTTTTTCTTTCTTTTATATGGCATAAAATGTCCATAAGTTCCTTCATACTTCTAACTGGATTTCAAATTGAAGTGCCCGCCTGGACGAAGACATTTTCACTGGATGTAGTCTTACAGTGACAGGGCTAAGCAAAACTATGTGTTCACCTCTGCAAAGTAAATAGATGTTTTTTTTTTGCTTAAAGCTGATGTAAGTTCTTCACCTCTAGAGAACAGAATTTCAGAGATCGTTTTTCAAACATTTCCTTTCTGCACTTGGTCAAACCTATCTCACAAAAAAAAAAACAACAACACAAGTTTCATCTTTAAGGATTTTCTTGTCTAGTGTGTGGATTGCAAATCCAAACCTATTTGAAAATGCTGCCCTGTGTATTACATGGAGTGCTTTTCGTCACCCGTTCATGTTCAATGGACTCTATGTGACTCATTTGTCATTTAGACATTCGGCATCTGAGATCCTCACTGAAATGATTACAAAACATATGTAACCTCTCACCCTATTTAACAAGTGACAATCCGTGACTGCCTGTTCCTGTCAGGACTTTTAGACATATTATGATAAGAATGTGAATACAATTCTTCCATTTTGCAATATCTCCATTTAATATCCACAGTCATTTGTACTGCATCAGCAAGTGGGGTGGAAAGGGGCCATAAATATGTCCTGTGACCATAAATAGCTATTTCCGTTTATTCTAATAGACTGAGCTCTTAAAAGAAAAAGAAAACTGGAATTAAAGTTGTTCATGCTTACATTTAGCTATGTTTTATTCATCTTGACTCATTAATGCTTTGATTTAGCTTTCCCCCCTTTTTTGTGGGCAGGAAACATGAGAATGCCATTATGGTGAAGAACATAATTAATCTCGTTTCAGAAGAACCACGAGCCTTTGAACTCTAATAGTCCATGATGCTGGTGTCTCTTATAAGACACATTCTACATCTTTTTGATGTCTTTCTCAGACACAAGCACACACGCAAATATGCGTACTGCATTAAAGATGGCATCTCCATAAAGCTTCATAAGGTTTTTTGTTGCTGTTGTTGCTATTGTGTAAGAGAAGGGAGCTGCAGAAAATGAAGAAAGACATCTGCTTCTCTCAGATCCAAAGGAAAGGGTTGCTGAAGCAACCGTGCAGGGAGCAGCATTACTAAACAAATGAAGTGATTAGGACACAGCAGAGGGCAGAACACACAAAGACTATTGCTTCTTTCAGAGAAATACACTAAAATAAACAGAGGATAATAGAAAAAAAAAAACATACTTTCATATACCAGTAGTGAGTGACAAGGAGCAAGGGGTGAAAAAAAGTGACAAGCCAATAGTAAATTAAGGGCATAGGTAGAGTCTGCCATATGATGAGATGCATTCAACGGAAGTAAAGTTCCATTTCCTCATGGGCTGCATTCTCTAAAGGTTAACACGCTCTGGGACTCAAAGTGGATACATGGTGGAAACCATCACTCTTCAAAGCGACCCTCTCAGCCACATCAGTTAGGACCTCTACATGATTGGGAAGTGTTGAAGAAAAATAAAACATGCCGAACTATCTAGGTCTATGACTGGAGAAAAGAATAATGATTTATAAAGTGTAACTTGGCAGCCATACTGGTAACAGCTGGGGAGAGTTTTGGGAAAGAGTGACTGCATTTATTTAAAAAAAAACATACATTAGAAAACATTAATATTGTGAAATTTAAATACGATTTTTACTTGGCTGTAAAATATTTTAAAATGTAATTTATTACTGTGATGGCAAAGCGGAGTTTTTAACATCATTATTCCAGTCTTCAGTGTCACATGATCCTTCAGAAATCATTATAAATTACTACTGACCCTAAACCTTGCACGGTATGGTATACTGTACACATAAACAAGTGTTCTGTCTTATAGTGTGTCTAGAGTCTAGACAGATTTGGAGGTCAGGAGTCCTTGACCTCCAAAAAGCCAAAAAGCTCATTTTGTATACGATCTGTTTAGTCCATACATGTCAGAAGTGGAAAAGTAAGCGGCTACAAACTTCGCCAACAGTAACTGGGCGAATAAAAAACGGCTGTCTGGGTAATTGGCAGCATGCAGCAATCCGCATCGTATTAGGATTATTCTCCATGGAAACATTTTTTTTTTTTTTAGTTCTTTGGCTTCTGACCACTTACAACTTTATTGCTTTTTTATTTTGCTGAATTCATTTTTGCTCCATTTTATCAGCAGTGCAACACTTGCAGAGTACATGAGAAAGAGAAATGCATAAGAATAAAAAGATAAAGAAGCCACAGAAAGAGGATGCTAACTGCCACAAGCAACCATTAAGAGTCTCTAAGCCATAGAATACTCTGGAAAACAGTAGGAATGCCATTTCTCTGCCATTCCCCCACCTTTCCTCCATCATTAGTTTAATAACCATCCGATAAGCAGCACAGACTCACGCAGGTCTCATTCCCTTCCTGATGGTCATAGACGTCAGAACCTGGCTGTGTTATGCCACTCTTCAGACACTACTGAAACAATGGGGCTTGATGAGACTGCCACCACCATTGAGGGTTTCACATTGATCTTGTCCCATTAATATAAGCCGCTTAGGCTGCCCCACAGAGACACTGTGTAAGAGTTCCAGGCCATGTTTCTGAACTGTCCTTCAGTCATCATCCCGCTGGTTATCAAAAAAGCGTGTGAATATAAGAAGCAATTTGAAATGAAAGCCCATTCCCACTGATGGTAGATGAGAGCTGTTTGCCTGACAAAAAGTGTATACCTGCGAGCAAATATATATTCATGTGTACATGCTGTGCCATTTACATTTAATCATTTTGCAGATGCTTTTATACAAAGCGATTAACAAATGAGAAAACAATTTCATAAAGGATCCAACAATAAAAGTACTGCAATATAACATTTTAAGAGCAAACAAATGTTGATAAATAGCAGATGTGTAACTGCAGGAAGAAGGAATAGTTGAAGAAATAGTAAAAAAAACTAACCCTCATGTCGTTACAAACCTGTACATGTATCACAAAAAAAGAAATTTCTTATATTGATCACAAAAGAAGACAATTTTTAAGAACGTATTGGTCTTTGTACATGAAATTACAAAGGAATTTGTGAAAAAATCCAGACCATCCAATACTTTGAAAAGATCCAATTTAAAAGAACGATTCACTCTTAAAACTTGGAGAGCAGAGGATAGTCTGAGCCTCAAAAGTTGTCATCTGATTGAATTCTACAGGATTTCCGGGAGACGTGTGAGTCACGTTCTTTAACGGTCCACCTAACAAAGCCGTCATGACGCCAAACCCCTTCATGGAAGAAGAATGAGAGTGAAGGTTGTTGTAAGTGGGCTGGAATTAGCAGCAGGCTGTCTTTCACACACTCATCATATTTCATCAAATATGACCATCATATTTCACTGAGGTCACACGCACATTATCTACAGGCTCTCTTTTGGAAACACTCTTTAGGATGTAGGGGCTAGACTGGCTCTAAAGGGCCAGTGGCTGGTTACGTAAACAACACTTATCAAAAGGGCATGCAGGTTAAACGCCACCCTGCTGCTGTCTGAAATGATCAGTTGTGAAGGCAAGAAATGCCAAGTCTAACTGTAATGTTGCTTTATATTCCCAAAGTATCTTGCCAACAAGCGAAGAAGTAACATTTTAGCACGTGATCGGCCGTGCAAAAAAGCTTTCGGTTAACATTGTGACATGGAAACCTGGCACTGTCTGTCTGTGAGATTTTGATTCTGAATATATGAATGCTCGGGAAGGAGTGTGTGCGGCTGTGAGTGAGTGTATGTGTGGTATGTGTGTGTGATAAAGACAAAGGTGTCCTTGAGGGCTGATACTCAAGGATGAAACCAAAACAAACCCTGTAATTGATGTAGTTTGGAGAGCAGAGGGGTCTTAATGTATGATATTTTTTTTTGTTCGAGAGTTAAACAATAAGGAGCAAAACAATGCTACTTAGCAACAGACTGAGGAGTTAATACACATCCAAAAAAGGAAAAAAAAAGTGTGTGTGTGTGTGTGTTTGTGCTACAAATGTGAAAGACAAGCAAGAGGAAAAATATGTATCGGTCTGACACCTAGCCTGCAATAGAGGTGTTACATGTTCAACACCTCACTTGTAGACAAAACCCTATATCCGACATGTTTTATTTGCTTAACCTCTCTTCCCTGCAGAACTGCGACTATCTATTTGTTGAATTGCCAAGGGCATTCTTTTTATCAAGCATCCCCCCAAATTCAAATAAGTATTACTAGTGTCCTTCTCGACAGGAAAATAATGGTAGCACAACAGTATTGCATTTTAGGAGAACAGAAAGTAAACGATCAGCACTCAAGCTTTTATCCACACTTATATTTGGGATAAAACAGGCAAGAAAAGTGCAAAAGTAAAATTTAATGTACCAAAGAATTAGGATTGGGTTAACATGTTGAATAGTTCCGAGGTACTCATTTTGGTGCAACCTCCCACATTTTTTCGTGCTGGAACTCATTATGTGTGAACATCGTCAGATACAAATAAAATATCTACTGTCATGTCAAATATTCATTATAAACTGACAAATATAGATTTCACTTTCATTGAATTATTGAGATGAGATTCAATTGTATTAAAGCTCCCCAAGGCTGCATTTATGTAATAAAAATACAGTGAAATCAGTAATATTGTGAAATATTATTACAACTTAAAGTAGTTATTTTCTATTTTATTACATTTAAAAATATAATTTATTCCTGTGAAAACATATCAGAATTTTCAGCATAATTATTCCAGTATTCAGTGTCACATGATCCTTCAGAAATCATTATAATATGCTTGTTTGCTGCTCAAGAAACATTTATTCTTTTTAACAATGTTGAAAACTGTTTTTGCTGCTTAACATTTTTGTGGAAACATTGATACTTTTCAAACATTTGTGGTACCTTTCAACGATTTTTATTTTTAAAAAAGAGAGAAAGAATAGTTTTGTTCATCAAGGAAGCATTAAATTGATCAAAAGTGACAGCGAGGACATTTATAATATATATATATATATATATATATATATATATATATATATATATATATATATATATATTGATAAATGAGTTTAACATTGAATGAATAAATGCAAATACATGTTGTTCATTGAAAGTTCTATTCATCAAATAATCCTGAAAAAAAGTTTCACCATTTCCACAAAAAAGTTAAACAGCAGAACGTCTCGGTTACGTATGTAACCCTCATTTCCTGAGGAGGGATCGGAGACGTTACAGTGAATGACGAAATGGGGGTTTCGCTTAGAAGCCTATCACCTTCGAGTGACACAGAGCGGGTCCTATTACAGGCCACTGGGAGTACATGAGAGAACACTGGCTCTACTCTGAGATTGTAGAATCTCGCAAATGTGTTGGATGTCGCCCAGCATGCAGCTCTGCAGATGTCTGTTAGCGAGGCACCATGCGCTAGAGCCCAAGAGGAAGCCACGTTCCGGGTGGAGTGTGCCTTCACACCAAAGGGGTATGGTCGACCTTGCTGCTGATATGCCAAAGCAATGGCGTCCACTATCCAGTGAGACAATCTTTGCGTGGAGAGAGCCTTTCACTTCAGCTTTCCACAATAACAGACAAAGAACTGCTCTGAGGTCCTGAAACACTGCGTTCTGTCTACGTAAGCAAGGAGGGTGCGTACAGGACAGAGCAGTGCCAAGGCTGGGTCTGCCTCCTCCTAGGGCAGCGCTTGCAGGTTCACCCCCTGATCCCTGAAAGTGGTGGTGGGAACCTTGGGCACGTATCCTGGCCGGGGTCTCAGGATCACGTGAGAGTTAGCCGCCCCGAATTCCAGGCACGCTTCTTCAACCGAAAATGCCTGCAGGTACATCCCTGATGCATCCCTTGAGTTGTTAAATCCCAAGAGGGTACAAGAGGAGAGCGAGGAGGATTTAGTCTCCTCACTCCTCTAAGGACTTTTGGCTGCCCGGGAAAGCATGGCTGTCAATTCCGGATCAGACTCGTGCAATGCTGGCACAACCGAAGGTGGCAGCACAGCCGAGTATTCATCTCCGGAAGTCTCCAGCCCACCTTGTGATGCCGTGATCAACATCGTCTCATCATTTGGAGCGTCGAACGAGACGCCGGGCGGGCCGAAGACCGTCTGGCAATCTCATCCTGCATGCTTGCGGGTTGCAGTGCAAAAGAGAGGGGTGTGGCCCGAGGAGGAATCGTCAGGGTTTTGTTCCACGCCGTTACCCTCCGGTCACCCTGGCCAAAAGCCAAAGTATCGCCTTTCGCGGTGGGGATAGAATGGGGTGTGGCAGAGGGGACTCTACCTCCACGGAGGTAATTGAGTCTTGACAGGAGCACCGCGATGGTCATGTTCCCGAAATGAGAACATGAGTCATCCACAAACGGATTGCGACCATCAGATGACAAAACAAATCGACCGCACCCAGAAGTAAACGGGCAAGACATCTTTAACAAAACAAGTGCCACACGCAAGCTCTTTTTGTGAGAGGAAAATGCTCAGCAGACTGATGATGCGCCTAGGTAGAAGCACACACACTGTTGGCAGATCACTGCACAGACCAGCACCAGGCAATGTGATCTCACTGGAATGCGCCATTGCACCAGCACACTGGAGAGCCACTCATCTACGTAGCGTCTGGACAAATCACACACACACAAATTATTCATTATATTTAACTCACTCAACTCAACAACTCACTCTCCCAACAAAGGTCTATGTAACTTCCCCCGAAACATCACAATGAAGCTAACACCACGGGCAGAACTCAGTGTCCTGTTACTAGGGTTGGGCGGTATTACGGTAATATCGTATACCGCGGGGTCTTAAAATAGCAACGGTATCAGTTTCAATACCGTCCTTACATATAATAAATAAATATTATTTATTCAATGCCTAAAAATGCTTATGTAGTTGTCATCAAGTGACAGTGTGGAGGAGAAAGAGAGAGAGAGAGAAGGGAGAGGCGGTAAATACTGACGAGGCAATTTGTAAATGTTGCAATAAAAAAGGTGACCGCGAGAGATGGAAACACCTCTAACCTAATGTCGCATCTCCGAAACAACCCCCCACTCACTGCTGCGAGGATGCATTAAGCCCCGAGTTCATTAAATAAGCGCATTAGTTTATATTTGTTAAAATATTATAATGTTATTTTTTTTACGTTGATAATGAAAACTGAACAGCACGAGTAAGATGGGATGCATCGGGAGTCAGACATTGACCACTTAATTAAGTTTCATTTTGTAAAAGGCCTTTCTTTAAAGTGAATTTCGTTTTGTATAAATTCTATCTTAATTTTAATAATTTTTTTATCAACCAATAATAAATAAGAATCAAATAAAGCAGACAACATAATCATGACATGATCGTGTGCTGGCGCGCCACGGTCACTTGCATTGAAATCTCATCATAAATTAACCGAAACTCAGTGTATGTCTCACAGACATGACAGATAGACCTATATCTAAATAAAGCTTGAATTTTCATTAAACAAAACAATTCAAAACGAAAAGAAATAGGCCACTCGCTGATTATGTAATCCATGATGTGCATTTCTCTCTATCATTCACTATGGAGATGGCGATTCGTCAATTTCTTTAAATGAAACTAATCAAAAGGAAAAGAAATATATGCAGCATACTCTCTGATTAATCCATGATGTGCATTTCTCTCTATAGGCGCGTTCACTAAGGAGATATCAATCGTCAATTTCTTTAAACGAAACAATTCAAAACGAAAAGAAAAAGGCTAGCCTATACCTGTCACGATGAGGTGGAAGCAAGGAGGAAGCAGGATCCAATTGCAGCACACTTTATTTAATAAACTCAAACTACATAAAGACTCTGGCTAGGGCACAAGACTCAGGAACAGAACCACCAACATCAAGGTACAACAACATCAACTCACAAAGACTGGACTGAAACACAGGGCTTAAATACAAGGCCAAACAAGCTAAACAAGATAACAAGGGGGCGTGGTATACATGAACACAAACGAGGAGCGGGAAAACTGAACAGGACTGAACCAAAAGCACAAAGACCGGGGGAACACAGACAGACATTACAACAATACCTTCTGATTATGTGATCCGTGATCTGCATTTCTCTCTATATATGCACGTTCACTAGGAGATGGCGATCGTCAACTTAATCTTTGCAGCAGACACTGACAGAAAAGTTGTATTAATAAAAATCAATGGATGCGTGTCACCGGATTTACAAATGTACTTGTTTCTTGTTGCTTGTTAATTTAATTTAAATTAATTAATAAAATGAATACTTTAATTGTCATAATTGTCATAATTAAATATTATTAAGTGTCCCATTTTTGCTCATTTATAAATAGTATTTATATCTACCACCCCCTCAGCACCTGGGTTAAAAAATTATTTGGCGCCACCATATTATAACGGCCCACATATTAAATATAGTCGAGTCTAAATAGGGCTCCGGCTCATATTACATTTAATGCCATCAGCCATCATTTTTGTTTTGCCCGTTTTCTGAACGGTGTAGGCACAAGCCAACAGTTTGGTGACGCTGTCTGAGCCTTATGTCATAATTTTTTTTTTTTAGTCACGGTAATACCGTATACCCCGGTAAAATAGGGAGGAGGTTTGACGGTATCAAAATTTGGATACCGCCCAAGCCTACCTGTTACATTGATAATAATTTTTACGACCTTAAAAGGAAATTCCTGAGAGCTGTGACTCTTTTTGAGAAGGATAAATAAACCCGTATATTCTATATATAACCACTTGAGAAATGTATAAACATGTATCTAATTTTCCCATCTCATGATTTTCCTTTTATGTTGTGTGGCCTATGTTTTCTTGTAAACTCTAATGGGTTAATGTTTCAGACTTTGCATACTATGATTAACCAAAATCATATTTGTGGCATGTTTGGTCTCTATAAACTCCAATCTTCGTTCCCCATTTGTTAATTTACATTACATTTTGCTAACTTTGTGACGCATGGGTATTATAAGAATCTTGAAGATTCTTTTTCTTAAACACCCAATTAAATTACAGATTCAAATGTCCTGCTCGAACACAAAGGGTCGTAAAATCTCCCTCCAAAGGGACAACTTCTTATTGGCTCACACACCTCCAGGGGGTGTGACATCTTCACACTTTAAAAATCATTGATCAGGATCAGCCCTTCTCTTAGCTCTCTTAGCACTCTCTTACTCTCTTGGTCATTCCTAGGAAGTCCTGATGTGAAGATGATTCTGAAATAGAAGTGTTCTAAGAACCCCCAAGCTTGTGCCAGGCTGTTGCCTTGTCTTTCCATTCACCAAAGATCCTCTGACTTCCACTGGTTCTCTCTCATCAAGACAACATCATCAAAGATCAACTGGAGCCTTCAAATGGGCGCGACATGCAAGTATCACACTTAGTCTCATTATTTGATACATTAAGTATCCTTACCCCTATTAAAGGAGGGTGTGTTAGAACTAAACTGACGGTTTGCTCAAGGCTGTTGAACTGCTGAATTTCAAACAATGCTATAACTTCTTGCTTTCCTGTATTCTGCTTCAGCTCTCTTTCCCTTTGTAAACTGTAGGCATGTATGTATGTGTATGTTAGAGTAGTTTAAGTGTTTAGGCTAGTTAATAAAATCTTGTTCATGTCACACGTTAAGTTGTCCGTGTCTCAAGCTTATATCTGGAGTCACTAATCATATCGATCTTGACTACTTGCTCTTAGTAGCACTTAGTAAGAAAGACATTTTCCATGAAATGTACATTTCTATTAATTAATTAATAACCAATATTGAGGGTTCACAGGATGAACTGAGTAATTGGTTGTAATGTTAATGTAGCTACATGAAGTTAATCCGATTAACTGACCCACATATTCATAATCAATTATAACAAGTTATGATTGGTTATTAATATTTTATAGAGCTACATCTTGTAATATTAAAGATCTCAGATACAGGCTTGCAGAGGAGTGAAGAGAACCTCTTGGCTCCGAAGTTAAAACATAATAAGACACTGCCAGTGTCCCTCCTTTTATACCCATGCAGTGGGGCGGAGAAACCCTCATTTCGTCATTCACTGACGTAACTCGCAGTGACTGAACGAAAGGAAACTGTTTTCAAAATTGATAATAATAATAAGAAATGACCTGATCGCCAAATCAGCAAACTAGAATGATTTCTGAAGGATCATGTGACACTTATGACTGGAGTAATGATGCTGAAAATACATCTTTGCCATCACAGGAATAAATTACAATTTAAAATGTATTTAAATATAAAACAGTTTTTTAATTTGCAATAATATTTCGTAATATTACAGTTTCTACTGTATTTTTGATTAAATACGTAAATGCAGCCTTAGTGAGCATAAGATACTTTCTTAAAACAACAACCTTTTTTTATGTTTTGTAATATTTAGCCACATACACACTCACACACACACACCCACACACCCACCCACACACACACACACACAAACACACACACACACACACACACACACACACACACACACACACACACACACACACACACACACACACACACACACACACACACACACACACACACACACACACACACACACACGCACACGCACAAATCATACATTTCTGCTCTTATGTACATACGTAAGAGCTGGTAATGAAGGAGTTAAGCAAAGGCCGACTTTTTAAATATGTGACTCTAAGCTAAGCAGCTCAGTGGCATTTTCTGCACTGTCAAGCACAACACAAGCACATGGCCCAACCAAACCCTGATTGCCCAAGTGCATGGTCTCAACCCCCAGAGCAACAGGGAGCTCTATCACAGAATGCATTTTCACATCCCTCTGTGTTAGATTGGCCTGCGCTAATGAAATAAACCAGTACATGTGGGTGCACAATACATTCCCAAACGTACATTGATTGCAGTCTGTTATATGAAAACCTGGGACGTTGACTGAAGATATATATGAAAAGAGTATGGCCTATAGACTAATTAAACCACCGGACAGACACTCAGACAGACACACAAAAAAAAAAAAAAAATGTGAGTGTGTATGTGTACATGAAAAACAGAGAAAATAGGGCCACAAAATTAGGTCCTCTATCACCTTTTTCCAATGACAGTCACCCCACATGCAATACACAGCAGACGCAGACATAGTCCATCTCTCTTCTCTATATATTCAATATCTCTGCACTCAGCAGAAAAAAAAGGCTCAGCCTCTTTAGAGAGTGCCCAGTTCATAGTTCAACCTATTCAAGCTCAAAAGAGCATTTATTGAAATTAACCTTAAAACATGTATTTTTTTACATCAGCAACCCAAAGTTACATTCACATGCCAATGAAGACTGACACTGACCGTTCTAAACAACTTGGCCTGTTCAGCCATTAGTCCTGTTATCCCTGAACACTGGAAAATATGCTGTAATCCCAGTTGTTATTTAACAGTAATAACTAAAATATATACAGTGCTTCTCTGTATGGTTGAAAATATAAGTTCATGTTGTCCAACACATCTCTTTTTTACACCATATTCTGTCTGTCTCGAGGCTACCATACTACCCATCATATATAGATATACCAGATATAATTGTTTTATATGTTTTTACTAGTGGGTGCAGGACACTATAGTTAAGTTATGTATAAAAAATGTAAAATAAAATAAAATAAACTGAGACATATCATACCCAAAAAAATATTCATACATTGGTCTACCAGTAAAATGTGTACACATTTGAGACTTTGACCTGACCATGTTTTGCTAAAGTGTTTTTTTCTTTAATTGCTAATGTGACCTTTTTACACCACAGACTGAACAAAATTAAGCATTGCTTGGTAATTGGTTGACCTAAATTGGTATTATGTAATTGTGTACTTACATTTAACTGCAGACAGCAATTTAACCTAATTAATTTGTGGGACGGTCTAACAGAAAGCAGGTCAAAACCAATGAAATATCAATCAATCAGTCAGTGTCATATTTTATTACCATTTTATAAACTAAAATATAGCGAACAAACTGTGATAATTTGAGAAATGTTGAAGGTGTCTGAATACATTTTGGTTTGAATGTAGTATACACTGAAACACATCAAATTTGAAGCTCAACTTTTGAAAACAATTTGGGCCCAACTTTTATTTCCAACCCACCTCATCTGTGGTACAAGTGTCAGGAACCCGCTCCTCTCTCACATTGACATTGTCAGTCAGCTGAATGCATTAGATATGCCTAGCACACCAGCCAGTGTTAATACGTGGCTGTATTGAACAGGCCTTGTTTGAGAGGTGGCTTGAAATGATCTTCGGGCCGTGTGTGGCTCATGTAAAATGGTAAATTCGTCACGGCAGACCAAGGCGGGCGATTCGGATGGGATGGCACGGCGTGACATGAAAGCATCAAAGGAAGACGGTGTGACAAAGACTGCTGTTTTTGATGAAGTAGGCTGACAAAAATATCTTGTCAATCACTCCGACTGACAGACAAAGACCGACCAAAGCAAAATAACAAGAGCAACGTTTCTCCTCTCAGATCTTCCAGGTGTAAGTGATCGTCTTTGAATATTTGCGGACTTACTTTATAACAGAATGGTCACATTATTGTGTATTTACATACAGAGTAATACTCAAAACTGCTCTGTGTAAATATTTGCAATGCCTTGTAGCAAATGTTTTCTGCATATTATTATCTGACTCTCTGGAATACTCAATTTTGATTGGACAATCACAGCATTCAGAAATTTTTAGAAATTAAGTTGTACTTAGCCACAAACAAATAGTTTAAGCAGGAAAGCTGCTTAGAATTAATCATCGCTGTTATTTCAACAGTACAATAATGGGGTGCAAGACTGATACTGTAAAACCAAGTGTCCATTTTCAAAGGAACTGTTATGCATCATCTGTTGTATTTGTTGTATCTGCACAAAAGCATCGCTAGCAGATTTTACAGTGAAGATGTGCTTAGTGATATGATATGGTATGATGAAAGATTCAAAAGACCAGGTCACATTGAACAAACTTTCAGATTTATTATAGCAATTTCCTGTATTGTTGTTTGAATTAAGGTGCACAGGGACCTACATTTGCTGATGTCTGCATTAAGTAAAAGTGAGTCAGTGTGTTTAAGAGAGAGAGAGAGAGAGAGAGAGAGAGAGAGAGAGAGAGAGAGAGAGAGAGAGAGAGAGAGAGAGAGAGAGAGAGAGAGAGAGAGAGAGAGAGAGAGAGAGAGAGAGAGAGGTGAGAGAGAGAGAGAGAGAAGCAAAGAATGGAGTAAAATGATAATGAAAAAGCAAAGTGGGACGGAATCAGTAAATTACCTCACGGGAAATGGTGATAATATTTTCTCTGTGGACTTGACCTCCAATAAATTACACTTTGCATTTAATAAGCCTTTATCATGAACATGCTACCTACAATGCATTTACCTAATTACTCAGAGATGGCAGTGCAACGGCCAACTTGCTTTACTAAGTATTTTATCGAAGTAAAAAAAAGAAAAAAAAAACTTCTAATTAGGAGAGGTGATCTACTTTTCTTTAATGAGAATTGATGGATATTCTCCTGCTCCGTGAATCCCTTTCTCTTTTGTTTCATCCCCCTCGTCCGCTGTCCCTACGAACCCAACTGCAAATCAGCCACTTCTATAAAAATGGCAAATGAGCCTGTGTGTTTGATTTATGGGCTTAATTTTCAGAGGATTTGACTCTGTAAGATAGTCCACTTCACCTCTAAAGCTTTCTGATGATTAGATTTAGACTGTGTCAAAAAGTCAAACAGCTTAGAGACAAGTGTCCCTGAACCCCTCCCTCTACTGCCGTCACCTACCTGACGCACTCGCTAACCATTAACACCAACTTTATTCCCATATCTCACATCCTTGTTAAAGACTTTTGCCCTGGAAGATAAATGTAAAGAGTACCATTTTGCTAATGCACAAAACCACTCCCTGATAGATCATGTAAATTGTGGACGGCGTGACTGGTACGTGTCAACTGGTAGCGTTTATACCGTGGTATATTTGTACATGTATGTGAGTGCATTATGAATACAGCATGCAATGTGTTTAGAAGAAGAAGACATGAACAAGAAGAAATGTTTCTCCAGCACCAATTTAGCAAATTAGGATAATTTCTGAAGGATCGTGTGACTGACAACTGAAGTAATGGCTGAAGAAAATTCAGCTTTACCTTCGCATGAATGAATTACATTTGAATTTATTTCAATAATATTACACAATATTACTTTTTTCACAGCATTTTGATCAAATAAATGCATCGTTGGTGAGCAGAAGATACTTTTTTTTATTTAAAAAATTGGTAACACTTTACAATAAGTTCTCATTTGTTAACATTAACATGAACTAATAAATGAGAAATACATTTGTTACAGTATTTATTATTTTTTGTTAATAAAAATGCAGTTGTTCATTCTGTGTTCATGTTAATTCACACACACACACACACACGCACACACACACACACACACACACACACACACACACACACACACACACACACACACACACACACACACACACACACACACACACACACACACACACACACACACACACACACACACACACACACACACACACACACACACACACACACACACATTTGATTTGAATGTATTAGTAATCATTGCAATTAACATTAACTAAGATATTACGTTAAGTATGACATGTGAAACCTTATTGTAAAGTGTTACCAAAAAATCGAACCGACCCCAAACTTTTTGAAGAGTAGTGTAACTATATAATGATATATGCCATAACTGCAATACAAGATTTTGGTCAAACCGCTAATCCTTAAAGGGTAAGTTCGGCGTTTTACAAGTAAGGCCCTGTTTTTAGATCGTTTCTGATTAAATCGAACGGTTAAGATTAAAATTTGGACACATGCTGCTGTCCCGAGAATTTTAGGTTTTGTAAAATGCCGAACTTACCCTTTAAGCTGGGCGATTTTTAGAAAGTTTGCTCATCTACAATATGTCTCTAAAATGTTCTCTATTGGATGCCTTGAAGTTGCAATTTTACTCTGCTCAGCAACCAACAGCGTTTTATCTTATTATTATTATAAAGTCTGCATTTACACATAGGACCTGTTTTTGGAAGAGTACGAAAGAGCAGAAGAACGCTTCAGTGGCACATTTCAAAATGAATTCCACTCAGCATAAAAGCCAACATCACTTCAATCTGGTCCAAGAAACACAGTAGAATTTGGCAGTCTTGTTAAAGTTTAATCGAGTAATCCCATAACCCAGTGGGTCAGCCCTTGTTATCTCTCCACCAAAGATGGCCATTGAATTGTTGAGTAAATGTTGTCTCTAATGCTCTTACACACTTGTAAATGCGCTTGACTTCTGATAGAAATCCTGTTAATATTGCATGTGAAGCGGGGCTTTGATGATGTAGGACGAGCTAAAACTAGGGCTTTCCCCAAGAGAAACCCAATGTTGCCTCAAGGGAAACTGTGTTCACTGTTTTCTCTCTTCTGCGCTTTGGAGTCAGATGACATTGGTGCCAGGAAATGTTTTTGTTCTCTGCGTGTTTTTTCTTCTTTTTTGTTTTACACTGGTTACACTGATTGTACATATTTAAGAAAGAAAGAAAGAAAGAAAGAAAGACTTGAAAGAGACAGCTTGTCACTGGAACAGTAACCTTAAAATGACAACTTTGTACCTTATCTACATGTAAAATGTGCATTTTAGTTCATTTAGTAGTAATATGAATGTCAACATATGTTTTTACATGAACTCATCATTATGTAAGCAATTTCAACTTTTTTTTATAAGTCATACGAGACTCAACTTGATTTTTAAGAAGACAGCTTGGTTAAATGAGGTACAAAGTTGTTCTTTTATGGGTACTGCAGTGACATTTTACCAAAAAGGTAAAACTGTCACACTTTATTTTAAGGTGGTCTTGTTACTGTGTAATTATTAAGTACGGTTTAATAAGTATATTAAGTAACATGTACTTACCATACGGCTAGGATAAGTGTTAGGTTTAGTGTTAGTTTGTCTTAGCTCTTTCCCTGCCATTGATGGAAATTTCAATACATACAGAAACATGCAATATCATAATCATATGCATATGTAAAATATCGCGATCATCAACATTAAACAGCATCAAAACTGCCTAATGTTACAGAATGAAATGTCGATCCATGACGAGGTATGACTTTGGGGGTGTTGATGGACTCGTTTTACTCCATCTATGTTTTGATCATCATTCTGAATCTCTTTTTGCTCAAAAATTTGTGTGTTATAAACACAAAATTAAGTGTTGATAAAAAAAATAATGCATGAAGCTAGAATATATTTTCTGGGGGGCATGACATTTTTGTGAAAACGCTAAAAAAAGCTGGCGATTGCTGGCAAAATGTTAATTGTGTATAATTAATTGTTAATAATTAAAGTACACGCAACATGTAACAAAGGCGCTGTAAAATAAAGTCTTAATGGTATTTGTTTCTTCTTTCTAAGAGTGTTTTTCAATAAAGCTTCAGAAGTAAAGCCAGGATATTATTACGTATCCACACATATTCCATCAGAGTGCGACGGCGGATAGTCGCTCGGCTGATTGCCATTCAAAGCCAGACCCTGAAGAACCATCTGTGGACAGATATTTAGAATTCAAACCATGACCTTATGTTAATGTACCATCAGCAGAAGCAGTAAAAGTTTGGAAAAAAATAACTAATGAAACAAAAAAAGGACCGACTCCAACCCAGTCCGCACTATTCCCATCATCAGATCACGTATACACTGTGAGAATGTGCTAGACGCTTCAACGTTTTTTTCTCCCAAGGGCCCGACTGGAGAGGCAGATGTGTGCTAAGAATCGCAGTAAGCTCAGCGCTGTTAGCCACGTGCCCTAATAATGCTAAATTGTCATTTCATTAGCTCCAATTACTAAAGACTGTTAAAAGGAACAGGATAGACACACTGCAACTAATTTTAAGAGGACGCTGTAGGTAATTCCTCAGAAAGATTTATCATAGACTCTCCTGAACAGCAGAAAACAAATTCTAAGAACAATTATTTGCAACAACTTCCTATTGAGACACCTGAAAGGCTTTCCAAATGGCATGGTGACAAAAACGTTCTAATGTGTCCAAGATTTGGATGGCTACCGTCGTGAGGAAAAATACAGAACAAATTGTAAGCGTTATGAGATTACTGTATTAGCTGGCGTTAAGATACTATCCTGCAGTGACAGAAATACTATGGATGGTGGCCAGCAGGAAATGGACCCGTGTGCATGTGTTACAAATAGCAATGTTCTGATTTGTTGTGAATTGTAAACGCTGAACCCACCTAATTCTTACAACACCAGCGTCCCAATGATAACCTTCTGTTGGCTATTGCTCTTTGGTGAACCATTAACCTTCTGTTTGGTAGAGAGCAGTGCATTAATTCGTGCTCATGACTCTTAATCAATATCAGCCGCAGGAAATACCATGATCGCAATCAGCAGACGCCATTCATTGTGGAAATCCATAAAACTGATCGTGTATACCGAGCTGTTGGCTTTGGAGAAGTCCTTCTAATATCAACACTGTGTTATATGAAGCAGATTGTGTTCAGTTTAATTAAACATACTTTTTAAATTGTTCCAAAAGTTTTTTAAAGCCAGGACAATCAATGCCATGTTGTAACATCGTCCCACTTTGATACATTTAGGCTACATGTGTATGCAATAATCCCTCCATGGTTGTTGTAGCAGTTGATCTCAAAATTAAAATTCTGCTATTGATTAACAATAAATAATTTTTCAGCCTAGACTATAATGTACAATTAAGCAATTAAGAGTTAGAGTACACAGGTGTACTGCTGAGTTGAAAATCAGACTGTGACTTGGCCGTAAGCACTCATGGTTACACTTTTAGACACAATATATGGTAACACTTTACAATAAGGTTCATTAGTTAACATTATTTAATGTATTAACTAACATGAACTAACAATGAGCAATAAATTTTTTTACTGTATTAGTTCATCTTTGTTAATGTAAGTTAATTAAAATGAATCCATTGTTTGTTCATGTTATTTTAAAGTACATTAACTAAATGTTAACAAATACAAACTGTGATTTTAATAATGTATTAGTAAATGTTATAATTAAAGTTAACTAAGATTAATAAATGCTGTAGAAGTAATGTTCATTCTTAATTCATGTTAACTAATGTTAACAAATTAACCTTATTGTCAAGTGTTACCCAATATATATTGTTAAAGCCAGCATCTATGTTCCAAATGCATTTTGATTGTTTGATGAATAATCCATCCATGCATATGATTCTATTTTTGGAGCTCTTATTTTTTTTAATCAGAATGTGATAACTCGACTCCAGACTTCTCTCTGGTGACATATGCCAAGCTGTCCAATTATTTAGTCCACTTAAACCCCATACTTTTTACAATCAACCGCAAGCTAACATTGGATCTACCTCCATTCAATTAACAACAAATTGATATAACCAAATCCCTGTCCTATATATTTTTTTCAGTGTGTCTGACAATAAATATATATAAAAAAACATGACTCTGTCACAATAGAAATAGTATAAATACCGTAGTTTCAATGGGTCCTGAATACAGATGGATCACTCAATTTAAAATTTGAATGTTATAATGAGTGTCTCTTCACCACTGAACAAAGTAAAAAGAGCTTAGTCAGAGCAACAAAAGAAAGAGTAATTGGGCATTGTCTTTTTTAGATACTGGAGTGAAGTGGTGTGGTGACGCAGGATATGGAGCTGTATAGATGTAGGGAGGTAGCAGGTGGAGTAGCAGAAATAGAGATACCCTTTAATTTGAGACCAATTGCACAGGGGAGATGGAGCATCATGCAGCAGACACTTGAGAATCGCCCATCTGCAAGGTAATAAATTCCATGCGTATTAGCATCCAGTTTCACCCACACTCTATATCTCTCACACAGGCACAGAGAACCGGGCCCCTAGGTACAAGCAGTCTCTTTATGGCTATTGGAAAACATTGTGAACGAAAAACTGATTGTCGGGCTTAAAGAGCGCACAGGTTCTGCTGTAGAAAAGGTACAGGCTGCTTTCATGCTTGCTTTATGTGGCCGCCAGACAAACAACAAAGCTTACTTTGATTAGCTAATGTCTACAAAAGGATGCATGTGTCTCAGAAAACTGGTTTGAATTTGCATTCACTGTCATGAAAGGCAATATGTTCAAAATCAAATTTCCGGTTACACTTTATTTCGATAGTCCACTTTAAATATTCTACTAACTACAAGTAACTTTCAACTACACGTCAACTAACTCTCATTAGAGTATTAGTAGAGTGTAGTAGACGTTCAGTAGACTGTTATAGTTATGGTTAGGTGTGATATATATATATATATTGCATTTAATGGAATTTCCTAAAAATGCTCAAATGTAATTTTTTGTATTTGCCTTGTTTTACTATTTTTAAATAAATTAACGTCTCGGTTACGTATGTAACCCTAGTTCCCTGATAGGGAACGAGACGCTGCGTCAAACGCTGTGGGAAAGCCCCTGCATTGTGCGTCATGAAGCACGTATGGAATCAGCCAAATGGAGAGATGGAACGCCACAGGCGGGTAACGTCACCGACCAGGAAACCACAAAGCACCCCACAAACACAAGCGCACGATCTGCTTGATAGAGAGCATCTTGAATTTTGGCTTCCCTTTCGAGCGATTCAATAGGCGCAGGTCTAAAATTGGACGCAACCCCCCATCCTATTTTGGAACGATGAAATATCGGCTGTAATAGCCTGACTCCACACTGGGAGGAGGAACCCGTTCTACAGCCTCCTTTTGAAGGAGTGCTTTCACCTCTTGTTCCATAACCAGAGCCTGCTCGGGGCCCACGATTGTAGGCATAACCCCTCTGAATCTTGGTGGACGACACCTGAATTGGATAGCATAATCCCTTTCTATTGTCTGCAGGACCCAATGAGATATTTTTGGAAGGCTTTTCCACTCTGCCAGAAATTCTACTAAGGGTACCAGTCTCTCGAGATTGGCCTCTGGTGTAACTTGAGCAGCAAACGCAGCGCCCTGTAACGGCACACCGGCAGGGAACAACTGGTCTAAGCGCTCTGAAGCCCTCCTCAGAGGGAGCGAGCGTCCCTCGGGAAATCGCTCGCTGGGACCGTCTGCGCCCCGGCATGAAGGCGGGGTTGGCAGAACGGGCCCCTGAGGGCACCGAGGAAGAATGGGCACCGTAGAAAGAGGTGAACACCTTTCCGCCTCGGTGGGGACCACCCTCAGTGTCCTGCGCGCCGTGGCGCCAGGACTTCTTCTTAGCCAAAGCCTTCTTAGCTAATATAACTGTCCTCAGATCAGTTCTATTACTGGGAGATTTCGGCTGAGAGTGCCGCAGCTGAGACCACTGTCCAGCAGGGGGAGCACGAGACGCGACACTCTGCTTCAGCGCCCTATATGATGAGCTCGCAGACGGCCGGGGCTGCTCCCGCTCAGCAGCCCCAGGGACATGAATTTTTAAAGGGAGAAATTTCTTAAAAGCTGTTGTTTGCTTTTCCTTCTCCTGGAATTTATCGATGACAGAATTTACAGCATCGCCAAATAAACCCAGGGGGGAGAGAGGAGTGTCTAAAAGGAAAGCTTTTTCTTTTTCTTTTATATTTGTCTGATTTAACCACAGATGTCTTTCTGCGGCCACCAGAGCTGTCATAGATCGACCCACTAGCTTGGCCGACTCTCTGGTTGCGCGCAGGGATAAATCAGCAGCCTGACGCAGTTCGCAGTTCGCGACCCACGTCAGCAGGTCAGCCTGGTATGCCTGCATAATAGACACAGTATGCAGACATGACGCAGCCTGACCCGCCACCGAATACGCTTTACCCACAAAAACCGAAATATTTCTAAGAGGCTTGGTGGGTAATGCCGGTGCCTAACAGATGACGCAGCCTCGAGGGAGAGAAACTCGCAAGCGTCTCTTCCACGTGAGGCATAGCCGAATAACCATATGATTTTGCCCCCACAATATTAGAATATGTTGAAGTCTGGGGACTCTATATGACACCGGTTTTTTCCACGATTTCGACACCTCAGTGTGGAGATCGGGAAAAAATGGCAAGCACCGGCGTGGAGGTTGCACTCGTGATGGCAAAAATCTCTCATCTAATTTTGATTTAGAAACAGACTCCTGTCTAGTCACTGGCCATACAATGCTGAGTTTTTCTACAGCTCTTGTTAATACCTCCACTAGCTCATCACTTTCGGGAGTGTAAGGTGGCGAATCCTCTACATCACCCTCATTTATAACTGGTGCCTCAGCCCGAGCGGAAGAAACCGCAGTGCGTGCTTCCGAACATGGGACTGAGGCACTGGATCTCACAGGTGAAGGGAGAGATAAGGCAGAGCCCGTCTCTAACCCCGCTGAGAGATCCATCTGCGATCCCCACGATACGCGTCGTCGCTCTGCCTCGGCAAGAGCAGGACCCGAACCGCGGGGAGCGCGCACCGAACCGCTCTCCTCGAAGAGCGCCCGGCGGGAGCGGAGCGTCCTTAATGGCAGACGCTCGCAATGCTCACAATCAGCTCCCTCGAGAGCTGACTGGGCATGTTGCACTCCCAAACAAACAACACAAAGAACGTGTGTATCCCCACTCGTAAAATAACGTGAGCAGGGAGGGACACACTTCCTAAACTGCTGTTCGTTCGTCATATCTCTCTTAATATATATATATATGTATATATATATATATATATATATATATATAAATTGTTTGTGTGGTGCAGGGTATGTAAAGACAGACAATATTCACACAGGGACAGATTCACATATAGCGCGACTGAAGGCACAAAAAGCTGTTGCGCTTGTGTTTGTGGGGTGCTTCGTGGTTTCCTGGTCGGTGACGTCACCCGCCTGTGGCGTTCCATCTCTCCATTGGGCTGATTCCATACGTGCTTCATGACGCACAACGCAGGGGCGTTCCCACAGCGTTTGACGCAGCTCGAGTTCCCTTGAAAGGGAACATTAATTATTTAAATATTCAATAAACAAATACATTTTATATATTACAAATACATGCATATCATTGCAAATCGTTACATATACTGTATGTATAACGAAAAAAGGGAAAGGCTGCACTTGATAAAAAAGGGAAAGGCTGCATTAGTATTTGTAATTGCAATGGGAGAAAGACTAGGAAGAGAAGAAATGTGAATTATATATCACGATTATGTAATAAATGAACATGTCCCCATATGGTGAACATATGGAAACCCGGTCTTGCACTAAAAAAAAATACATATACCGTATAGTTCCAAGCAGCACAGCACAGTGTAACAATTTGAAAAGTTTCACTGCCAACCAAAGTGAAAAGTTTGGCAGACCTTAAACTGACAAGGTGTAGTCAAGAGGAGCAAACATACATTTTACAGAGAACTACTAGTATTTGACAATCATCAAATAACAACTTTTCTCGCAGACCCTGCACATAGAGTATATTAAACTATTCAAGCATCTATATATTTTACATGCTACAATTCAGTTCAGTCTCCAATCACACCCTGACAAATGCTTATCACCAGGAACAATCACAACATACTGTCAAATTGCACACTTAATCAGAGCTGGGTGGGCGCTGATGGACAATATACCTCTCTATTCTTGAGATGAAAAGGTTTAAAAACCCTGTAATATAGAACAAAAACTCCCCACTGTTTCCTCACACTGACATCTGCAGCATTAGATGTCCTCCTCTGTCCTCTTCTCGCCTGGCTGACCACCCGCAGGGGAATGGCCAGCTAAGCGGCATTTACAGTGTTTTCAATTGGATATGATAAGCTAATTCCACAGGCCGGCATTCTGATTCCCTCTAATGTTATTTTTATTTCTTTTTTAACATGGCTAGCCCTGGCCCCTAGCAATAAAAGTTGAAATTGGACAGCTTTAGATTGTCCGATTGCCTGAGATATTCAATTACCGGAGATTAACCCGTGCAAAAAAGTTCACCCGGCGCCATCTCTGATCTCACAAAAGTCTGTCTAAGGGAAGAGGATACAGAGTAACTGTCATATGGAAAGAGAAAAAAATGGCCGTAGTGACTTCCCTATGATCAAAAAATTACTTTCTGAGATAATTTGTTCCACAGCAGGTACTTTACTTATTTTAGTGAGAAATGTTCCACCTTCGCTCAAACCAGTGGCACCATAAGGGAGTTTTGAAGACGGGATGAACTGCTGATGATGTCAAGTCAAATGATTCCTTGTCTCATAAACATTATTTAATTAACCTTTCAAATGAATATATAAGCTGTAGCCGTATAGAAATGGTAAAAACACATCCTATGGAGATTTGCTTGAGTTTTAACGTCTTGCAGTTATATCACACCAACTTAAAGAAGCACAATCAGGTAAACTTTACATTTTTATGTGTACTAAAACATTAGAAATAGAAATATATGGTGCGACATTGCCGGAAAAGTTGTACTGGAAATAGCACTTACAGTAGTTCTATTCAACATAAATCGAAGTCCAATCTCCTTCTATTTTTGCATTTTTTTCCAAATAAAATGCACAAACTAACTAATTCACATTTTATTAAAAACATAATCATTCCGCCATCCAGAATGCATAAACTATGAAGCAAAGTTTGCTTTGTCATGTCATCTATCTACAAAACGCAGAGGATCATGAGAACATGCTTTAATTTACAGTACTTTTAATTTACAGTACTTTCAACAACTATAAAGAGCTGTATACCAAGAAAAATACCTTTACCACTCAAATGGTCTATTGTTTGACAAATGTAGTTTTTTTCTGACCAGCTTTAGAATCTTCAGAAATATCAGTCCGTCAGCATATGCATTGTTAATTTATCAGCTGAGGATTAGATGAGCGCCATCAATCCTGGTATTGACACTTTAAACAGCATTGACCTGCTAATAACGCAATGGCTTAAGTGGCTCATAAAATGACTCCTTGTAACTCTAACCGCAAGTTATCCAACAATCCAATCAAGCAATCGATTCGCTCCCGCCTGTCCATGTCTTAATCACCTTTAGACATATATTAGCGCAAGTACAATCAGTCATGACTGTGGCAGTTTGCTTAAGGCAATGTTGTCCATTGTCATACTGCAATATGTCACATTCAGCATTTGCTAGCTGTAAACTTTTAACACTCATTCATTAAATTGAGTACATATGCTTTCATTATTTGACATTAAAAATAAAGTTTTGTAAGTTGATAGGGGTCATTGGGCAGCCTTGCAGTACAGATGTACAACACCATGATGTGGGTGTATGTGATGATAAATGGTCCATGAAGAGAGAGAAATCTGAAAGTAATGCCTCCCAGGGAAAAGGTGAGGGAGAGAGAGGCTGATCTATCTGTCCGGAGCTCCTCCCAAATGTGGAGACGCCTGTGCGTTAGATTTCCTCAGAGGCCAATAACTCTGCTTGATAAGGGATTACACCAGTCCAAAGGTCTGGGTCACCACAAATAGACTTGTTCCAATAGCCATCTATCGTGTTCAGCACACCATTTAATGCAGCATGGCGGAATAATATTTACTGCCTCCAGCAGTGCATTTGGAATCATGAAGGCCTGAAGGCCGATTCAATATTGGTTACATTCAGGTCAATATTGATTCTGCATAATCATTAGAGAAGGCAACTTTTCACCCTTCATTTCATCAGGAAGGTCAGTGCTTTAAATTCTAGTCTATGCGACTTCATGAACTGGAGTGGCACTTAACGTCACACTCTACAAGAGATACGGGTGCTGTTTGCCCTGAATATAGAGGAAGGAGAGCAGCTCCAGATTAGGGTGACCTGAAAAGACCTGAGCTACGTTGGTAAGGCGACTCACAAAACAGAAGACAATGGTGCGTCATTCCATGAAACAAAAAGTCTCTAAAATTAGGTTGATTTTAATATTTGGACACTTACTGGGTCAATAGATGCATGAGTTCAGGAAAGTTCAGCCGGGAAAAGTTGGGACATTATTCAGGCTCCTTCAGCACTCAAGTGCAAGAAGGCCAAACTACCTGAAGTTCATTTTCTTCCTCAAGGAGAAAAACATAACATACTCCAAACCTACACACACACACACCTACAGAAAAATCAATAAACCTCAATAACTGACCCTACAGTCTTGAGAAATGGCCACAATGCATCCCTGTAAATAAAAAAAGTGAATTTCCATTAACAGTTGTGTTTTTTCTTCTGTCTGACGATCTTTTTCTAAGATACTAGTACATTCTCTATTCCATTCATAATTTAAAACTGCTATGTTTACATTAATCGAATTTCACTTAATTTGTTTTAATTAAATGAATAAGCATTACATATGCAAATGATGATCAAAGTCATTAAGGCACTAATTGGAACAAAGCACTTTTTACAAAACTCAATGTCTGAACAATCATGACTCTAAGAAATTATATAGCACATTTGAATCTGAGCAGCTCTTTGTTAGTTAACACTGCCTCTTGGCACCTCTGATAAATATACCGTGCATTTCAGATACAGCTGCAAGAACTCAGTTCTAAAACTCCTTTTATAATGAACATAAAAAGCAAGGAATTCTCCACAGAGATATGGGTATCAAAACAAGACAATAGTAATGATGCATTCGGATAGTAATGAAAAAAAAAACACAAAATTAAGAACAAAAGATGGCACAAAGAAAACGCAAAGCGGGACATAAAAGGAGTGATCCATGAAAGATAATATTCAAATGTATGTAAACAACAACTTTACAGGAGGATAAAATGTTATCATGGGAGGAAATACAAACAGATAAAACAAGGGATGTTGAGATGTCAAATTAATGAGGAAAAGCACAACTGTGTGGAGTCGTCCTCAGGGGACGACGTTGGGGAGTTTTGTTCCCAAGACCTGAGCGCAGAGACCTTTTGAAGCACAGGCTGAAAGCTCTTTCTCTATAGGATAGGATCCCTAGTGAGCCAGCTAGCTGAAAAAGTAGGTTATGGAGATTCAAGTGCACACTGATACAGGTCAGGACTACTCAGCAGGTATTTTTTTTTTCTGTATTATGAAGACACAAAGAGACTTGTGACGATATACAACACTAAAAACTCACTCGGAGTGATGTAACCTGTAACTTGCAGAACATTTGCAGAGCAACTGGAGGTTAAGTATCTTGCTGATGAGCTTAATTTGGTAACCGAATAATTTGGCTACCATCATCCCAGTAGACATCATTGTATTAGTCAATAGAATGTGCATCAAAACCAGTAATTGCTGAAAAACGGAAGCAGGGAAACGTGTACCATCCTCAAAAGTGGTAAAGGACAGAAAGCGACTGGCTGAAAATGAACACAGTTTGAGATCAGGATGCGAGTTTACAGAAAAAGGAAGATGAGCAAAGCAAGAAAACAAGTTTGTTGTGGAATCTTTAGAGAAAAGGCTCAAGGATATAGAACAATTCTGATTTTGTGCTAGAAGCCAAGAGCCAGAATGATGAACCAAAGTCGTTCCACTATTTGAATTGTGATGGACTATGATGTCCTTGTGATCTCCGCTTTTCCATCAGCCTTTCTTACCTCTATAAAGCGGAAATGCATTCTTCATCTCAGCTTGAATGGGACTCTCTATAACCTGTGTTTCAATGAACAAAAGCATGTGAATGTTTTGATCAGCACAGTTAAGGCACGTTGAAGGGACTGTTAATAAACGCAAGAGACTTATGGGAAGGGCATCAATTAAATAATGTGTAAAAGTCAGATTACGGCTTCTTGATGATGCATGAATGCTCTGGTGACGAGGGGCAGGTGAAAAATAGACTTTTATTACAATCCACTATCTGCTAGAGAATGAAAAGTTGGCCTTCATCATTAATCTGAGACCCGCTATGTGTTTCTTTCTTATAATGGCTACAGTAATCATATAATGGTGACATTCTCAATTATGTTTGGAGATTCCCAGAATATTGTAAATCTTTGGATATTATCACTTGTGTGAATAATGCAAAACATAGGGTGAATTCAAGTTGTTTGGGACAGGCAGATATAGTAAATGTGCAATCACAATAAATTAAAAAAATCAATAAACCAACTTAGGTCGTTATTGGCTGAAAATCCTCTTCTTCACAACTCAAATTCAAAAAGATGAAAAAGGTCAACGATATTCTAGAAACAATTGCTTTTGACATTGCTGACGTCAATCTTATGGCTTCAAGTTTTTACCGTTTGGATGAATGCTAGCTGCGAATGAGATTTGGGAATCAGGGGATGGTATGTTGGCTTCAGAAATAAGTTAAACATGGCACCACAGTTACATTTAACATGCAGCACAAGAGTTGAGCATCCGGAGCTAGTTACTAGAGTGACTTTTCCTTACGAGAATGTGATGTTTGGATTTAAGAAGACATTTCTAATATTGAGTCAGTGTAAAAGGCTACCGCTAGCAGGAATTCTTGCTTAGCTTTCCAGTGCTTACCACTAATCGTCCCTTGTCAGTAAGAGAGATGATTTTAGTCCCTCGTGTTGTGATGTCACAGGTGGTTAGACGGAGAGGGAGCGGGAAATGAGAGAGCGAAATCCCAGTCCCCTCGTTTTATTAACACAAGTCCATTCTCTAATGCAATCTCTGCTAATTAAGGTCACCATACCCACATCATAAATATTTCTCTACACCCGCACACAAGGTCTGCTAGCTGTGGCAGCATTGCCTTGGGCTTGGAAAACTATCTCTTTCTTTATCTCATTCTCTTTCTCTCTACTTATTTTTCATGGCCAGAAAAAAAGAAGAATACATCTGGTAATTATTAAGGCATTTCACAAGGAGGCAGATAGGAAACTATTTCCATTGCTCACACTAAATGACAATGTTTCCATCCTGAACACACACTATGTGATAAAAATATCTTGTAACTTAGCAACTGTTCAATGATAATGTGCATAGTCACATAAGAGTATTGATCGTGACCTGTGACCTTTAGGGTTTGAGACTAACCAGAAGGGGTGCCAGTGAATGGCAGCATTGACATTTAACTTGTTTTTCATTGAAAGGGTAAATTCAGACATTATTATATGCACAGATTTTGTTTCAGATTGTTTTTAAGTAAAGGGGTCACTCTGTGAAATATCTGAAGCCATTAAAAAAAGACTGTGAATTGACTGAGGTTTTGATCTTTTATGAATCTTTCCCTTTTCTACTGAAACATTAAATGAGAGCATTACAAATTAAACATGAAATTAAAATTGACCAATTTACTTTTTCAATGCACGTATGCACCATGTCTTGTTTAATACAAATAATAATGCAGAAATAATACTAAAAGTAATATTTGTCGTTGTCTTTATTATCTTTTATCAAAAGGATAAAACTATCATTGTATTTAATGTACAGGTAAATCTATACACGAATAAAACATGGTTCCAGCCCTAAAATTCAATAGCCCATTTCAAAACATAGGATAATGGAAATAAAATGGGATGCAAACATTGTTTCATGTTTACCTCAAGAAACAAAACTGAAACAAACCGCAATGTTAAAAGCACCAAACAATCCCCGTTTGTCTTTTTTTTGCCCCACGAATGGCCAACAAATTGCTAAAGTGGACAGTTCACTCAAAAGCCAATTATTGTTCACTGGCCCTCATGTCGTTCCAATGTATGCAATTCTTTCTTTTGTGGAGCACAAAAGTCATTTTCAACAACGTTTCAAATGTTTTTGTCCATACAATGAAATAAAATGTCCAAAACAGCACTGCAGACCATTAACTTTCATTTTCAAAATATCTTATTTTGTGTTCCACAGAAAGAAAAGCATTCAACTTTGGAAAAACATGAACTATCCCTTTAAGTTCTCTCTGCACATTAAACTGGGATAGGAACATATTTTAAAAGAGGAAAAATAAATAATATGCTTTACCTTCCAAGCCAAACACATTTTTATTAACCTTTGCTAAAGCTGGCAATAAAACACAACAGTGTAACCCAAGCAGACATGAACTGCTAAAGGGAGGATGATCTTAAGACAGCAGAATCAGTAAATGCATGTAAATATGGGGGAAATAAAATAAGATTTTCCATTTGAAGAGATGAACCGGTCATTGAGTCACAGTGCATGAAACAACACAGTTTACACTTATTTCCCCATTGACAGTGTGTGGGATAGTGTGTTTGTGTTTTTATGTTCCATCTCATGTGTCTGCGTGTGACAGAGACAGACAGAAAGAGAGCAAGACAAAAAAAAAGTGTGTCAACAGGTTCAGATTAATAACCCACATCTCAGCTGTGCTACAAATAATTTAATAACATTTTAAATTGGCAGTTATTTTATAGTGCAATGCATTACTTGAATGTAGAACAAAATACACTAGTCATTTGTAGTCTACAAAATTAATATGAGAAAGCGTTATTTAAAATGTATTGAAATCATTAACATTAAACGTTAAGTGAATGTCATGCCTCTTAAAAGAGATCAGGCCTTCATCATCATATTTGCATTTATTAGCTTAGATGATGAAATTGTTGTAACATTTCCCAAGATTATTGCTATCTGAATAAAATGTAATCCATGTCCCCATTGCTGTTGCTATTGATTGCGAGAGAGAGAGAGAGAGAGAGAGAGAGAGAGAGAGAGAGAGAGAGAGAGAGAGAGAGAGAGAGAGAGAGAGAGAGAGAGATACCCCTTTTCCACCAAAAAAGAACGGGTTCGGAACTGGTGCTGGTTCAAAGTTGGTTCGGAGTTGGTTCAACTTGCGAACCTCCTCAGAACCTGTTTGTTTTTCCACTTCTAGAGCGCCCAGCGAACGACGTCGTTACGTCACTGTGTACGTCGCTTTACGTCTCAGCTAGAAACGCTTGCAAGTACAACATTACTTTGGGATTATCTCTAACTCGTGAACCAAGAAGGCTTTAAAAACAATTGAAATATGTAAGTCTTTTAATCTTTTCCTTTGATATGTAATCTTTTCTGATTAGTTATGTACACCTGTCTTGTCTTTTTTTTCTCTCCGTTTATTTGTTCTATTTTGTGACTGTTTTCTTCTTTGCTTACATAATGTTTTCAATAAAAAAAATTAAAAAAAAGCTAGAAACGCTTGCGCCAACTTCAAGCATAACAATTACAATGGCGGACTACATCGTGTTTCTGCAAATGTTTCTCCTGGCTTTGCGGTCAGAAAAGATGTTTAGGACACATCTAAACCCGCCCCCAGCCCCCGACGTAAGCATGACGTGGTAACAGAACGGTTCTCTGGTTCTAGTCCAGCAAAGAGTTGGTGCCGCTTTGGAACCAGTTTTCCTGGCCGAGAACCGGTTCTTTGGCTGTCGAAACACAAAGAACTGGTTCGCGCGCTGGCACCGGCTCCGAACCGGCTCTCAAAACGCTTTGGTGGAAAAGGGGTAAGAGAGAGAGAGAGAGAGAGAGAGAGAGAGAGAGAGAGAGAGAGAGAGAGAGAGAGAGAGAGAGAGAGAGAGAGAGAGAGAGAGAGAGAGAGAGAGAGAGAGAGAGAGATTTTTTTTACAGCAGTACTGACATTGCATCAGGGTAGATGTGGCACATGACCTATTTCATCAGGCTCCTTGACCCCGGCAAGAAACAGTGACTATTGATCAGTTGGAGAAACAGACATGAGCCGCTCGACTGTCCTTTATTCTGAGACCATATCAGTGCGGGAACATTTTATTTGATAAAGTCAGGGAATAGCACTCCCTTCAGGTCAGCTCTATGTGTGTGTGTGTTCCTAACCCGTTTATACTTTGGAGACAAATTTGCAGAAAATGTCCCCGGAATGTAGTTAAATCTGACAAAACTAATTTTGGGGACGTCCTCAAAGAGAAAAGAGGTGGATAAGTAATATATTTATTTATACACACACTACCATTCAAACGTTTGTGGTCTGTAAGAATTTTCTTTTGTTGTTGTTGTTGTTGAAAGAATACTTTCATTAAATTGATCAAAAGGGATGACAAATTTTTTTTATTGATAAAAAAAAAAATCTATTTCAGATAAATGCTGTTCTTTTGAAATGTATTTTAATCAAAGAATCCTGAAAAAAAATTATCATGGTTCACAAAATCGGTTTCTTGAGCACCGAATCCGAATATTAGGATGATTTCTGAATATGATATGACACTGAAGACTGGAGCAATGATGCTGAAACTTCAGCTTTTCCATCACAGGCAAAGCTCAATTACATTTTAAAATATATTAAAATTGAAAACAACTGTTTAAAATTTATATAAAAAATAATGTTTGTACTGTATTTTTGTGGCGATCATACTAGCATAAAAAAATAACTTACCGATCGCAAGTTTATTATGGAATCATTTTAGAACAGTTCCCTGATAAAAAATACTTGGATGTAGGCTATATGACCAAAATATTTGCTACCAAAATGTAGTAATCAGAAAATTACTTTTGTCATTAAAACGAAATGTTTTACCAGACTTTTACCAGAATGATATACATATATTTTGTAATTTGATCTTAAAACTTCTCCCATCTTTTTAAAAGCACTGGGAATTGCTCTATCAGGCTTGTTACATTATTGATACCATGCTCAAAATTGAGTGCTGCTGAAAAAAGTCAAAAGCAGATTTATCCTTAAGCTCTTCTTTGAGAGAACAACCATCTAGGTTTTGACAACTTTTCACAAGTTTTTTTTTTGGAGCTTTTGTTTAAGTTTAAGGAATAAAATTGTGGCGATTGGACTGCATGGATAATCTATGAAATAGAGTACTGTTCATTGGAAAACATGTGTGCACCCACACTAGCTAGTATATCGTCGCTGCCCGATGAAACTCAAAACGGTTACTTTTCAGGAAGTGAAAAAAACACAGTAATTTCAAAAGCAGTTGAACGTAGCGTTGCATACTTGGTACGGCATCTTTAAATGTAACCATATTATTGCCAGTGCAATGATATAATCCACATTTGACCAAAATCGAGTTTAAATGGACATACGTGCATATTTTACAGTAAGGGTGGTCGATACGCGTTCTTCCGATCATTAATTAGAATAACTAAGTCGCGTTTCATATTGACAGATGAATAGGCTACACTCAGTTTATTAAATAGCCTACGTCTCAGTTTATTAAATACGCTCAGTTTATTAAATACGCTCATTTTATTAAATAGCCTACGTCTCAGTTTATTAAATACGCTCAGTTTATTGTCTCTTGCAAACTATGAAGGGACAATGAATCAATACACTGACATGGCAATGCTAGACTGATACTTTGTTTGCACAGTCCTACCGTAATTTTGTGAATATATAATAAACTTGTGAACAGTTGTCAAAAACAAACGTTTGCTGATATTTTACCTCACAGTGTTATTCGGCTATCCAATGCTGAGCTTCCAGAGACGCTTAAGATGAAACTTCACGAGACCGGCAAGATGCCTCCACAGGGTGCGAGATACGCGGCGTGATTGACAGCTTTGACACCAAATGGATATACGTGAAAATCAGATGACATGATTTCCCAACTTTTCATTGGTCATTTAGATAACGTGAAGCATACTGTATACGGAAATGAACCTGGACATTCTATCCGTCGAAAAATCTCAAAATCGGCAAAATGGACATACGCAGTTTTCATCGGACAGCGACGATATGAAAGTCAATGCTAGTGTGTGCAAAAGTGAGTGTGAGAACACGTCAGGATTTATCAGTTTTACTCAGAAGTGACCCTCTAATGCTTTCGTAAAGTTCTGTTCAGTGTACATTGTATGCCCTTTTGCATTTTTGACATACCAACCTCTAACATCACCCTTCAGATAAGCGTCTCTTTCCTATTCAGCCATTTTCCCTCAGTCACCCTATTGCTTTTCGATAATGGGAATGAACCGCATCTTTGAAGTCGAGTCACGAGAGATATTAAATAGAAAAAAAAAAAGGTAAAGCCATTCCCTGGTGTCATTCCCACTCTGTGATCCGAATCCATGTTATCAAACACAAATTTGTAATCACAGAATTGAGCTCCACAGCACCATATTCCAGGATTAAATTGCCTTGGCTTGGCAGATGACTTCCTAAAGGCCACCTCGTGCTCTGACTGATAGTGGCCTGTGGTGCCCCAGATAAGAATCATCTGCTCGGGCTGAATGAGATGAGGGAGTTGAGTGAGGGGGTGTTATGTGTTACTCACCTCCACCAGCTTGTTGGCATGTTCACGGAATACCTGCGCGTACTCCTTAACCTCTTTCTCGTTGCCGCTCTTGGCCGCCTCTATCAGCACCAGCAGAGGCACGTTGGTCTCCAGGAAAGAGTCAGATATGTGGTCCATAACAGCCTTCCTTAGCTAGAGAAAAGAGACAGAACGAGTTGGGATCAGATAGTACTTAAACTTATACTTGGAGCTCCTACTATAGGGCATTTTACAAGAGGTAAACTAAAGGTTTAACACATTCTAATGGAGCGCTTAAGTGCGATCTTGTGTTAAAAACAGCTAGAAGGAGCACAGCGGAATTGACCAGAAGGCACGATTATAGGGGCATTAGCTTCGATGCACTGATATGTAAACACTTGATCCTTGAGATGCTTCAAGAGGGTCAGTATACCTTGAAAAAGCTACCATTGAAATCCATCTTAATGGCATTTTTCCCCTGGAAGTGTGTGATTTGAAATGTGCCATTTTACGTAAGGGTAAAATGTCTGATGGCACATTTCCAAACCTTTCACTAGCATATTTCTGGAGCGGTATTGTCAAAGAGACCTTATAAAAAATAAACCTAACACATCTACTATATTATATTGAAATATTTGCAATGTTGCTTGAAATATTTTTAGCAATGTTTTGGTATAGCAAGAGAGAATAAGTGCAAATTATACAGACAAGGAAGGAATAGCAAGCAACTTAAAGGTTAAATGCCTTGCTTAGGGGCAAAATGCTGAAATCACATGGCTTGTTAATTGCAGTGATCAAACTAGCAACTTTTTGGTCACTAGCCCTAAGCATAAACCAGTATTACATCAACCTAAAACACACAGGCACACATTTTGCCTCAAGGTAAGAGAAAAGCTTAATACTGTATATCTCTTGAAACAAGATATGTAATAATGAACGAGATGTTCTTATACATGTGAAGGCCAAGTATGGTAACCCATACAAAATTGTCCCTCTGTATTTAGCCCATCCAAGTTAGTGTACACACATTAGGAGTAGTGAGTAGTGAACACACTGCAAACTCTGACACACACACGCACACACACACATGACACACGCACATACATGCACACACGCACACACACGCACACGCACACGCACACACACGGAGCAGTGGGCAGCCATTGGGGGTAAGGTGCCTTGCTCAAGGGCATCTCACTCAATTCCTGCCGGCATTCAAAATTGAACCCGCAACCTTCGGGTTACCAGTCTGACTCTCTAACATTTAACCATGACTGCCCCCTCTTTATAGGTTAATAGCAATAAAATGAGTATTATTTAAAGTTGGCATAACATAGAAGGTACAATAGTCTTTTGTGATGTATATATGAGCAAAATGGCTTCTCAAACAAACAAACAAACAAACAAATGTTGGACGGGACATTCTCTTGTCCATCAGGAACTGATTTGATGGTTGTGGTTTGCTATTGCTGTGATCTCAAGTGAGTGTCAGGTTGTCTCGCCCTCACGCCAGTAAACACATCATCAGAGAGGAGAAGATATGTTGCTGCAAGAGGGTGGGGGGGTTACTTTGATTAAAGTTTATGAGGGCACATGCATTAAAAAAAGACAAGCTGTACATGGATAAATCATTTATAATAAATATTGAAATATTCAATACAAAATAAGAATGGTCAATTTTGATATCATTGTGACTTTAATAGACGATTATAGTTTAGCAGAAGCACACACCAGCATCATTCACAGTTATATGCAGAAAAACAACAACGTTGTGGGCTATTCTAATGGGGTAGATTCCCACGATACATGTCCTCTAATGGTTGATGGGAAACTCCTAACAAGCAGTAATTATCATTCAGTGAGGCGCGCACATATCTTAACCAATTAACAACCCTGCAATGGTGGGCAGACAGTAATGATGAAGTATGGTTAAAGGCATCGCATAATCCATCACTGGCAAGAAAGTTGGCCAGTCAGAACTTGGGCCGCCCTTAAAGGGGACATGTCATTTTTTTCCCTTACTCTTTCTCAGTCTTATAAACCTAATCAATCTGCAAAAACTGTAATATTCATGGTTATGATCACGTTTCCACATCAAGCACCTTTACAGTAATCAGCTCGGCTGGGTTCCTTTTCATATGCATAGATTTTATCCAGTCAATGTAGAAATGCACTAATCAAAAGCTATGATTAATTTGATTTCAAACAACCTTAAACGGTTGTATATCAGGTACTTCATATAACCTTTTATTGGTTCCCATCATGGGATCATTTTATAAATGTAGTTTTAATTAATTATTTTTGTAAATCATTTTTAGCTTTACATTTTATAAATACCAGCTTGTAAATTTACTTTATCACTAGAAAAAAATAACCCATTAAACATGAAAGTATTATGCTATCATTTATGACTTTTCTCCTTAAATTGAACCTTTTTGACATAAAGTGTTCTTTAAAATTGAATCAAAGGCCCAAGAGTTCTATACAGAACCACACTGAACATTTCCACTCGCCATTCTCAAGTAAAATATTTGGGCGTTGACTGGTGCTCTTTTTTATGTTAATGATACTATATAACAAGGCGAAGATCTGAAACCATTCAGCTTCACACGATTTCAAGATCATTTGTGATTTATAGATTTCACATCTGGAAGAGAGACATACATTATTTGTGTGTGCGTTCATTCTTTGAATCACACATACGCAGTTACGCACATTTGAGATATTATCATGAGATTAAATGTAGGACAGATTCTACGCAACATGTTTTTGTTGTGGGAATCCTTGAATCACTCAATAACTGCCACTACATTGTAAAATATGGCCCTTCTCGCTTGCATGGAAGGAGGTTTAAGGCCACGCTGGGATGTGGAACAGGCCATGAAACCAGAGCCAAGCATGAGGACGTCATCTTTTCAATCAATGTGCAGCACTCAGTGGTTCTTGGCCACCTGAGCATGAAATTCAGAAAACAGAGCACACTTCGTAGGTAATGATCCTTCTCCCTGTGTGCCGATGATTTAATTTAAATGTTTTAATGAACCTTGGTGCTGTCTCTAATAACCTCTGGTAAAGGATGTGTGCTTGTCTTCCTAATGGTTGGGGTGCAACCCCAGGGAAAATGAAATTGAAAAAAAAGTGCCCAAAACGTATCATTTTTCTGGTTATACTGAATAAAGTCATGCACTAAAAAAATAGAGATGTCCTAGAGTGAACATGAGTCATATTGTGTGTAAAAAAGGACTACATGAAAAAGAAGAACACTACCGTACTAGTATTTGAATATATTAATAATGTTAAACTGGGACTCAGTCTGACAGCATTTCAGTCCCCCCACCCCTTCTTAAAATTAATTTTTCAGTTCTCACGGAGCTTGAGAGCAATTCATCTGTCTCTGCTTTTTATATTAAGATTATTAAAGCCATAATTAATTTCCTTTGACATCGACCATGGCATTTTAGGGTCAGTTCCGTTTGCATCTTATCATCATTATGCCAGTGAGATTAATTTCTGTTTACTGGGGAAATCTCATTTTCAGGTTGCAGACCTTTAAACCTTTATTTAATATACTGCATGTTATTCCAACATGTTCAATCAAAACACGTTTTCCCACACTCGCAAACGCTTGTTAAATGTTCCACTAGCATTAAGCATTGGCCAGACAACAAGTAGGCCTAGTCCATGGTGAAGCCCCTCAATGTGTAATGTCTTTTTCAAAGAGGGAATTGAAGTTATAGTCATGTAATCTCAGGACTAAATTGAAAAAAAAAAAAGCTTGACGAAAGGAGTGTGCCGCCGACTTCTCACAGACTACAAAAACAGCAATCCAAAAATTGGAAACACTGAGGAGAGGAAGTGCTTTGCTTTAAATTGCTCTGAGAGACTGAAAAAATGGAAATCTTGTGATCCTACATGTCTTCTTCCCTTTTCTGTCTTTCTGTCTCTCTTCCCATTTTTCTCTATTCCATTATTCTCTTCATCCAAATGGTACTGAAGCACCGGTAAGAATCAGCATATCAAACTCAATCAAGTCAAATTCGGAAGGTAACAAAGACAAAATAAGGAAGAAAGCATGCACTTAGCCAAGCCGGGGGGATATAACTTTTATTGTCGCAACGGGGGAGATCTTAAGAAATGAGATTAGCTTTGTTTGCAAATTTCGCTAACAAACAGGAAAGTGTATTTTTAAGGATTAACCACCTGCTACAACATGAAAACAGATGCCACAGAGATGGAAAGGCAAACCAGCAATGAAATTCAGTGATCTTTCTATAATCTACTCAGTGTACGGCTCAGAACAAAGCCGACAGATGTTTTACTTCTTAATCCGAGAAAACAAGAGCAGTTCATTAGGCTGTTGAATTATTCCCGCATTCTCCACCAATTTCTGAAAAACATAATTGGTATTATTTCTGTGTCACGACTGAGAGACCAAGATATTTCAATATTTGCAATCACGAAAAATAATAGAACATGACTAAATACAATTATCAAAAATGAACGATGAGTGGCTTAAACTTTGCCTTTCAGTCTTAAAATGTGAATTCTCTGCAGGTAGAGGCAGAAGCTTTGGGTTCAAGAGCTCAATTTTTTTTACTAAAATGTCAAGGGCAATCACAGGATAAACATGCTTCTGTACCTGGTTAGCAGAAAAAGGCAGCCAATACAAATCAGAATAAAGTGACAACTTCTATAGTATTAACTATGACACCTGGAAAGGAAAATGGATGGAGAGAAAGACACACAGCAAGAGGAGATGTGCTGTTTGATCTTCCTGTCATGTCTGTAAATGAATCTGATAGCAAAGCCCCCTCTCATTAAGTGATCACCGCAGAGGTCTTAGGGTAGAGGGGAGAAAGCCTGAGAAATTATTTTCTTGATCTGGAGGAATTGCATTTAGATAAAAGCTTTAGCATTGATGTAAACGTTTTTACTCCTGGCCAAACTGAAAAGTACAGTACATCCACATGTGCAATCTAATATGTCTGTATAATTAAATGACCAAAGTCCAATACTTCATCAAAACAATACTCAATGCTTGACATTATCTCTAGGCTTTAAATTTCTTTAGTTCATTGAAATTGTACATGTAATGCAAACTACAACATCTTTTAAGGAAAGCAACTCAAATGGGGGTACTGAGAAAATAAGAATCAGTTCCTTACATAAATCATTCCACATAACATTGTTCACATAACAAAAGAGGTCTCATATCTGATATAGAATCATGTAACACTGGAGTCAATACACACATCTATGAGAGGATGTGACGGACGCTGTGGCAGTGTGACAATTGGCAATTTCTTGAAAAAGAAATGAGAAGAAGACTGGCTTGTGGGAAGGTGTTTCTAGACTGTTAATGAGAGCCGATGTGAGGAGATGTGTAGAGGGGTTTATCAGCAACTGCTGTTATCATACTCTACTATGACGGACTGAGGTACCAATGTACCCTGATCCCTGATCGGTGAGAGACCACTGAGGACTTTATCGGCAAGGAGCGCTTTACTTCCAGCTTGAGTCCCACTGCCTGCATTAATGTATTGCTCACTGACTTCAGCCTTGACTGCGCTGCAATGCAGGGCTTTTTTTTTTCATAAAGCAAAAACTGGGAGTGGCGTCTCTCTGGGGCTCTTGCTTTCTGTGTCTGTCTGTGTGTCATTCACTACATGCACAGATTTGTGTCAGTATAAATCAGTTCAATCTAACTGCAGAAGCAATGCTAAGAAAATAGAATTATTTTCATTTTTTGCCCAGGGGTCTTCAAAAGGGGGGTCTGTGGTGGTACTTCAGGGGGTCTGACAATTATTGTGAGAAAAAAAAATTGCATTAACCTAAAATACATTATTAAGTTAACTTCAACTAAAGCGAATATTTGGCTAAATGGTTCATTGTCCTTCCCACATTAAAATGTAATGTGCAAGTATATGACTCTGCATATTAATGATTATTTTAATGGATTTGCAATCTATGCTTCATAAAACAGTTTGTAAATAGATCGACATGGTATTATGTGCATATTATAATAGACCATGCTTAAAATGCAACACTAAATTTTACAGATTATGAAACAAGTGGTGCGTTCTCCATTACCAAGGCCTGGAAAAAAGATTTGCTCTACAATGTACTATTTATGATTGTAATTGTAAAAAAAGTCTAATTAAACAGTTCAATTATTGAATTTGATTATTCAGTTAATTTACAGTTATTTACGACAGAACTTCATTTAACATTCTGATCAGCTGTCAGTCTGATAAATCACATATCTGTATGCTCCATGTAAACACACATTACAGTTAAAATGTTTTGTGTATGTAAGAAATTCAAGTATCTCAAGGAGAATAGAGAATGATGCCAATGTCATGGGTTTAATTCCCAGGGAATACATTAACTGATAAACAGAAAATGCAATGCAAATTGCTTTGGATACAAATGTTTGCCAAATTCATAAATGTAAATTCATTATTTTATTTAGCAATGATGTATTAAATTGATAGATATGCTGATTTGGTGCCCAAGAAGTGTTTCTTGGGCACCAAATCAGCATATAATAATGACTTATGAAGGATCATGTGACACTGAAGACTGCTAAAATTCAGCTTTGCCAACCCACACACAAAAAATAAATAAATAACATTTTAAAATAGAAAACACTTATTTTATATTGCAATATTTTTTTCACAATATTACCATTTTTACTGTTTTTTTTTGTTTATATTTATTTTTTTAAACGCCTTGGTGAGCATATGAGACCTCTTTTAAAAACAATAAAACATCTTCCCAATGCCGGTTTTAAATGGTAGTATAGCTAACGTGGGATTCTGAAATAGCTTTTTTAAAACATTTCAGCAGAACGGCTTCTGAGTACAACACACATTTTCAATGCCAGATTTGTAACAGCCTCTGGTTTTTATTTTATTTTTTTATGTATGCTCAAACTAAATACAGCAATAAATATATAAATACAAAGTACCCAAAATCGAGCTTACTGCATTAACATGTCAGTGTTAAGTTGCTTCTGTGAATTCCTGGGAATTGCATAGGATGACACATACAATCTCAAAACATGCATACAACAGTAGTACATGTTGTGCATAAGCAATCCCCTTTACATTTCAAGAAATGACTGCCATATTGTACAGTAGTAGCCTGACAGTTGAGAGCGCTGAGTGAACCCAAACTCCCCAGACTGCAGCCATCACTAAGAGTGATTGTTTAAAGTTTAAACAATTTCTGCTCAAGAATTTCATAAATCTGGGAAATGTAAAGCTGATTCAGAAGTGTTAAAACTGAGCTTCACTTTGAAAATCAGTTTTAGTTTGAGAGCAGGCGAGATGTATGAGCTTCTCTCTGTGTGTCTGTCTCTAGGAGAATTTCTTAGATGTAGATTAAGAGTAGCTGTCAGCTAAACAGTTCCTAAGAAGTCAAAGCGGCTGCAGAAACAAGACACCGTCAGAATAGCAGTCAGTGCCAACACTCTCACAAGGTCACAAAAACAAGCCATGTGCCAATAGCAATAATTGCACTCATTCACACGGAGTAAATAATAAGAAAAATCTAAAAGCTTTGTATATTTACAGGAAAATGATGTCATTAAAAAAAAAAACCATATACTGCATATTGCAGGAGCTTGATTGTTTCTATTAGCACTTTACAAAATGTATCCCCACTCAGAGAAACTGAAAGAGAGAGAGAGAGAGCTTGCTTAAGCATATGTTCAGAGAAGTGTTGTGCACTAGAGGAGCTTCCTGGAGTAAGCTATCCATCAACAGAGAGCTGGGAGGGAGGACTTGACAGACACATTTATTAGGACTGTGATGACAGATGACACATACCTCAAACTGGTGTAAAAGGATGTGTGTGGAGACTGATAATTGCATAAAAACAGATAATTAAGAGTATAAGTTCACCATCTGTCTTTCAGTATTTCACGATGGCAGAGCATTGTGGGAGCTCAAGCACTCTGAGGCATCGCCTCTGGGGGAGAGGTCTGACAAATGCTGGATTTAGTTCCAGGACTGGTACCATGACTGCAGAATTACTCTGGTAGGAGGTCCACTAGCTCAAAGAAACGTCCTCTGACGTGACATGATTACTTTCTTTTCTTCTTTCTCGTCATGTACAATGAAGGCAAAGAAAATATAAAGTAGTCGTATAGCACTTAGAATGTGTAGCCATATGTTTTGGTTCTATTTTCTATGTATCTTGAAGCAAATGAAGAGAAAATGCCTACAAATCGTAAATTTAAATAATAATGAATATCCAGATTAAAACATTTATCATATTTAAAAACACTAATATGTGTTCATCCAAATGCATAAACAGGCTTTTTTAAATTAGGACCTAATACTATACATGGAAAAAAAGGCAAAGTACAAGGTAAAGTTTTTTTTTTCTTTTTCTTTTTTTTAAACCAGTTTAAAAGTGCAGTTTGTTCACACTTAACCTATGTAGGGAACGCCAGAACCCCCACCACTCATTGTCATTGGCTGATATTTAATATGTATCCACATTCTGTTGACTCCCAATAAAAAAATCTCATATTGGATATAATTTGCTATAGTTTCAGTATGATCAGCATTTCAAACAGGTATAAGTATGTGTGCTTATTTTTATTTTTACCACTAAACAAAAATTAAGACAGATGTCTGAAACAAATATTATCCACCTAAATTCCCAGAGCAGCAGTCTCTCACTATTGTATAGTTGGAGAAAAAAACTTTTCCACCTTTCCATCCATCCATCATTTTCGTCACCCCTCCCCACTCGAAATCTAAATCTCAAGTTTGGTGGTTCCAACTCCTCAGGAAATGAGTCATAAGTTGTCATCATTGTACCCTTGAGCAAGGCTTTGCTCTAAGTCACTTTGGATAAAAGTGCCTGCTAAATGGGTACCATCCCAGCACCATAGTTGAACTGTAGTACTTTTCTGTCAGGAAACAGATGCTTTTATCCAAAGTGCTTAAAGTACACTCATTACAGAGACAGTCCCCTTGGAGCAACCTAAGTGTCTTGCTCAAGGGCGCAATGGTGATAGTTCAAGGATCGCCTGTTGCGGTGTTCCAACTAGTAACTTTTTGGTTACCAGCCCAGAACCACTTCATCATTCCATTAATAAAAATGAAATAAATGAATAAAGAATATATAATGGGAATCACCAGTTGTCCTCTGCACAATGTGGAAGGAGATATAAGTGCTCAGGCTAAAGGCAATGGAAGACACTTTTGAGGTTAATCTCAACTGTATATATGAACTACTCTAATCTGTTCTGCGGCACTATTGATGGATCTGATAGCGAAGCTAATGCATTAGTCAGAGCGCTCGCTGCAGGGCTGAAGTTGCATGGTTATTCTACGCATGTCGGTATTGCATAAATACCTGCTTATGCATTTATGCAAAGCAGTATGGGCATTTCTCTCTTTCTCTTGGATTCGATTTGTCTAAACCCAAATTAGATCAAGGAAAGTTTACCACAATTTTCACATCTGTCTACAGTGAACCTTTTTTTTTGATTTCCTGCAAACTTCATAAACAAGTCCTTGCAGGTCCATGCTATACCTACATGAACAATATTCACACCTCATTCAAAACAGATTTATTATTTTCTAATCAGTTGGTATTTGCACACACAATCCCATACAAGTCATCAAATCAGATGATCTATCTATCTATCCATTCATCCATCCATCCATCCATCCATCCATCCATCCATCCATCCATCCATCCATCCATCCACCCATCCACATATCTATCTACATATCATGTCTGTCTGTCTTAACAAAAAGCAGTTTGTACATACATGCCGAATCTACACAGTGCAAATGTAATACAACACAGGGCAATACGGAAATCAACCACGGTCCTCTGCAATGTTTGCGATCGTGAATGGGATTTGCACTGGTCGGGGTGGTATATCCTCTTGCCAGGTAGACAGTAATAACTCAAAGCCTGCTGCCACAGACACTCGGATGTTTCCCCGCTGAGGCTGATTTGATGAGATGGCGATGCCTCCATTCATTTGACAGAGGGGCCTGAAAAGCCCTGAGCGGATCACAGAGGTTCGCATCTCATATCTTCTGTGGCTTTGCCATGAGAAATAAATGCATTTACTCTCGTACACACAGACACACACACACACCATGCCAAAAGCAGCACATATATCTAACCAGATTTATACATGCAAATGTACACAAATATCGGGTTGTTTTGTGTTCTGCATGGTGAGTTGTGCATTGGTTAGCCTCAACCCCTCAATGCATCATCTTCCCGCAATCAACTAATACAACCCTAATAAGTCATTTTGATTGAATCAATAATTTTTTTTTTCTGTTATAAAGCCCATGGCTTTTGTACTGGAGGGTTGGTAAACAACAGCAAAAACACAGCAGGCGACTGCTGCCCGTTGATCACTGCCTGAAATTAAAATACGTAATGAGAACATCCAACATATGTGCATGGATTTCACATCTGATACATCAACAGCTTGGTCTGCAATTCCCTTAGAATCCTCCTTGATCCTTCGGCAAGTTTTTTTGGGATCTCAAACCCCATTAACGTGATTAAAATGTAATTTGTTTTGCGAAGAGATTCTAGTGACATGTTGCTAAGGTGAGAGGTGGTTTATCAGATGCAAGAGCATATGGAGCCCACCGGCAGGGGAAACAGGAAGTGATCGGTCTGAATTACCAGGAGATGAGTGAGCCGGGGTAAATCAGGGCTATCAAACACTTTCCATTTCCTTTAAACCACTTTACTGTACCATAAAACCTCCATGTATCCATGAGGGAAACATCTTGCCCCGCCTCAGACCATGAAAGATAATGAAATAAATGTCTTAAGAGGATTAAAAACGCTTGGCCTGGCAAATCTGTAAACAACCAGCTCCCTCAACAGACACGTAACTACAGTACATGTGTCAGGGAAAGTTTACAGCTTTCCAAATATTGGTCCAGCGAAGCGGGTGACAGAAGATGCGGGAACAAGGTGGCCGCCTGGTTCAGGGAGGGGGGAAGGAGCGTAGAGGAGTAGAAACGAGGAAGGTGATGTACGACTGCTGAGTCTGGAAAAAACGACCCTGAAATTTACAGTCATGTTGAAGGGGGTGGGAGGGGGAAGATTTTAAAGATGTTTTCCAATTATAAAAGAACGTACAAATCGTGTGGAGGGTAAACGGCAAACGTTCATGAGCTAACTCCAGCTGTGTGTGTGCGTGTGCACTGTTTTTTAACCTCTGTGCCAGTTGATTTATACACCCACTAACAGACTCCTGAACTCCAAGTGTGTAATTAAAGCAGGCCGCTGAAAACGAACATCCATTCCACGGTAGTTGCTCTCTCTGTGGATTTACTGTGATGTGGGGTGAAGAGGGTCTTCTCTCAGAGGGGGCATGTCAAAGAGGTATATAATACCTGGAGAAAGCTATCTGTTAGCATTAATATTCATCCTGGACCACCCGAAAGAGTGGCCGCACAGAGCCAATCAGTTGAGAAAGTCTTGTGACTAAGGGCATTTTCAAACCTGTAGATTGTATGTTTTGTTCCGAAACGGGGTTAAATTGTTACAATGTTGCATTTTCTTTCACAAGGCAACAGTTTAAGATGGAGAGGCATTCTTTGGCTTTCAACTGGGTAACCTAATATGCATCACCTATATATTCAGACACTGCTGCTTTTTTTGCACCACATTTCCCATTATGAATTCTGATGATTGGTTCGTTGGGTCGGATATCTTTTTCACCACAACCAAATGGCTTCAGTGCGTTTTCAATCTGGTCAAGACACCTCTTTCAGACAATCTTGGTCCAGTTGTTTTGGTGTAGATCCGAACACAGTTACCATGTTAAAATATGCATAAACAAAACATAGAAAATGCACCAGGGAGAAAGCATGAAGGGGGACAAAATACATGACAGGTAAATGATATTGTGATTGGCCAATAAAACCACACAACAATGTCTCAAAGACAGCAGACAGAGAAAAATATAAGTCGATTCAAAGCTTGTAAGAGCCCAATAAAAAATACAGACAGTGGTAAAACATCTACTATAATAGAATTGTGCAACAATGTTATTTTCTCAGAATACAAAACAAGTTTGGAAAGTTCAAACACAACAATCTCAGAAAACTGAAAAAAAATTAAATAATACAATCTCGTAGAGAATATGGTGAAGTCTCAAAAATGAGAGGGTGACTATGGTGATTGTGTGCTCTCTGACAGCTGACATTTTGATGTTTAGAGTGTTGGGCCAATTTTTCCTTACCGGAATGTGTTATTTGGTGAATTTATGAAAGGAACAGTTCACCCACAATGAAAATTCTGTCACTTTAATGCCATTTCAAACATAGAAAACAACTTTTCTTCTTCCGTCGAACACAAAAGATGATTTGTGAGTGTGTGTGTGTGTGTGTGTGGATAAACAATATCCTACCTGCTGTTTTCCATAAAAAGTAGTAAATTGGGTGGGTGCTATTAAACTTCAGACTGACAAAAAGCACCATAAATGTATCATAAAAGTATGTCAAGTCTTCAAAAGACATACAACAACTTTGTGTGAGGAACAGAGTGAAATTTGTGAAGCCATTTATCAAAAATCTTCCCCTAACTAAGCTGACAGGAGCACCTATGTTTCTCTTAATCAGTGAAATAACTTTATCTAGCCTTCTTCTTTACACTGATGAGCTGACACAATACTTAATTTTCTTGATGCAAATGTCATGCAATATTATCATATAATAGCATAATGTAATGTTCATTCTCTATTAAGTTCACAGCAAAAACTACTTGACTGATAATTGCATTTCAGTCTGATGGGAATGCTCCTCTGTCTAACACCTTGAAGTTGTATTTCTAGACTGTGTTTTTGGTTTAGATTCAACACTGTCTTCCATTGTCATGGTGATAGAGAGAAAATGGATCAAAAGAGCTTTTAAGCTCTGCTGATTGCTGAAGTCAAAAGTGTTGACCTCAGCTTCTTGAGTTAGAGACATACTGCAGTTTGATGCTCTTACGCACGACAGTCAGATGTTTAGAAACATGAGGAAGTGTTATTTAAGTCTAAACCGTTCTCAAAAGACTTTTCCTCTTGAACTCATAGCTAGTGCTGTGCATTACGATATCGTTTTTTTTTACAATTTTGTTTGTCTGTTTGTATTTACAGGTTTAAAGCAATCTGCAAGCTCAAAGGAAACATTTATGTTTCCTTAAGCAAATATTAATAGCTGATGCATGAACCTTTATGAAACACGATAGAGTGAACCAGCAGTTCTCAAAGTGTGGCAATTGTAAAGAGACAGCAAAGCGGAAGATCTTCAGTGAAAAATGACTAAATGTCGTTCTGTTCCTCACACTTTAGAATTATCATATGGCCTCAGCAGACTTACAATATAGTGCACAAGTCATATACAACTTTTATGATACCTTTATGTGCTTTTTGGAGCTTGACGGTTGCAACCACCATCCTCTCATCTCTTATTTATCTCATTTGGTGTTCCCCAAAACAATGTAAAAAAAAAAATCTGTGAAAAAGAATATGACATGAAATAGCATGAAGTAAAATATATCATAGATAGATAGAAAGATAGATAGATAGATAGATAGATAGATAGATAGATAGATAGATAGATAGATAGATAGATAGATAGATAGATAGATAGATAGCATTTTAAAGGGGACATGAATAGAAAACAAAACAAGTCAAACAAAAACAAGAAAGTGAGAACCACTGCTGTAAACCTTTGATTCTCTTCCCCTCAGTGAAATGGTCATAGTCTTTTATGTTCCTATTTCTAGGAAGACAGCAGTCTGAAGACTGACTAACCTGTCTGCGAAGATCACGGGTCTTCTTGGTCATCTTGTCAATAGCCGAATTCAGCAGGTCTCCTTTTTCTTTTCTTCCAGTCTGCAATAAAAGGGCAGAAAGGTTGAGAAACATAGTGTTACTTGTGTAATATATTGCCTTTTCATATCCAACTACCTCACACCAGAAGCAAATGAAAGAGTAACAAACAAATCAAGAGAGATTATAAGTGTTAAATTAAAAATAGTGTTGTCTGCCTTAAGTAGGGTTTTGGTGAAGGTTTTTAGAAACCCCTTGAGCCCCGTAAGTGGCTCTAAATGTAGACACAGCAGGGATGAAATAAAGCAAGTGCCTCATAAAGTAACAATAGAGTGTAGACACGACCAACGATAAAAAAGACTGAGCACAGTAGCAGATTTTGCAGACAGACTGACATGAAAGAATCCTAAGTGCTACATTTCTCCTCGACAAAAATGGCTGGCCACAGGCTAGTCCTAAAACGACAGGGATTAAACCTTTATAGCAATATAAAAGACACATTGTGGGGTGCAGAGAACTCCATCTGATGAAGCCGAGAGGACACTATAGCCTGGAGCCATTTGAAAATTGCAACCAACTCTGAATGCAGCACAACTTGCATGTTCTTTCGTCAATACTCTATGAATTGAAGCTTAACATAAAACTAACTCCAGCTCGGAGGATTACAGAGTTGAGTGTCTACAATTCTCTATTATATTCATAGTATTAATCAATAGCATTTTTGTCTCTCCAACCCTCTCATTCAATCTTTTGACAGTTTAACTGCAGAGGGGAAATGAACAAATTTGACCAGAGTCATGCTTTCTGAATCATCAATTCACAGGTGCTTAACAACACTAAACTCCCCAGATGACACACTCGATGTGTGATACAATATGCTTATGACATGCAGTCAAGCTTTGACTTAGAGAGGGAGCCAAGGGGAAAAAAGACAGTTCTAAACTGCCCAGAAACTACATTCACTGACTAATCTGATTGGCTGGCTCTACACAACTTCCTGAAATAAAGGCACAAAGATTTCTCTATCAATTCTTTATAAATCTGCCTGAAACTTTAGAATGTACCATGTTGATTCAATAATCACTTTAGAGAAAGAGTAAATAAGTGAATTTGCCAAACTTTTTCAGGTTAGTGGGAACAAATTGTTGAAAAAAAAATATTTGAGGCACTTAGTAGCAAGTAAACAAGCAGAGCTGCATATTTCCTCTGTTTTTGAGTAAGGTCTGGGAAATAAACCATACGACTTTGTTTGGGTGGTCAATAATCACAAGGTGTATAGACAATCCCTGGATTTTTATTTGTTTTATGTACAACTGTTGTGCTATAGTCCGTTTTTAAATTAACCCCGCCCCCAGTGGCCACACAAAAGGTCACTTTATATGTTCGTCAGACTATCTCATTCTGACTAAATGGGCAGTTATTAGCCAGAATAAGCTGTGATGTGGACTAGACTTGATGCTGTGAGGGAAAAGTCTGGCTACGCGTAACTAGTTTAGGTGTGTCATGCACCATATATTCTGAATGCCCCTGTTTGCTTCCTGTCTGATTGTTCCAGTGGCTGTTGTCCTCAAAAAAGGATTCTCTTTCCCCTGTCAAGAGTGAGCGGGTGAAATGTGCTCGGGTTGAAACGAGGACTGTTCCTCTTGTTAGTGAGTAATTAAAGATTTTGCAGCGGTGGCGGCCGCCTCCCCTAGGCCCGATCTGCCCGACAGCTCACAGCTGGCTCCTGTATGTCAGTGTCAGAGGAAACTCTCACCGTTGATGACAACACACGTCCCATCTCTCTCTCTCTCTCTCTCTCTCTCTCTCTCTCTCTCTCTCTCTCTCTCTCTCTCTCTCTCTCTCTCTCTCTCTCTCTCTCTCTCTCTCTCTCTCTCTCTCAGCAGCAAGACTGCAGGCTGTGGCTCCGTACAAACACAAACAGTATCCTATTAAATATGGACAGCAGGACTGAAACAGCTAAATGCCTGCAAGAATTTGCTAGAAAATGATACAATGGTGTACAAAAGTGTATGAGAGGACAAGATGATGGTGCAATGCAGGGGCATTTCATATGCTATTTGGGATCTAATTGCTTTATTAAGAAAAGTGCCCCAAAATAAAGAAAATAATCACTCAGAATCGTACTCTTTCCTGTGGTGCTTTTTTTTATTTATAAAAATGCAACTATGGATGGCTGGATGGATGATAAATAAATAAATAAACAAACAAACAAACAAACAAACAAACAAATAAACAAATACATACATACATACATACATACATACATACATACATACATACATGCATACATACATAAATACATAAATACATAAATAAATACATACATAAAATTAGCCTAAAGGTCATACATAAAATTCAACTAATGTGTAACTTAAATAATGTTAAATAATGTTTAAATAACCATCACATAGAAAAACCCAAACCAAGACAACTTAGATTAAGCAAGCAGAAAACGACATAACATTTGATTTTTTTATAATGGTGAACAGACTCAGCCTGAATGGACATTATTTTAAATACATAATGATCCAAGTGCAAAGTTTTTTTTTTTTTTTTTTTTTTTGCCTGGCGTGAATTGATATTCAAAACATACTGTTAATTAGGCATTCTGCTTTCATTCGAGAGATGACCCTGAGTATGAATTCTGAATTCTGAAGCCATCATAACCTTTACCGGTGCTGCCATTTCAAATGCATATAATTATTATTTTTTTATAATTTTTTTTGCACCATGGAGCGCAATTAGGGGGCCAAGCACCAATCCCACTCTACCTTTCAGTAGAGAGAGAGAGAGAGAGAGAGAGAGAGAGAGAGAGAGAGAGAGAGAGAGAGAGAGAGAGAGAGAGAGAGAGAGAGAGAGAGAGAGAGAGAGAGAGAGAGAGAGAGAGAGAGAGAGAGAGAGAGAGAGCTAGACAAGCTAGAGTAAGACAAGCTAGAGAGTAAGACAGCTCTGGACAAACTGAAATCAAGCTTTCCTAACACATTACAGCATAAAGCTCTTAAACCCTAAGAGAAGAGCCCTAAATCAGTTAACAAACATCCAACAAACATCAGTTTCAAACGAGGGAACTCATTCATCTATTGGAGAGAGAAACAAAGAAGAAGTGGATACCTTTACAAACCAGCCAATGCTTTGAGCTAAATTAGGTGAGAAAATATATTCATTCATTCATTCATTCATGAAATATATTCATTCATTCATTCAATCATGACACTTTGTTTTTATTTATTTGGCATTATGTATTATACTTTTTTTATGTCCTCTTTATTTTATTTTCCTCCTTATTTATTTTTATTTTCATTCCGTGACAATACTGAATGTGAAACAATCATGCCAATAAAGTTCTTTGAAATTGGAAGAAAGGGGGTGAGATTGAAAGACAGCTAATTCAACAAAAGTTTCAACATGGATATCTGATTCAAAAATGGGGATATATTAATTTAATGAATTACCTTTTCCATCATTGTATACTTAAATGGAATCTTTCATCAATGCTGACTAAAAGCGAGGCATCTAACCAGAGAATTGCAAATCAGAGGCAACAGTTGAAACAGCAGAAACAGTTGTATTCAGCCTGAGTGTTATGAGAATGCTCAAAATTAATGACCACGTTGCCAAGCAACCGTCCTCCAGTTCCGCCTAGTTGTTATTAATACACAGGCAGTGCAAGCTGGCTCATGTTAGATTGGCTAGTTCAATCAATATTCTTAAACTGGATGAAGAGGCAAGAAAATCTTCATGGAATTCAGAATCAGCAAACCTAACAAAACAAGACGCTATCTAAAGACAATTCCCTTTGTTCTACTAGTGCACAATGACAAGGCAATCATCTGTATTTGACTCTAACACAACGGTGTGTCACAAAGACGGCCTTCAGGATTGTTAGAAGAAATAAAGTTGACTGGCTTTGCAACAGATGGTGCACCATTCATAGTCAGGAAAATGGCAGTTGTTGCGTAGTTACAAGATAATGTTCTCCTAAAGCATGAATTCTGTAGCAAACAAGCCTGAAAAAGAAAAAAATTGTGGTACGTACGAATAATTAAAAAAAAAAAATGAGGAAAAAGGGGTTACACCTTATTTCTTAAGTTTACTTTAGATATTCTACTAACTGTAAGCAACTCTGCAACTACATGTCAACTAACTCTCAGAGTATTAGTAGACTCACTGTTAGGTTAGGGTTAGGTTCAGTAGAATAAGTTGACATGTAGTTTCAAAGTTACTTATAGTTAGTAGAAGGTCTGTTGAGGGGCTATGAAAATAGTATTAGCAAATATTAAGAAGACAGTATGCTAATACTCTAATGACTGGTAGTTGACATGTAGTTGGAAAGTTACTTATAGTTAGTAGAATGTCTAAAGTGGACTTTTGAAATAAAGTGTTACCAAAAAAAGAACAGATTTTTTTTTAGGATATACTTTATTTTAAGATGACGAGTTACATGGTACTTACTCAAATAAGTACTGAGTAATATTACCTACATGTGCTTACTATAGAGTTAGGGTTTGGTGTAGGGCTAGTTGTAATTATGCGTAATTTACTGTTACTACTATAGTAAGTACATGTAGTAATACTAAGGTGTTTTCCAAAATGTATACTAAATATGAGGGAATTAATGCGAATACATATGTGACCCGTCACAGAAACCAGGGACACAAGTCGGCAGCACAACTTTCGAGCAAAATGAGAAAGAAGAGTTTTTTTTCAAAATTGGTGATTTTCAATTTTTTGGAGAATCTGTTAATTGAAATCACGAAGAAGCCTCTCCATGTTTGAGATAGCAGTATTGGTATATTTAAAAGCTTACATTTTGAGGTTGAAATCGGCTTGTTTTCGGAGATTCTAGCATGCAGTAGGGGCGTGGCGTGTCATTGTCTGTGTGTATTTCCATACTGAATAACCCGGCGCTTTTGCCCCCGCCCTCCAAGTCAACCACATGGCTACTTATTATGCTGTGCTCTGGCCAGCTCTCTCTGATATCAAAATTCAATGAAGATGGATGCCGCAAAGATTGTCGCAGACGAGATGAACCGTCTGGCAGTTACACCGAAAATGTTTTCGCCGCACTTCGTGGGCTCGGGAAACTGAACCGGAGGTATGGGCGCAGCGCGCTCGCCCTCAGTGCTTCAATACGGCGGCTCGGCTCGCTGACAGCGGTGGCTGGCTGTTTCATATGTGACGGAGAATCGAAATAGAGGATGCAGTTAAGACCTTTGCTGCTGCGATGAAGGCCTGCCGTGCGTGTTTCTGAAATGTAAGTTAAGCTTCATTTGCTCTTTAGTCGTTATTTAAGATGCTGAACCTGCTGATGATATAATGTGCTTGCGGACATTTCATTTGTGTGTGTATACGCACATAAGAAAGTGGTGTAAAGAGATTTGCAACAGTAATTTGAGGAGGTGAAATGTGATTATTTGGAAAATTGCAGAAATGACTGCTTAAAGAAAAATGCCAGCAGGCATTTGCCTCCTACATAAACTTTAATATTGTTGACATTTTGGGCACACGAGCGTTGCGTACTATTTGCGCTATATGTAGGCCTATGGCTTATTGGTCTTTGTTTGTTGTTGTTGGTTTTGCGTTATATGTATATGGCATATTGGTCTTTGTGTGTTGTTGCTGGTTTTGCGTTATACTGTATGTATATGGCATATTGGCCTTTGTGTGTTGTTGCTGGTTTTGCGTTATATGCAGGCTATATGGCATATTGGTCTTTGTGTGTTGTTGCTGGTTTTGCGTTATATGTATATGGCATATTGGTCTTTATGTGTTGTTGCTGGTTTCGCGTTATATGCAGGCTATATGGCATTATTGGTCTTTGTGTGTTGTTGCTGGTACGTTGCAAATAGAGGGGCAGCACAATTGTTTTTCGCCTAGTGCGGCAGAAGTGCACTCATTCGAAGTGTAAAAAAAGCTGTAAAGCACATGGAGGAGCTTTACAGGGGGTATGGCTTATCTAAATGAGATGTAAATGAGCCCTATTGTCACCCCCAGCAGCAGAGACAGGTGAGAACTGCACAATCTTTAGCTCGTTTTCTCCTCTTTGAGCTTTTTTAAGTGCCTACTTTAAAATGGCCACAACTTCTCCAAATATTATCAGATTTCCACATGTTACACATCGTTGGAAAGCTTGGATATTACACTCTCAGAATCTATGAATAACTCAAAATGCCCCAGAACCGACTTGTGTCCCTAGTTTCCGTGACTGGTCACATATATAACAAAACGTATTGTTTAATTTCTAATTATAAGTGTTCTAACTCAGTAAGTCTAATTCAAATTTTAATTAAACATTGTGTAGGGTTTGGACGGTTCACTTAAAAAGAAGCCAATTCTTAACCAACCATGGTAAGGCCACAACAAAATTGTTACAGAATACTATTGAATTTGCGTCTTTCAGCTGAAATCAGAAGGAAACAGAAGTACCCAGAGGCAACTCAACAGATTTCCCCTCTTTGAAGGCTCTGTATGATTCTCATGGAAATGATGACATGGACAGGTAAAAAGGAAAAACACATGAGAACTAAACAGTGAGTTTCAGAATTGTTTCAGACTTTTCACCAAACTATAATTCGCTCTCCTCTGCTTCCTGTCAGAGTTTGAGATGTACACAAGCAACTCCAAATAAAGTTTTCAGCTCCACTTCGGTACATTTGCAGCTGTGAGGGTAAATATATTGCACCAGCATCTGGAGATAATATATCATGGTGTCAAAAAGCAATAAAAACATTGGCTTTAATTAAGCTGTAATACTATTAAATGATAAGACGTGTCTGAAGGTTACAAACTTCAATGACCGTTTACATCCAGCCAACAACCCATTCAAAACCGGGATATTAGCATAACCCGGTCACGCACGGCCATGTAAACACCGGCAAAAACCCGAATATGCTCATATCCCGGATTTTAAAAACCCGGATATGATACCTGGGGTACCCCTTTTCTAACACAAATTTTTGTCATATAAACGCGTATCGGCATATCCCCATAATATTTGTGTTCTGCGCATGTTCTATTCGCAAGGAATCTTGGTCTTTTGAGTAGAGGAACTTCTCGGCACATACAAAAACCCGCGTGAAGTGTACCGGAAGTAAACATGGCGAGATGCAGCACAACATACTTTTGGAGCGAGGTCAGTACCAGCACCAAAGCACAAACAAAGGCGATCACTATCTGCCCCGAACTATTCATTATCCGCGTGCTGCTGCTGCTGTTGTTGTTGTCTCTGCATACAGGAAGAAGAATCGGAAATGACGCATATTGCGTCTTAAGGTTGTCCGTACGTCCAGACGCTAACCGCGCGTCAAAATCAGGATATTGCAATTCCATGTATACAGGAGTAACTCTCTCTGCTCACGCATGTAAACGGGTTATTCCTAATGTTTCAGGAACCCGAATAGTGACCTTAACCCGACCATAACCCAAATATTGGCTGCATGTAAACGTAGTCAATGTTATTGTTATTTATTGGTTAACACAGATAATGACAGACAAAACCGCTCCAAATCAGATTGTTATTCTTTACTCATTCAGAAGATAAGTAATAGCTCCACCAACCAAAAATGTCTGTCAATGGCGGGGAAATGTTGTCTCAGAAATGACGGAATATTCCGTCAATGGCAGGGACAGAGTTAACATAAAGTGTTTATGCATGCAATGGTTTAACAACAATAATAATAATAATTTCGTCACATGAAATTATATTTTTCTTTTTTAGATTTGATAATTAAAATTTACTGGACAAACATAATCTAGCACAATATATGGGGTCTGTACATCTGAGACCACTGAAATGCTTGAATTTTGCTTTTTGTAACCATTCAATTCATAATTGAAAGCATGTATTGCATGATGTAATGGATACAAATGCATTTCTCCTCAACACAGAACTGTTGATTTGTTGTTGATTTGCCTTCTTGCTCCCTGTTTGGACATTAGAGGTAACACGTTTTGTCACTCCTTATGTGTTTGTCAGTCAAGTTATAAACAGCATTATTTCACATCAAGGGGAGAAATTGCTTCGATTAAGAGTAGGACACAAGCATGCCCCAGAAGAATGCTTTAAAGACCATTTTCCACACTGAATGCAGCTATTAACCCCACACCACTTAAATGGCAATTTAAATAGTATTGCACACCATATTACAATGATCTCCTGGGAAACTGAGAACAATGAGGAACAATGGACAGATATGAAGAATACAAAGTGACCCCTACTTGATGGAAATAAACTGATACAGTCAATATCAAACACTAAAGCAGTTTTTCCTTTTTGCCTTTGTGTGTTTTATCAAGGCTCAAGTAGCCATTTGTTCACAGCAAACCAGATATATAAACACCTTATACACTGAAACACATCACGGCCATGAACAAGTAATCGACATCTTGCAACACAGCAGGAGATGCATAGAGTCAAAGTCAAACTTGATGGGCATGCTGGCTCACAGAATGCTCACCGTGAACTTATACATACTTTTCACGTGACTCTCAAACATTTTACTAGATGAGGACAGGCAGACAGAATGAAGATGTACAGTAATTGGCCTGTCTCAAATATGTTTTCACTTGTGGTCTCAAAATTTTGGACGCCACTGCACATATTTGGAATTGGTTTGTGTGCAGACATTCACTCTATACATGCATCGTACACTGTATTTACTTTGGAGAATGAGATGGGGAGGAAATTGAGGCAACGGCATCAGACCAGAGTCAACAGAAACTGCCTTTCAAAAGCCATCAAAGGCATGATGCTTGACATAAAATGCAATTTCATATTACTGAATATTTTCACTCTGAATCTTTGATATTTAAATATATTGAATTATTGGTGTATGCCGGCAACTCCAAAAAATATATCTAAATTATTCAGTTTTATACATTTCTAATAGTTGAAAAATAAGGTAGCTTGTATTCAGAAATGGAAAATATAAGCATATAAAGATTTTCATATTGAATTTAGACAGATGAATTTAAATAAGTTCTCAAAGTTCTCCTTTTCAAAATTTAAAGGAAAGAGCAAACAAGCTTGGGTCCAATCTAACTCTCACATTCCCAAGGCATCCCATAGTGAAGTGCAATTCACACCTTTCAGGTACACAAATCACAGTTGGACTCCTGTGAAATACATGATACCTTGGGAAGACGGCAGATATACTATAAGCATAGCAGAGGAACAGCCAACTGGACCTCTTCCAACTTATTTTTTTTAGTTCTCATGCCACCATCAGTTGCATTTATTACATAAATTACGACTGATCAGCTACTCAACCATGTGACTTTATCAGGTGTATGTTAATTGAGAATATATGTCTTGTATATGCAGTATAGATGGAAAGTTAACCGTTTATGTGTCAATGTATGAGAGGATAAGGTGTGTTATTTTATTTTTAACTTAAATTCTAAATTAACTAAACTAATGATTGGTTGATTTATTGATTGAGTTGAGTGATTGGTTTATTTGTAGATTGATTGATTGATCGATCAATTTTGTACATACAATGAAGTCAAAGCAGTCCAATGTTGTTTTGGATCCCTTTGACTTTCAGAGTCTGGACAAACAGTTAAAACATTCTTCAAAATATGTCCTTTATTGATTCTGCAGAAGTCATAAAGCATAGAAACAACACCAGGGTGAGTACATGATGACATGATTTTCATTTCTGGCTGAACCATCTCTTTTATTTGATTTGTTTAAACTTACATTTGAAGATTGAATTGCAGATTCAAATTTCTGTTCACTTTGATCTGGTGCCAAAAGAGAGTGTTAGGTGGAGGCTGCTTACGTCTGCAGAGCCCAGCCCAAGATGCTGCAGCATCGTTACTCAACCCCCTATTGCTTTCAGAGCCAAATGCTAATGTGTCATTTACCTATCACTAGGAGGGAAGGTTTATCTGGGTCCCAAGTAAAGCCATCCGCTTCTTTCAAATACGTGAAGTGGATGCATAACTACATAACTCACAGTGTAGTATTAATTCAATCTGACAAAGTAAACAGAGTGTTGATTTTATCAACTATATTGTGGCGAGCAGGACGAGGCCGAGGGACGTGAGAGAACGCCGAGAGGCCGCTGGCTTGAGTGATAATGAACATCACCTGTGAGACGCACCGGTCTCGCATCTCTCAAGGAGGAGTGGAAGCATAAAAGGAGAAGATCGAGAGAGGAACAGGCCTGATTTTATGTTGTGCTTTATTTCTGTTTTATGTAGCCAGCAGTCGTCCACGAGGGGCTGCTTGCGGATCCTTTAGTTTTTGTTTTATTTTATTATTAAAAATGTTAATTAATGTTTTTTTAAATGCCGGTTCCCGCCTCCTCCTTCCCATAACAACCAACCTCGTTACACATATCATCTTTGCATACTTTTAATTTGAAAATGCAGCTACATGTTAAGATCAACAAACACATAGCCCTTGGGCCAAATGTTAATTAGACAGGAGCAGTGTGCACCCGATGGAAAGCAAATGCTCATGAGCACACTGACACGCAAGCCTGTAGCATTCTACTATGGTATCTTATTACAGAGAACAGTTCAATCACACTCTCTAGGCTACTGGTGGCCAAGAATGAGCTCTGCAGCTGACATCTGAACCTTAACTCATGGAATCAAATCACAGTTTAGCTTTTAGTCCATAGCAGCTTTAGAGCCTTCTATATGTGTAATTAAAGTGTAATATACACACACACATATATATATATATATATATATATATATATATATATATATATATATATATATTAGGGGTGTCACGATTCTCCAAATACTCGATTCGATTACATTTTCGATTCTAAGGTCACGGTTCGATTCGATTCTCGATTTTTACTTTTTTTTTTTTTTTAAGCACAGGTTGCTGTTGCTCCTAAAAAGCTGACATAAGTTAATCGCAATCTCACACATCTCTGTTATTATCAGTGAAGCTGACTGCACAATGAATCTTTCATAATATATAGCCTACACTTTGTTTGTTATAATTAGAGGATTTGCCAGCTTACAGAATTCAGCACTGAACAAAAAGACTGTTTTGATCGGTGAGGAGAGTCTATCTTAAATGCTTCTGATTGGCCATTGTGTTCAAGAAATCAACACATATGTCTGTGATTGGCTAAATCGCTCAACGCTGCAAACATGTTATAAATAGAATCTCTGGCCTGTAAATCGTTTCCATTTTGTTTTAGTTGTTCTTGTTGCTTTTCTGCAACAGATAAATAAAAAATGTATTAGTTATGTTTTATTCATAGATATTTCTAGTTTGCGGGAGTCTGCAAATCTTTTTATTCTCCCGCACACACAGAGTGAGTGCATTACCGCCCGCGCTCGCACTCGGCCATCAAATCTAGTCCCGCGCCGCACTCTATTGCGTTGGGAGTGCACGTGTATAGATCAAGAGCCCGGCCCGAGGATAGTGACGGGAATTATCGGCCCGGGTCGGGCCAAGTTCGGGCTCGGGCATAGAATCTAAGTCAGAGGAATCACAGCCTTTCAACACGTGTGTATTTTTCCCCGCGCCGTGATGAGTCGTTCATGAACGATCCGTTCATTGCCTCTGTCATGCGACAAATGAACAAAAGACTCGGAAGGTCAATTAATTATTAATGTTCCCTGTAAATTATTTTTGACTGCATTATAATGATTTCTTAATTCAGAATATGATCAAGATTGCGTAGGTGGATGTGTTCGGGGAATTTGCCTGTTAAAAGTATAACATTTAAAGCCCCTGAAATGACTAGAAAAAAGATTAGTTAATTTTGATGAACGAGACTGAACAATGGAGTCAGTAAAACGATCCGAACTTTCCATCACGGGCGCAACATGGGGGCGTGGCAGCATCGACGATTCCATTTTTTATTTCGATTTTTGAGATTGTGAATTAATTTCGATCGATTTCGATTTAAAATCGAAATCGTGACACCCTTAATATATATATATATATATATATATATATATATATATATATATATATATATATATATATATATTATATATATTAAATATTAAATATGAAATGTAGTTCAATGAGGGTAGCACTTTATTCATTTCGATGGCCCACTTTAGACATTTTACTAAGTAACTAAGTAACTACATGTCAACTAACTCTCGTTAGAGTATTAGTAGACTGTCTGCTTAAAGGGTTCACCCAAAAATGGAAATTCTGTCAGTAATTACTAACCCTTGTGTCGTTATAAACCCGTATGACCTTTGTTCATCTTTGGAACAAAAAATGAAGATACTTTTGATGAAATTCTAGAGCTTTCTGATCCCTCCAAAAACAGCAACGTAATTGCAACTTTCAAGGTCCATAAAGCTAGTAAAGACATTTTTAAAATAGTCAATGTGACAGTGGTTCAAACTTAATTTTATGAAGCGACGAGAATATTTTTTGTGCACAAAACCAACTCCAAAAATAATAATTATGAATAATGAATAATGATTTTATTCAATAATTCCTTATCTTCAGTGTCAGATATCCTATGCGAATGGTGGTCTTTACTACCTTTCTGGGACTTGAAAGTTGCAATGACGTTGCTCTATATTGGGGATCAGAAAGCTCTAGTGTTTTTTCTTTTTTTGTTCCGAAGATTAACAAAGGCCAGCTCTGTGTTAGCATGACGTGTTAGCATCCACTCGAACACGAGAGAGAGATAGATAGAGAGAGAGAGAGAGAGAGAGAGAGAGAGAGAGAGAGAGAGAGAGAGAGAGAGAGAGAGAGAGAGAGAGAGAGAGAGAGAGAGAGAGAGAGAGAGAGAGAGATGTTAAGTTTACTCTACATAATGGGAAGTCAAATCATAATTAAGATCCGTTCATCTGCAGAGCTGTAATTCATAGGGCTGTGTTAAGCATTGCCGTGAGGTGCAAAATAGTAAGAAAACTGTGTTTTCAAGATTGAGGGCAGAATTGAGGGAGGTGATGAAAGTTTCACCCTTCTGCTAAAAGCATAACTGTCAGAGAGCGGCTGTTTGAGGAGGCAAAGCACAACAGCACCTTCATTCTCTTGTGTGTTTTATCAGACGCAACCACTGATTTCATAAGAGCGAGTCTTCCAGTGCATGAGTTGAAGTCCTGCGATGAAAAGATGATTTTAAAAAGGGTATTTAGGTGTAATTATACCTTAGCTCTGACTTGATGAGTGTGAGTGGGTAAGGGACAACTGTGCAGAGTGTGTGTGTGGGTTTGTAAGACAGATCGCACCATGAATACTTCCCACCATCACAGTAAACCTCTCGGCTACATCTGAAATCACTACATGATGGGCAAATGTCAATCGCTATATGCTGATTTACAGAACATTACAGACTTTGGAAAAATCTTTGTAAAGTGATTTTAAATCTTGTAGATTAAGTTTTTTTTTTCTTTTAAATTTCGATTTTCCCTGACAGATGCACTACTGGTTGTACACAAAAGTATTTTTTTTTTTTCAACAAGGATACAATGAATTGATCATAAGTGACTGTAAATATATTTATAATGGGAAAATATATATTTTTTTCAAATACATGCTGTTCATTTGAACTTTATAGTATAATCCTAAAAAAAGTATAATGGTTTCCACAAATAAATATCAAAAAGCACAACTGTCACCGAGGATCATGATATACTGAAGACTGCAGAAATAAATACATTTTTTATTAAAAAGTTATTTTAAATTTAATAATATTTCAAAATTGTATTGTATTTTTACTTTTACTGTATTTTTTATCAAATAAATGCTGCTATAGTGAGCAGACGTTTGAATGGTAGTGTGTAATGGAGATGGGACAGAAAAATAAAATAACAGGGAAGAGAGGGGGACAGTTATTTTTATAGAATAGTAACTTGAAAATATTTTCAAACTAATTACAGTATGTTGTTCTTTGTAAGTAAAGTAAAAATAAAGTTAATCTTGGCTTGTTTGGTTTGCGATTGCATACAAAATATGACTAAATAAAAATCAAATAAACTTTGTATTTAACATTTTACGCAGTAGATTCAGCATCTGTCCAGTAAATAATGTTTACTAGACTAGCGCTAAACCAGAAATAGATTCAAACTTTCGTAATACATCAAATCAACAATAGCATCAATCTGCTTTGACTGTACAAAAAAAAAAATACAAGAGGACAGCGTACCTGGAAAATACATTTACAACTGTCCTTTTGAGCTAAAGTCTCCTGAGCATCGAGGAGTTTGCAAAACAAATTAAATGTGACTGGTTGATAGATGTGTTCATTTTTGATGGTCCCCTGAAAAGACAGTACACTTACCGGGGATCATAATGTGGTGTAATGCAGACGTTTAAAAATAGACATGGCTTGATGCATGGAGGCGGGGAGGGGCCGCGCTACGAAATCTGAGGCCGGAGAAAAGGAGGTGGAGAAGGAAGAGTTATTAGGCCAACACAAAACTGATTGTCTATTCCTGCTGCAGAGTGGAGCACATAGCAGCCATGCAGTCTGAGGAAGCATGAACTGAATGGCAAGTGGGTGTTCAGGAGAGAGAGAGAGAGAGAGAGAGAGAGAGAGAGAGAGAGAGAGAGAGAGAGAGAGAGAGAGAGAGAGAGAGAGAGAGAGAGAGAGAGAGAGAGAGAGAGAGAGAGAGAGAGAGAGAGAGAGAGAGAGAGAGAGAGAGAGAGAGAGAGAGAGAGAGAGAGAGAGAGAGAGAAAGGGAGGGAGGGAGGTCTATGAGAATTAGTGTATGGGGAAACAAAGACCTACACTAATGAATGAGAAAGGTTAAGAGGGATGAGAAATAAGTAGTCTGGGAATGCTGCTCTGTTTGGAGATTGTGGTGGAAGGCCCGAAAATAACTATTTGTCAGAAACAAAGGGAGACTATTTTTGGCACACATGGCTTGGTGAACCAGGTCAGTGGCACGAGCAACACATTCAGGGAAACAAGGCAACAATTTTCTCTCTGTCTTTAATATACTCCAGCGGAAATACAATTTCCATATTATCTGTCCTACTGTGCGGGATTAGGATTAGCGAGTCCCGCATCATATGTTGAACTGTAGGCCTATGTCAAAGATGGCTGGATTACCCTCTTTTCCAGTGTATTTTCAAAGCACACAATTTGTGATATTTTATTGGATTATATCCTTACAATTTCTGATGCTATTCAAGAGATTTGGTTTGCAATGGTTTTCTGATAGATTAGTTTTTATAGACTTTATATGTGTGCTTGGGTAAAATGTTTTTTTTTTAAATAAGTGAATATTACAAACAAAAATTACACATTAAATTGAGCAAAAGAGGCACACGTTTTATAATGTTCTAAAATATTTAGATTTACAACAAATTCAGTTATTTTGAACGTTCAATTCATCAAATAATCCTAGAAAAAAAGGATCATATATTATGTTTTTTAAAGCCGCAAAACCATTTTCAACATTGATAATAACAAGAAATCAGCATATTAGAATGATTTCTGAAGAACCATGTGACACTGAAGACTGAAGAAATTATGCTGAAAATAGATTTGCATTACAGTATTAAATTACATTTTTATAATATATTACAAATTAACAGCCATTTTAAATCTAAATATTACACAAAATTACTGTTTTAGTGTACTCTTTGATCAAATACATGCATCCTTGGTGAGCATAAGAGAAAACAAATAAAAATACAACCCCCAAACTTTTGAACAGCAGTGTGTGTATATATTTATCTTATTTGGAGAAACAGTTGCACACTACACAGTATAAAGTATAATTTATTATTTACATGTGTCTATTAATTCAAAAGATTAGTACTTAACAACAAATGTAAATTGTTCAATAATCGAACACAACTAGACAGGTCATTGTTAAAGGGACAGTTCACCGCCCCACAAAAAAGAAAAGTCTTTCATTATTTACTCACCTAATGTCATCCCAGATGTATATGACTTCAGAAAAATAATCCATCTTTTTTTAAATGGTGAACTTATATTTTTTCAGCTCGAAAACGCTTACATCACACAGCGAGCTGGCATTTAAGCCAAGCATGAACTCATAACCCTACGTATTATATTACTATAATTGGAACGGTTCATAGTTAAAAGAAAGTTTATATTATTATTTTTTTCTACACACATCTATTCATAAGACACTTTCAGAAAACATTGATTTTTGACAGTTTTTGAAACATCAACATTGGAGGTCCCTTACACTTGCATTATATGGATTCACAGAAATGGATTATTTTTCAAACAAATCTTTGTAATCATCTGAAGACAGAAAGTAATATACATCTGGAATGGCATGGCGGGTGAGTAAATGATGAGAGAATTCCATTAATTATGTACATCACCACCAACAACAACAATACTACTTTTGTGTACTTGGTACAAATTGAGATGCAGCGTTCATCTCTATCTGTCCACTGCTATTTCTGTCTTACACACATTCTTATGCCCATACACAACACTCATAACTCCTCTGGCTCCACTACCCTCACATTTGCATGTCTCTCATGTCTGGCGGATCCAACACTCCGATACCGTACGCAGCCTTGCATTTAAACGCACACAAATGCGGCCAGACTCTGACGCCAGGACTCAAGGGGAGCCGCTGCATCCCTTTAAGGAACTGCTCTTAATACACGGACATAATCCCATTTCATCAGTTCATTCTCCCCTGACGCTTCCTCTCTCATTTCATTTTTCCTTCTGAGTTATGGATCAGGGTGATGGAGTGGGAACGATGCGGCTCAGAGGAGGAATTTCCACTCGAGCCCCCGAGGCTTGCAGGAAATATCAATTCCCACCACCGCATCAGACAAATCAGACAGGCTCCTTCTATTAGTTTACAGCTTGCGGCTCACCTTTTTTCTCCTCTCACTAACTTCATTTCTCCTCTCCTTCTTTTTCTTCTCTTCCACAAACAACTGTAGGAAATGCACATTGCATACAGACTGCGCTATTCACAGTGTTTGGAGGGGTAACTGACTAATAGTAGTGAGCTACTAACTTAACTACATTAGTCAGCAGTTTCACTGTAGTTCTTCAACCCTACTTAAGATCACACATAAATACTGCTCTGAAAAAAACAAAAAGCATAAAAAGTACAATAACTGTGTAATAACTAGGTACTAACCCTGAACCTAACCTTACACCTAACCTTAACCCATGTAGTTGCCTTATCTTGTTCAGTACTTAGGTAAGAATGCTGTAAGTAGACTTACTGTAAAAAAAAAAAAAGTGCACCAAAGTAATAAAATGTTTCCATGTTTTGGGTCAGTAAGACTTTGTTTTATTTAAATCCATATTTGTATTCAACAATGATGCATTAAATTGATCAAAAGGGACTGTAAATACATTTAAAATGTTACAGAATAATTCTATTTCGCATAAATGCAGTAATTCTGAAACCTCTATTCATTAAAAAACCTTGAAAAATATGTAAAATTTTACCGACCACAGCTAAATTTTGGAGGGTAGTTTATATAGTGTGTGTATAAATTACATATTGCATATAATTACGCACAAATCTTGTTTATAAGGATCTCCCACTATGTACTCATTTCATTCATTATTAGTAATAATTATTAAAATTAAATTTATTAGCATCATCATATTACATTGATGCAATGTTCTTACATTTATTTTGCTCCACTGGTGAAATTAAAATGTTAATTTACAAGTATGACATTAGATTTAAACTCGTCAATTATCTCGCCATAAAAACACAGTGCATTTTGCTAATGTGCAGCAGTTAATAAACAACAAAATGTTGTTTGTTTATTTCTCACCCCCATTTTGGGACTGACTAAGATAAGAGATTGTATTGGCATCGTATTTGGCCCTGTCATTGTAATGGCATTCAATAAAAAACTGCTTACAGACAGAGGTACACAAAACAAACAATGTATTTATTGTTATTTTACTAGTGTCTCTCGCTGGCAAGCGAAGGTGAGAGCGCCATTACACTGCAGCTGTGGTAAGTTCATGCTCGTGTCTCATGAACCTGTGTCAGCACTACGGTGTAAATCACACTTGCTTTAGTGATAGATGACACCCACTAAGACGCCAGACAGGACCGGCTTGCAGTCTGTAATGGAGCACAACACTCAGCTCAAACTCCAACTACAGAAAAGAGGGAGGTTGAAAGAGGATTGCTGCGTAAACAGAACATTATTCTGATTTCCAAAAACTCAATGAACAATGCTACCCCTGAATGCCAGCCTTTAACACAATCTGGGTTAAGTCTGGTTCTTGGACAACAGGTTTTGTTCTGAGTCTTTGGTCTTGATTCAACTCTAGTGGTGAAACATCTTTGGATAAATATGGAACATTAAGCCTTACTAACATTAAAGATCAGCCAACAAATATTTTACAAAACACAGAATGTTCACAGACAAAATAAAACATACTTTCCAATATGTTGGTTTTTTAGTGAAAACAAAATTATGTGTGGGAAAGATTAAAACACTAAGACCTTAGATGTTCCAAGCAGGGATAACAGAGACATTTGAAATAAAGAAGAAAGAAAGAAAGGGAATAAAAGCAAATAATCACCTAAGCAAACAAAGAGTCGTGAATTGTCTGCTTCTGAAATCACTTGCACAAAGCTGAGACTTTTGACACTGTACATCCTTGTTGTAATGCAGACAACATGGTTCTGTTTTGTTCTGTCCAAAACCTTGAAAATGACCATTCTTTCCTTTAGACATCTCTGAATTGTGCAGACTAACAAAAAATAAATGTCTATATGAATCTTTCATATTTAATCTATATGGGGGTGAAAGTTTCTGAAGAGCTGAATATTACAGTCGAGACTCTGAAAATGGGAATTAGACATTACAAGCACATTCCATTAATTACGCTCAAAAGGATGTGCACTCGCCTTTCTGAGAAGACTTTTATTCAAGAAGAAATGGAAAGATAGTTTGAAAGTTTTTTGTAGATGAATAATTTTTGGCTTTTTTTCTTTTTAATGTTGTCTGGAAACAGACAACTAAATAATGCATTATTAAATAATTAATTATTGTCCAATTAATCCTACAGTTTATTTTGCCCACAACATCAGAGGCAACATATAATGCTAACGGTCATCAGAACCACTGTGAGGCTGGATGGCATCATGCATTTGAGGCATTTAAGCATCTATAACACGTTACACTAGTGTACATAGGTAAACAGCAAGCACTGTAGCAGAATCAGCACTCAAAAATAAAACACTGAACTCACAAAAAAAAAAGGAAAAAGAAACCTTGAAAATAAAGTTAAATTGCACTGTAGTCTATCGATCAACCCAATCTTTTCCAGTGCAGGCTTTGACCATATAATGGAGTTAACTTCTGACCTTTTCTTTCATTGTCTGTTTTCTATTCAGTGTGGATGACCAAATCTGCTGAACAAAAGTTACTCCAAAAGGCTTAAAGAAAATTGTATTTCAACCACAGTACATTATCAAATCATTAAAATATTAGTCATGATGAAAATGACATTGTGGTCAAAACTGAATACACACACACACACACACACACACGTTGGGTTTTTCATGTTTTTAACTGTCACGATCCCGTATACGGGATATCTAACTTTACTTCGCTATATTACTATTAAATCCTAATCTAATTATGACAAACTATATATCGTTGGAAAGGTCTAAGACTCCTAAATAGATATTTTAGCGCTGTTTTTTTCTTACAAATTATGTTTGAACAGTAATATATGAATTTATGACAAGAGTGCGCCTCAAAAAATCGACGTCATTACAGGACTTTCGGACCTTTGTCACAAAAAGTCGACGCACACACTTTTAATAATTGAAACTTTGGTTTTTAATGCTAAAAGTTCATAATAAAACATAATCTAGTACTTGTCAATAAAAAAATATAAAATTATATTTTAAAAAGTAAAGTAAGAAGTCCTCTAAAAAGTATAATATATATATATATATATATTTTTTATTATTATATCACATATTTTAGTAGTTATCATAAATTAGGTATCATTTGCTCACGAACTCAGAATTCATCCTGTGAAAACCATTTTGAAATTGGATGTTGCGTTACCATAGAAACGGTATTTTTTATTAGGCCCCTCCCCTTTTGGGCATCATCTTTCATAATTTATAATCAAAACCTTTTCTAATATTGACAAAACACATATTGTCAGAAAGGTCTGAGTCTCAAGGTTCCATATTTAGTGACATAAGTGATATTTGGATAGAAATTTATGAATTTGTTACAGCAGAATGCATACAATTAAATTCAATGGAATGCAATGGCACCCGGTGGCTATTTTTGGTATAACGCCTAAACAAAATCTCATGGGAACTTAAATTTTTGTGATATCAACTTGAAATTTGGAAAACAACTTGGTTAGATATATAGCTTTCATGGTATAGTAATTTTATAGTAAAAATATTTTGTAAAATATTTATTTTATATTAAAAAAATATGAATAAAGTATATTTGATGTACTGTAAATTATAACTTCCATAACTTTTTCATACTTTAATTTATTGAAGTGCTTTCACTTCAGTAATAATCTGCTGATTGTTTTCTTTAAGACAAGACCAAACTTAGGTCTGTATTCCAAAGCATTCTTGAATTACAACCATTTAAGTTTGTATAGTGCATTTTAATGTCAATTATCAAAAGGTAATTTTGACAGCTAATGGGGTTAATGCTGACATTCCATAGATATTGTTATACTGTACATAACTGTATATTATATCCACTAAACCTAAACCTTCCCATCACAGAAAAGCTTTTTTCAAAACTCTTCACACAGTGAGCACAACAGAAGTATATGTGGGCTAAACTGTGGATCATTTATCATTGCTTTGGCACAAAATGCATTCAATGACTACATCTTTCAAATTACATTAATTGTTTTCTCACTTCGACACAACAACCACCAAAACTCTGTGTACTTACAGGCCAATTTGCACATGCTTACATACAGTTTTCAAAACTGTTAAACTTATGTTCAAAACAATAACATAATACAAAACTGAATATGACAGCAATTTGCTACATTTCTACAGTAATATTGTAATGAAATATATTTCGAATCTAAAAATGAAATGCTATAAAAACAATTGGACAATTGGACCGACCACAGCTGATTCCTATTGTATCTGTATCGGTGAATGGTGTGTACAAATTCTTGTATTTTGTAATTACGTACTAGTCTGTGCAAAAAACAAACAAAAAAAAAAAAACACATAAATTATATTGAAGCATACTGCATCATGTCTGATTCATTCCAGTAAAATATATTGCAGTGAATTCCAAACAGTAGAGAGGTGTGCTTGTTTTACAGAAGAAAACATTGTATAATGCTACCTGTTGTTAGTGTTTTTTAGGTCATTGTTTTGTGGGTGACAAATTGTGTTTGTTGTCTGTCAACCTTTCTAGTGTGATGGAAGAATATGTTGATTTGAGACATGTATGAAGTGATATGGTAGTTTTAGTGCATTTTGAAAGTGAAATGAACTGCTGTGCCGAGCTGAAAGTTGGTTTGGAGAACTGTGTGAAGAGTTTTGAAAAAGTGACCTAAGTATTGAGAAATGTGTCCTAGCGACTGTAAAAAAACTGTAATTTTCAAATTAAATGTATTCATTTGATGACAAAGCTGTATTTTTAGAACCGAAAGTTAAAAATGAACAGAAAATTCAAAGCTTTTATTTGAAATAAATATTTTTTGTAACATTATACATTACTTTACTGGCTCTTTTAATTGAATGCATCTCTGCTGAACAAAAGTATTTAAGGCCAACATAGCCAAACGTTCTTATAGTTAAAGCAGGACCTGATCTCACCATTACACTCCTGCCATGCTGAAGTTTTGCAGACACCGGATATGCAAAACAGGCCAAATACTGCGGGCCAGAGGACTAGACTGAGCTGGAGAGAGAGTCAGTGCCCGCACAGGATTCAAACATGTCTGCATGGAGACGCACGAGCACCGGGATAATTTGTGTGCCAATGCAGCAGCTGGAGGAGAGTCTCACAGCAGCCACAAGTGCCATGTGTGGACAGCCTCAGAAAGACCAGCGGCCCCCGGGATGTCCACTTTTTGGACCCTTAACAACTACTAATAAGTGATTGGCTTGAAAATGCACAGCTCATCACATGCTGCCATCTGAACTGAGCACAAACATGAGAGAAATTGCAAGTCTGGAAAGTTTTGAAATGACGGAAGGAAGTGATATAAAGGTAGTCCGGTAGAGATTTTGCTATACTGTTTATACTGTGGTATACCTGTGACACAACATTAAAAATCTGTTGTATTTTCCGGACAATAAGTCCCAACTAACTATAAGTCGCACCAGGTCAAAATTGCATTGGTGAGAGGGGGAAAAGATGCAAATTTATTGTTACATTCAGAAATAATATAAAATAGCTACTGTTAAAGGGGTATAATGCCCCTTTTTACAATATGTAAAACAAGTCTCTGTTGTTCCCAGAGTGTGTATATGAAGTTTTAGCAGAAAATACCTCAGAGATCATTTTTTACTGAATGTTAAAATTGACAGGACATTTCTGAATGGTTAGTTGATGAATTTATGTTGCTGATGTGGAGTTAACTATCTTCAAGTCATTGATTAGCATATCCTGCCATGATAATCTATAAATCGCAAATGTGGGAACTGTTGTAAGATGCCTACAGAGTGACATGCTATTGTATTTGTGTTACATGTTACAGTGATGTCACTAACCCGGGAGGAATATTGTGTAGTCCCAACCAGCCGTTTGTTGCCATTTATATGCCATGATAGATGATAGACCATCATCTATCATGGCATATAAATTGTCTAGAGATGTTGGCGGTGTTCCAAGCTTTGAAACACTTCCTAGCAGACCTCAGAGGTCATCATGTGCTAGTTCAGTCAGACAACATGTCGGTGGTCTCGTATATAAATAATCAGGGGGGCCTGCGGTCGCGTCCACTTTACAAGTTGGCCCGTCAGATCCTCCTGTGGTCCCAGGGGAAGTTACGGTCTCTGAGAGCTATGTATCTTCCTGGTTATTTGAATGTGGTAGCAGACTCCCTGTCGAGGCAGGGGCCGAGGCCGGGGGAATGGAGGCTCCACCCCGAGGTGGTGGAGCTCCTTTGGTTGAGTTTCGGTCGCGCCGAGGTGGACCTATTTGCTTCCAAGGAGACAACGCACTGTCATCTGTGGTTCTCCATCAGTCAGCCAGCCCCTCTGGGGTTGGACGCTCTGGTACAGCCGTGGCCGAGGTCATGTCTGTATGCTTTTCCCCCGGTTGCTCTGCTACCAGGAGTTCTGGAGAGGGTTCGCCGGGACGGGGTCAGCCTACTTCTAGTTGCCCCGTTCTGGCCGGCCCGAGTATGGTTCGCGGACCTAATATCTCTTCTGGACGGCTCTCCCTTGGAGATTCCGATCAGGAGGGATCTACTCTCTCAGGAGGGCGGTACGATATTTCACCCCCGCCCAGAGTTGTGGAAACTGTGGGCTTGGCCTCTGAGGGGGCCCAGCTCATAGAATCTGGTCTCTCAACTGAGGTTGTTGAGACCATCCTTCACTCCAGAGCTCCGTCCACGAGGAAGTTATATGCCCTGAAGTGGAAACTTTTCACTTCTTGGTGTGCAGAACACCGGCAGGACCCAGTTAACGGCCCAGTGGGTGCAGTGCTGGAGTTTCTGCAGGATCGTTTCTCTGCAGGGTTATCCCCCTCCACACTAAAGGTGTATGTGGCGGCACTAGCTGCTTACCATGTCCCTTTCAGTGGAGTTTCTCTTGGGAGACACCCACTTATAACTCGCTTCCTTCGTGGCACTTTGAGGCTGAGGCCTGCAGTTCGTATGAGGGTGCCGACTTGGAATTTGGCCATTGTACTAGAGGGCCTTTCTTTGGCCCCCTTTGAACTTATTGAGGAAGTTTCTGAGAAATTTCTCACTTATAAAACTCTTTTTCTGCTTGCAATCTCCTCACTTAAGAGAATCGGAGATTTGCAGGCTCTGTCGGTTGCACCCTCGTGCCTGGAGTTTTCGCCTGGTATAGTTAAGGCTTTTCTATACCCTAGACCAGGTTATGTCCCTAAGGTCCCTACTAATGCTGTTAGACCTACAGTGCTGCAGGCTTTCTATCCTCCTCCTTTTGTGTCATCAGATCAGGAGAAACTTAACCTTCTCTGCCCGGTTAGGGCGTTAGACGCTTACGTCCACAGAGCTGCCCTGTGGAGGAAATCAGAACAGTTATTTGTGTGCTTAGGGCCCCCCAGGAAAGGGTGTCCCGCGTCTAAACAGAGAATGAGCAAGTGGGTGGTTGAGGCCATCTCACTTGCTTATGAGTCGGCTGGTCAGCCTTCACCTTTGGCTGTACGAGCCCAATCTACTAGGAGTATGGCTGCTTCTAAGGCATTGTTGTCAGGAGTATCGCTAAGTGATGTTTGTGATGCGGCTGGGTGGTCCTCACCGCATACATTTGTTAAGTTCTATGAATTGGACTTAAGTTCCACTCCTGGGGCGCAGGTGCTCTCGTCCTCTGTGCGCTAGTTCCCACATGACGGTCATTTGCTCCTATGGCGACGTGGGTATTGGCATTCCCACAGCTTGACGCAGCTCGAGTTCCCTTGAAAGGGAACGTTTCGGTTACGTATGTAACCCTAGTTCCCTGATAGGGAACGAGACGCTGCGTCGTTCTGCCATACTCCCAGCATGCCCGTTAGCGCTTCCTTCAGGCCTATCAGAAGCTGTCGCACTTTTGTTTTGGGGGTGCTTTATAGTTTCCTGGTCGATGACGTCACCCGCCTATGACGTTCCGTCTCTCCATTGGACTGATTCCATACGTGCTTCATGACGCACAATGCAGGGGCGTTCCCACAGCTTGACGCAGCGTCTCGTTCCCTATCAGGGAACTAGGGTTACATACGTAACCGAGGCGTTTTGATTTACATGCAGTTTAATGTTTGATGATCACGTTATTTTACATTTGCGTGAGCAATCTTCTATCACTTGTTTCAGCTTCTACCTCTCCTGTGTTTTGATCCGGAGATTCTGTACTAGAAGATGTGTCATAGCGCCGCCTACAGTATAACAGTGAAAACATTGATAGCTGGAAAATTCAGTCAATGGTGGGAAAAGAGTAAAGTAGAATTAAAGTAAATTCCTAGTACACTACCAGTGGACTAGCCTACACAAAATATCTGATTAGCAGAATTAGAAACATATCTGTTTTTTAGCAATAATCTAATCAATATTTTCAAGCAATGTAAGTTTCATTAGACAGTACATGAAAAACTATGTAAAAAAGTATATTTAATAGGCTACTCGATGAAAAGAGTTAACATAACTACAAGCCAAGAATACTTTGAACACTTAATTATACTTTTATCGATCAAAAGATTGAGTACAACAGGCCACATATACTTTGAATTTTCTCTCAGTATAAGTCAAGTACACTTAAGTGTAATTTTAAGTATATTTATGAGAAGTACATAAAGTATATTTTTGAGAAATACATAAAATGTAGACTGAAAGTATACTTTCTTATTTTTAGTTTAAAAGAAGTAGCCTATAGGCCTACTAATAGAACACAATTGAATAAACTTCTTTTTTGTAAGGGACACTAACTATACAAGTTATAGTGCCCAACCTGGATGTGATCTCATCAACAACAGCTGAATGTGGACTTTTGAACTTCAATTGATTATAAAAGATGACAGGAACCAATGTAGAGGGCAGGTTCAAACTCCCAAAACCACATGAGCACCACAGCTCAATTTGTGTGGAACACAAGTGCCAACTACTAACCCATGTCTCCATCAAGATTAAATAGTTTTGCTAAATGTAGCTCTAGGTAGAGGCCTTGACAATAACTTCAAGAGTCTTCTATCTCTCATTGAGAAGCAGACTCAAAAGGACTGAGTCACGCCGCCGTCAAAAAGCAGAGCAATAATTGACTTTGATTTCCCTGTAAGAGAAAGCTGAGCGTCTAATTACAATTTCTAAAAAGACAGGAAGAATGTAAATATTCATTAAAATGCTCTTCTTGTCATCATCTGAGAGAGGAGGAGAAAGGTTTTCACTCTGACTGTGTATGTTTCAAAGCACTGCAGTAAGAGGAATCCAGACCATTTCAGCCTCTGTCAGAAGAATGTGCACTTATTAACCTTGGCCTTCTGAAGAGTAGACATAAACAAGAGAGACTCACATAATGCATAAAACTTTGTATCTGGAACCTGTAAAGTCAGTCCAGTGTGCCACTTACCAAATTAAGCCCTATTGGAATGGGACTCGTTTTCTATGAAGGCATCAGGTAAATGTAACACTTTATTTCGATAGTCCACTTTAGACATTCTACTAAATATAAGTAACTTGTCAACTTATTCTACTAACCCGAACTCTAACAGTAGCCCAAAACGAACAGTCTTCTACTACTTTTTTACTTTTTTTTAAACGAGATTTAGTTGACATGTAGTTGCAAAGTTACTAAAGTAATTATGGAAATAAATTGTAACTTTTGTATGTTTCACTGACATTCTTTATGATTTTTAATCTCATCTAATATGAACACAACCTCAGAAAAAAAATTCAGAGCAAATTTGTATTTTCCAGCTTACTGCATCCTCTTAGAAATTCCATCCCATCTGAATAGGAATGTCTGTGATTCTGTTCAATTATACTTTTCACAACACCTCTTTTCAAAACAAAATTTTTCGTTATTCTGCATAGTGAACATTAATTCTGAATTTGGAAATTTTTGTCAACTTTTTGCCTGGATAAAAAAACACACATCAAATTTGGCTAAAACATTACTCCTAAAAGATCATTTAAAGTCATTATCATGTTAAATGAGAAAAGCATTACAAAATGGACATGGCTAAAAAATTAGCTTTAGAAAAAAAAAAAAAAAAAATATATATATATATATATATATATATATATATATATATGATTCAACATAGAATTTATTAGGCTTCACATATTTATTTTTTATTTTTATGAAATGATACAAAACTTCCAAAACTAAAACTGCTAATAGGCGGGCAGTAAATGTTTAAATAAGTAAGTCATTGAGTCATTAATTTATTCGTTCAAACAGCTGATTCATTCAGGAATAAAGTAAATGGGTCTCTTTAAGAATGGGCCATTGAATCATTGGTTCACCCGATTGATTCGCTCAAAACGCGGATTCATTCAGAAATTAAACACCACTCTGTGTTGCTCGGAGACGTACAACAGTTCTGCTCTGGCTTTACAGGTAATATATTCATAGGCAACATTGAGCAAAAGCTAAATTTACACAACTTCTTATTTATTGAACTGTTGTATAAAATCAAAATCACATTTGCACTCATGTTATTTGAGACAACAAAAAAATGACTCATGTGATATTGCTCAACTATACCATGATATAGGCCTAATTTTGAGGCAAAACCTCATACAGGGGCATTTTTGCCCTGCTATCTTGAATTTTAGGAGTATTCTTACTGCATTCTATAGGCTCCATCACACAGTGAGTTGTTGCCCTGCATTATCTTAGCATCAATCAACTGTATGAAATGTAAGATGAACTGGGGCGGGCGGGTGAGTTAAATGCATTAATAATTTTATTTTTCCACCTTAACTAATTAATTAAATAAACACATTAAATCGACAGCCCAACAACACATTTGAGATTGCTTTATTGTAACTCAAACATCACATGTATAAGTAACCTCATTAAAATAATGCTTTTTCTGTGTCATTTACTCATATCTGAAGGAAGGTGTCATGATCAAAATGTGTTTTTAAAAATCTCTGCTATGATGGATTTCATTGTTCTTAACTAATATCAGAGAAGCATGTCACATTTCCCAACTGCCTCTTGAAAGACGCCCACTGCATGTAAAACAACCGATGGTAAACACTCTATTTTTTCTTTTGTCTCAAGCACATATTCACAAAGCAGCATCGTGACAAGCATCTCTCCCTCCCGCTCGCTTCCACTCATGTTCTGTGACTCAATGTTGCTTTTAAATATTGATTGACACACGTGTGCCCAACGTCACATGAAAACAGAGGCATTGAGTGCAAGCCAAGCAAACCTCTGAGTTTGAGCAAATTATGCAATGTGTGGTGCGTTGGCCATTGGGGACGGGTTGTGAGGGCATGAGAACGAACCACTCGACCTGAGCAGAGTGAGAGTGCATTGGGCCTGGTGCCTGGATCTGACTCGAAGTAAAGCCCTGATGGTAACCATGACAACAGGTGAGATGATGACCAAAAAAAAAAAAAAAAAAACTGTCGCATACTAAGACTGTAGGTGGTTAAGATGGAGAAAGATAGTGTGTGTGTGTGTGTGTGTCTTGTGGGTTGCTGGCCATGGAATAGGAGAGGGGGCGTTAGCTTTGGAGTAATTAAAGTGGCTGGCTTGCCTGAGATATGTTGCCTCCTACAATAAACCATCAAAACACCAATATGTCCATAAAGAATGTCAACATATGTAAGAATAAAAGGATTAAAACTTATTTGAGCGCTGCACTGTTTGTTCGCCTTGCACCATAAACAAGCACGCAAATGGCAGTGTCTTTTTATCCAGGCAATCGTGTTGTGCTACCTCATAGAAGAGCATGGGATTTCAATGATTCCAGGTTTCTGGCAGCAGAAAGCCTGACTCACTTCAAAATAAATGTATATTGCATGACTCTTGCAGAGCACACTGCACATTTTAAAAGCATTGAGCTGAGCTTCTATATTTACATTAAAGGGATAGATCAACCAAAAATGAAAATTATGTAATTAATTACCCTCATGTCGTTCCAAACCTGTAAGACTTTCTTTCACCTTCGAAACACAAATGAAGATCTTTTTGATGAAATCTGAGAGATTTCTGTCCCTCTATTGATAGCTACACAACTACCACTTTGATGCTTCAAAAAGTTCATAAAGAGATAGTAAAACAAATCCATTAGAATTGAGCGGTTTAGTCCAAATTGTCTAAAGAGACATAATCACTTTATATGATTAACAGAATTTAGGCTTTTATTCCCATATAAACATTCATCAACTCACACATTAGCTGTGGTAAATGCAAGCTCAAGCATGTTCTCTTGACTTGCGATAATCAATGAGGTGCATTCAACCAATGAGGTGTGTTACGCAGCACGTTTGAGCTTCAGCAAGAACCAATGAGGTTCATTCTCGTGTGTTACGCAGAACATTTGAGCTTCCGTACGAACCAATGAGGTTCATTCTCATGCTACGCAGAACATTGAGCTTCCGTACGAACCAATGAGGTTCATTCTCATGCTACGCAGCACGTTTGAGCTTCTGGAAGAACCAATGAGGTACATTCTTGCGTTACACAGCACATTTGAGGTTCAGCAAGGACCAATAAGGTTCATGCTCATGTTACGAAGCATGTTTGAGCTTCTGGAAGAACCAATGAGGTACATTCTTGCGTTACACAGCACGTTTGAGCTTCAGCAAGGACCAATGAGGTTCATTCTCATGTTAAGCAGCACATTGGAGCTTCAGCAAGGACCAATGAGGTTCATTTAATGTGTTACGCAACACGTTTGAGCTTCTGCAAGAACCAATGAGGTTAATTTTCGTGTTAGGCAGCATGTTGAGTTTCCGCAAGAAATAATAAAGTTAATTCTCGTGTTACGCAGCAAGTTTGAGCTTCCACAAGAACCATGAGTTTCATTCTCATGTTATGCAGCTTGTTGAATTCCACAAGAACCAGTTAGGTTCATTCTCATGTTAAGCAGGACATTTGAGCTTCCGCAAGAACCAATGAGGTCTGATTCCATGTGTTATGCAGAACGTTTGAGCTTCCATACGAACCAATGAGGTTCATTCTCGCGCACACAGCACGTTTGAGCTTCAGCAAGGACCAATGAGGTTCATTCTCATGTTACGTAGCATGTTTGAGCTTCAGCAAGGACCAATGAGGTTTGTTCTCATGTTAAGCAGGACATTTGAGCTTACACAAGAACTAATGAGGTTTGATTTCATGTGTTATGTAGCATGTTTGAGCTTCAGCAAGAACCAATGAGGTTCCTTCTAATGTTAAGCAGGACGTTTGAGCTTCCGCAAGAACCAATAAGGTTTGATCTTGTGTGTTACGTAGCATGTTTGATCTTCTGGAAGGACCAATTATATTCAATCTTGTGTGTTATGCAGGACGTTTGAGCTTTCGCAATAGGTATGTTCTCGCCCGTCAAGCATGTTCGTTGAGCTTCTGTTTATGTGTGCTGATTAATGTTTATATGTGAACAAAAGCCTAAATTGAATCTGTTCATCATATAAAGTGATTAGGTCTCTCAGACAGACAGACAGACAGACAGACAGACAGACAGACAGACAGACAGACAGACAGACAGACGAAAGTGGCAATTAGAAGTGAGGTACAGCCCAGTTTAGAAAAAGCACTCGAACAAAATTAATTTTTGAATGAGAGGAGGTGCGCAGAACTTAAAGTTGGTGCAAATCCCATGAAATGGCTTTGCATACATGGTGAAAAAGTAGAGTGTGTGTGTCTAAGAGCTGTAAGTATGTAAGTAAGTAAAGCTTTATGTATATGCTTTATTTATATAGCACCTTTTTTTAACTGTTTACAAGGGTGCTTTACAGAAGAGAAATACACACAACAAAAAAACATACATAGAAATAAGATTTCTAGAAAAGGAGTTCAGGGTACTCCTATCTGAATGCAAGAGTCAGAGAGCCTCGGTTTGTGATTTACACTAACAGAAACCTCCGGCTTCCTAGTGTCTTTCCACACTTACTGGAGTATAACATGTAAGCAAAACAACTCCAGTCCAAAATAAAAGCTAGGATCACACTGCTATACTTGTCTACTCTGGATTTCTGTTGAACAACCGTGTCTAGCCACCCTCAAGCAGTTGTCATTGATGCAGCCAGTACCCAGAACCATCAGCATGGCCCTGCATCTTATCATAATCATTACCATAATACAGCCTACTGTGTCTACTGCTGCTTTGGAAAATAATTGATGGACTGAACACAGGCTTCCATCATTCTACTTTTACTTGCTTTAATTCAGTCTCTGCTAGGGAGCTGGAGATTCAAGTTTATCCACTAGAGAAATATAATTATTCTGACAGACACAAACACGCAAAGACATATACATGTGGTCCCAATGGGAACTCCCACACAGCTCTACGTGATACATTCTCCTACCAGGCAAATATTTAAGACTGTAAAGATGAAGTTTTATTGATTTTCACATTTGGGAAACTGGGAGGTGCTTATTTGAGCACATACAGCACTGCACATTCCCCTGGGGTCTGGCTAAATGCTCTAACACACTCATACACACAAAATTAAGCGCTTTATACCAATTGAAGTGATTTATATGCTGATGGAGTCCAGTTATGCTATGGTGATCGGTGACATGTATGTGTTGGATCGCTGCTATAGCGGACATTGATTTGAGTGTGTGTGGTTACATGTCTTTCATAGGGCTGGGCTGACAGGTGTCAGAAAGGTCAGCTCTGTTTCTACTGCAGCTTCAGTTTCATGAATGCGCAACACTGATTTGAGGTAATGAAAGATAAAAAATAAATAAAAAAAACAGCTCTCCCCACTACTCAGTAAAACAACACCACGTTGTTATGGGTATGAGTGGGGGGTGGGGGAGGGTTGATAGTACTTTTTTGTTTTCCAAATACATTTAACATTTTAACACTAACAAGTTTATACATATTTTAAATGCTTTAATACTTTTTTTGTTAGAATAAAAAACTATATGTATAATTTGTAAGATTTGCATAACATTTTACATTATATTATTTTCATTTATAATACATTATTATTATTATTATTATTATTATTATTATTATTATTATTATTATTATTATTATTATTATCATTATGTATTAGAACAAACTTACTAGAATATTTTAGATTGTTCTTTCATATAGATTTTAAAATTTTAACAGTAACACGTTTATTTAAAAAAAGCAGTTTACATGGATGCAATAATAAATGAAAGACTATTTATTTTAAAAAAGTAAATATTGTAGCTAATGCTATTTTGACATTAGTTCAATATCAATATTTTTATAATATTTATAAAATATTTAAATAAATACATACATAAATAAATAAATACATACATAAACAATAGATACGAAGTTTTTACACACAAAAAAATGCATAATTTCTACTTTATCCAACCAGCCATCCATCTAAATCTTTCCTGTCTCTTCCTCCATCCAGAATCTTTATTTACGATCACAGGACCAGGGCCAGTGGGATTTCCACATATTGCACACAGTGTTAACAAAACGACACCATGAACCAACAATCCCCCTGGAGCAAAACGAGGTTAAGTGCATTGGTCAAGGGAACAATGGCGGTGACCCATGACTCACTTCAAGTGGGCATCAAACCAGCAACCTTACAGTTGGCAGCACTGATCATTAACCAATGCACAACACTCTCTCCTTTCTTCCACTGGCTATACAAAATGGGATCAACTGTCTGGTGAAAGCTCCAGCTCATGGTAAGCTCTGTGGTCCCTTCTCTCCCTCATTCCCTCCCTCCCCCCAGGCAGCGTAAGCCTCAGTCAGCCCTGACCCTTCATTGTCATCCTTTCACATTATCTCAGCAGAGGGCCAATTAGACATTAACCACATTATACAACCAGATACCCCACTTTAGCCACCACTGGGCTCAATAACACATTAACATAGAGGCTCTTTAATAGGAAATGCTGTTAATTGTCGGGCGACATGAAAACCTGCTCACAAAAGTGAACTTGAGTGACAAGCCCCAGTGACAGTGTCATTTAAAGACAGAGGGGGGAAAACAATATTGACAACGGCAGACAGAGACTGGAACATCAGACATCAAAAATGATTCATTGAATGATTCAACAAGTGATTCATGAGCAGGATTTATATGCAACCATGATGACAGCGACTGCCTGGTAATAACAAATTGCTTTGTGATCTTAATGACAGACAAAATAGCTGGTCTGAATATTGAGCTTATGGGGAATTTGACTACATATCACAGCATTATTCATTTAGGATTTTTTCTTCCTTCTTTCATGTTTAACAGAGTGACTATCCAATATGCATTGTCACTGATGGGAGTTTGTTCACAAAGGTGCTATCCATCATGCTATAATGAGACAATATATATATATATATATATATATATATATATATATATCAACGCATTCTCATCCTTTGGCGTCATATGTGACGCCATATGACAAAACAGCAAAATACTACGCACATGGCACCCTTTATCGTCAATATAACACGCACTGTGATGGGTAGGTTTAGGTGTGGGGTAGGGTCTGCGTCTCATATTCACGCTAAAGGATGCCAGTCAACTTTGACGCCTTGGGTTCGCGTGTTATATTCACGCTAAAGGGTGCCATGTGCGTAGTATTTCGCCGTTTTGTCGTATGGCGTCACATATGCCGCCAAAGGATGAGAACAGGCTCATATATATATATATATATATATATATATATATATATATATATATATAGCATTTATATCAGCATCCCTTTTTCAGACATCAGAGAGAGAGAGAGAGAGAGAGAGAGAGAGAGAGAGAGAGAGAGAGAGAGAGAGAGTGCACTTCTGTTGCATGCTCTTGATTGCTGATCGTTCACTCAGCACACGTGTTGCCAACAATTGAAGCTCGCACTGAAAACTGCGTCTTAATGTTTGCTGTCTCATACAGTTGCGAATACTGAACAGAATTCTCTTTCACATCTTGCAGTTGAATGGACAAATTCACACCAAATTTTGTAAAAACGCCCATCTTGGCGAGTATCCTAATAAACATAGTCAGTTATATCACAAGTGAACATAGACGGTATTAGGGCTGGGTATCGATTCAGATGTTCAAATTCGTTTCGATTTCGATTCGCAAGCTCTCAATTCCATTCGATTTCGATTTTAGATTTCCGATTAAATTTTTTCCCCGGATTCGATTCTCGATTTGACTCAATGAATATATATGTAATACAAATCCTATATTTATAAAAAAGAACAGTGGAAATAAGTTTACAAGTGGTTAATTAATAAAGGGAAATTAAGAGCCACAAACCTGTATATTAAACTCTTTTTATATCAGGTACACTTGGGTACTGTCAGAGTCCTCGTCTGCACCAGCCTGTCTTCGTCTTCACTACACTCCCCAGAATCCTCCTTGTCTCCACACCTGAACTCACTCCCTCAATCACCCACCTGTTCATCGTCTTCATCATCTGTGTCACCTGTCTTCACCTCGTTAGTGTTCGTTTGTACTTGTATTTAGTTCCTTCCTGTTCAGTCTGTCCTGTTCGATTGTTAGTCATACATGGTTGTGTTAGTGTGTGTGCCTGCCCGTCTTCCAGCCTGCCTGTCTGTACCTGTATGTCATATATTGAAGTAAATTGTTGCAATTGGAGTTTCTGCCTGTGAGTCCTTTAACCTGCACCAACCTTGACAGGTACATTAAAAGAGAACCCAACTCCATATTTCAATTGCATACAATTAATAGACAGTATTTTGATACAAGATGCAAAATTGATGGTGAAAATTGGACAAGTCAGAACAGTCACATGCCTTGATCAAACAGGATCAGGTATTTTATGTTTAATATAGATAGATAAAAAATTTTCTAAAATATAACTGATATTTATTTATTACATTTATCTCACCTAAATGTTTTTTACAATGGGGTAATTTTGTTGTTAAGAGTTTATTCAACACATCGAAGCTTGATTTCAATCTTTAAGTGAAATTGAAAAAAGTAGCTCAAATAAATACAATAGAATAAAGATTAAAATAGAATAAAAAGTTTTTGGGTAGGTCAGAAATACTACAGAAACTGAATAAAGTAATCCAATGTAAAATAACACTGGATATTCTTTTAGTCCTGACTAAGTTAAATATATAGGCTATTAATCCTGATTCCTTACAATTAAAGCTATATTATGTTGTTTTGGCAACAAAATGAATGACCGACACAAATGGCTGCGTTCACTTTAGGAACTAGTGCACGGATCCATTACCGTTTCATTATACTGTCATACGCGTTTTATGCTTATTTAAGACATAACCGACTCTTTACGATGTTACTCACCAAGACCAGAGTTTCGACATAATTTTGTGTGTTTTTGACCGTTAAAGCGATATAATCCGCGAAATAGAACTTTTGTTACTGGCGAGCTGTTTGTGAGGTGGATTTAGGCTTTACTGTATGTGCACGCAGTGCAAAACATCTCTGAGAGCGCGCGAGCACTGGATAGTTTGAAATCGCTTGAATGTTTAAACTGGTAAAACTTAAAAAGAAGTGAAAATGATATACGATGCAATGCTGGCCCGATTGTGCAAGTGAATATTCCGTCATGTCCCGACTCCTAAATGTGAGTGTTTATCGACGCCTGCAGCGCTTGACGTTTGCCTTGTGCAGAGAGAGAGAAGACGCATCACCGCTGAACACACATGCTATTTGTGAAATTGCGTCTCAGAGAAAGTTTTAAAATGACTGTTTTGATTTTATAATCTGTGTGGATTAAATTTACTTTAAGTGAATAAATGTTTGCGTGAATTTCCCACATTTAAATGGTAGACCTGGAGGAATTAATAAAATTGTGCGCAATACCCGCCCTGAATATGGAAAAAATCGATTTGTGGCCGTTGAGAAACAATTTTGAATCGACCACATTTTAAAAAAACGATTAATCGAAAAATCGATTAAAATCGATTTGCCCAGCCCTAGACTGTATATTCAAATCCATGGATTCGGTCTTAAAGGGGCGGCAGTCTAATAAACCTGCTGCTGTGTTTTAATGTTAATCAAACAAGGTCAAATAAATCACTCACTGCTCTTGTCTGAATAACTTTTGTAATTTTACAAAGATCCATCTATATTTAATTTATACAGTGATTCATATGCAGTGTTATTTCACATTTGAACACTTTATTCAAATTTCTGTTTCTGAAAACTACTGTTAGACCTAGGCCTAATTGAAAAAAAACAACGGTTTCATTTTTTTTTTAGCCTTTCTTTCTTCCATTGTATTTGTGCTATTTATAATTTGATTACTTATTTTATTACTGGACTGCTTACTTGTCTTTAATATATATTTTTTTATTTACATTAACTAGGCTGGTGGTTTTTGCTGTAGTATCAAAATTGGAATAAATCATGGTTTTATTTCGCTGGTATCTATTTAAACCACTGACCCAATCCTTAGCACTGAGCCCTGCCTGGAGCAGCTCTAAATATGCGTTGTGCTAATAAATGAAAGATAAAATATGATAGAGCAATAGAATGAACAGTGCAAGTAAACTCATTACTCAGTGCAAACTCAGTGCAACATGTCAGCGGGAAATTTACCGACACACATGATCATCTCATACCATTACAAATGCAGCATTTTGACTGTACTTCTGCACGAGATGAAAACACGTTTTAATAATTTCTAAGGTTAAGAAAGAGTCAGAGTTTGCGATATACTATGTCCTCCCTCCCTGCACACTTCAATAAGCCCAAAGAACGCGGGTTCTTGTGTGTTAAATGCCGGGAGAAATCTATCGGTTTATACTCAAACTTATGATTTGACTCCGATAAAGCGACTTTGTTAATTTACTGGCTTAATATTTCTCTTGTGGACCTATATGATGACAGTGAAAAAAATAGAAGAATATTTCTTGTTAAACAAGTGTTTGCCATCTGTGAAAATCAAAAGCAGCTTCAGAGTTGTGCTGTGTTCGTGAACTAAAGACTGGTCTATATAATTTTAGTGATATTATTATTATTATTATTATTATTAATATTTAATTGTATTGTTTTTAGTGTTATTAGTGCCATTAAACTTTTTGTTAATGTGCTATGGAAACAAAATACTGACGAGCAACGATGCCGTTTTCATCTTGGATCTGTATAAGATATGCGTGCGTCTGTTAAAACAAGCACTCTTGACAATTTGTGAATGGATCACCTTGCAATTAAATTTTGATGTGGGATGTAGGCCTAGTTTTTTATTCTGTTTTAAAAACATTTTCTTAGAGTCCTTATACGCGCGTGTCGGTGTTGTCACAAGTGTTAGGCTATGTGGTGATGTCGTTATGAATTTAGGCAAGGCAAATTAATTGTAGTTCCTTCCTAATATTAATTTAAAAATACTAGCTTTATAATAATAATACTGCTAATAATAATTTAATACGTTCATGGTAAAACGAGCCAATTATTGTATTGATATGTCAAAGGTATCTGCCTTCGGTGAAATCTTAGACTATTGTTGATACACGATACTATCGTCTATCGGCACAACCCCAATATACATTATTTATATATATATATATATATTATAATGTAGTATATGTATCTATGTAGCAAATTAGCTCTAAAGAAATATTAATAATTAATCATAACTTGTTATAATTGATTAGGGCTGGGTATCTGAACAACATTTTCCATACCGATACCTTGACTTCGATATCGGTTCCTGAACGATACTATTTTCGATACCAATTTTATGAAACCAGTTTTAACAATATAACATTACCTAAAAAAAAAAATCAGTTTGTTGACTTTTTTACACTCATATTTTGAGTCTGTAAAAAAGCACCAAATGCTAAAGTTGTCTGTTTCCTAATCATTTAACAATTATGTTTTCTTTACTTCAATGAGCTCATTGTTTCTGCCTTAACTTAATGCATTGTTTAACAATTAAACTGGGTGTAATGCCATTCAATTAATTTTCATTCAGTCACCTCTGATAACAGATCACTCTAAATTGTAATTTAGAAACATGTATTTTCTGTAAAGCTGCTTTGAAAACGATATGTATTGTGAAAAATGCTATACAAATAAATGTGAATTGAATTAAATATAGGCTACTGGGGGGCGGGACATATGCCTCGCGCTCAGCACACATGAAGCTTGCCGCAAAGCACTGGCAAAAGTAGCCTAATGATTACGGATGTGTCAGGAAACGATAGCAAGGAGGTGTTTTAATTGTTTATTAATAAACAAGTGTTTACTGAATGTGTTGGCTGCAAAGATGAATATGCCGATGCTGACGCTTCCTTCCTGCAGTAGTGAACACTTGCGCAACTATATGGATTACATAATCAAACTACTTATTTCTAATTGTTTCGTTTAAAATTAGACATATTTTGATCGTCTATAGGCCTATTTCTCATGTCTAAGGCAAGTATCTTATACGCTGAGTTTCGGTTCATTTGTGATGTGCTCCAGTTCTTGCAGTCGAAGACGGATAACTTTCTACTCTCAAGTGTATTGTGTGCGCTTTTAAGTGCCTTATCAGATTTATCGTGTTGCCGGTCTAGGCAGCAATTATGTTGTCGAAAATATTGCATCGCGTGCTTCTGGCATCGAGTCTGGTACATAGGTAGGTACACTTGATCATTGTTTCTATTTATCCACATATCTATCTGGGTTGGCACACGCACAAACAACAGCCTCACGTGCAACTAGCCACATCTCTGGGCACCCCATAAACTAGTGTTTTTCCACCACAGCCAATCATGCTGCATGCTTATTTTTTCACTGATGTTAACGAGATTAACCACTTAAGTACCGAAAAACAAGACATGTTTCGATACTCGGTAGTATCAGGGCCCTGGGCCGGAGAGGCCATGCAGGCAACCAAGCAGTGAGGAAGTCGGAAGAGTTGATGGTTGCCCATTCAGTGATGGTAAAGTTGCCGTTTTCTTCTGATTTGGATTGAAGAAAATACAGCCTGACTCTGTTGGGAGAGTGAAGGCATAGGAGGCTGTGGTCACAGCCGACGACATCAACCCGAAGCAGCAGCAGTAGAGGCCAGAAGAAGAGAAACAGGGTCACTGTGAATTTGTCTCTAATAAAGCCTGAGAAAAGCTCAGGTGGGACCTCTCCGGGTTTGCTTGACAAATGAGAAGGGTGGAATTTCCAAGCGGGAAAATTCCTCTGTTGATGTATGAATCTCTGTTTTAAGCATGATCATTTGCATGTGCAGCTGGATTGGTTGCTGAAGAAGAAACTATTAAAGATTCTTGTAATACGAATATGTTACGCAGCTATCGACATATCACGTACACAATCATTTCAATCTTCAAAGTACCAATTTATAGAGACCAAACATGGTATAGGTGAGGTTACATTGACCGTTGGTTCAATCATAAAATACACAGTATCAAAAATAAATAAATACTATAATTAAAAGACACTACACAAGACAATAAATCATTCACAGAATGTTCTGGGATGCATGTTCGTTTATAGATCAGTTTGTCTATAAATTGATGCAGGAAAGTCTGTTTTAAGGTTTGTTTATGTCTTTCCTATGGCCTCTGTCTTCTCACATGACCACATTTTTCAGAGCAATAAAATCATCTTATCTGATGGTCACCCAGGCGACTGAGACCTTTTCTGCTCTCTTGCCTCTTTTGAGCGAATATTTCATTCCTAAGAGGGGGCTAAAAAGCTTATTTGTTAAGTGTAACAAATAGTTGTTTCTGATTGTCTTAGTTGTTACTATATATATATATATATATATATATATATATATGTATGTGTATATATATATATATATATATATATATATGTATATATGCTCTTTTCCAAAATGCGATAAACGCCATAAAAAATTTTTTTGCTGTGTACTGAACCTATTCAGCAACAATCCAACACGGCGGCGCTCTGAACAGAGGTTTGTTTATGTTCATGCATTCCTCAGAATGAGTGCTTTAAACTGTGGTAACACTTTTGATGGCCTTGATGAGCCCGTGAGACCTACACCTGGGGGTAGAAAACGGCAACTGGACAAAGAAAAAACAACAAAAAAAGAAGGTTCGTCACTCTGGTGGCACATTAATATCAACAGTGGGATGTCAACACAAAGCTGCAGCCAAAGGTTTCTGTCAGGCCGAGAGGCTGTTGCCGGACGATCTGGTGACAAATTTTAACTCTTTTTATGAAAAACCAAACAAGGTTGACCAGGACCAGGCCATACTTCATCTCCTGGACATCACGCAAGTGATAAGGAGGAGTCCGAAAGTCCAGGACGTAAACAAACAAAAAGACCGAAATGTATCTGTTAAGTACAGTCTTTAATGCAACAGTCATCCGGAGAAGGTTCCCATTTGCACTCTATCACTCTCTGTTCTCTCACATACTCAAAAGACTTTTCATACACACACACACACACACACACACACTATGTGATTTGTTTTATGTCAAGCGGACAATGGTTCTACTTTTTATAGGTTTGACACTTTACTGAATGCCAATGTATTTATTACTGACTGACTTGCCTTTTGAATATTGTTTTAATTATTGATTATTTTCAATAAATCGTTTTTTCATGCATATGTAGTGGACAAATTGGTCCTACTTGTTACAAGTTTGACACTTTACTAAAAATTACTCTGAATATATTACTAAATAACTTATTGAATATTGTTATCATTACTTTTTTCAGGTTCGGCACCGAATGACTACTAGCCTAAATGTGTTACTAAATGTAATTTATATTAATTTATAGCATGAGCCCCTGATTATATGTTGCATGTTCTCTTTTTTTTTGTTTTTTGTTTTTTTAAGATAAACCATGCATTTTTGGGAAAAAATTGATGGATTTATAGCGTTTAAAAAAAATTGATGGATTTATAGCGTTTTGAGTTTCAAATTAAATTTGAATTTATAATAAACAATATTGTTGTTTGATTTAATAATCATTTTTCAACATGTTCAGACTGAGCCAAAAAAACATTTTAACAGGATAAATTGAATATTCACAGAATGTGTGGGTCTAGGTAAAAAAATAATTATCCTGAAAACTACTGAAATGGATTTATAGCGTTTTGGAAAAGATCTCCTCATATATAACGGATAGAGACAGAATATCAACCAAAAAATCCAGAAAAACACATTGTATAATTGTAAATCAGCATTTGATCGAGCGAAATAAGTATCTGATCCCCTCACAACCAGCAATCATTCTACCTCCCACAGATTGGTCCTATCACTTTAAGAAAGTTCTTCTAATGTCTTAATGTCAGTGCACTCCTGTCCACAGAATCTGTATCTTCCATTACAACCTCTCCACCACCATGGGCAAGACCAAAGAGCTGTCAAACGTCAAGGACCAATTGTAGACCTGCACAAGGCTGGAATGGGCTACAAGACCATCAGCAAGAAGCTTGGTGAGAAGGAGACTTTTGTTGATGCGATTATTCAGAAATGGAAGAAATGCAAAATGAGAAATCCATGGGGCCATGTACCGTCACATCTTGGACGAGAACCTCCTTCTGAGAGAATCTGTAAAGGGGAGTGGACCAGTGGAGGGTGGATCCCTCCTGAGATGTGTGCCAACCTGGTGACCAACAACAAGAAACATCTTACCTTTGTGCTTGCCCACTTGCCAAAGGTTTCTCCACCAAGTACTAAGGCATGTTTTGCTTTGGATCAAATACTTATTCACTTTCTGAAATGCAAATCAATGTATAACCTTTATATAATGTGTTTTTTTTTCTGGATTTTTTGGTTGATATTCTGTCTCTATCCGTTAAAATAAACCTACCATAAAAATTATAGACCCTTCATTTCTTTCTAAGTGGGCAAACTTAAATAATTAAGTCAAATAATTATTTCCCCCACTATTTCCCTCACAAACTGTCTCAGTGGCTCTTCATGCTCATATTTTCTTTTTTGTACAGTACATTGAGGATACTTAAAAAGGATTAAGGTTGGATTAATTCAAATTGCTAAATATATTATAGCCAAAAAAAAATTAAATAAAAACATGCCCAGGCTGGTGGGACGATCTTATGCCAAAACAAATAATCATTTAATCCAGGAAAATCAGACAACATGTCATAACAAAATAAGATATGAAATAAATCACACGTCTCTCAATCTGTTCCAAAATTCAGGAGCGACACAATTATGGATGGGTAAATGGTCTTCTTTTTCCACATCAGTTCATCATGGATCATGAATTGATCCAATCCTGAATCTAAACACATGCTCATGATGTCACAGTTTTCACAGATTCGCATTTTTGTAGTTTACACTGAGACGATAACTTGCCCTTTGAAACCAGTTTTCAAAAGTTTGCATTTTTAGGCCCCCAAAAAGCCATAGTTGTGTAAATGAATGGTCAAAATGCATAACAAGTTTTACATTTTTACTTAAAAAAGTTGTTGTGTAAATGGTCCCTAAATGGGCAATTTAGGCATTATGAGTTACTTTTTCTAATGTATTCAAATATATTTAAATTATTTCCGTTTGCTGGATTTTCTCAGCAAATACAGATGTAATTGATTCATTTAGATTGATCATATAAATTATTCAGCTCATCCAATCATTGATTTAATTAATCAATTAACAGTCCCAACTAAGCGGATCTAATCTACACACATGCAATAAATCTCCATGCCCTCAGATTAGTGTTTCCCATGATTGTAGGTAGCAGAAACTGTCTGGTCTCTTGTAAATGTACAGACACATGAAGTGTGGCTCTGTTGAATGAGCACTACACAATTTCATCACACAAAATTATCTTGGTCAGCAGGCCTCAGCTGCGGTCCACCTAAAGAACCTCTCAGTGGAGACGGAGTTGCTTAGAGAGCCAAATCAATAAGCCTTTAGCCACAGGGCAGGTACCGGCTAGGGAATGGGGCTGAGCAGCAACGGCTTCTGAATCTTCACAATCACGATATTTGTTTTTTCAAGTACACAACGAATTGCTAACTTAAGACTATTACTGTCAGTCTTTAGACTATTTGATTTTTAAAAGCTAACATACTTCAAAAAAATTCCTAGTGATTACATTCATAATTCATATTATCAAAGTAGATTTTACAGCCAACACAGAATCTTCATGTTTCCTTTGTTTAAGTATGTGCATATATACACGTATATACACTGTTTTTCAGAATATTTAAAGGTGACATATTAGGCCCCTCTTCACAAAATGTAATATAAATCTATGGTGTCCCCAGAATGTGTCTGTGACATTTCTGCTCAAAATACCCCTCAGATCATGTATTATAGCTTGTCAAAATTGCCCCTTTTTGGATGTGAAAACATGCTGTTTTTGTGTGTGTGTTCCTTTAAATGCAAAAGAGCTGCTTCTCCTCCGCCTCCGTTCGGAAGAGGCCAATCCTTTACACGAGTTAAATTCAGATACAATAACAAAAAATCAAATAATCTCACTCAACCAAAATCTCAGAAATAACCAGTAGCAGAGTGCAGCCTTATGGAGAGACTCAGAAAGAGGTTCCAACTTTTAGACGCACATGGATGTTTCTGAATGGTTAGTGGATACATTTATGTAGTTTGTTGTGGAGTTACATTGATTCATCTCATTGACTTGCATGTACTTTAACTTTTACACAAGTTTACACAGTTCCCTGATGTCTTTCTAAGACAGCTGTGACATTGTTTGGTCAAATAGTGTGCTGTGTAGCCAACGACAGAACAGTTCCCTGTCAGTCGCTCATGTTCGACGTAGTCGACATATCAATTGATTGGGATCATGCTTAGGGAGCCTTTCATCTTCGAGTATTGTAAAAACGAGTAAATGCACATTGGCGTGCGATAATTGAATCACACGCTCCGCCCCCCAGCGTGGGTATAAACACGGAAGTGGATGCACGCACCAGTTGTCTTTTGCTTCAGAGCCGATCGGTGTCGATGTCTCTGAAGAGTTTTGTACCATACAAAGCGCGAGCTTGTCGGTGTTCTTCTGGAAGACTCTCCCAATGTTGGTGTTTCTACAGGACGAGTGCTGCGGTGATCGCAGATCAAATTTCTGTGTTTGTGTTTGTTGATGGTGGTTAGAGGGCAAAGAATTGAGTGCTTCACTGTTAATGTGTTGCCACGGTCATTCCCCTGTGTGCTCCAGGACTGGTGACGGGTCCTAATTCCTGAAAGAGCAACACGTGTGCGTTTGCACACGATATCCTGAGACCCTGGCCTGGATGTGTGCCCAAGGTTCCTACCTCTCCCTTGAAAAGGGGACAAGGTGGTGAGCCTGCAAGCGCTGCCCCGGAGGAGGCAGACCCAAGTGGAGTCATAACTGGACAGAATCCAAAGCCTCAGGACCTCAGACCATCTCTTGTCTGTAATGGAGAAAAGTAGAAAGGAAAGACTGTTGCCAAGCAGAGGTTGGCCCACTGCACAGTGGTTTCCATCATCTTGGTGTGTTATCCCAAGGTGCACGTGCCCCCCTGGGTAGTGAGCTCCTCCAAAGAGAGATTATAGCTCCTGCCTAGGCGTTGACACAGAGTGCCTCACTGACAGATGCTTTAGAACTGCGGGCTGGGCGACTGCTATCACGTTTGCTAGAAAAATAGCCTGTGTCGAACCGCTGCTTCCCATGGGCTCCCTTCTCATTAAGCCAATTTCACTGTAAGCCCTGTTCGAAGTGTCGGCTTGCTGCGCCATTCCCCTCTTATGGACTGGATACGTGCGCAATTGTTGCTCCAGTAGAGTTCCTCTTCAGCCGAACCCTGTCGAGTTCCTCTATACCCTTCGGCTACGGCCGCGGCGGAGCATCCAGGGGGACGATCAGAAGGCTTTTGTCTAGGCACTGGAAGGTGGCAGCACTAGTGCCGTTTTAATTGGGATCCCAATCAGTTTACATGTTGACTACGTCGAACGTGAGTAATTGAAAGGTATCGTCTCTGTTACATTTGTAACCCTCGTTCCCTGCAGGTGGGAACAGAGACATAGTCCCATCGCCAGTATTGGTGGACCACCACTGACTCCGGGATCCACTCGGCTCCTCAGTGAAGAAAAAACTGGTGCTTGCATCCACTTCCGTATTTATATGGAGTGTGTGATGCAATTCTCGCAAGCCAATGTGCATCGGCTCGTTTTTACAATACTCGAAGATGACAGGCTCCCAAAGCGTGATCCCAATCAGTCAACATGTCGAAAACGTCTCCTTTCCCTCCCTCAGGGAACGAGGGTTACAAATGTAACCAAGACGCATACATGCTTTGCTTGAACTTTTGTCATTGCCAACTGGATAGAGTATTGTCACTTGCAAAAATCAAATGGTGCCGCCATGGGTGGAAATGTGCAGTATAAGGGGCAGTAATATTATAATAAGGTCCCCTTCCTACATCAGAAGGGGAGCAAAATCTGATCGTCTTATTTTTTGACATGCTTGCATATAGCACTTAAACATGGAAAAAGTCAGATTTTCATGATCTGTCCCCTTTAAAATAAATGCTGTTCTTTTGAAATTTCTATTCATCAAAATATACTGAAAAAAATATAACTTTACAAAAAAATTAAACAGCATGTCTGTTTTCATTGCTGATAATACAAAAAAATTCTTATGCAACAAATAGCATAATATGACAATGAAAACTGTTTAATGGCTGCTGAAAATGGCTGATATTGATCAAATAAATACAACCTTAAGGTACTGCTGTTTAGGCTGCATTTAATTGATCATATAATGTCAGTCGAACAAGATTTAAATTTAGCACCGCACACTTAAATATTCATCGGAGCTCATTCTCAGGTGAGGGAGACTTAAATCACAGAATCACCTTGTTGAGAGGAAAAGAAAAACAATCTGTGAAATTCCATGGAAGAGATTTAAATATGCTAAAATGTATCAAACAGAGCTGAGAGTACCTACTTATATTGTAAATAGTTAAACAATATATTTAAGTGTATCTTTTATTTGCCCAATGTTTGTTCAAAACTCCTTGCAAATATAATGAGAAAAAATGCAACATGCAAGTGGTAAGGAACTTGCTGAATTTTTTTAATGGCAAAAGTTCAGATTCCTCCTAAATCTGCTTAGTTTTTGTCTATGAGAGCTTATTCCATAAGGGTTAAATGAAAAAAAAATGTCTTGAGCTATGAACAAAGAAGGAGGTGAAAAGCACAGAAAGAAAGAGAAAGGAGTGATTATTCACCATATTGTTTTGTTCTGACAACTCAAAAGTATCCCACTTGCATTAATAAGGGGACTACAAATCGAAAGCACTACAATGACCCAAATGAGCAGAGAGGAGGGTCACCCAGGAGTACTCATTGTTTCCAAGAAATCCTCCACATTCCTTTGATGGCTCACAGTCTCCAAATGGCCTACCGAGAGAACTGACTCTTTCATTCTCATCTGAGAGTCGGCCTGTGGAGTCAGGCCCTCAGGGAAATGGGTGACTTTTTTTCTTATTATTATCCAAGATGGCGAAGAAAGTGAAAAAAGAAAAACCCCAAAAACAGACATTTCAAGGCAAAGCTTTCCCTAGTCAGGAATACTAGTGACTATGTGAAGGTCTGCATCCAAATCTCTGCAGCACGACTGAGACGGGAAGGTAGACCTCACTGACAGTACTGGTAATCCAGAACAGAGCCATTGACTGAACACGTCCCTAAATGCTGTGCTCTGCCTGGCAAGTGCGGCCATTTTAAGTCTCATCAGGACAGGACAGAGCAGGTATCCATTATAAAGGCAGGAGAGCTACGGTGGACTTAAGCATTGGGTGATCACTGGCTTAGTTCCACAGGATAGGGGAATCTGGGGGTTAAACATTTAATGACGCCGAAAACATTAAGATGGGACATAGCAGGATATTGATTAGGCGTATAACGCATAAACACAATGCACATCTAATTGACAATCAAAATCATTTCAGGTCCACCTCATCTGTGTCAACTCTATTATGTATGGAAATGAAGATGAGTCATATTTATTAGGCAACCTACAACCCCAAATCAGAAAAAGTTGGGACATTTTGTAAAATGCAATAAAATCAAGAATCTGTGATTTGTTCATTCTATTTAACCTTTTATTAACTGACAAAAGTACAAAGAAATGTTTTCCAATGTTTTCACTGACCAACATAATTGTATTTTGTAAATATGAACACATTTTTAATTGTATGGCTGCAACACACCCCAAAAAAGTTGGGACAGAGACATGTTTACCACTGTGTCACATCACCTTTCCTTTTAACCCTCTGGGGACTAAGCTCTTTTTGGTCCGTTTTCTCTATTTTTACATTTGGGCTTATAAACTATATGTAATCGAGATGGAACACTATGTGTTTGGTATCTATGGATTCAGATGACCCTAAGCTAACATAAGCACACATGTAATATGTTTATAAAGGACTTATGAGTGAAAATGTACCCTAAACTAGAGAATTTCAAAAACGGAAATTAAATTTTTGGCATTTATTTTTTTGTAAATCACACATCACACAACAATAGTGAACAGTTTTTGAACAAAAAATATATTTGTCAAAGCCTTTGCTTGACAGACATGTGTAATTGTTAAATAAAATGTGATTGTGAAAATGTGTTTAGAATTTTCTAAGCAATGCTTTCTCCTCGTCACTCTCCAGTAATTGTTCCAGAGCTTGTTCCACCGTAAATCGTTTACTGCTTGCCATCATAAAAGTGCTAAAACAATAAATAATGCTATAATTGTATGTGTATATATATATATATATATATATATATATATATATATATATATATATATATATATATATATATTATAATTGTTCTGTCTCTCTCTCATATCTCTGTGCGCTCTCGCTCCGTAAAGCCTCGTTTATACTCGACGCGTCCGTTTGCTTTCTGTCATCTCTGCCACTCAACGCTGTTTGCGTAATAGTATATAGTACCACCCCTTGCAAGGCTACAGAGTCCTCTGATTTGCTAGAATACGTCATGGTAACCTTCCTCTGATAGGGTAAGAAAAATATTCCTCCATCGGCAATTTTTCCATTGGTTGTTGCTCGTAAATCTGCCAAACGACATCGATTTCATTGGACTTTGACGAAGTGGTATTGCGCAACAAGGAAGTGTGTATACAAGCCGGGTAAGTTTGTTATCACTGTTTTCAGCAGAATCTGCGGAAGACGGCAAAAAGACCGCACCTCTCTATCATTAATAGTTTTTAAGATAATTACACATTTGTAAAAGTATGTCATTTTGGGCGGTACCGCCCAATCCGTCCCCTGAAGGTTTATTACACTTTTTAATCATTTGGGAGTTGAGGATACTAATTGTTGGAGTTTTGCAAGTGGAATATTTGCCCAATGTAGTCTGATACATGGCAGCCGCTCAACAGTCTGTGGTCATCATTGCCTGATTCTCCTTTTCATGATGGGTCATACATTTTCCATAAGAGACATATCTGAACTGCAGTAAAAAGGCAGGCACATCCCTTCTATGGTGCAGAGTGTCTAGAAACCACTCAGTTTTAGCACGTGCAGAATGAGGCCTGGCATTGTCTTGCTTCCCAGGAATGTCATCTTGATGGCAGTTTATGTCTCTGTACAATCCAAATATATGCCTCCATGTCAATGGTACCTTCACAATAATGCAAGTTACCCATACCGTTTGCAATGATGCACCTCAATACCAGGACAGATGTTTGCTTTTGCACATGTCGCTGGTGAAAGTCTTGTTGGTCCCTTTCGTCTTTGGGACTGAGAACTCGATGTCCATTTTCTCCCAAAAACAAGCTGAAACATGGACTCATCTGACCACAGCCGACATTCCCATATTCTTCTAGACCATCTGAGATGAGCTCAGGCCCAGAGAATTCGCCGGCATCTCCACATAGAACTGATGTAAAGCTTTCTCCTTGCGTAACAGAGATTCAAGTTGCATTTCTTGATGCAGCATCAGACTGTGTTCAGTGAAAACGGTTTTCCAAATTACTCCAGAGCACATGTGGCTGTATTTAACGTCTTAGCATGATGGTATCTTGTGCAATGCCATCTGAGGGCTCAAAGGTCACGCACATTCAACAGAGGTCGTCTCGGTTACGTATGTAACCCTAGTTCCCTGATAGGGAACGAGACGCTGCGTCAAACGCTGCGGGAACGCCCCTGCGTTGTGCGTCATGAAGCACGTATGGAATCAGCCCAATGGAGAGATGAAACGTCATAGGCGGGTGACGTCATCGACCAGGAAACTATAAAGCACCCCAAAAACACAAGCGCATTAGCTTCTGATAGGCTTGAAGGAAGCGCTAACGGGAGTGCCGGGAGTATGGCGGAGCGACGCAGCGTCTCGTTCCCTATCAGGGAACTAGGGTTACATACGTAACCGAGACGTTCCCTTTCAAGGGAACTTCGAGCTGCGTCAAACGCTGCGGGAACGCGAATACCCACGTCGCCATAGGACCAAATGACCGTCATGTGAGACTAGCGCACAGAGGACGAGAGCACCTGTGCCCCAGGGGTAGAGCTTAAGTCTAGGTCATAGAACTTAATAAAAGTATGCGGTGAAGACCATCCAGCCGCATCACAAACATCACTCAGGGAAACCCCCGACAAAAGAGCTTTAGAAGCAGCCATACTCCTGGTAGAGTGAGCTCGGACAACCAAAGGTGAAGGCTGGCCAGCCGACTCATAAGCAAGTGAGATAGCCTCAACCACCCACTTGCTCATTCTCTGTTTAGACGCCGGACACCCTTTCCTGGGTGGCCCGAAACATACAAAAAGTTGTTCTGATTTCCTCCACAGGGCAGCTCTGTGGACATAAGCGTCTAATGCCCTAACAGGGCAGAGTGAATTAAGTTTCTCCTGGTCCGATGACATAAATGGAGGAGGACAGAAAGCCTGCAGAACCGTAGGTCTAACAATATTAGTAGGAACCTTAGGAACGTAACCTGGTCTAGGATGCAGAAAAGCTTTAACCATGCCAGGTGCAAATTCCAGGCACGAGGGTGAAACCGACAGAGCCTGCAAATCTCCGATTCTTTTTAGTGAAGAGATAGCAAGCAAAAAGATAGTCTTAAAAGTGAGAAACTTCTCGGGAACTTCTTCGATAGGTTCAAAAGGAGCTAGGGAAAGACCTTCTAATACAATGGCCAGATCCCAAGTCGGCACCCTCGTACGAACTGCTGGCCTCAGCCTCAAAGTGCCACGGAGGAAACGAGTTATAAGCGGGTGTCTCCCAAGAGAAACTCCACTGAAAGGGACGTGGTAAGCAGCTAGTGCCGCCACATACACCTTTAGTGTGGAGGGGGATAACCCTGTGGAGAAGCGCTCCTGCAGGAATTCCAGCACTGCACCCACTGGGCAGTTAACTGGGTCCTGCAGGTGTTCTCCACACCAAGAAGTGAAAAGTTTCCACTTCAAGGCATAAAGCTTCCTCGTGGATGGAGCTCTGGAGTTAAGAATGGTCTCAACAACCTCGGTTGAGAGACCGGAGTCTATGAGCTGGGCCCCCTCAGAGGCCAAGCCCACAGTTTCCACAATTCTGGGCGGGGGTGAAGTATCGTGCCCCCCGCCTGGGAGAGTAGATCCCTCCTGACCGGGAGCTCCAAAGGAGAACCGTCCAGGAGAGAAATCAGGTCCGCAAACCATACTCGGGCCGGCCAGAACGGGGCTACTAGTAGTAGACTGACCCCGTCCCGGCGGACCCTCTCCAGAACTCCTGGTAACAGAGCAATCGGGGGAAAGGCGTACAGACGTGACCTCGGCCACGGCTGCACCATAGCATCCAACCCCAGGGGGGCTGGAAGAGTGATGGAGAACCACCGATGACAATGAGTGGTCTCCTTGGAAGCGAATAGGTCCACCTCGGCGCGACCGAAACTCAACCAAAGGAGCTCCACCACCTCGGGGTGGAGTCTCCATTCCCCTGGCCTCGGCCCCTGCCTCGACAGGGAGTCTGCTACCACATTCAAATACCCAGGGAGATACATTGCTCTCAGAGATAGTAGCTTCCCTTGGGACCACAGGAGGATCTGACGGGCCAACTTGTAAAGCCGGCGAGACCGCAGGCCCCCCTGATGATTTATATAAGAGACCACCGACGTGTTGTCTGATTGAACTAACACATGATGGCCTCTCAGGTCTGTTAGGAAGTGTTTCAGAGCCTGAAACACAGCCAACATCTCTAGACAATTTATGTGCCACGAAAGATGATGATCCTGCCACAGACCTTGGGCTGGGCGACCACTCATGACCGCCCCCCACCCTGTGAGGGAAGCATCCGTCGTTAGCGTTATGCGACGACAAAGAGCCCCCAGCACAGGACCTTTGGATAGGAACCAAGTTTCTCTCCACATGACCAGAGCACGAAGGCAGCGCCGCGTGACTTTGAACGTGCGGAGCGGATTTCCCCTCGGGGAGAATCCCTTGGTCCTGAGCCACCACTGTAGCGGTCTCATGTACAACAGGCCGCAAGGTATAACGTTGGACGCTGCTGCCATCAGACCCAACAGTCTCTGAAACTGCTTGACAGTGAGTAGCTGGCCTAGCTTCACTTGTTTCACAGCTGAGAGAATCGAAGCGATGCGGGTCGGAGAGAGTCGCGCCCGCATCGATACCGAATCCCAAACGACACCCAGAAAAGTGGTCTTCTGGGAAGGAGATAATACACTTTTCTTTGCGTTCAGCCTCAACCCCAACTTTCTGATATGAGCTAGGACGACATCTCGATGCCGAACCGCCATCTGCTCGGTCTGGGCTAAAATCAACCAATCGTCGATGTAATTGAGAATACGAATGCCCTGAAGCCTCAGAGGCACTAGTGCTGCATCCATGCATTTCGTGAAAGTGCGGGGAGATAAAGCTAGGCCAAACGGAAGAACCCTGTACTGGTACGCCTCGCCCCCGAAGGCGAACCTCAGGAACTTCCTGTGTTGTGGAAGGATGGACACATGGAAGTATGCGTCCTTCAGATCTATCGTGACAAACCAGTCCTCGGACCTGATTTGAGACACGATCTGCTTGATAGTGAGCATCTTGAATTTTAGCTTCCCTACCGAGCGATTCAATATGCGCAGGTCTAAAATTGGACGCAACCCCCCATCCTTCTTTGGAACGATGAAATATCGGCTGTAATAACCTGACTCCAAACTGGGAGGAGGAACCCGTTCTATAGCCTCTTTTTGAAGGAGCGTTTTCACCTCTTGTTCCAATACCAGAGCCTGCTCGGGGCCCACCACTGTGTGCAGAACCCCTCTGAATTTTGGTGGACGACACCTGAACTGGATAGCATAACCCTTTTCTACTGTCTGCAGGACCCAATGAGATATTTTTGGAAGGCTTTTCCACTCTGCCAGAAATTCTACTAAGGGTACCAGCCTCTCGAGACTGGCCTCTGGTGTAACTTGAGCAGCAGACGCAGCGCCCTGTAACGGCGCACCGGCAGGGAACAACTGGTCTGACCGCTCTGAGACCCTCCTCAGAGGGAGCGAGCGTCCCTCGGGAAAGCGCTCGCTGGGATCGTCTGTGCCCCGGCATAAAGGCGGGGTTGGCAGAACGAGCCCCTGAGGGCACCGAGGAGGAATGGGCACCGTAAAAAGAGGTGAACACCTTTCCGCCTCGGTGGGGACCACCCTCAGCATCCTGAACGGCTTGGCGTCAGGACTTCTTCTTAGCCGAAGCCTTCTTAGCCAATATAACTGTCCTCAGATCAGTTCTACTGGGAGAAGGCTTCGGCTGAGAGTGTCGCGGCTGAGCCCACTGTCCAGCAGGGGGAGCACGAGACGCGACACTCTGCCTCTGCTGCGCTCTATGTGATGAGCTCGAAGACGGCCGGGGCTGCTCCCGCCCAGCAGCCCCAGGGACATGAACTTTAAGGGGAAGAAACTTTTTAAAAGCTGCAGTTTGTTTCTTTTCTTCTTGGAATTTATCGATAACTGAATTCACAGCATCACCAAACAACCCCATGGGAGAAAGAGGAGCATCTAAAAGAAAAGCTTTTTCTCTCTCTTTAATATTAGTCTGATTTAACCACAAATGTCTTTCTGCGGCCACCAGAGCTGCCATAGAACGACCCATTAATTTGGCCGATTCTCTGGTGGCACGCAGGGATAAATCAGCAGCCTGACGCAGTTCACGAACTACGTCAGTACTGACCTCCTCACTCTCACTCATGTCCCTTAGCAGATCAGCCTGGTATGCCTGCAAGATTGACATAGTATGCAGACATGACGCAGCCTGACCTGCTGCCGAATATGCTTTACCCACTAAAGCCGAAGTGTTTCTTAAAGGCTTGGTGGGTAATGCCGGTGCCTTAAAAGATGATGCTGCTTCGGGGGAGAGATGGCTCGCAAGCGTCTCTTCCACACGAGGCAAAGCACCATAACCATGAGCCTTGGCTCCCATAATATTAGCGTATGTTGAAGTCTGGGGACTAAACACTCTATATGACACCGGTTTTCTCCATGATTTCGACACCTCGGTGTGGAGATCATGGAAAAACGGCAGGCACCGGCGTGGAGGCTGCACACGTGACGGCAAAAATCTCTCATCCAACTTTGATTTAGAAACAGACTCCTGTCTAGTCACTGGCCATTCAATATTAAGTTTTTCAACAGCTCTTGTTAACACCTCCATAAGCTCATCACTCTCAGGAGTGTGGGGTGGCGAATCCTCCACATCTCCCTCAACACTAACAACATCAAGTTCCTCAGAACTGGATAGCTGCAGCATTGGTGCCTCAGCCCGAGCGGAAGAAACCGCAGCGCGTGCTTCCGAACCCGGGACTGAGGCACTGGATCTCACAGGTGAAGGGAGAGATAAGGCAGAGCCCGTCTCAAACCCCGCTGTGAGATCCATCTGCGATCCCCACGATAAGCGCCGCCGCTCTGCCTCGGCAGAAGCGGGACCCGAACCGCGGGGAGCGCGCACCGAACCGCTCTCCTCAAAGAGCGACCGGCGGGAGCGGAGCGTCCTTAACGGCAAACGCTCGCAATGCTCACAGTCTGCTCCCTCGAGAGCAAACTGGGCATGCTGAACTCCCAAACAAACAACACAAAGATCATGTGTATCCCCGCTCGTTAAATAACGCGAGCAGGGAGGAACACACTTTCTAAACTGCTGTTCGTCCGCCATAATCTCTCAATATATATATATATAGGGATAAATTGTTTGTGTGGTGCAGGGTATGTAAGACAGACAATATCACACAGGGACAGATTCACATGTAGCGCGACTGAAAGCACAGAAGCTAATGCGCTTGTGTTTTTGGGGTGCTTTATAGTTTCCTGGTCGATGACGTCACCCGCCTATGACGTTTCATCTCTCCATTGGGCTGATTCCATACGTGCTTCATGACGCACAACGCAGGGGCGTTCCCGCAGCGTTTGACGCAGCTCGAAGTTCCCTTGAAAGGGAACTACTGCTTTGCCCAACACAGACTGAGATTTCTCTGGATTCCCTGAATCTTGTGACAATATTATGTATGGAAGATGATGAAAGGCATACATTCTTTGCAATCTTGCATTGAGAAATGGGATTTTTTAATTGTTTGACAATTCTCTTATGATATTTGGCACAAAGTGATGTAAGGAACTCAGCTTTTTGGAAATATTAATAATCAATAATATCTTGTTATTATTAATTATAAATATTTGGGTCAGTTAATTGGATTAACTTGATGTGGCTGAATTAATATTACAATCAATTAATCAGTTCTTCCAACGAACTATTTTGATTATTAATTTATTCTAATAAAGGGTATCTTCCATGGCCACCGAAGAATAATTATTTCTTCGCCTGTACAGTACTTTGAGCCAGTAGCAAAAACCGTGATCGTAAAGTGACTTGTATTGCAAACAAAACAGAACCAAATACATATTATGTACAAGTTTTATTAACTAAATATAGATATTTATATGAATATAAATAAACTAAACAACATACACACATGAATACATAAATAGGTTAGTGATAGGATGAAATTGGAAACCGGAAGAGGGTCTATGAGAAGAACCATCAGAATTTCATTTTCACATTTCATTGAATTGAGTACTTGCATTTGTAATGGGAACAATACTTGAAGTTGTTGAAAATTGGAGTCGTTGATGGTTCCGGCAGTGTCAAGTGGAAGTTGGTTGAGCGTTCTCTTTCTCCAGGAACGCATGACTGGTTTGGTGAAGGCCTGGGACTCTGTTGAGGCCACGCCGAGCACCCAGGAGAAGTGAGGAAGTCGGAAGGATGGGTGATTGGAGTCGTTGTTGGTTGGAGTCTTTGTTGATTGGAGTCTTTGTTCCAAAACTCCTGAGATTGTCCTTGGTTCTTTGTGAGAGAGTCTTCTCTCTTTTCCATGAGGCCGGATCTGGTTGGAATCGAGGCCTGCTGGGCCCTGGGGCCCCCGTGGAGGGGGAGGGGGCTCCCCAGTCTCACCAGAACAGTGTTGCGGCTGGATGAAAAAACTAAGAGAGGGAGGTCACATGTGGACTGTCTCTAATAAGGCCTGGAGAAGATCCTCCCCTAAGGGTTGAACTCGACCAATCAGAAAGGGGACATGTCTGAGAGGGAAAGTGGCTCTTAGTTGATTTACGGATCTTTGTCCCATAATATGATTATACCTTCATTAATGCTAAAATAGCTATAACACATCCACACTGCATTCTAGAAGAAGGTGATGTACATCAAAGTGTGAGTCATTAAATGAGGATTATTTAGGTAGGAGGCATTATACAGGTGAGGTTACATTGATCGTTAGTTGGTTGTATACCAGGATACATACCATAATATATACCTAATAGTGCACGAGACAGTAAACCATTTACACTGTTTCTTTCACAGTTTTATGCATGTTCATTTATAGATCAGTTAGTCTATGATTAACGCAGCAAAGTCTGTTTTAAAGAGGGTTTCTGTTTCATAGTCTCTCTCTTGAGTATGTGGCCACATTCCTCGGAGGTCGTAAAATCTCCTTATCATGCCCTGTAACATGACACTGTTTCTTTCACTTGTGTTTGTTCATTTGGGCTGTGTGAGGAGTTTCATAAACCTTTGTATATAATGAATAAATAGTATGTGTCTGATTGGTCCATACCCTACAGTGATGAGCCATGACCCATATTTGCTTAAAAAGACTGAGAAGAACTTTTACACCCAAACATGATACCCTCAACTATTACCAATTCACCTGCTCATTGTGGACTGTTTCAAAAGAGTTGGATAATCTAATTTGGATAATCTTTTCACTTTTATTTGGTCTCTGTCCCAACTTTTTTGGGGTGTGTTGCAGCCATCAAAATCACAATTTGTTCATATCTACAAAATACAATTATGTTGGTCACTGAGAACATTGGAAAACATTTCTTTGTACTTTTGTCAGTTAATAAAATGTTAAATAGAATGAACAAATCACAGATTCTTGATTTTATTGCATTTTACAAAATGTCCCAACTTTTTCTGATTTGGGGTTGTACTTCTTTAGTGCTATAAATTACACCAGGTGAATATAGACACAATTGTGCACTGAATAATGAGCTCATTTGTTCAACATTTATATTCCAATACCAATATAATCTCTAGGAACATTATGATAATATTACAGAAATATTACAGAATATTACACCTTGCTCTTAAATGCATTTATATTTATATGTAATTATATTTGTTCTTGAATATCATTAAATGAATAGCTCATCAAAAAATATGGCCTTTATGTTATTCTAAACCCATTAGACTTTCTTTCATCTGCTGACATACCAAAATATTTTTTTTTTCTTGGCAGCTGAAATAAAATACAATTTTAATATGAGAAGAAAAAATAACAATAAAAAAACTAGGGTAACACTTTAGAAATTCTTCTAACTATAAGTAACTTTGCAGCTACATGTCAACTAACTCTCATTAGAGGATTAATAGACTTTCTCCTGAATATTTGCTAACACTTTATTTTGTTGGTCTCCCAACAGACTTCGCAACTACACCCGAACCCTAACACCTAACCATAACCTAACAGTCTACTGACAGTCTACTACACTCTACTAATACTCTAATGAGAGTTAGTTGACAATAGTTGAAAAGTTACTTATAGTTAGCAGAATGTCTAAAGTAGACTATGGAAATAAAGTGTAACCAAAACTAGTACTGAAATACTATACTGAAATTTTTGAAATAACTAAAACTAAAACTGAAAAAAGTCTATATAGAAATATCAAAACAAATTAATAAGAGTGGCAAAAGCACAACACAAATGTACTCAAACTTAAACATTATATATATATATATATATATATATACACTATAAGAAATGGTTTGGATTCTCACATTTCCTCATCGCTGTTGCAAGTCATTACTGGGCACCACATCATTAGCTGATGGTAAACCCATTTATTACAGCTAAAGAGTGATGGGCAAGCTGGAGGAGAGACAGATCAGGCTTTAGGACGCCCATGGTCGCAGGCTTTTTCCTTCTGCCTATAAACCTCAAGACATCCATTTCTATGTCAAATCTTTGCTGAGCATTTAGGTGACAAAAGATGTAATATATTTGAGGCACACATTGAAACAGCAGAGAAAAGCTTTTTTATATAATCATCTGGAGAATAGAAAGCAAATTCAAATGTTTCTGTGGGAGCTTTTTTTTAAGATATGATGGGGGTAGATTTGGATGTGCTGAGAATAGTTGCCATCCTGTCAGCTAATCTAAGATCTGTTGATTTTACCCTAACAGTAGGCTGAGGCTGGTTCAATACCCTGGTGTTTCTCTCAAGTAAATGCTGAGCAAAAAAAAAAAAGCTTAGTGGGCTTTTTCCCTTAAGGCGTAGGAGTTTTCGTCATGAGTTAAGGTAATCCGAGCAGATGCTGTTCACTTGCCCTTGTGTTCAGACTCCTGTGCCAATTAGCGGACAAAGCAGACTATGTGTGGCATATTTTCAACATGAGATTAATTCATATTTCACAGTGTGCAAAGCAAAGGAAAAGGCTGATCTTAAAATTATGGCAGCCATCAGAAAAGCAGGCAAACCAACAGACGCATGCTAGCTTCATGTACGGGACCGTCACAGCTCATTGTCCTTGAAAATTAATCGGAATGAAATGACAAGCCTGGGGACTGCAATCCGCGGTGCACTGCAACAAGGCTCCTGAGCAGAATATTTATGTAAGCCTGGCTAAGTGGCAACAGATGATATCTATATTCCAACTGGATGGCGGGACTTGAAATGTCTTTGATAAACAAGCCAGGGCAGGCAGCATTATGAAATGTAAATTTAGCAGTTTGGGTTCAGAATTAGGCCTATGAGGGTGTGCGAGGGCGGGGCAGGGGCGGGGGTTTTAAGGGGGAGGAGAGGGGAGTCTCCTTGTCCCACTATATCTAAGCTTACGTGTACTACCAGCTAACTGCTATGGCATATGGTGTGTGATGCCATTACCATGCTCGTTGCGCACAAGCTCATTTTTCAACAACCTAACAGCCTGAAAAGGCAATGCTTACACTACAATGCCATTTTGAACTCACTCTGATGGTCCGATTGGAGCCTGGCAAAAAAAACACATTCATCTCGCTCAGAGACCGTATCAATATTGGTCTAGGATAGCTCATCTGCTAGTGAGAGTACCTAGTCATTGAAACTCACATAGTGACATGCTGTTCTTTATCAAGTCTCAAAAAAGAATGAATCATACAAATCTAGATTTAAGAAAGCTGAATGCATATCCTGTCTATGCCATCCCACAGTGAGGATCTGGATATGTGGGGTGGGCAACTCAAGTCAATGAAAAAAATTATATACATTATATATATATATATATATATATATATATATATATATATATATATTTGTAATTTTGGGATTTGTAATGTTTCAGATGTGTGCTTCATTTAAACTATAGTTCAAGCCCAGCCTCTCTTAAATATCAAAATTGTCTCAGGCACAGAGAAAAGAGAGGGAGAAAGAAAGAGAGAAGGAATGAAAGAAGAAGAGAGAGTGCATATTAAAGAAAAAAAGGGTGAGCAGAGGAGCACCAGGAGGAGGTGGAGGGAGGGAGGGAGAGAGAGAGAGAGAGAGAGAGAGAGAGAGAGAGAGAGAGAGAGAGAGAGAGAGAGAGAGAGAGAGAGAGAGAGAGAGAGAGAGAGAGAGAGAGAGAGAGAGTGAGAGCGAGAGAGAGAGCCTGGGCTGAATTGTGAGTGGCTTACGACACTCAGTGAACAGAAGGTGTTTCTGCATGCACTGCCAGTGCACTAGTCTGCTGCAAGGGATCGAGCATCTCTCGCCTCCCCGTACACGGTGCCTGCCTTCAGCCTCAGCATCTACAGCCTCTGCAGCCCACTGGAAATGAGCTTCCCACAAAGAAGACCTTGCTGAAGATTTGAGTCTTACTAGAAACACCATCATTGATCTTTGGATATCACTATACAAACAATTAAAAGGAAAGGAAAGGAAAAAAGAGAGCTATATGATGCAGATCACACAGCTTTTGCATGTGTATAATTGTGAAGAAATGACCACTGACAGGATGCCAACGAGCTTCACTCAGTGTACATTGTGCAGGTCAGTGATCACTTTAGGTTATGGATGGTGATTTGCGACAACAGATCGGGAGTCTTTGATGAGAAGGAAGGAAGGAGAGGGAGAGTGAGAGTTTGGAGTGGATTATTCCCTCCTTCGTGCGCATTTTTCCCCCGCTCATCTCTCCCACAGATCGGCGCAGCAGTCGATGCAGAGCAACGACGGAGAGAGGACAGCGCTCATGCATGCAGTCCGGGAAACTTGCACTTCCTCCCAGCCTGCTGAATGCCACTTGGATTCGTTCTCTTTTTGGCTCTTTCACACGAGGAGAACTAAGACATTGTAAGTCTGCCAGGATCTGGTGTCCGATGAAAAGGAGGGGGGGCTGAATTTGTACCACACTGGGGTCTTTTTTAGTTTCGCCCATAATTAGTGTCGGCACAAAGGGATCAACTGAATAGAGGTTGTCAGCCTCTGGAAAGGGGTGAGTAGGCATCCTTTCATGTGAGATTGATGCTCGAGGAGTGCATTTTTTTTTACCTCCCTGTCTCTCTTTTCCTTTCTCTGATCTAACATGAGTAAAGTGACTTGTCGTTTATTTGCCGTCGCTCTTCTTGTTTCAATGTGGCAGGATTTCTTGAATCTTTAAGTGACATATCACCAACCATATTCTCTATAAATATATATCAACTGAAAGGGGAGTTACAAATCACAATGACCAAGATCTGAAAGATTCAATGGACTTTTTCTCTACGACACTGCAGGATATTCATGCTAATGGATTTCCTTCTAATTGGTCTGTACCTAAAGTGGCCCCTAAGGAAGCCACCTGGGCTGATTCTGTGCTCCCTGGGCATTGTTCTGAAAATAGTTCCTTTGGTGGGGGGAAGCTGTCCGAGGCCATGCCGATGCGACAACAAGCTGTTGTATTGTGAGGGGCTCAACCTGACTGACATTCCTCAAAATCTGAGCAGCGCCATTGGTTTGTCCCTGCGCGAGAATAACATCTCTGAGCTGCGGGAGGGGAACTTTGTGGGCCTGTCACAGCTTACCTGGCTCTACTTGGATCATAACAATATTGAGATCGTGGAGGAGAGCGCCTTTGAAAGGCTGCGAAGGGTTAAAGAATTGGATCTGAGCACCAATCGGATAGAGAGCCTGCCCAACGGGACCTTTAGACCTCTGCCCAACCTGCGAATATTGGATTTATCCTATAACAAACTTCAGTCCTTAGAGCCAGACCTTTTCCATGGCCTTAGGAAGCTTACCAATTTACATTTGCGCTACAATGCCCTTAAATTCATCCCTGTGCGGATTTTCCAGGATTGCAGGAGCATGCAATTCCTGGATCTGGGTTACAACCAGCTGCAGAGCTTGGCACGTAATTCATTTGCCGGACTCTTCAAGCTCACTGAACTGCATCTGGAGCACAATGAATTGGTGAAAGTCAATCTGGCCCATTTCCCCCGCCTCATATCCCTGCGGACCCTCTACATGCGAAACAATAAGGCCACCATTGTGGTCAGCACCCTTGACTGGACCTGGGACCACTTGGAGAAGATTGACTTCTCCAATAATGAGATTGAGTACATTGAACCACATGTGTTTGAAAGTGTGCCCAACCTTAACATTCTTATGCTGGACTCTAATAAACTGACTTGCATAAATCAGCGGATTTTGGACTCTTGGAATTCCCTGAGCAGCATTTCTCTGTCGGGGAATGACTGGGAATGCAGCAGGAATGTCTGTGCCTTGGCTTCCTGGCTTAGCAACTTCCAGGGACAACGTGACAGCGGCCTGTTGTGCGCCAGCCCGGACATTGCACAGGGTGAGGACATTCTGGACGCTGTCTACGCTTTCCAGTTATGCGAGGACAATGTGGAAGCAACCACACAGTCCTTCACTGCCACCAGAAACCGGGCCAAAGGCTTCATATACGATGGCCCAACGAGAAATCCGTACGACCTGCAGGATGTGGAGGGTGGGGAAGTGGTGACCAACTCCCTAACAGTGACTGCATCCGCTGATGACCTGGAGAGCACCATGCAGATTCACAAGGTGGTGACAGGCACCATGGCCCTCATTTTCTCTTTCCTGATCATGGTCCTCATGCTCTATGTGTCCTGGAAATGTTTCCCAGCAGGCGTTAGGCAGTTGAGGCAGTGCTTCACCAGCCAGCGTCGCAAACAGAAGCAGAAGCAGACCATGCAGCAGATGGCTACTACGTCTGCATCCGAGTACTACGTTGACTACAAACCCAACCATATTGAGGGGGCACTTGTCATCATCAATGAGTACGGCTCTTGCACGTGCCAGCAGCAGACATCTCGAGAGTGTGAGGTGTGATATTCCACCCATGTTGTTTTTAAAAGTCAATGGTTTCAATGAATGGATGGATATGGAACCCACTTAAACTTGGCACCTCATTTCACTGCTCTCAAGAGGAAGCTACATTTCTCGAGGGCAAATGGACTGAAAACAGGGATTTAGTGCTGGTTTCAACAGCCTCAATGCCTTGTGGGAAAATCTGACTGTGAAACCTGTGTACTTGATGCAAAAGATGTGGAATAATTAAGCTGACCTTTCATGGCTTCTATTGTGAAGAATGGATATTTGAGCTTTAATGTGTCTTTCTACTTCAGGATATTATAGGACTCTCTAAAGCTACAGAGGACATCCACAACAACATTTTTACCATGAAAACAAACATGAACAAACAAAATCGGAGGGGAAAACAAAAAAACAAAAAAAAACCCTTAAAGAAATAAAATATTCTATGTAAAATATGTTAACAGCAGAAATGCAAGAGTAGGGATAAAAATGCAAGATGTTATCCTATTTCTTTTGTAATCTATGGAGAAAAAAAGAGGAAAATACAAATGTTTAAATAAATGAATTGCAATTCACAGTACCCATTATTGCAGGTGAGTTGGAGGGTTGCTTTTTTTGTCTGTGATCCCGGGGAAAGATGTTCAGAGAGCTCTGCAGTATTGCAAGATGTAAATAAGCAGGGCTGTTGGGAGCGCTTCACTTCATTTGAAATGTTAAGCCTCAGTCTAAGATTCAGATCTCCTCGTCTCTCCCCGAGATATAATCACTGTGCAAAGCTTGATTGCTATGGCTGTTGCAGTTACCCCCCTTGTACCTATCCCGAATAGATTAAGCAAACTAGCAAAAACAAAACAGGCTGACGTGGTTTGATCAAATCTCACATGATAAAGTCAAACATTTGTGTGCTGTGCAAATAAACAAGACAAGGAGTGTCTAAGACCTTAATTCCTTCACTGATTCCATAGACTTCAGAAACAAGACGTAAAAAGCGCCTCAACCGTGGGGGAAAAATTAGAGTGAGAGGAGGCCTTAAACATTTAAATTTAAATGTACTTAAAATGGGGTGTGATTAATAATCCATGAGGTTTCTTCTTTTGTTCTCCCCAAAAAGTTTTGCTGATTCAAGATGTATATTTCATTGTGGATTTCTGTTAAAATATGACATTATTTTAAAAGGCACCCTGTGGTCACCCGTTGTTTTTGTGTGAGTGATCATCCTGATGGATTGTCAGATTATGTGCATCCCGCATCAGTTGCTGTTGAGCTGGTAAAAATACAGGGCCTTTGAGAGAAGGTACAGGCTGCTCCCTAGTGTTCACACCAGCAGCAGAGGAAGACAAGATATAGTAGCAACAAGCCCTTGAATTTCTCTTGCCCAGGCATTGTGTGTGTTCGTGTATACACCTGTTGCTTGTCTATATGCATTCTCTAAGCTCAGCTCAGGATTACTGCCACAGCGTAAAGTATCTGGACTAAACAACAAAAGCAGGCTGGTTATACATAAGGAAGATCTCAATTTGCATTGACTGTATTGTCACCTCACTCACTTGGCTGTAATAATAATATATCTCTTTAGTAAGCATATGGGACATGCCACTGTGGAGATGGTGTGTGTGTGTGTGTGTGTGTGTGTGTGTGTGTGTGTGTGTGTGTGTGTGTGTGTGTGTGTGTGTGTGTGTGTGTGTGTGTGTGTGTGTGTGTGTGTGTGTGTGTGTGTAAGGTACAACATTTATGTTTGTGTGAATGTGTGAGTAAGAGTGTATGTGTATGCATTTCATTTGACTATTTAAGTGTGCGTGTGTGTGTGTGTGTGTGTGTGTGTGTGTGTGTGTGTGTGTGTGGTTGTGTGTGTGTGTGTGTGTGTGTGTGTGTGTGTGTGTGTGTGTGTGTGTGTGTGTGTGTGTGTGTGTGTGTGTGTGTGTGGTTGTGTGTGTGTGTGTGTGTGTGTGTGTGTGTGTGTGTGTGTGTGTGTGTGTGTGTGTGTGTGTGTGTGTGTGTGTGTGTGTGTGTGTGTGTCCTGAAAAGTAAGAATTGAGTTTGTTCTGGCCAGCTGCATGTGTGAAGTTATAAGAATGTATCATGTATGACTGGGATATGCCTTAAAGGGAAAATGTAAGGCTGATAAAATATTTTTACAATCAAACCAAACAGTTTTATTATGGATTCCAAAGTCCCGCCCCATTTGAGTCCTTTAATACTTGATATAAAACTGTTCTATTTTCAGCACTGTATTTGATGCGTATATGAAGCTAAGCCAAGCTAAACCAATAAAATGTATTCCTACTGTTGTAAATGATAAGCATTGTGACACGCTTTGCCTTTTCCTGATTAATCTATTCATGCTGTTTTGTTTTATTTTTTTATTTGTTTTGCTGTTAATGTTTGTTTTCTGTCAATGAAGATGTTTTGAAGACAATGATGCATTATTCAAAACTTCTGATCTGACACTCTTTGGATTACAAACTTTCTGCCACCCTTTTAAATTTCCTTGCGTTGAATGATATTGTTTGTGACATATTTTGAAGCAAACCCCTAAATATGTACACTCCAACATGTGGTTGGCTTTTTAATGAATCCTCTGGAAAGTATTTAAAAAAAAAACTCTATTTGACTGGCAGATTCCTAGCATCAAAACAACGATGAAATGACAGCATTGTTCCCTTTATGGCCAGAAAAAAAGGAAAGAAAATAAATTGTAGCTATTCACAAACCCTCTTTCTCAAAACAGGTGGTTGGATTGAGGGAAACAAAAACATGTCATTCACTAACAATAGCTGTTAACCATACCAGCGGCAAGGTAACGGGAAACAATGGAGACATAGAATGAGTTGTTTGATTTCATACACCCTTCTCTTCTCTATAGCACTCAACGAATTTAAGTCCTGTTCCAATCAAAGCGCTTCTGTGGCCTATTTTTAGCCCTTCTAGCTTTGTATCAATATTGTATGTTTGTCATTTCATCTTGGCACTGCTGGGAGTTTTTTTGAAGTCCCTCTTCCCCTAATTATTATTATTTTCTATTTTTCTTCACAAGTAGCAAATACATAATTCAAGTGGCGGGAGGTTTTGTTTAATCTATATCTCTCTCCTCCTCCTTATGCTGCTTACAAACCCTTGGCCAACTGCTCTGACAATTAACTCTAATAATTATTACCGTTATTGATGAGCCTTGAGGCAGATCGATATGGATAAGTTTTATGCAATTACAGACTTTCTTGCCTGTTACTTTTTCAGAAAAACAAACCAAAAAATAATAATAATTTGCGTTGGTGTTGTTGACAGAGAGAAAAATAGGGGTGGTGTGGGTGTATGGTTTATTTATACAACAATTTTGTATTGATATTGTGGCTAATTAGTGTGGGGAGCACTTGGCTATGTGCCCCGACACAGACACACACACACACAGAGAGAGAGAGAGAGAGAGAGAGAGAGAGAGAGAGAGAGAGAGAGAGAGAGAGAGAGAGAGAGAGGGGAGAGAGAGAGAGAGAGAGAGATAGAGAGAGAGAGAGAGAGAGAGAAATGGTTGATCACTAAGACATGGGTTCAAGCAGTGAGAAAAGGCATGAGCCCTCTGATCAGTGGGAAGGCAGTTGTGCAAATGAAGGGGGGCAAGACATTAGCTTTTGACCTTTTTAGCCTGAGCGACCGTGTGTGTGTGTGTGTGTGTGTGTGTGTGTGTGTGTGTGTGTGTGTGTGTGTGTGTGTGTGTGTGTGTGTGTGTGTGTGTGTGTGTGTGTGTGTGTGTGTGTGTGTGTGTGTTCTACATGCATATAGCAACTGCTTATGAAACTCTCCAATGATTACTAAGGGTTGTAGTGTTTAAATGTTGTACATAACTGAGCTGAGGAGGGTCAATACTGGTAAACAAAGCAAAATGCTGAGATGCTACAAATACCTAGAGAACAAAAACAAATTCTCAAACTATGCAAATCATGTGGGTAAATAATATCTAAACGGTCTCACAGACTTATAGGCACCATGTGTAATTTTCGTCAATTGAAGTCGCTTATTCAAAACAAATGCGCATGATGACGTTGTGAATGACCGTGGAATCATGGGAGTTGTAGTCTTCACCTTTACAGCCTATGTTACAGTTACATTTGATCACTTAAATGGACATTATTTTATTTCATTCTAATGAAATAGCCACGAGTGCTGAATTACTAGCCATACAGGTCATTTTATTGGACGAATTGGTGTTTCCATGGTTTCTACGGAAGTAAAACCGTAAATCGAGGGTAAAGCAGATATGATGTCATTGACAGGCGACGCAAAGCAACGGGCCGTTACACTGGTTAAAATAGCTGATTTATCTGTTGGGAACATTTGGGATAATGTAAGTACACAAGTCAACAAAATATATAACATTGTTCTAGTGGTATTTGGATATTTTAATCCAAAAATCTTACATATTGTGCCTTTAAGTGTGTACATAAAATCAAACTGTTTGACTGACATTACAAGATTGTATCCAATATGAAAGAAAAGGTCACAAACTATGCTCAGAACAGTGTTATTTTAGTATCATTGAGATACTATTATAGTTGTTGTTAATATTTTTGAATTAGTTTTCATTTTTCTATTTTCATTAATTTTGTTGTGTGTCTGTCATTATTTTATATTATTGTCTATAGCTTTTCATTTGTATTGCAGTTTTAGATATATATATCTATATATATTCTAAATATAAAATATATATATATATACTAAATATATATATACTTTATATACTAAATATATATATATATATATATTCATTCAAGTAACAAAAATACTCTCCAAATTGAAAAGCAGATATTTTAAGATGAACTGTTATACATTTAATAGTGTAAAACCGTTCCCTTACGAAGGGAACTCAACGATGCGTCCATCGACGCCATGGGAACGCCCCCAGCGTGACTGCGTCTGAAGCATCTATGTCAACTAGTCCAATGGAAAGAATGAGCGTCACGGGCGGGTGACGTCATGACCAGGATATGATAAAAGCACATCCGGTGCAAACCGGCATTAGCTTCTGTTGCCTCAGCAAGCGATCTGTGTCAAACTGTCTGTTATATTTACTGTTGTCTGTCTGATATATATATATTTATGGAAACTAAACAATTGCACAACTCTGTGTTCTCCCTGCTCGCGCTATTTAACGAGTAGGGACACACACGAGCTTTGTGTGATGTGTTTGGGAGTAGAGCATGCGGTATCAGCCTCCGAGGGGGCTGATTGCCAACATTGTGAGAAGCTTTCGCTTCGCATGCTCCGCTCCCGCCTGTCACTTTTCGAGGAAAGTGGCCGGGCTCGCAATTCTCAGGGTGACAGGTCCCGCGTCTGCCGAGGCAGCGCGGAGAATGCATTCCTGTGGATCGCGAATAGGATCTCTTTACGGGGTTGGAGACGGGTCCGCGGATCTTATCTCCTCCCTTTCCACGAGGGATCCAGTGCTCTCTCGCCGGTCTCGGAAGCCCGCGCTGCGGTCTCTTCCGCCCGGGGAGAGAGAGAAATCAATGCTTCAGTGCTCTACCTCCGAGGAGGTAGATGTGCTGGGCATTGAAAGTGACACAATCATGGGGGAAGTGAATTTGCCATCTCTTTCCCCAGCGTATGAGAAATATATATAGCCTATATATATATATATGATAGTTTATATATTATATATAAAATAAAGTGAATATATATAAAAAATATATATAAAAAATAATAAGCTGGTGGAAGTGTTTACTAAGGCTGTAGATAAATTAAATATTTATGGCCAGCAGAAATAAGGGGGCACTCGTCCTAAAAATAAAATAAATTAAACGAGTTTCCTTCCCTCTATTTTTCCACCTCCATCACGGGGCCTTCCATTTTTCCCGATCTGCACAGCGAGCTGTCTAGATCATGGAAAAAGCCTTACTCCTCTTGTCTTTTAGCCCCCACATTCATGTATATTCAGATATTTGGGGGTTAAGAGGGTATGGCTATACCCCGGGTAGAACAGACGCTTGCGAGCTATCTGTCTCCCGGTTCAGTATCGTACCTGAAGGCGTCGGCTTCTCTCACTAAACCATTAAAGAAAACTATTTTTTAATCTAGTGGGAAAAGCATATATGGCAGTGGGTCTAGCATGGGCCTGCTTGCACACCATAGCAGTGCTACAAGCATATCAGGCTGACCTGCTGCGGTATTTGGACAGAAGTGAGGGAGTTTGGCCCGATGGGGTTTGAGAACTCCGTCGGGCCACAGATTTATCTCTCAGGGATGGCAGCCCTTGTGGTCACTGAGAGACACCTCTGGCTCAATTTGATGGGAATCATAGAGAAAGATACAAGATAATCTCTCCCTCGCTATGTCCAACCCCCTGGGGCTGCTGGGCGTGAGCAGCTCCAGCCGTCTAGTTTCTCATACACAACACAGCAGCCAAAGCCTTCAAAGCAGAAGCCGGATCCGAGGACCGTTCTTCACGCTGAGAAGGCTGCGGCTCAAAACAAAAAAAGGTCCTGATGTTCACGCATCAGGCCTGTGAGGACAGCCCCGACCGAAGTGGAGCGGTGTACACCTCATTTTACGGTGCCCGTTCCATTTCGGGGTCCTCACGAGACCCTTCTGCCAACCCTGCCACCCTCGGTGCTTCAGGGCGCAGCGGTCTCCAGCGAGTCGCTGATGCTATGCTGCGGCACAGCATCGGTTTCGCGCCCTCTGAGGGGGGCCTTAGAGCGGCCAGTTCAGGTAGTTCCTGCCATTATGTTTCAGGCTCCGGAATTGGCTGTCTCGATAACACCAGAGACCAGCCTCGAGAGGCTGGTTCCCTTAGTAAATTTTCTGGCAGCGTGGAAGCTTCTGCCGAATATTTCTCATTGGGTCCTGCAGATTGTAGAGAAAGGATACAGAATCCAGTTTGGTTCTCGTCCTCCTCGTTACAACGGGGTGCTGCCCACAGTGGTGCATCCCGAGCAGGCTCTGGTAATGGAGCAAGAGGTAAAGGCCCTGTTAGCAAAGGAAGCTATAGAGCAGGTGTACTCACCCGACATTGCGTCGGGTCTTTACAGTCGTTATCTCATTGTTCCAAAAAAGGATGGAGAGCTGCGTCACATACTAGATCTTCGTCTGTTGGAGTGTTTGGTGCTGGAACTCAATTCCAAAATGCTGACACTCAAACAGATCGTGACTCAAATCAGATCCGAGGACTGGTTTTTCACGATAGATCTAAAAGACGCATACTTCCATATCTCCATCCTCCCTCAGCACAGGAGGTTCCTGAGGTTTTCTTTGGGGCAAAGAACACCAGTATCAGGCACTTCCTTTCGGTCTAGCTCTATCACCCCGCACATTCACGAAGCGTGTAGACGCAGCTCTGGCCCCGCCAGGCTGCAGTGTATATGCATTCTGAATTGCATAGATGACTGGCTGATTCTAGCGGAATCAGAACAGTTAGCGGTTCGGCACCGAGGTGTCGTTCTCGCTCCTATGCAGATGTTGGGGTTGAGGCTCAATGCCAAGAAGAGTGTGCTTTCTCCAGTACAGAGAACCACTTTCCTTGGTGTGGTATGGGATTCAGTGACGATGCGGGCCACTCTGTCGCCCGTTCGTGTAGCTGCTATCCTAACAGCCACAAAAGAGCTGAGGCTAGGCCAGTCACGCACTGTAAAACAGTTAGAGAGACTGTTGGGTCTTGTGACAGCAGCGTCCAACGGGATAACTTTTGGCCTGCTGTACATGAGACCTTTACAGTGGTGGCTCAGGACCAGAGGGTTCTCCCCGAGGGGAAACCCACTTCGTATGATCAAGATCACGCGGCGGTGTCTCCGCACCTTGGTTATATGGAGGAAACACTGGTTCTTAACCCAGGGTCCGGTGTTGGGAGCTCTTTGCCATCGAGTTGTGATCTCGACAGATGCTTCCCTCACCGGCTGGGGAGCGGTATTGGAAGGCCGCTCAGCTCAGGGCTTGTGGAGGAGTCATCATCTCTCTTGGCACATGAATTGCCTAGAGATGATGGTCGTCTTCAATGCGTTGAGACATCTCCTCCCAGACCTGAGGGGCCATCATGTGTTGTTCTGGAACAGTGACTGTTAGGCCTCAGGGCAGCAGCGTCCAATGTGATACCCTTTGACCTGCTGTACGTGAGACCTTTACAGAGGTGGCTCAGGACCAGAGGGTTCTCCCTGAGGGGAAACCCACTCCTTACGATCAAGATCACGCGGCAGTATCCCCGCGCCTTGGTTATATGGAGGAAACTCTGGTTCTTGACCCACAGACAACACGTTGGTGGCCTCTTATTTTGGTCCCTCAAGAGATTACGCTGTCTGAGGGCAGTGTATATTCCAGGGGGGGCCAGAATATTGGAGCAGACACCCTGTCGAGGCAGGGGCTGAGGCCAGGGGACTCCACCCCGAGGCGGTGGAGCAAATATGGGAGTTTTACGGCCAGGCAGAAGTGGATTTGTTCTCGTCTCAGCATACGACGCACTGTCCACTCTGGTTATCCCTCACTCAACCAGTCCCCTCGGGGCTGGATGCTATGGTGCAGACGTGGCCGAGGCTACGTCTGTACGCATTTCCCTCCGTTGCTCTGCTCCCAGGAGTTCTGGAGTGAATCCGCCAGGATGGAATAAGCCTATTTAGTAGCACCACCCTGGCCGAGCTGAATTTGGTTTGCGGACCTAATTTTTCTCCTCGACGGACCTCCCTTGGAGGTCCCGATCAGGAGAGACCTTCTGTCTCAGGCAGGGGATGCAATATTGCACCCCCGGCAGGGGATTTGGGAACTGTGGGTTTGGCCTCTGAGGGGGCCCAACTCATAGAGAGTGGTCTCTCAACCGAGGTTGTTTAGACCATTCTAAGCTCCAGAGCTCCCGCTACGAGGAAACTATATTCACTATTTCGAGAGTTTTTCACTTCTTGGTGTTACCAGCGTCAGTGGGATCCGGTTAACTGTTCAGTAAACACAGTATTCGAGTTTCTGCAAGAACGCTTTGTATCAGGTCTATGTCCTTCCACGCTTAAGGTATAATATGTGTGGCGGCCATTGCGGCTTTCCACGCCCTGGTGGGTAGTACATTTTTGGGTCGAGACCCCCTGATCACTCGTTTCCTTCGTGGCACTTTGAGGCTGAGGCATGCAACTTGCACTAAGGTGCTGGCTTGGGACCTTGCAATAGTTCTAGAAGGCCTATCTGGGGCTCCCTTCGAGCCCTTAGATTTGGTCTCAGAGAAGTTCCTTTCTTTTAAGACTATTTTCTGCTAGCTATTTCGTCCCTATAAGAGTCAGACCTTCAGGCCCTTTCGGTCCCCACCTGCCTTGAGTGCACCGGGATGGCCAAGGCAATCTTACCCGAAACATGGATATGTTCCAAAGGTGCCTACCATTATTCCAAGGCCTATTGTGCTGCAGGTTTCTGTCCTCCCCCATTTTTCGGACCAGGAAAAGCTGAACCTCTTGTGCCAGTGCGAGCACTGGACACTTATGTTCATCGGACTTCTCTGTCGAGAAAATCCAACCTATTGAGCATATAGATAGTCGAGACTATTCTTCTTGCTTGTGAGTCTTCTGGCCAACCATTTGGTGGTCAGGGCTCATTCCACTAGGAGTATGGCTTCTAAGCGTATTATCTGGAGTTCTCTCCAAGACGTTTGTGATGCGGCGGGCTGGTCCTCACCGCTCACATTCATGAGGTTTTACAGCTTGGACCTGGATGCTGCCCCAGGTTCTCAGGTGCTTAGTGCTTAGTTACAACAGACTGACACTCAGGTACTTGGAATTCTGGCGCTTTGGGTATTCTCGTTCCCATGGCGTCGATGGACGCATCGTTGAGTTCCCTTCGTAAGGGAACGTCTCAGGTTACTATTGTAACCATAGTTCCCTGAGAACAGGGAACGAGACGATGCGTCACCCTGCCATACTTCCTGCATCCCTGTGATCGGCTTGCTTCGGCAATTTTCGAAGCTAATGCCGGTTTGCACCGGATGTGCTTTTATCATATCCTGGTCATGACGTCACCCGCCCGTGACGCTCATTCTTTCCATTGGACTAGTTGACATAGATGCTTCAGACGCAGTCACGCTGGGGGCGTTCCCATGGCGTCGATGGACGCATCGTCTCGTTCCCTGTTCTCAGGGAACTATGGTTACAATAGTAACCTGAGACGTTTCATTTCTGTCCATTTTCATTTATCCTACAGAACATCTGAGAGAAAATGTATACTTAAATAAAACAGCAGAGACATTGTCTAAAAAAATGCAACATATTTTCCTTTCAATCCTGTGTATTGGCATCTAATCTTCAAAAACCTAATAAACCAGACCACGTTTTCCAAGATTGCATTTCATAAGAAGTAAGGAATGGCTTGCGTAAATTCATAGAAGGTCGTGATATGGGAAAACTAGATTAAGTGTCACAGTATCGGCATACATAAAAATCCAGATATTTCATCAGAGCCTCTTGATAGAGCACCAGATGCTTAACAAATTAATTAACCTTGCTTGCTGTCTCTCAGTGTTGATTGAATGTCCCTGTGTGTCATTCCCTGCCTCTGGTCTCGCATAATAAAACTCCCACACATAAACAGAAATCCTGCCAAAACGCATAGGACTGACCGAGACTCTAGAAGAGGACATTAACAATCTACACAAGAATTCACTGTTGGCTCCGTCGCTGACTCATAAATGTATTAAAGTCGATATCATCCTTATTATTTGCAGTATAAAGTTGCAGTAAATAACTTGCTTTTATTGGAATATGAGTAAACTAAGCAGGACGGCTTTATCAAACTCCAACTCATCATTATAATTACCAACATCATCATCATCATCATTCTTATATGTGCATCTGCATCACTGGCGTCACATTAACTGTCGCCGCAGGGGCATTGTGCCATTTTCAAAATGTAAGCGAATTCATCAAAATAACTATATATAATGAATGTATACAGTTTCAGATAAGACTAATTTGAATGGCTTAGCTTGTAATGCTCATTTAAACAGATATAAACACCCCCGTCTTTATTTACAGATGCAGAGACATTGAAGTGAGTGGGAAGAGGACATATACATATATGAAACGACACATGATGGCAAAAAAAGGCTGATACGGTTGCAGTTTAAGTCATATCTAATGTAAACTGCCAGGGCATTACAATAATGAATAATATGCCTTTTAGGTCAGATAATAGGCTATATGGCTGAATGGTAATGCTCAAGGCTAATGTTCAGCAACATCTGCTCTCACATTTGTGGTGCTGCACAGTCATAGGGTGGAAACAATGCCGATTGTTATTTTCTGCAAGTTAGCGGAATATCTCATGGGTCGCACCCAGCACACAGAACGCTGTTCTCCATTTATGCAGATTTGTGAAAAATATCTGAAATATGAGAAAATGTGGTACTTATTTGCTGACCCTGACAGTGATATTTCACAGTAACCCTTGAGAGACAGTGTTACCTGAGAGCACTTTTGATGGTTACCATGCGAGAGAGAGAGAGAGAGAGAGAGAGAGAGAGAGAGAGAGAGAGAGAGAGAGAGAGAGAGAGAGAGAGAGAGAGAGAGCATAGCACTGTAGAGATCAGTGCATATTAATGCTTTGCTGTCTGTATCTAAAGCTAGAGAGATATGTGGTACAATAAGGATGATCGATAACCTTCTTCCCTCTGAGTCTCTGTCTCTATTTATCTTTCCTTCAGTATTTGTGTCTAAGCTATATAAACACACGGTGCACATATATATTACTGACATAATGTAAACACCAAACACATTAAAGTAAATTCCAAGGTGAAGCTGTTTCGATCATGTACAACCTTATTGTTCCTTTAAAAACAAACTGTTGAGTGCTGCAGTGATGAAGTATTTTTGTACACAAAACCAAGTCAGCATCGCTTCCTTGTTGTCTCAACAAAAACCCAATAGAATTTTCTATTGGCTTTTGGATTATTGTAGAAAATAACCTGTGACCAACAAAAGTTTATGATTCTTACATGTTTTGTTCATCATGAAAATCGTTACAAATGAACACAGCTTTTATGGATTTTTAAGCCTAAATTCAACTGCCAAAAGTAACAAGATAAATTTAGGCAATAAACGAACATGATTAATGTGTGTAGACATTATTTCAGGCATCTAGTAAAAAAAACAAAAACAAAAAAAAAACATTGACTTCAGGACGATGCAACTGGGAGTGTTAAAATAACTTGCATAGGTTTTGGCCTACAAAAATGCATCATCCCTGCAGCTCTATTTTGCATTTTATACAATTATGGGATGGATGGAATGTGCGGTTACCAAGCAACTAGTAGTTTGATTTGCAATATTCAGAGGATAAGTTTCAGTTAGATTCTTACATTTTTACATAACAGTCTCTTACTTACAAGGAACAAATCTGCCTAAAGGACCCATAAGCTCTGCAATGACTTTTTTCCCACCAATATTTTGTATTTTAGGTTAAATATTTTAAAATCTTCTCATAAAATACTGGTCAGTGGACATGGCTTTAAAACATTTGCAAACTTTAAACACATTTGTTCCTATATACAGTAGAAATTAAAACTGGCATTATACTCTAATGTTTAATGTGGGTTTCAAGCGACGGCCTGCCATTAAAGAAATAGTTGACTTCAAAATTAAAATTCTGTCATCATTTACTCACTCTCAAGTCTTTTCAAAGCTGCATGAATTTCTTTCTTCTGCTGAACACAAAGGTAGATATTTTGAAGAATGTCGGTAACCAGTTGATGTACCCCACTGACTTCCATAGTAGAGAAAAAAATACTATGGAAGTCAACATAAATATCTTCTTTTGTGTTCAGCAGAAGAAAGACATTCATACAGGTTTGAAACAACTTGAGGGTGAGTAAATGATGACAGAATTGTCCTTTTTATGTGAACTATTCCCACATGTATGCCGCATCTAGCAATTTCTCAAGAAAAATTAAGGATCCGATATCAATATTACTGAAATATGTATTTGCTGTTGGACTCCGCTAATTGCTATATTTGAGGTTATATATATATATATATATATATATATATATATATATATATATATGCTGATTTATCTATTATGTGACAGTTGCATATCTATTCAGTGTCTTGAAGTGCAAATAGTAGATTATGAGATTCAAAGTGACAAAAACAAAATAAACCACCTGATATATGTGTTTGAACAGCTGGACACTCTCTGCTATGACAGGATGAAAAAAGAAACCTTGCAGAGCAGTAATTTACACAGTAATTTCTCTGCCCCACAGGACAAAGAAGCTGCGCAAAAATGGGATTAGGAGGGAAGCATACAAAATCTTGATTGCGTTGAGAAGGACAATGAATGCTGCAGAAAAAAAAAAAACTATTGGTCGATGGGTTTTTCAATAACAGATGATGATACTCAAGATCATTATGTATATATAGAACCTAAGATGAACACAAAATAGCCAAAGTGAACTAAACACATACAGTTTATCGACAATACAATACATCTTTATTATCAATCAGATGTCGGTAATATAATTTAAATTTAAATTTAAAAATTATAATTAAAAAGTGACTATAATATACAAGAACATTTTTGGGGAAAAATAGTCTATTTTTAATTATTCAAACCAATTCCTTTAGTATAATTAGTATGTATCAAAAAATTCTGGGATTGCCTTGACTACAAAGGAAATATGTAATGCTGGCTTTTGAATTTGGCTAAAAGAAGATATCTTATTAAGCTGTCTATTTTTTGAACAGGCTTCACGTCAGTAGCACAGCTATATATGTTGCTTCCAGGAAGTTCCCAATGCGTTGTACAATTACATGAACCAGAATGAATCATTCTCTGAATCAACAACGAGGAACAGCAGTGAAGTATTGCTTAGATAAATAAAAAAATACATAACATTTTTGCTATATGAAATGTTTAAGCTGAAAGCCTCTTTATGTGTTATGTACCTTTTAAATATTCATGATGAAATCTGCAAGCATGGCATGCTAATATGTTGTTTCCAGCAAAGAAAGCTCCAAAAAAAAAAACTCAAATTAAGCAGTGGATTTGAAGTGAAAAAGTATCACTTATGTAGTTAGTGTCAGCACAAATGCACGTCCGCATAAAGAGAGAGAATGATTACATGTATCACTGGCTATGATCAGATCACTAACATCATGAACACAGTCAAACACCCTGTATATTTCCTTTCATTCCAGATGATCAACTAATTACTGGAAATCTAATAAATGGAACTGACAATCTATAGGACTGCTGAACAGCTTAAAATTCATGAATCCAGGTAGATTTAAGAGGATGTTTCAATATAGAACATGAAAGTAGCAAACAATTATAGAGAAGGTAAACCAGCAACACTTGGATTAGAAAATGTAAGATAAATTTAAACTGATATGAAGCTAATGTTGAAGTTAAAAGAAAATAAGCAAAACATTCCAGGACATTTGGAATGAGGTAGTTAAACTGTTTAAATAACGTTTACATTTTCCAATCAACAAGTGCTTCTCAATATTCATGAACCTATAATAGAGTATGTACTGTATTCAAGCAGGAATAAGCCACATAGAACATCATGGGATAATTTAAATATAAAGGGCTTACCTATTTAAGAAGAGTTTGGTATGGAGACATGTTCAGGAGACGTTCAGAACAGCAGGTAGAGGTGGAAACACAGCACAAAAAAATAAAAAAAAATAAACATGGTCAGAATGCTACACTTTAGACAAATAAAGCTACTTAATGGAGTAGCTACATGGGACAACATAATTAAAAAAAATATATACAAAATATTTCGAAATGTAGTTTTAAATGTGGCTACCCCCCCCCCCCCCCCATCCAAAAAAAATATATATATAGTATACCTCTGATATACCCTAAAACCAATATATATATATATTAAACCAAACAAATTTCAGTCACTATTGGACAATACTGTGGTACAATAAAATTCATGTTTCTATAAAAGTTACTATACAGTTGCACCAATAAACTTTTTTTTAGAATAATGAGACCATGGATGGATGGATGGATGGATGGATGGATGGATGGATGGATGGATGAACAAACATGCACATACTACTAGCTACTTGATCCCTCTTAGCAATCAGTAACGTATGTATTCATTTATTTATTGCAAGTGCAGACTTAAGATAAAATATATATTAGGGCAAGACTTTCCCAAATGCTGCCAAAAGCAGAACAAAAGAGAACAAAATAATGCAGAGCAATCCTTCAAATGGAATTGTGATTAGGCTGCATGATGGTGAAAGAACGAGAATGAGAAAGACACAGAGAGAGAGAGAGAGACAGAGAGAGAGAGAGAGAGAGAGAGAGAGAGAGAGAGAGAGAGAGAGAGAGAGAGAGAGAGAGAGATATAGAGAGAGAGAGAGAGAGAGAGAAAGAAAGAAAGAAAGAAAGAAAGAAAGAAAGAAAACCTTGTGCAGCGAGTGAAGATGAAACAGAATAAAGACGTGTTAAAGACCCGTGGTGCTGTAGTTTAGACAGATGGTACTTTTCAAGATCACAAGTGTCTATGCCTACATTTATGTGTTCAAAAGATCAACATACACTTACGACACAAATAGCATTGTTCTTGCTGTACACTCTTTGAACTCTGTCCTTATCCTTTTGCAAAACATGGCACAAAAAAAAAAAAACCTGCTTTGCTCCGTTACAAAATGGCTGCAGTGGGAAGATCACTAAAGTCCTATGCATTATACAACTCTCCCAGACCCCCCTTATTTTAAAATCCAAAAGTGCAAGTTTCGCCATCACACCCCTCCATATAGTTGCCTCGGCTGTTGACAAGAGAGATGGAGTGTGTTGTGCCAGTGTGTGTCCTCTGCAAAGCACCTGATTACATTCATGGAGCCAAGAGGAGATTTATGAATGCAGACTCAAGCAAAGAGCGGCCCCATTCGCACTCTAAATAATGGCAGGGCGAAATATATATATTTTTTTCATTTTCATTCCCTGTATCCCAAACTACCGGCTCAACTATCCAAATGAATATTTAACCCACTGAGATTATCTATCCACCTGTGGATCCCATTTAGAGGGTTATTTCAGTGCAAAGGACGCTGGAGGCGACGGGGCCAGATGCGTGGTTTGTGTGGTGGGGTGTTGGCGTTTGGTTTGTAGTGTAGCCAACATCCCCTGCAGAAAAACACAGTTTCTCCTCTCTAATGTAAATATTGAACAGGTTTCGGACCAGAGGGAATAACTAATGTTAATGAAAGGGGAAACTCTTAGCTTAGCACACTTTATCAGAGCATAAGCATGCTGTCCAGGCTCAGAGGCGGCAGATAAATTGGAAGGAGTTTGTTTTAAAACAGATGAATTGGGCGAGACCACACTACGTGCAACATGATCAGTCAGTGTCAGCTTATGTGAGTCAGTCTGCTGTAATAACGTTAAACTGGCGCGGTGTTCTGCCAAGCCATAATGTGATCCAAGGCAGGGGTCCAGGAAAATGGCTGAATGTAGACATATACGCATAGCTTGACATGTATGATCTGTGAGTGACGGGAAATGAAAGAGGGATTTGACATTGATGGTGATGTGTACATATATAAATATATAGTTATTTTATTTTTGATGTATGTTTGAATAAAATTGTAGGAATTACTTATTAAATATTTCCCCCAGATCTTGGTAGTGAATTTCACAAATAATTAGAAAGAAGTAGCAAGTAACATACTGAACTAAACATAGAATTTTGGAGTAGAAATGTATGCATTCATTTATTTATTTTAATTTGATTATGTATTAACTAATCACTAACCCTATACACGATTGTTGAAAACTGTTTAAAACGTATTAATGAAAAAAAACTAATTTGTTTCACTATATGATCCTCTGTATTTGGGTTTTACATTTTTTAATTTTTTGATCAGTTTTATTGGATTGCAAGACTTTTATTTCCACTACAAAGTAAGCTAGTTTCTGTGTATGTGCCATCACCTACTGGTCAGCCATATTCTAGACTACTACTGCATATTGTCCTCCCATTAATTAGCTGTAGTATTATCATCTAGCATGAATGGTTCTTTGTGTGATTTGGAGGATTGATTCGTATCACACACACACAAAAAAAAAAAAAAATGTATGTGATTGTGCTTAATTGCAGGCAACCCAAGTGTGAATCAAGCTTGGATTATTCTCATAATTTGAAATGTACAATGTCAAACTATTTACAGTATCTTAAATATTAACCCATTTACATCCAAAACACTTAAAAAACCTACAAATGTCTAATAACACTTTAGGTTAATATAATATTGAATAATGGAATAGTACATTTTATTTAAGACCAGTTGTCATATGATTCATAAAAGGTTGAAGTCTTTATGATGTTGTTAAATGCTGGTAATGTCTCTGCCAATGTTAATACAATCAAACATGTACACTTTATGTAGAAATAAATACATGTACACTTTATGTACAAATAAATACAAACAACGACAATGGCGCAAGTCTCTGTCTGCTCGGAAAATTTTGAAAACGAACTGTATATCTTGTAATATTTTTTACATCCTTTCAACCAAATAACATTTGCATCATTATCTTATAACTTATTGGAAAGAAATGAAATGTAGCCTGAAACCTAAAGAGGACAATAACTCTGAAGCAGTGAGGATGAATTGTGAAATGAAGCAAAGCACTTTGTAGATGCCTCAGAGTATACTTGTCAACTGCAGAGACTGAGCAGAATGCAGCTGGAGGAAATTGGCCAGGAAATTGGTGGAAAAGAGACTTTTCTCTATCAACAAAACAACTCTATCTTGTTCATTTTTCTCTGAGCTTCATTCAGACTGTTCTCAAAGAATGAGGACGTTGGGTGTCCGCAGAGAAAAACAGCAGTCAAATATGTGCGACTCGAACTCTGACAGTTAGAGGACGTGACTGATGCTAACAAACATGTCTGCGGACAGCTTGCACACTTATCATAAATTTTAATATGATGGAACAAATAGATCTGCTGCGCTTCCCCAATGGTTTCTTAAAGGACCTTAAAGGGTTCATGATATGAGAAATCATATTGTCCTTGATCTTCTGACATAGAGAGGTCTTTGTACCATTAAAACACAAATGTTAAAGCTTAAAAAGTACTCAGTACAAAAAGAGCATTTCTGAAAACAAGCTGGATATTGTTTGGATATTGTGGGATTTGTGATGTCACACAGGAAGATATATCTGCATATCACACCCGTATACACCGGACACAAGCATCAAAAGCAACTAGGACACATTACAATCACGGACACTGTCTACAATGGATACAGTACAAAGGTGCCTCGTCGATTTCAAATGTACTATATGTGTTTGAGCTACGTGTCAAAGACAGGACAAATAGAAGAGCAAAGGGACAGTTGCTTTGTTGTGCCCGGTTTAACACTAGAACGGCCATGACGGTCATTTTGACCGTTTTGAATTTTATATCTGCAATAACTTTGTTGAAAAAATAAATAAAATCCTGCTGATACCTGACTTTTCCTAAAAGTGTCTGTATTTTCATTTAAAAAAAATCATATAAATGACACATAAGGCAAAAAAAACAAGTGAACATATTTAACTATTTTGGCCATATACGGTCATATTGACCGCACTGAATTTTGCGGTATTCTTTTGTTACATTTCCCGCGGTTGACCTTTGTCTCTCTCACTCTCAACAGAATATATAAATAAGATACTTTTAGTTGTTATTATCTTGTTCTGAGTTATGTTGAATGGATATGAAAATATAGCCTATCTGTTGTGAATATGTGTTACCTTTTCTCTTCGGCGCTGCCCGTCTCAGCAGCCGTAACATTATGTGTGTGCGTAACAGGTCACTAGTTACTCAAGTCCGTGCAAATGATGAGTTAGACGAAGTGTCCTGAGTATACAGCTTTATTGATCTCTTCGGCATGCATCCACATGACTTTCAATGTTGCAGTGAACATAAATACTCGGTTCATCTCCACTGAATATAACAAGAAAATAAGGAAACATATATCTCCGCTCTATTCAGCGCTGCACACGGGACCATACGTGTTTTGGACTACACTACCCATAATTCCCTCCCGCTCGACCTACAATTTCACGTCCTTACAACATGAAAGGAACAGCTCCCTATTCCCCCTTTCTCCCACAACATATGCGATAATTACAGTAGGCTACTAATGATATTATTATTTATAAATGTATAATTAAACTTGTTTGAATGTACAGTTTGGTGTTAAAGATATCCTATTACGACAAATTCTGGCACTTCTAGAGTTAAACAGCATGCTTGCATCTGTACAGCCATCAGAAGGACCCCAGCATAAGGAAAATTATGCATGTCAGATAATTATATGTTTGTTCAGAGCATTTGACGGCAGATTGCTGAGTATACCAGGTGTTATGGAGAGTTTGCAAAGAAAGTTTTGTTGAAAGATGAAGCAGCCATCTGTATAGGATCTGAGACCAACTATTGGAAAGCAAAAGTTATAACTTGTATAAAGCTTTGTTTGTAAATTACAGTTTTATATGGATGATGCTCTCAAAACACTTACTCATGTGCAATAGTATGGTTGATGCATTTTCCCATGCAATTGACTGAAGGGAAAGACTGAAGGGAAATGTCCCTAAAACGGATCATTTTTAGAAACAGGACCAGAAAGGTTAAAAATAATAATTTGTGTGAATATATGCCTTTTTTAATATAAAACTTTAATAACATTATAAGTGATTATAATGTATAATGATAACATTATAACCTCAAAGGACATTGTGGCAAGCAGGATGAGGCCGAGGGACGTGAGAGAACGGCGCGAGGCCGGTGGCGTGAGTGATAATGAACGTCACCTGAGACACACCAGTCTCGCATCTCTCGGCCTCGTGCTGCTCGCCACAGACATATTAAAATAATTTAAAAAAAAATCCATTTCATAACCATTTAAAATAACTACTTACAATAGCAAAGGTTTCTGATTTTTAGAATTAAACAGGCTGTTATTGCGGTGTTCTTTATATGCAAATGGCCTCTATTATGATTGACTAGCCTCTTTGAATGAAATGAGTTTCAATGTCCTTACCAAGTTGGTGTATATTGAAAAGACACTGGTATTTGAGGCGTTCTACTCGACCCAAGCCCACATTTATGTTTTATTTATGTTTTCATTTTAAAGTAAAACACTGTGCAACAATCACTTGATCTTTGAGTCAGAGCAGAGAATCCATTCATTCTCGCTCCTGTTTTCTATGATATGACCCTTGTAACTCTCGTTTAGGGACACTAAGCAATCAGTGCATGTTAGGGCGACTCAAGCAAAGAAACAATCAAACAAACCAAATGTGGGACGATTATTTATTTGGGACATGTTACCAACACTAAACCATAACCTGAAACTATTATATAATGTCTATCTATCTTAATAAAATCATCTGTATTCTGCCTTTCAGCTGATACAAATTTGTTGTTCTTTAGTCCCTTCCAGAAAACACCATTACATCACAATGTAACATAACATGTCTTTATTTTACATGTCATTTAAATTCAACATCACTGAGCCAGCAGGCATCATGCAGATAACTATTTTTGAAAGAGTTCTGACCAAGTCCAACTAAAATCCAACAAAATAAATAATGAACAAATAAATATAAAACAACATGAAAGTAGATCATTGACAGTTTTATATATTAAGAATATATTAAACCAAAAAGGTTCATATTTTTAAGAGGATGTGAATTAAAACAACCACAGCAGGCAACAAGTTGATACATTCTGTTAAATTATAATTTTAATTTACCAAATTGTATAGGATTTAAAAAAAAACAGCTGTTGTATTTATACTTCTGACGAAGCACTGTTAAATATTAAATAGGTGACAAACTACGCCGCAAAAAGAATAATTAAAAGCTTTCATAAAACAGCAAAAGTACGCATGCACGTTTTCTTAATATGATAATTAAAAACCAACAGACTGATGAAAATGCGGGTCATTTTCTCAATATGCGATGTGCGGGACAAGGGGTGAAAATGCTGTGCGGTACAAAGCAACGCGGGACAGGTGGTCACCCTAGTGCATGTGCTACACCTAATACAAGTTTGTTGCCTCACTCACAGCCAAGAAGAAAGGTCAGATTGTCACATTCATCAAGTTCGGTCTACCCTGTCTGAAAGTCCTAAACCCTGTCTGAATCTTAACACAGATGTATGCATGTTGCACTCAGCGCTCATACCCAAGGGCTTTACCGTTACATACAAACACTTAGTGTCATGTTTGACAGAGCTCTCTTTTTATGGTTATGTGGCAGCTGATGAATGTTTTCCGCCTCTTCTTCATGCTAAACAACCACTTCATCCCTCGCTTGCACGCCCTCCTCCTCTGGTTTCACTCACTTGCCGCACACCCTTCCCTCTCGCTCACAACAACTGGATGGCAATAGATGGAAAATGCCGACAAAAGTGTCTGGCTCGGCTGAGTGTGAGAACCTTGCCTGCGGGCATGGCCATGTGAAAAGGGAATTACTTCAAAGCTGCAATGGATTGTGGGAGTCTTACACAGACCATTCGGCCACTTACTGCAGCCTGCTCTCAGTTTCTGCTGAGCAAATCTAATGTGTTCTTTTACAATCAAACGACACCCCCCCCCCCCCATAAACCCTTTAAAGCCTAGTGTATCGTGTGTAAATAAATTATAAACATGATCTGGAATTTGCTGCAAAACCTGTTGTACACAATTTAATACATGCCTTTTGTCATCAGATTTATATCAAGTAAACATTCTTAGTAATTTTTCTAAATGTACTGGACTGAAGCAACATAATTTGCATCCGTATTATTATATATATATATATATTTTTTTTTTTTTTAATCACACAAACATGTGAGCATCTAATTTGATCCATCATGTTTCTTTGTACACCCCTTAATCATCAATGTATTGAATTGCATTAAATGCCCCCCCCCCCCCCCCAATACAAACTATAGAGCTTTGATCATAAAACTAAGCATTTAAATATCATTTCACTAGACACTTTACGTGATATAGAGTGACAACTATTATTTAAATGCATTTTATGCAAGTAGTCTGTTAAGCAGGTATAAAAATATCATTTGATTTACATGAAATTCTAACAGATTTTCGTTCACTGTTCCGTGCTGTTGGAATGATCTTCCCAACCCTATTTGGAACACTGAATATTCAATCTTGACAATATGACAATATTCAACAAACTGAAAAACCCACCTCTTATCTCAGCACTTAAAAAAAACTTACCCTATGCTTTCACTATTCCTTAAAGTGCCCCTATTATGCTAATATAAAGGCTCCTAGTTTTGTTTTTGGATCATAGGTCAAATTTTATGAATTCTCTCATAGTCTACATTGCACATCACCACATTTTTCAAACATTCTCCAACGACTCACAGTAAGAATCAGTCTCTCTAAATCCCTCCTTTCTGCGAGCCTGCTCTGCTCTGATTGGTCAGATGGCCCAGTCTGTTGTGATTGGTCTACCGCTCACAGCACTTGTCAGAAGCTAAACACAAATTACCATAACTAAACATTTCAGCTCATGAGGCTTCCTCAGTTCACAGCGATTCTACACACTGTAAAGCCAGGAACAATGGCATTGATTTTTATCAATCGTTGAAAGTTATTCAACCTGAACCTCCATTGCAAGGACGACTTGAGCAGGATATTTTTCAGCTATACACTACTCAGTTTGTCATACATTACGAGATGTCGCAACTGTAATTGCTCACCATCAGCATTAATAAGTTTCCATCAACAAACTGATGTGTATTATTGAAGTGCACATGCGGGAACTGTGTCATTAACTGTATCAATATCAATGCATATGTTAGCCAAGCAAAACAATTCTTGCTCCATACTTTATCATTACTCAAAGTAGTAAGAACGAAAGAGAATATGCATTACTTGACACAATTTTAGGTCATAGTGGCCCACAGCTGATTAGCAGAAGTATTTTAAGACACAGAAAAACAGCGTCTTCTCAACATGTACACAATACGAACCAGCAACACTGTTTGAAGGCGGGTCAAAGTAGTAGTTGTTCACTTCAGCCAATAGGTGAGCATTATTCAAATGTTTTTTTTTGTTTTTTTGTTAAGTATGTATGTTACGGCAGTGAGACATACGTTTCGGCAGTTTAGAATCAAATGACAATAACTTTATTTATCATGCACTTTGATCTTTAAAACTTTGCAGACATTTTACATTCACAAACAGCTATATTACACACTGCATGAAAGGTAATATCTGAAAAAGCATAATAGGGACACTTTAATCTCTCCCTGTTCTAGCTTGTACTTGTCGAAACAATTTCTGAAACTTTGTATTACCTGCACTTATGTATGTAAATAAATGTAAAAGTTTTAAGATTTTTTTTCTAATGTCTGATTTTTTTTCCAACTGTCAGAAAAAAAAGAGAAACATTATTTTTGTTCTGACTATTATTTCATGTCAGGCTTTACAGTGTTAATGAGTGTTTTAGGCTGGTAGACAAGACTGAGCATTTGAGCTGGGCTGTCACTACAATTTACATTTGTTGATCTTTTAGCATCTTAAAATATATATATATATATATATATATATATATATATATATATATATAGTTTTTTGTGTAAAAAAATTAATTGATAAAAAAATATAAAACAATGGCAAATAATGTTAATGAAAAATATTTGTTTAGATATATGAAAAAATATATAGTTTAACAATATGCTGCTATATACTATAACGTAAATAATTATGTATCATATTTGCACCATGTTGAGTACAAATCTGAAGTTGTCCACCAAGGCCAACAGGGAGAAAAAACAACAACAAAAAAACCCATTGTTGAGCCCTGAAACCGCTGCCTCATTTGACCAAAGCTTCCACAGGCCTGCACAACCAGCCCGTCCTTGCCGGCAAGGGCGGGTGTAATTAAAAACAAAACTGAAATCAAATCAAGCATAACATCAAAAATAAAGCCAACCAATAAAGCTTTAATTGGTAAAAGGGACCTTGTATTAAATCAAATATACATTATACAGAGCAGAAATTTGGTCTTGTTATGCGAAGAGGGAAACGCAAGGATTAAGAGGTTAGAGAAAGAGAGATAGAGCGAAGACAAATGAGAACAAAATCTAATGAAAGCAGATGGCATTCAGAACGAGTCCTGCCCAAGGCCAGCACCCTCCCTTCTCACTATCGCTTTGGTCTCTTCCCTTTACACCATTAGACAAGGTAAGAAGGATGTCAGGATGGAGGGTGAAGAGGCATCTGTCTGTGCAGAGGTGGACTGTGGGAATTAGCAAGCAAGAGGGGTTGGTTAATTAGTTTACTCAGACTTCTGCAAGAAGTCAAGTTTTCCTTTCCCTTGGCAAGGAGAAAACCAGCAGGAATGCCCTATATCAGGGAAGGAAAATATGGCGTGTTGCATCCCGTCCTGCATGACTTAAAAATGCTGGAAACGCATTAGACCCTGAAAAAAAAGCTTTTGATTGTGTTATTTACTTTGATACCCAGCACCGCATGTACTATTGAGTACTAAATATTTATGCATGCATAACCGGATATGTAAACGAAGAGCGATGGTGTTCTACTAAAACAAAACATTCACTTCAGATGCAAACTGTAATTGTGTATAGTAGTAGCAACACAGCCAAAGTCTTGATGTCCATTAAATCCACAAGATGAATTACTCGCTGAATCAAAATATTACAAAGCAGAACAAATAATTCAATCTGCCAAGTTATAAATAACAAACAAATCATCCCCCTTTATCTTATCCTCCATCTATCTCACTCTCTGTCGACCTGACTGTAGAAAAGATTAAAATTCATCAATCAATCACACATTTTAATGGCTAGACCATCTCCCTGACACCCACAGCAAAAATTGAATCACAAAAGCAATTTAATTAAATTGAACTGCGATTCAATAGCTCTAATCATTCTGCACAGTAAAATGAAATCTTGTTCCTTTAATCATACCCCCATGATAAATAATTACTCAATATGGGATGCCTGATGAGTTAGTAACTAAAATAATATTTGTGTATTTACACTCGCTGCGTTATGGATGTACGGGTTAACAGCCTCTTGATATGACATGTTTGACCCAGTCGACTTGCTTTGCAGCAATTACATTTTCTGGGCACCATGTTAAATTAATTACAGGTCTATGTTATGGAATTACATTGCGTAAAAAAAAATATTGCACTATTCAGATTTCTCTGCTTAAAAGGAATGAACCAAAATAAAAATGACTTAACCTCTATCAACAGTGGTTTGCTGTAAGATAGGAAATAATTCAAAAGAAACTAATTCAGATTATTTTTTTTTTCTATTTGTAAAAACAAGTATTCAGTTACAAAGGAAACTGATGTCGCAAAGCATCTGAATGATTTAAATCAGAAATGTAAATCTTGTGTTATAACTTTTTTTTTTTCTTTTTTTTTCATTTGCGAACCTACCTAGAAGACACTTAATTAAATCTAGACGTGCGGATACGCTTGCAGCGCTGTATTTAAAACACATTACATCTTTAAGGAGATACTCCAAGCTCACTCCTATAATAAGAATCAAATAAATGATGCTGGAGGGTCGCAGACTTAAACACTTTCATTGGATTCTCTGGCAGCACCAATTGCCTCCCGGGTGTTATGAAACACAATTAATCACATCCGCAGGTAGGGGTGGACGGTCAGAGCACTCTTCCAGAACAGTCAGAGAGGTTACAGAAATGCAAAATGGGTCGTATAACGGCTGAAGAACTGTTCCAGGTTGGGGGGGGGGGGGGGTGGAAACGTGTTGAGCAGGACAGGGAGAGAAAGAGAAATCAGGAAATGACTTGTTGCCACTCTTACACCAGTTTAAGTGCCATGTTGCCATTAGGGATTAAACCTGTAGAGGAAGCTTATAGGATGCTGCTGAAAGGTGCCAAGTAAAGTGCCCATGTGAGTAGAAAAAATATAGCAACTCTATCTTGATCTATTCAAGTCAGACCAAGTGCTATAGGTGTGAAAAATGTTATAAAAAATATGGAAAAGTAATGTAAAAAGAACAGAACAAATAAAGTGCCTGCTAAAAAATAATATTTTTTTTTCCAAGTAGATTTTACATTGTAATGTGCATTTATTTTTAAATTTTTTCCAGCTGTAAGAGCTGGTGGAAATAACAATTCACCGTTTTCAATATTCTATTTATGTTTCATGAAAGCGGCACAGGACAAATTCTTCCATTCTTTCTGCACAATTTGTTTTTTAAATGCGTGGTCTGTGTACCCATTCATCAGATGGATACAGATGGACGTCAGATGGTCTTTGGCCATTGTGCTGCATATCACACCATGAACGCTGTTTTTTTAGCACATCATCAAGATGAAAATAGTTGTATGTATTATAATTATTATTATTATGATTAATAATAATAATAATAATATTTATTATTATTATTAAAATAATTATTAAAAATACAAATATAAAAATTTATATAATAATAATAATAATAAACCCACACTGTTCAAATAGTAATTTGACATATATTGCTGAATTGCTGAAATGTCCTAAATTATAAAGAAAACACGTTGGATTTGTCAATAGCTACTAGTTGGTCAGATAAGTTACACGCATTGTCCATATTCATAGATCCAGAAAATAACATAAATACATGCATACATACATACAGATAAAGTACATCCAAACAAATGACACCATGTCCAAAAAAGAGACAATTTATTTGTGAGTGTAACTTTAAATTTTCACAATGCAGTGATACTGCGATACTAACCATCAAGCAAACCAAATGTTACTGATGTTACATTTTCAAAATCTTGCTATGTGTACAAAGTGTTTATTAGCTGACTGAAACAGAACTCTTTCTCAAAACAAGTGTCAATATCGGGCATTCATAATGCACCTCTTTTGCTCTGAAAACAGTTTGTTGCGCTTGGTTCCCTTTGAACATCAAAAATCCTACTACAAATAAACAGCTCCTGAAACTACCTAGGCCATACTTCAGGCAAACAGAACGAGCAATTCACCAAGCTCTGCTAGGTACCCCTGCGTGTTTACAGAGCTCATCTTAAATTCAGATGTGGCTACTTTGTTTCATGGAAATGGGTTTTGAAAGGTTACGACTGCGTGTGAATCAAAACCACACTGGGGGAAACAAGACAAGATGAGCCAGTATAACACATATTGCTCTTTCATAAACAGCTTATTGACCGACGTGCCATTTGAAACTGGTTCGGTCAACTTATACAAGCTGCGCGTGCTAGGCGGTGGCGTGATGGGAGATGTCCCTTTCTGAACTTGACCTTATGTGACCTGTGTCACAACAGACTGAAGCTAGACAAAGTACACACTGGCTGCCTTCCAGCGCACAATACATCAACTGGCTATCATCTTACCAGGGTATTCCAGAGACAGAGGGACACTAACTTCCCCAACATCAGCCTGCTTTTAGAGGACAATTCATCACTGGGCAAGGCATCACTCTGTCAATTCCCAATCCCACAACGTTAGGAAACGAAAGGTTGAGTGGATAGGCGGGAACACAGGATCTTCAGCGTTGGGATTTGCAACAACCTCAATGTGCCATTCACTCTTGAAGGGGCAGAGAAAGTCTGACTTGTGATGCATCTCAGGACCAGATAACAGACTTCAGCAGTCTTGTCCTTCTCAAAAAAGAGGGAGATTTCACTTTCAAAGCACGTCTGGGTTCAAAAGCGCATTCCCCATGCAAATTTAGTGGATTTGAACATATGGAACACCATATTGTGCAATGATAAATGTGAAAACTAATGCAAAGCTTAAGATCATGGTTAAGGGAATTGCTTTGAACACACTATAGCTATGTTGCCAGATGTGAATGTAACTTACGCACAAAATATAACATGGAATATCACATAAAACATTAAGCATTGTTTCCATCCCGTGGGTTCATGAGAACAAAACCGTCGCTTCCTGGAATATTGTGGCAAAATATCTAATATAACTGAAAGTTGGTGAAAACGAGGAAGCCACTGTGGCTCTTTTCTCATATGATCACTTAAAAACTACACATTCCAGCGCCAGATCACCTATTATTAAGACAAATTAATGTCAAATGGATGTTTCATTTGAATTATATCCGTGCAAGATGTTTCAAAAAAGTGGTGGGGAAAATATCAACACTGGCAAAATGTGTTGGACCCGCAAATTAGGTCCATTTTACCAACCAAACATAAGCATATTCGTTCCATGAGTGTTGTTGCGAGTCACGCTTTCGCTAATATCTGATGATCAGTAGCGGTTCACTAAATAAAATAATTCACTAAATTCCATTTACAATAAGCACTTTACTCGAAAATAACTATTAAATAATCAATAACTTGAGAGCCGGCTGACTGAAATCTATGGAGCTAATAATATGACAAAATGATTTGAATTTGAATTGTGTAAATTTGAATTATTTGCAAGTGTAATCTAACAAAATTGAATTTTAGGTGGTAGTTGAAATGGTTCTGAATTTGATTTTTTAAACGAATATTGAAGATTTGAAATTTAACAAATTTAAATGTTTTTATGGCTGAATTTTATAGAAATGTATTTTCAAACAGCTAGTTTTTTTGTTCTCAATTCTTATACTGCAAATATTCAGTTTAAAAAAATTCAGATTCAAGTTTTCAAGATGAAGAAATTCGGAACTTCAAATTCAGTTTTCTAAAATTCAATCTCAAAAATTCAAACTCAAAAATTCAGATCTTACAGAAAGTAGGTCACAGGTCATCCACAGGGAAGAGTAGATGATCTCAGAAAAATCGAACAGAGCATATTGGCCAATATATTCGCCTGCCTCTCGTCCTTTTGAACAAAATCGTATCCCCAGTCAGTGGAAGCCAGAACGCAACGCCCAATATGTCAATATTCACCATTTAATGAACGCGTTTCAACTGGCTTACAGCTACTAGATACTCCGACTGATGCATGATCAAATAGACATGCATTCCGCGTCATCTTGTCTTATTCGCTCTTTTTGCCCGTGATGGAGCGCGTCTCGTGGCTCTTACTAAGCGTCACCAGCCACAAGATCTCTCACTGTTTTCATCTACCAGACACTCGGATTGATACACAAAAACACATATTATCTATTATTTTATTTGCTCTTTTTGCCCGTGACGGAACGCGTCTCATGGCTCGTCGTGTCAGCCACTAGCGTCGCACCTGCCACAAGATCTTTCACTGTTTTCATTTACCAGACACTCGGATTGATACACGAAAACACACAAACAGTGCAATCCTGCTCTTATTTACCTTTATGTCATCTTATCTTATATTTTATTCGCTCTTTTTGCCCTTGATAGAGCGCGTCTCGTGACTCTTACTAAGCGTCACACACACCAGCCACAATCTCTCACTGTTTTCATCTACCAGACACTCCGATTGATACATGAAAACACACAGACAGTGCAATCCTGCTCTTATTTACCCTTTTGTCATCATATCTAATATTTTATATGCTCTTTTTGCCCGTGATGGAGCGCGTCTCGTGGCTCGTCGCGTTAGCCACTAGCGTCTGCCACAAGATCTCTCACTGTTTTACAGCCTGTCATCCAGGAATGGTGCAGGAGAACAAACTGTCTGTCACAGAACATGCCAAAGTCAAGTGAGTAAACTGAATATTTAAAAATCACATTGTGGTTTATGAAATATTGTTTAAGTACCCTTTTAAGTAGTTAGGCTACATGTATTCACTCTCGAGTGGGGGTAGCTGATTTCAAATAATGAAAATTTTCTGCAACCAATTTAGGCTACCTGATGTAACTCAACATTGTCTTAGCTTCAGCTATCGAGTAATTAATAAGAAGATAGGTTCTTTAGGGAGCGTGTGGGTGGCACGGGGTGACACAACCACGACCTCCACCCATCCATAAAGTGTTTTCTGTGGCAGTGTTGGCTACAAAGATGAAGTTGGACTCGCCATCTTCGCAGTAGTGAACGCGCCGAGATTAGAAATGCTCATTTCATACGGATTACATAATCTGAGAGTAACCTATTTATTTTCGTTTTGAATTGTTTCGTTTAAAACTAGGCTACACATTTCTACCTTTCTAGATATATTTCTCATGCATGTGAGGAACGTGCGATGCAAAAATGTCATGATTTTATTGTTATAGGCCTATGTCTGCTATATTTATTAAATCCAGGAAATTGGTTGATCAAACATTGATTAAAATTAAGATACAATTTATACAAAACGAAATTCACTTCAAGGAAATGCTTTATACAAAACAAAACTAAATGGAGTGGTCAAAAACATTCTCCTTCAGAATATGTCAATCAGAGTATCAGGCGCTGTAACGTGAGAGATCTTGTGGCTGGCGCGCCACGAGACGCGCTCCATATTACGGGACAAAGGAGGTAATAAAAAATAAGATAAGATGTCAAATAGGTAAATAAGAGCAGGATTGCACTGTTTGTGTGCTCTCATGTATCAATCCGAGTGTCTGGTAGATGAAAACAGTGAGAGATTGTGGCTGGTGTGACGCTTAGTATGAGTCACGAGACGCGCTCTATCAAGGGCAAAAAGAGCGAATAAAATAATAAGATACGATGACAAAAGGGTAAAAGAGCAGGATTGCACTGTTTGTGTGTTTTTGTGTATCAATCCGAGTGTCTGGTAGATGAAAACAGTGAAAGATCTTGTGGCAGGTGCGACGCTAGTGGCTGACGCGACGAGCCATGAGACGCGTTCCGTCACGGGCAAAAAGAGGAAATAAAATAATAGATAAGATGTGTTTTCGTGTATCAATCCGAGTGTCTGGTAGATGAAAACAGTGAGAGATCTTGTGGCTGGTGACGCTTAGTAAGAGCCACGAGACGCGCTCCATCACGGGCAAAAAGAGCGAATAAGACAAGATGACGCGGAATGCATGTCTATTTGATCATGCATCAGTCGGAGTATCTAGTAGCTGTAAGCCAGTTGAAACGCGTTCATTAAATGGTGAATATTGACATATTGGGCGTTGCGTTCTGGCTTCCACTGACTGGGGATACGATTTTGTTCAAAAACACCTTGTGTAAGGACGAGAGGCAGGCGAATATATTGGCCAAAATGCTCTGTTCGATTTTTCTGAGATCATCTACTCTTCCCTGTGGATGACCTGTGACCTACTTTCTGTAAGATCTGAATTTTTGAGTTTGAATTTTTGAGATTGAATTTTAGAAAACTGAATTTGAAGTTCCGAATTTCTTCATCTTGAAAACTTGAATCTGATTTTTTTTAAACTGAATATTTGCAGTATAAGAATTCAGAACAAAAAAACTAGCTGTTTGAAAATGCATGTCTATAAAATTCAGCCATAAAAACGTTTAAATTTGTTAAATTTCAAATCTTCAATATTCGTTTAAAAAAAATCAAATTCAGAACTATTTAAACTACCACCTAAAATTCAATTTTGTTAGATTACACTTGCAAATAATTCAAATTTACACAATTCAAATTCAAATCATTTTGTCATAGTATTAGCTCCATAGAAATCAGCTTGAAAAAGCTATCTCATGAAATAAAAGCAAATCCATTATTTCTGTACAATTCAAAGGTACACAGTGTTATTTCATCAGTCAATCGTGAAAGAATGGTAGTTGAAAGCTTCTGGCAACATTAAATCCAGGAGAGAAGACCATTCTAAATAAAGAGCAAGTAAAGATGTTACGCGGACAGCATAATATCTGAGCGAGAGCAATTGTATATTTGAGAACACGTGTCCAGTTTTGTGCGAGAGTGAAGGAAATGCGCCTGCGAATTGAGAGATTTGTGTCCGCTCATTACTTGGATGCGGTCTAGACATTTGTTATTAAAATAACGGCATAGAAACTGCCTCAAATAAACTATAAAAAGGTGAAAATAATTATGTCTGAAGGCTGCAATCGATTTTTTATTGGTTAAATCAACGGAAAATATCTCATATTTGAGGCCTATGCTTTGCGCCTCAGAGAACACAAAAAGCGCAGTCATGTTGTCTTGCGTTTGGAAGCAGATGCCTGGTGTTTGAGAATGCAATCGTGTGAGACAAGACATTTTACCCATCACCCATTATAATGACAGACTTTAGCTCAGGCATTTTAGAATGACCAAGCCAACATGTGTGATGCTGTGCAACAATTTTATTTTTTTTATATTTTTGCGCGCGCATACAGTTATTTATATGGTAAATGTTTCCATCATAGCATGTATTCTTAGCGGATTAAAAATGATTTGCCTCAATTGAGCGCACAAGTTTTTTTGAAACATTTTTAGAAGTTATGTGCATATTGTGCATCTTTGCATACAAATAGGTGGATGAAACCATACTATTGATGACTTTCAGAATATGTTTGTGAGACTGTTTAACAATGAGTCATCTTATTTTTTAGGAAAACGTTCATGTAAAAGAAATTATTCTAAATCATAACCATGAAATTGAATCTGTGACATAGAGGTGCCTTGCCCTTGTTCATGTGTGTTTCTAAATGTCTCCATAGTGCATGTGCCTCAGAGCAGAAAAGATGTATCTGCTTATCGCCATCTGAATGTCGTAGTTTGCAATCTAATGCTCACAGAATGTGCAGGAGAAGAAAATACATGCAAATTCAGCTGCATCAAAAACAATTCGCTACTTTAAACTCTCTCTCTCTCTCTCTCACACACACACACACACACACACACACACGTTTGTTTCACTATTTTAGTAAGGACATTGCATAGACATTCATTGATTTTTGTGGGGAACAGGACGGACGAGGGACGTGAGAGAACGGCGCGAGGCCGGTGGTGCGATTGCTGGAGTGAGTTGCCGGTGGGACGGTCGAGCTCGCTGCCGGCCGCCTGGGTATTGGAGGGGCGGCTGCCATCCGGGAGGGAGAGGAGGAGTCGCCGCCGCTCGCTGTGCGTCGGAGCCTGCTACCGTCCACCAGTGAAGGGGAGGAGCAGGGAGCGGGCGACTACTGCCGCCTGCCCAAGGCACCCGAGGAGCCGTCGCCGTCCACCGGGTGGCGGAGGAGCGTCGAGCTGTCCACCGAGGGCTACCCAGTGTCACCGCCAGGCACCGATGAGGAGATCGCCCAGCTGGTGGAGGACCAGATGGCAGCGCGTTGTGGGAGCCGGACCAAGTTTTTTTTTTTCCTCTCTCCCCTCTCTCGATCTGTCGCTCCTCATGCTTCTGTCTCCGTTTCCCTCGGCTCGTCTGCCCATACCCCCCAGGGATCGCCGCCGGAGGGGGGTGGGTGGGGTGGTTAGTAGGCACAGGCTCGTGGGTACCCCCCGGCCTGTGAGGGGCGATGGGGGTATGTGGCGGACAGGACGGCCGAGGGACGTGAAAGAACGGCACGAGGTCGGTGGTGCGATTGCTAATGAGCAACACCTGTGAAGCACACCGGTCTTGCATCTCTCACGGAGGAGCGGAAGCATAAAGGAGGAGCGACGACATTGATGATCGAGAGAGGAACAGGCCCTTTTTATTTGTGTTTGGTTTTTGTATTTGTATTTTATTTTGGGTAGCCAGCAGTCGTCCGCGAGGGGCTGCTGGCGGATCCTTTTATGCTTATTTTCGGTAGCCAGCAGTCGTCCGCGAGGGGCTGCTGGCGGTATTTATTTTTGGTTTGTTTGTTTTATTTTAATAAAGTATTTTGATTGTTCGCCGGTTCCCGCCTCCTTCTTCCCTGAACATTGTTACAATTTTATATCAGATTACTGCTATTTTCTATGGCCTAACCCATACCATACCCCTAAATCTACCCATCACAGAAACGTGCAAAACACTATGATATGGCCGATTTATAAGCCTTTTTAACTTGTGAGGACCAGCAATATGTCCTCACAAGTAAGTTCTCATTATATTTCACTATATAAATGAGGACATTTGGCCTTATCTCTAAATCTGTACACACACACATAGCTGAGAAGAACTGTGCCTGTTTGCATTATGCAGTCTCCATCAAACATTTAATATGAGTGAGTAAGTGCTTGCTAACCTTTGTCTACGATCACACCTACACGCTCTCCTGAGGCATAACAGCACAGACAGCATTGCGATTCAAAGTGTTATGGACTAAAAACTGCCAGTTGGTATCTTCACAACTTTTGGTTGAGGAACAAAGGAAGTTCATCCTAGCTATGGGCTTAAATGCAAAAATGCTAAGAAATCTCCACATGCATAAAATAACATGGGTTTCATAATTCAGCAGAGCGATGGAACTTCTGTGCATGCATTTGCAGTGTACACTATAAATCTGGACTCAAAACAGTGCAATTACATTATTGTTTTCCAGTGGTGGGCCGTCAGGGGCAGCAAGGCCTTCTCTGCTGGCCTAAACACTATCAGAATCACTGACTAGCATATATATATATATATATATATATATATATATATATATATATATATATATATATATATATATATAAATATATATATATATATATATATATATATATATATATATATATATATATATATATATATATATATATATATATATATATAAATATATATATACAAATTATTTATTTATTTTTTTCATGAATGAGTATTAAATTATTCCCAATAGTCCATTCTCTTAATCTCACAGCTTTTCTCTTGGTTGCCCTGCTTCCAGTATTGTATATTTATTTTAGCGCTTTTTATCCAATTTTCAGCCATCATGAGTTGCCAGGGTAAACTAAATCTGCCTTGAGGCCTTCAGAATCGACAGTAAGCCTGTAGCTTAAAATGAATGGAAATGAAACTGTTGCTTTAATCAATTAGATAATCAGTCAGATTTAATCAGCCAATCAGATTTCGATTTGACTGCACCGGGGCCATCTAGCAGGCGTACAATAACGTCGGAATTTTCACGTGCTTTGATTTGGTGGTCAGAGCGCATATTATTACTGGTGGTCAGAGGCTGAGCTAGCCGCATCTGTAGCGAACTGCAGAAACTAAAATACATTCCTGTAGATTTAATAGTTTTTCAACCCACAAATTAATTTTCAAATTAAAGGTTCAATACAACCGGGAAGCATCCCTTATTCAGCCTTATTAGGACGGATTTTGTGTAAAACATAATCATTAGTTTGGAGTATAATGCTTTTTTTGCCGTGGTGAATAGGATTTTCTTCTTCATTTTTCTTGTAAATTTATGACTATCAAAATAAAGTGTTACCATTAACTGTGTCTTGTCTGTTTTATTTTGATTTAATAATCTATAGTAAGCAACTAAAGCCTACAACTTAAGAATACTGGGAATTTTCACACTACTCTTTGGTAACTAACAAGCGCTGCTTCCGTCAGGAAATGCAAATCCATATAGTCACTAAGCGAGAATAGGGCACCATCTGAATGTACAGCCTTTTAGCATGCAATTTTTGACAGTATCGTGTCACTATGAGAGTGCTAGAGCCTTAACATGTGATTACAATCTGTACATTTTTTGCAACTTAAAATAGAAAATTTTAAGCAAAAAACTAAGAGAGTGAGACCATTAAGCAGTTAAACAAAGCATCAAGAGGAAATAAGTATTACTTGGTAAATTCCTTTGCTTGTCTTTAATCTCCTTAGTAAGTTCTTCTGGGTGTGAGGAAACTCACAGAGGACAAAATTATCCGCGCTGAATGCAGAAAAAATGGGTATTGTGAAAAGTAGGAAGCAAATCAACCTCATATACCACTCAAAAACCCAAGGACAGAGGAAACACAGAAATTCAGAGGAAGTTTGTGACAAAATCCAAATTGTATGTGGTTCAATTGTGCAGAACATCTATAAATCTATTTCACCAGCAAAGCAGACTTATACTTATATAAGCAAGGAATTCAAGAAAGAAAGTATAACGATTTATCTTCGGAGCTTTGAGATATTTATGATATATGATGTTAAGCTTACTCAGACAGAAAATAGCTTTTTCTCTGGCTATTAAAAAACTCAAAGAGTAAAAGAGGCAAAGGCATTAGGAGAAGATCTCGAAGACACCCTCAGCCAAGCCACAGGCAAACACAGCAGATCTCCAAATATCAGACCCGACAGAGGGACTCACTTTTCAGTCTCAGACATTCAATCCTCATGTTTATGATGTACGACCTTGTAATAGCCGGGAACCACTGCATCTTGAGCCCGTCAAACAGAATTAAGGGTGTTTTGGGGGGAAATAGAACACTATTTAAAGAAAATAAATGGTTGAAGCATTGAGCAAAATGACTCGTTGGATTGTTTGGTATATTTCATCATTCTACTGCTGCCGTATGCCTGTCCTGGAAGGAAGAGAACACACACACAGAGACAGAGACAGTCTGTCAGGAACGGCTCGTCACAATTTGGAAACCAGTTTCGGATACAGTAGTACTGTACAAAATGAAGATGAAGTAGTGCTGTACAAAAATCACATTGAAAATTAAATACACTTTAGGCTGACTTTCAACTTTCAGGGAACCTAATCAAAATGATTTTAATATATACTGTCATTTCATTATAATTTTTTAATAATAATTTGTTGCTAGAATATTTTTTGGATCAATGTGAGTGGAAAAATAAAACAGAGCACTGTGTTGTTCACAATGCAACGATTAAGCAAACTTAAGCATAGATTTAAAGACTATGTGGCTACATTACATGCTCTGAGACAAACATGGTTTCATGAGTGCCACACATACGCATGCAATAGATGGCAGAACTCTGAAGTCACTTTGAAGCATGCAGCGCATACAGATTATATATTCAATGAAATCACAGCCTTTTGTGGTTTAATAGTCACACTAGAGAATATTTTGGTTTAATTCAATTAATTGTGCAGCCCTACAATGAAGTGAAAGCTTTGTGGAAGTGTGGGTGTGTGAGTGAGATACGCAAAAAAAGTGTCTGATCCATAACCTAAAATGCTCAATGAGCTTATGAATGGCAGTAAAAAGAGCAAATGACTTCCAACTTAAAGCCTTTACAATCGTTAGTGACTTTATAGGTGCTAAGAGCCCACAGATCAGCCTTTAGTGGCCTGAGGCGGGTCCGAATAGGGGGCTTCCATGGTAATCCATAGTCACCCATTGCAATGGAATAGGCTTTTAATGAAGCAGTGGAGCACATCGCACGCCACAAGGGCCTTACTGATGATCGATGTGCAGGTCAGTACCCGAGAGGGCTGATTGATCTAATTGAGGTTTCAATTGATTGAAGGCCAGACAGCCTGTGGTGATATGTGAAATGTAGCAAGGTTAAAAACAAGACAATCTTTAATCATTGAGGTGACTCATTCTTTGCAATGCAAATAAAATATAATTAATTGTGAGTACAATTAATTGATTTGATGTAATTAATGTCAAAAAGAAAAAAAAAGAGGGTTGATGGTGCAGAAAAAAAAAACATCAATTTGATATGAAAAACTAAAATAGCCTACTATATGTAATTCAATTGCTGTTTCCTACATTACAATAAATCATTATGCAATTTAAAGTATATATTAGGTGCAATATATAGCTAGACTACCGGCAGCAAATAGATATGCTTCTCTGTCTTAAACATGAAGGAATTGAAAAGATTGCTTTGTGTGAGCAGAAAACAAATACGTTAGCATGCTAATGTTGGCCTGGAACAGCTAGTCTCTTCAAACCCTCATGAGCTGTGGTAATACACGTTGTCAAAACAAACTCAACAAAAGAGAAAAACAGAACAAAAGCACGCACTAGAAAGGGAAACAGAGCCCCCTGCCACACCTCACTGTGGGAGAAGAAGAGAAAGGAGTGATGGAGGGAAGAGGGAACGCTCTAGCGAGGTGAGCGCACATTTCATCAAAGCTCTCAGTGCGGAGAGCTGCAGAGATACTGTGGGATAACATATCCCAATCCACACACATCAATGAACAGATAAACAAATATTCATGGATACCACTGCAACTTACTAAAGTAACACTACTAACTAAACTACATTCTTCAGTAGCACCCCCCCCCCCCCCCCAAAGCTTTTCCAGTAACAACTTACATTTTCCCAACACATATCAATGTAGTGCTACAGTCCATTGTTGTTTTGAATATGATCATATTGTATTGCACACACACAATTACTTGATGATAATTAAAACAATAGATTGAATGATAGAAACAACTTGTTTGATTTTTTAGTATCCTATAGCAGTTAGTAACTATTTTCTACAAAAGTATAGCAGATTATGGCTGTAACAACCTTGAAATATGAATAACTTTTTGAGTGCTGAGAGATACACATCAAAAAAAATTTTGATTTGAACACAAGAACAATATCTTCAAATTATGTCCAGATAAAGTGTGTGATAGGCTGTTAAATTTCATGCTACACATTTCTCTTCTCTTTAGTCGTAAATACATGGCAGGAAACAATTATCAGGCAGTGAATAGTATCATAATGGACACGGTTTTAACCAAGGTTAAATCCACTGGACGGCACCAAAACTGGTCATTAACTAAACACGGTCTACTGGTTTAAAACTGCCCAGACTCTCATTCAAGGCTCTTTCGGTGTGTAATTGCACCATTACCACAAACTGCTAGTTTTTCTATTAATACTTCATAATGAGCCGGATCCAAACGGGCACAATCAATAAAACAGTGTTTGAGTTAAGCATTTCATCACTAGAGCACATACGTTTTATCAAAGGAGCTGTCTATCGTGTCTGTCATTTAGCTTTATATAGTAGAGTGGTGTGGTTTGGCTGAAGTTCAAGACAGAAGATGCCACTTGTGAGCAAATGTTGATCCAAAATCTTCATATCCAAACTGTGAGGGATTAAGGGGGCTGCCAATGTCTGGCCCCGATTCATGAACACCGGTTAGTTAAAAGCCTCAGTCAGATTTCAGACAGAAAGAGATTAATGTTGGGAGCTTTATTGAGGCGCTTGAATCCCCGCCTCACCACATCATCTCCCAACTAGTTTCTTGGTGCCAAGTCTGACAGACTTACTTTGGCAGAGCCTGGCAGCAGCCCTAATTCATTGCATTAATAAGTGAATAACTAAATGCAGATGGAGTTGGCCGCTCAATGCCAGTTTTAATGCAATGTCGGCTATACAGGCCAAAACCCGAACCCTTCACAACCTCTGACAAGTTTCTCCTCAGAGTCAGATGAATAGGGCCAATCAAATTAACACAGCTGACAGTGATTAGACTCCACCCCAAATACAATGCCATTAAAATAGTGCTGTAATCAATGCCCAGTCATCACAGATGAGTAACATCTAGACATCTTTCAAATATGGAATTACCTGTCCGCACACCAATTTTATCCCATTCAATTTGCAAAAGCCAATTACCCATAATTGTTCTCCCAATGCCCAGAACAATTGTGAAAGAATATATGGAAGCCTTGCAGACAGCAGATTTCTTTTCATAACATACTGCTTATGTGAAAGTTAAAGGCCTCGTCCAGACTGTCAGTCCAAATCTGATTATTTGCGTATCCGATTGGAATCTGATGTAGAATTATTGATGTCCACACTGTGTATCGCAACTGTTCAGATATGTCTCCGTTATATTGTATGTATATTAGAAATATTTTGTAACATTATACATTTCTCTACTGTCACTTTTGGTCAATTTAATGTGTCCTTGCTGAATAAACGGATTTCTTTCTTTCTTTTTTTATCCTAAACTTTTGAATGGCCATGTATGTTTTCCACAAAAAATGAACGATCAGCATTACCATTACAGGAACGATAGGAACTAATATTATTGAAACAAAAAACATTAACAAATCATAATCATTCTAAACTTTTGACCAGTAGTGTAATTCCAAACTCTAAACCAAACCAGGGACCCCAATATATATATATATATATATATATATATATATATATATATATATATATATATATATATATATATATATATATATATATATATATATATATATTGATGTACTCCAAGGCACCATGCACTAAGGGGACCAACTCAAAAAAATATTGTATCAAGTTGTTTTAGTAATGACCCTGGTGAAATGTTCACAAGACAACAATAGCAAACACAATTCACTTGCACGAGAGAGTGTCAGGAAGAAAGACTCTTTTGGGGGACAAAAACACAGCCTGATATCACATCTCTGCTGGAGTTTGCCCAGAGGCATGTGAGAGGCTCAGAAATGTGGTGAGAGATTCTTTGGAGTTTTAGGTTTCAACACAAAGCTATTAACTACATTGAGGCACGGTGATGGCAGCATCTGACTTTGGGGAGGCTCCTTTGCGGCAAGGTCTGTAAAACCCTTGAAGGCAGAAGGAAAAATTGTAGATGCACTAAGAATTGCAAAACCCTGGAGGAAATCATGTTGCAATTGACAAGAGCACTGGGACATTGAAGATGATTCTTCCTTTAGTAGGACAATGACCTGAAACATAAAGCAAAAACCACATCTGAGTGCCAAAAAAGGTTCATGTCCTGAATAGGCTCAGTCAAAAATCCAGACCTGAATTCAATTCAGCACCCCAGGAATATCTATAAAAATTGCAGCTCTCAAACTGTGTCCATCCAATTTTAGCCAGAGTAATTTTGCCAAAAGGAACTCGTGCAAAAAAAAGAAAGTATCAAGGTTTCAATTCTAAAGGAGACCACATAACAAACTTCCTTTGCCAAAAATAAAAAAGGTTAACCAGCACAGGTGGTTATAATTAACTTGGCAGTGATTCCTTGAGCATTTAATTTAATTTATTTATATATTGAAATGACTATCAGAGGCATGGCTTAAATAAACTAAATTGAAATTAATTGCTTCTAAACAAATACATAAATATGATATAATTTATAATTATACAGTTATTAGTATTGAGTTAAATTACATTGCAAAAATTCTTTGAATGCTGCATAGCCAAAAGTCAAGTATTTTTGCATTTTTTTCTATTTACATTGAGAATGAAATTCAACTCCACTGAATTTGTACTGTAGATGTTTCCCTTTAAATCTGAAATCAGAGCAATTTTCTAATTGATCATAAAAGAAAATGGAGAAAGTGGTCCTATGTCAGTGTGCAGAGTCAATTTCACCAAACACAACACCTGTGGTGACGAGGCTCATATCAGTCAGTAATGACCTCATTAAAGTATGCCGCTCTAATATCCAGAAGAGAGCTACTAAACAATTACCTCAGAGGAGCAAGTGCAAGTCAATAAACTTTTATTGGGGCATCTCCCTTCACTTCCACAGCACTTTATTACCAATGCTCCACCAACCTATGCTGTTAACATGATCAGAGCAATGTGCAGATGTCGATAAAAAATGTCGATAAATTCCCTTACAATACCTTAGCAAACAAATTTTGCATGTGAATTGTATAATTGTTTTGCCATTTGTGGCATCAAACTGAATTGCAATGCCTTGATGGGTTGGTCAGGATACAGCCAAAGGACCACAATGTTTACATTTTTTTCTGAGGAAATAAAAAAAAAACTCTCTTTTTGCCTTATTGTCTCACCTACATCACATACATCTTTGTAGTAGCTTGTACTTCATAATTATCCAACAAGTATCCGATGATGAATCGCTTTTGTTGTAGTAGTAGTGTCTGCTAAACTCATAAATGTAAATGAAACGAACTGAATAAAAGTGCTGCTCAAACATGGGCAAAATAACCATGGCAAACTTGTAAAGTGTATCGCCAACATATTACCCAATTACGACAAACATGAGCCCTTGTGATGAGAAATCAATTGTTTTCCAACAAAGGTCCCATTGTGCGCGTAATGTGCTCTGTTGTGCGATCAATGGAGTTGAATTTTTAAACTTGCATTTGTTCTGTTTTCAATCATGTTGATTGCTTGAAGCACAGTTTGCTGATCCTTGCAAAATGCCCCAAGGCTTTACATCTGTTTCTCTACTGTATTCAAAACTGCATTAACCACATGATGAACAACCACTGAGACAAATTATGGTAATACTTTACAATAAGGTTCATTAGTTAACATTAGTTAATGTATTAACAAACGTGAACTAACCATGATCAATACATTTGTTACTGTATTTGTTAATTTTTGTTAACGTTAGTTAATAAAATTACAGCTGTTTATTGTTTGTTCATGTTAGTTCACAGTGCATTAACTAATGTTAACAATATTTTAATAATGTATTAGTAAATGTTGAAATTAACATTAACAAAGATTAATGGTGTATAAGTGGAGTTCATTATTAGTTCATGCTAACTAATCTAGTTAACTGATGTTAACTAATGAACCTTGTTGTAAAGTGTTACTGAAATTATTATAATAATAACAATAATAAATTCATTAACAGTGTCTAACTCTAAATCGACCGCATAGATTAAGAATGTGTAATGCTCTCTGATAGACAACTTTAACTAAATTAATAAAGCAATTCTAAAACCTCTCTTGAGGTCTCATTTGTCCTGTAGTTCACAGACAAATATAGACAAATATATAAATAAACAAGACCACTCCTGTCCGAGGCTTTCCTTGTGTAAACATAATCTTTGAACTAATGCACTCTCTCTTTAGGTTTGAGGAGAAATGACCTGCAGCTGAACATCAGGAAGACAAATGATATGTTGGTGGATTTCTGCTAAGTCACAGAGCCTTTAAAACCAGTAGAGATCCATGGCATCGTTTTCCAATGTATTGTAGCTTTTAAAGATGCCATATTATACTCTTTTAGAAAGTCTTGATTTTGCTTTTGGAGACTACTATAATAGATTGTCATGCTTGAATGTTCAAAAAACAATGTTTCACAAATTTTACATTGTTGCAAAACCTCTCTTCCCAGTCTGTCAGTAATGCCATGGGGTGCGTTTCCCAAAAGCATCGTTGGCTAACTATGATCGCAATTTCCCTTGAACTCTATTGGTAACGATGGAACTTGCGACCATAGTTGGCTTGTGGAAATGCACCCATGTTTAGTTTCAGGTCTCTATGAAGCCCCTCCTTCCGAAAAGCACAATGTGCTCTGATTGGTCAACTTGATAAGTGTGTTGTGATTGGCCAACTGCTTTGAGTGTGTTTTGAAAATGTCAAACCCCTTACCATATGCGTGAGTTTCAAACCCCCTTCTAACACAACTCAACTAGGCCTTGTCCCCTTTTTTTGCCTATGTCTTGAGGAATAATTTTTTAAATGAGGAATATTATGACGTGTACATTCCAGGAAGAAAACCCAAGGCTACAATCGAGGCATTTCAGGGAGTTGAGAAACAGTGCACACTGATATAGAGAATAACTCCCTTTGGAGTTGACTTTGTGCTTCGTAACTTTGCAGAACTTTTTAATGCTCAAACAGCAACATTACACAGTAAAGAAAGTTGCAAATGTAAGAAGCATAATAGGTCACTTTATAAAGACTAGTTCACTAAAAAAAAAATATTTTGTCATCCTTTAGTCCTTCCTCATGTTGTTCTAAAACTGTATAAATTTGCTTTCTTCTGCAGAAAAAAATGTTATTTGTCCATACATTGAACACAATGGGGTCCAAACCAACCGCAAAACACGCATTTCTCAAATATTTTCTGTAGTTTTCTGCAGAAATGTTTTGTGTTTCCCAAAACTGCACTTAACCTAATTATGTGAGATTGTGTTTTACAAGTTACCTAAGAGTTGCTGATATTTTTCCACTCGGTAGCCATTGAAGCAGATCTCTCTTTTTTATGTTGTTCAAATACTACAGTTAAGATTATTTAGGGAAACTGAGACTTTTAGTACTGTCACACATTACCATCAGCCATTTTGCAGCGTTTACAATGCTTTTGGGAAACGGGGCCCAGAGCAGGATTGTGGAGGTGCTGTAATCCTTCAAGCATCTGGAAGTGTGGAATGGCCCATATGTAGAAATCCAAAACAGATGTTTTACAGTGGCTGGTGTGTTTTTCTGTGCTGGAAACAACACCGTATACAAATTAATCACAAATGCCAACTGAATAACCAGACATATCCTGGTTTTACTGGGAGCAATGTGGCCTTGGAGAACAATGATCTTGAAGCACCTTCAGCCACCAACTTATTCCACCACTGCCCCAAAGTTGATTGTGTTTGTCTGTTGCTCTGCCATTAAAATGTCGTCTCTATATACGTGCTTGCTCACATGTTCCTGCGAGGAACAATGACATTCAACAATGACATTCATGAATTTTTCCCCATTCATGTTGCAATGTGATAATACCACATAATGCATTTACACTGCAAGCTATGCATTTGATGCAACGACACTCTATGTCTCGCACAGGTTTAATTGCAGACTATGTATAGTGGTGTTTCTGTTTAATATCATTCCAATTTTGCAACTGAATTTCCCCTCAGGGATCAATACGGTACTCATGTTCAATTGTTTCCTACTTGCAGCCACTCATCCCGCTAAAATAAGCTGACAGAACAAAGATGGCTTGGGTATTCCATGCTTGACCACCTCACCTCTCCTCTTTATCACTATCAATCCAATTAAATGACAAATGAAAGTGGATTTTCATTGTTCATTGTCACTTTTATGTACACCCCACACTTTTTCTCCAGGAGAAAAATAAGATGATACAAAATGAAGACTACATGGTTAACAATTACACAAATTGCAAACTTGTTTGACAAAACTATTTGGCCACTCTATAGTGATTAAATTAATATTGTATGGGTCATTTGGCATTAGCACCCAGAAAAGGTAAAAAGGATGCATCGGGGCGACTATTAATGTGATTTGATTTCACAGAAACAGAAAGTGCCAGACTTCAGCACAGAGATAGAGAGGGAAAACAGGACTGGTGGCCAAGCCTGAAGATTAAAACATCAGAATTTGTCTCACACATCAGATCCTTCTAAAGCCTATAATGAATATTTGCTTCTCTGATGACTTTGACTTTGGGAGATAATGAAGTATGGGAATAAATGAGAAAAAAGTGTTATTAAAGTCCAAATATATCTTCATTTCTACACATACTACCATTCAAAAGTTTGGGGTCGATAATATGTTTTTGAAATAAGTCCCTTATGCTCACCAAGGGTGAATTTATTTGATCAAAAATGCATAAAAAATAGTGACAATAATATGAAATATTGTCTTCATTTAAAATAACTATTTTCTATTTTAATATATTTTAAAATTTAATTTATTCCTATGATGGCTGAAACGGAATGTTCAGTATCATTACTCCAGTATTCAGTCCAGAAAAGTATTCAGTCACATTATCCTTCAGAAATCATTATAATATGCTGATTTGGTGCTCAAGAAACATTTGTTATTATTATTATTATTATTATTATTATTATTATTATTATTATTATTATTATTATTATTATTATTATTATTATTATTATCTCAGTTAACTGTAAACAGTTAACAGTTGATATTTTCATTGAAAGCTATTTATTTATATATATATATATAAACTAATAATATATATATATATATATATATATATATATATATATTAGTGGTATTATATATATATTAACGTGCTGCGTTAACGTGAGATTCTTATTGGGCGATAAAAAAAAATATCGCCGTTAATCTATTGTCAAAGTTGGGTTGGGAGCTAAGCTGGGTCTATAGGGATCTCCCAGTCACGTGACCCCTAGCCACACGCCAGCCATTTTGACGGAATACTTCCGTCAGCTACTCAGTGGCAATGGCCGTGGGTAATATTATTAGTATATTATTATACTAATAATATAATTATTTGTATATTATTATACTAATAATATAATTATTAGTATAATCATTTTATAATTAGCCTATATATTGCAATACTTTGCGCTGCAGTATTGATATTGCGTGTATAATATGGTGTAATGATATATTATTAGTATATAATTATAACACATATGGGAAAAACACAAAACAAAATCACCAACAAGATTAAGTGTATCTTAAATGAATTTGTTGAATCTAGTTTGATCCAAGAAAAACAAAATAATATGCTTATACTTTTTTATACTTGTAACGTTAACTATCATGCAGTGACACTGTCACTGTAGTACGATAAACTGTCATTGAGACTGTTGTCTCAACCGGTGTTTCTAATGATTTAAAGAAGTGTCAAATAAAATACAAGAACAGCTTTTTGTATTTGAAAATGATAGGAATATTTCGCGACGAGCTGTATTTTCACCGGCGGTTTAGCATTTTCTATTCCAAGATGGCTGCTCCAAATGGTGTGACGTTCCGCGGACGTCCCTATACTACGCAAGCTATGATGACTTTCACCTTGATATTTTAGCGCGGATGTATACCTAGCCGAATTGCACTGTAGGGGGTACGGATGGGAGTTGAAAACCGGTTCCACTCGAAAACAGGTTCTAAGTTTTACGAACCATCGATATGTCCTCGACGTTAACAATTACTCTTATCGATGCTCCTGCTCCGAGTCCCAGCCATAATATACAGACCGCAAACTCAACTTTCCCTTTTGTCTTTTATTCGGGCACCATAGCGCGACGTCCTATACGCATCTGTGCGTCATTCGTGATGTCAAAGCGATTTGAGCAGAGGAGGTAAACATGGAGTGGAAAAGACGATCTAAAGCTTGGCTTTATTTTACTAAACGAGACAAATTATGCTGTATCCTGTTTGCATAAACAGGGTTTTTCCTGCATTAAATTCGGTGAGTAATGTAGATGAACTGCTTAGCTTGTGACAGGGTACGTTTAACTGAAAGAACGAGCAGAGAGAGAGAGAGAGAGAGAGAGAGAGAGAGAGAGAGAGAGAGAGAGAGAGAGAGAGAGAGAGAGAGAGAGAGAGAGAGAGAGAGAGAGAGAGAGAGAGAGAGAGAGAGAGAGAGAGAGAGAGAGAGAGAGAGCGAGAGAGAGAGAGAGAGAGAGACCCGGTCGCTCTCTCACTTCGGAGCCAGGTGAAAGTGTAAACAAGACTTCACCATCTCCACACTAAGCGCTGTCTTGCTCTCTCTCCCTCACACATATTAACCAAAATAAATCGATACGATGTTACGAAACGTTACGATGTCCGATACGAAAAGTTCGGAAGACCAAAGTTTCATGTGGAACATTCGGAGATTTTGTTTTCCTGAATTTCCGCTGGGTGTGAATTGTGTTAAAATAAGTTACCTTATCTTCTCTGAAAAGCATTCCACACATTCAGCTGACAGTCTCAAGTACCACCTAAACGCAAAGCATCCCTTAGCTAATGCGGTAGATGCCGGGGCCAAGCACTGATGTAACGTTAAACTACTATGATTGAGTGCAACCGAGGCAAGCCCGTAAGCACAGCTCTATCAGTTAGATGTAAAGATGTATCCAATAGTAAACACAAGTACATCTGATTGAACTTGATTTATTTTCATCACCAATTATTATAGTAGAACAGCTCTCTCAAGCAGTTTGTGATGCATTTTGGAAACAGGAGATGAGCCCCTGGTCGAATGCGACACCTGGCTTGAGAAACCCGTTCTCAAAGACTTAGGCCTACTTTTAGTGATTATTTGGGTAGCACACATATTCTGACTGCCCTTGACAGAATTCAAATGAGCCATTTTAATCTAGATTAATTCCAAGATTAGATTAATCTAGATTAATTCCAAGATATATATATATAGTATTAATTTCTTAAAGAAAAAAAAAAGAATAAAAATAACTGAATTACTGGCCCCAAACTTTCAACAGTAATATAATTCCAAACCTGTATGCATTTCTAACATATTTTGAAGGACAACTTAGGACCCAAATGATACATAATACAATACATAAATAATCATTTATTATTGTTAAAAAATAAATAAGATTTAGTAATGTTTGGTGTACTATCCCTTTAACTGTACCAAAACAGTACAGGCTATCAATATCCAAAAGCCATTGCATGTCTAAAATGGGCTAGTGCCTGTCCATAGGTCCACTGAAAGAGACCAAACAACAACACATGACGCATACAAAGGAAGGGCATGCACTGCCGTGTTGTGTCCCTGTGCTTCAATATGCCTGCATGATTGGTTGGCTGACCTGGACCAGTCATGGGACCAGCATGGCACAGAAGCCCTACATCAAGCTGGGAGATCATTATGGTGTCATTACACCTGCCAGTCTCCCAGTGACCACAAGACTGGCTCTTCCGGCTCAGGAAAGCAGTCTTCATGTGTTCTTCAGTTTATCCACACATGCATTAAAAAATAAATACATAAAAAAATGTCTAGTCTGCCCATTAGCCACTTGTATGCAAGTCTACATTAGCTAGCCTGGACAGAGAAAAATATCTTAACACCCAGGCCAGCTGGCTCAAAGCACCGAATTGGCTCTAAACGCTTCATTTTTCTAATTGCAGGCCTTCCAGCTAAAGCACAACCACTGCTGGCAACTGGTGTAGCAGGTAAATCACTTGTGTGACACTTAAACGCAGCTTTATCCACACGCTAACATACCCACTATCAAAGATTTCCAGCATCCTAACCGTTTAACGTTGAGTCGATCAAAATGTCTCCTCTAGCTCTGCTTCAGTTACATTTCTCAATCTTCAAGTCAATCTGCCGGGAGGTTAGCTTCGTTAGAGCTAGTGAAGCGCTAAGGATAAAGCCTCAGACCAAAGTCAATGCGTTCTGGATCTAGAGTCTGGGCTGTAATTATAGCAACGTTAGCACTCTGACTCTGGGTGCCATGCTAATGAGCAGGATTGGGTCTCCTCGCGCTCAAAGTCTGGCAAGCGGGGCCAAAGCTAGGAGCTTAATCACAGCCTGGGAAATGCCTGCAAGAGTCATGTGGATACATTTCTGCTTCTTCTGGGAGCTCCATCAGACGGCCTGCTAATACAGATGGTCCCACGCAGCATAACCCTGCAGAGGAGATAATGACAAGCCTCAGCCAAACAGGCTTTGTCTCAGTGAAGCTGCTGGCTTTACCGGTGCCCTCTGCCTGCCAGGCCAGATGCTGGCCTGCTTTGATGGATGACAGTAAATCAAGACCTTCGCCCCATTCCCGACCCTATTCCTCGTACCCCAAATCCCTCTCTACTTATTGTACTTCTTGTGTGACTTGTCCTAACCTCCAGGAAGTAATTTACGTAGAAAAAACGATTCTAAACTAAATTCACTATCTATCTATCTATCTATCTATCTATCTATCTATCTATCTATCTATCTATCTATCTATCTATCTATCTATCTATCTATCTATCTATCTATCTATCTATCTATCTATCTATCTATCTATCTATCTATCTATCTATCTATCTATCTATCTATCTATCTATCTATCATCTAATACAATTTAAACACACTAACCGCTGAACACCTTTATGAATTTGATATCACAACTTAATACATTATCCGAAATGAAATTGAGGTTGCATATTCAGGTGAATGAGTTTAGACAAAATACACTAGATTAGATTATCATCTATTACAGTTTTTCTCAATCACTTTGGCATATTGTTTTCTAAACAGTCTTAACATTCTCTAAACTGTAAGCTCAGTTGTCACAACTGTTTGCTTGAACATCAGAGCAGATATATTGCATGGTTACAAAATGTGGTTACTCACACAAAACATTTAGTTCATGTTTCAAAACCTAGTTAGTGTGTCAGTAAATTATCAAAATATTTAGATGTTTTTTCACCATGGAAATATTTGTTATATACAAATTACATGTGTTTTCTACTTTTTAGTTGACACTGTGTTCTACACTATACAAGAATGTTAGTTTTGTCTAGCTGAATATTATCGTGTTTCACTGAGCTGATTAGGTACAGATTTCACCAGTAGGTAAGACTTTACCAGGAAAGGTCTAATTCGAAAAAATCTAATTCGAGAATTGAGGCAAAGCAATTGGGAAAAACTGTACTGAAAAATAGCCTACAGATTGATTGAGAGAAAGAAAGAACAAATTATTGAATGTGATAAAATAAATGTACAATACTCATGTACATTTAGAATAAACATTTTTTTATTACCCCTCTCACTCTATCGCTCTCTCTCTCTCTCTCTCTCTCTCTCTCTCTCTCTCTCTCTCTCTCTCTCTCTCTCTCTCTCTCTCTCTCTCTCTCTCTCTCTCTCTCTCTCTCTCTCTCTCTCTCTCGCTGAATGTGTGTAAATTGTCTCAGTTACTGTAATGATAATTGAATTAGTGTTTGTTCCTGATCACAATATCTATTCTGCTTTGATCTTTATTTTTTTATCTTAAAAAAAACTAACAATATGAACATATACAGTCAGTTTTCTCAGCGCACTTCAATCAAAGACACTTGAACTACGCTGTTTGCTTTAGTTACATTTCCAAAGGCAGTTACAATGTCAGGGCACAATTCCAGGGTCTCTTTAATTGGAAAACAATACAAATCCAAATATGGGGACAAAAGCTATTTCTGCCTGTTCTGTCTGAGATCAGTTGCTGCTGATTGTTAAACTAACACTACTATGAGACTAGGAAGAAAGCTATCTATAATATAGATAAGCCAAAGAAGACTATCTGTTCCTCTCCAAACTCTGAGAGACCTTTTATAATCTGGGCGGTCGACAAGGCAGATCTGGCCGATAAAGATGTGGTATCAATGGCCACAAGCATTGGACGATAAGCTGGCGCGGATTTCTCACTGCTCTGCTGTGGCCACATGTCTTCCAATACTTCCTCTCTCTTTGAGCAGCAAGAGAGAGCAAGGTTGGCAGTGGCGGTGATGGAGGTCTGGCCACATGTTGTGGGCTGTTATAGTCACACAGCTCCCACAGTACCGACCCCTGGGAACCAACGCCCTTGTCAGCAGGAATAAGCATTACCACCCAGTGATATTTTAATATCACTAAGATACTATTGTAGTACTGTATGCATTAAGAGTTTGAATTAGTTTTTATTTAAATTTTTTCAGTTTAATTTTTTTGTTAACATTTTAGTAACGTTTTTGTCTTTTATTTGTTGGTTTACATAGTGTTAGTATTGTTTTTTGTGTTAGATTAAATTAATAAGTAATAAGTGCTATTGACTGAATGGATTTTCTGAGGTAAATGTAACATTACGTGACATTGTACAGTCTCACGTCAGTTACTTGTTATGTATCCTCTGTAATTATACTACGCACCCTGAGAGGGCTCCAGTAAGCAACACTCTCGGGTATAAACAGGAGTGGGTAATAGAAGAAGTTACTAAGTCCTACTACTCCAAACCACAAACGGCAGTACTGGTTGAGAAATCTGATATGGGTTGTTGCTCAATCCTAGGTAAGTCTTGTTCTCTTTTCTGTATTTGTGGTGAAATTAGTCAATACCCCCTTTCACACAGCAATCCCGGTAAAGTACCGTAAAATGGACAGAACGACTTTACAGGTAAATTAAAAAATGTGCTGTTCACTCAAGCAACACCTTTCTGGCTTTTTACCTGTAAAAGACCATTCAAAAATTAGTTGCAAAATAACGGTAAACTCTGTGATGATGTCATTAACCGGAAGTGACCTCTCACTGACCATATCACTTCTGATGTCAGCGCGTTCTGACTTGTACATGCACAATACCGGTAATCTTCATTCCACGTTCACACAGCTCATGTACTGGTAATTTTCTGGTAATGTTACAACTTCCAGTACTGATAAATTGCTGGAACAAAATTAACGGTATATTTGAAAATGTCCTGTTCAAACATGATCTGTTACCAATGATTTACAATAATTATTCTTCTGATTCAGAAGTAACATCACTAGTAATCGGACTGACGGCACAATCGGACTGAAAAGCCTTCATATAAACACCTTAATCAATCCGAATGAGCTCGATCCAAATGAAATTTCGATCAGATTGGAAGGTGTGGTTTATTCCTTTTCGATCGAAAGAACATGTAAACACTTTATCGGATTGAAAACCGAAACTGGAAAGGACTGCGCATGTGCAATGACATAGAAATGTTGTAATGAAACATGACGTGCGGACCGAGCTGCAGTTAAAAAATAAAATGTCACAAATGACTCGTGTTATTCTAAAATTCTCCTACCACTCATAGTCTGTGAAGTGGAGCAGAACAATGTCCCATCAGTCCTCACTTCATACTCTCATCCACAGACACTTTATTTTGGGCACGTGAAAGGGTGTTTTTACTGTTTGATAAGCAGCACGGCATAACGGTTCTTGTGCCCGTTATCTCCTAATCATGATCCGGAATAGAAAAATATTACCGTAAGTCTACTCTATAAAACAAAGAAAAGTAGCAATGTAGGAGAATCGTATGCACAAACAAAATATATTTAGCGTTCATTTAAACACTCATGATTCATGAATTCATTCCATTTGAAACTAAAGGTGTGCATGTAAACATAGCCAATGTTATCAATGCATATCTCATTGAATTCTGTGCTCATTTAAACTTCATCTGCTTCGTGTGGAGTTAAACATGAAAAATGAGGCACAGTCCCTTTTTTATCTGTTCTCTTCATACATAAAAACATGCATAATCTAGCGTTCATGCTTGTCCTGTAAGTTCACGATTACAAATAAAAATGTGTATTACATGAATATATAAACATTGAAATGACGGGTAATAATATGATGGATTGTTTATGACAAAATGATAATCTAACTCAACCTCATATGAACTCATTCCTAGCAACTTTTAGGCTGTATGTGCTTGTGTTTAACATACATCCCGCTTTCCATTATTCCTTGCTTGCATAAAGGGGGATGGGGAACACAAAGCGGCAACATGCTTTGTGCCAGAATTGGGGGAGGGGTTGACACAACCAATGAAAATGACACGCTTTTGAGGATTACCAGGACTTTATTTCCCCAAATGTAATGTTTGGCATTACCATAACAAACTGGCAATAAACTAAAATAAAAGGAGATTATAAAGCCTCTAAAACATGCCGAAGCAATATGGAACGAAATATGCACCAGGCCCCAAATCCTGTTGTTTTGTCACAAGAGCTAAAAGACAGAAGTAGGACAATCTACTGATAATCTAAAAGACTATAATCCACTGTGAATGGAAAACCGTATATGAGTAATTTGTTTCGCACTAATCTGGGAAGGTTTGGGTCAGAGACCGAATCAAAAAAATAAATTCAAATAGCATTTGAAAGCATGACTTTGACCTTTAAAATCCATATCACAAAGTTATTGCAAGTTTAGTGCACAAACTATCATAGACAGAAACTGTTTGGAAAACGAGTAATGCATGACATCTCCTTTAGAATTTTGAATGAGCAACTGTGCTGCTCTTTGTTTGATCCCATTTGGTAAGAAAGCGGTGCAGAGCACGCACGACGAACCTGTTGGCAAAGAAAAATACCTAGCTTGTGAAATGCACCCCTCTTTCCCTCAGCCTGCATTCGTTCATGTTGCCATCTAGCAGAAGCAACCAATGACCCGGTCAAGACGGGCCGTGGAGCGCAAACAGAGCAGCACCTAGAGCCGCAAAACAGGACGAGACTATGCAAAGGAAAGAGAACCTCTTATCTGCATGCATCCTCTTTTCACTCAGTCTTTATATCTCTTTTTACCAGTCTCCCTGCTTCCCATTTTCTCTCTTTAGCTCTCTCTCTGTATTTCACTTGCTCTGTCTCTCTCTCTAAGCATGTTCTCTCCAGGGCTTAGAGGCAGCAAGCTGATTGAGTGTGAAGCCAGTTTCCTTTCATTGATGTTATAAAATATGGAGGACGGCTAGTCCAGGCTTAAATCCAAACCTACTGAATGAAAGAGAAGAACAGGAAGAGAAAGGGTGGCCCTGTTTAGCAGCATTTCTCCAGCAGATGGAGGATATAAAGTGTTGTAGTTATGGACTGAGATTTGTGACGGATGCATCGTCAATACCTGACCCCCATTTCCAGGATACGTAAACCCTGTAATGGCACTAAAACACCTCTTAGAGATGACGGGAAACACATTTGTACATGAGAAATCATGAGCGGACACTTCCTACAGGGGTGCAAATGGACCACAGTGAGGGAGGTTATGACACTTTAAAGTGCAAATAAAAAAAAGTTAGTCTTTCTCACCTTTCTATTTCTTTTCTTGAAGTTCAAGGACCTGTAACTATTTTCAGAATACGAGTGGGAAGAAACAGGCACACATCTGACTGTGATTGGTGAGATATAGTATAATCCTGTGGTTTTCAACAGGTGGGTCACAAACAAAAAAACGAGTCACAGGTCTTTTCCAACATGGAGGAAAAACTGTCAAGTGCAACCTCGCATTGAGGATGTAAGATGTCCAGGTGATTTCATTGGGTTTTTCATGCGTAAAGTGCGCAAATATATTTTTCCGCATAAGCATTACAATTTCATTATTAGAGAGTTATGTGTGAACAACTTTAATATGCTAATCATTTTAAGAAACATTTTAGGTTCAAAGAGTATTGAATTCAGAAAATTATAAGCTGATTTTCAGATCCAATCAATGTGATGAATTATATATATTATATTATATTATATATATATATATATATATATATATATATATATATAATGTAAACACAAACTTTTACTTTGGATTTTGGATAATCGTTTCACAGCCCTAATTATATATATATATATATATATATATATATATATATATATATATATATATATATATATATATATATATATATATTAAACTAAATAAAATTCGGATTTCTGTTGTCATAGAATCTTCAAAACAATTAGACTATTACTTTCCCCTAGACTAAACTTGAAAATGTTAAAATTAATGAAAATTATAATGATTACTTAACGGATAGGCCACTAAAAATACAAATTATGTCAATGTTTACACACCATTACAAACCTGTTGAGTTTCTTTCTTCACTTGCAACAAAATAAGATATACCAAAGAATGTGAAAACACTTTTAATACAGTGAAAGTCAATGATATATCAAACAAATATGGAAATATTAAACCCTACAGACTTTTAATGTGAAAAATATCAAAAGTTACTCAAATAAGTTTGTAAAAACAGAAGGGTGAGCACATTAAGTGAAGACAGGATTAATTTTTTTTTGTATTCTGATCTTGAGGGAGAAAAAAAAAACACCCATTTAATTCAGATTTTGAGGAAAAACGTGCCATGATTATAAACCAATGCGTCAACATGGGGAGGTGGAAGTTTCCCTCATCCTCAAAAACCAACAAGAAATTATGAAATAAAATGACCCAGACTACATTAAACACAGGGTTTTGGGATCGTCTTAGGTTGCCACTTGATATCCAATGTATAATCTGGGCCCTTAAGCAAAACCAGTAGAGAACCACTGATTTAATCAGTCCTCTAAACTGTCTTCTTCCGAAACCGAGGGTCGTCTCGCCTGAACTCACTTGCCTGAGGCGCCTTCAGATGGTCTATCAGTCTACATCCTGAAAGCTCTTTTAGACACATCATAACACTAAGCCAAAGTGATGGCTGCTGGTGACACATTATGGTGACACATTACGCTTTGTAGCATGTCAAAATCTCCATCTCTTGTCTTTTTCCCCATTCATTTTCTTGTACAAAACATTGGAGAAGCATGCTGTCTGCTTTGATGATTTTGGAATAAAACATCCGCACAGTGCTGTCAAGGCCGCTTCTTGAATAATACAAACCAGAACAGTCCACACACAAGTCAGTAGGGCTCTGAAGCAATCGAAGTCACAGATTAGAGGGGCTTGTCATGGAAATTCACTGTACAGAGAATGTCTAAGATGAAAATAAATGTGTACAGTTGGAAGGACACTGTCTATATCTTCTTTGTTCTCCTCCATCCATTAGTTAGAGAAAGATGAGGTCAACTGCCTCAGGGCGGCACAGTGAGCAAAAGCCCGCATTCCAGAATTCAATAGGTTTTTTTTTTACATTGATACATCGCTCATGTCCATTTCTCATTCCCAGCCTTCTGAATTTTTTTGCATTTTTTTTTTCTTTTTCTTTTAGAGGAGAACAGTTTGTGAACTTACTGGATGAATAGGGTTTCTATGCTGTGCTGTAAGTTTGTGAGAGAGAGAAAAAAGGAAGAGATTCACAAAAAAGTAAAAAGCCTGAACTATGGGACGAAAAAAAAAAGAAGAAGAGGGAATCAATTTTGAAACTCAGTGAAAAATAGCACTGAAAAGAAAAGCCACAACAAAAGCAAAGCTAGGCAGAGGAGGGTTCGAGATGGATCAGACGTTTGTTTTTTATGTCACCTCAGCAGGATAAGTCGTCGGATTGTGTCTTCAAAGAAGCTGAGCAGTGAAAAAAAGATCCAGTGAAAACACTAATGGAGGCTAACTGTGAACAGCTCAGTGGTGTCTCTTTGACCAGGACGCTTCACTGGGGTTCCGCTGAGATACGAAAGCAAAAACAGGCCATCCACTTTGACATTTATTGTGTTTGAAGAAGCATGTCTTTTAAAATAAAAGCTTTGGGTATTTTCTAGTTTTCATAAAAAAAAAAATAATAATAATAATATATTATATATTTCTAACAATATCAGGTCATGTGTTTGGCAATCTCACGTGCATTAGCAAATGGTGATCATAAGCTCTTCATCAACAATGATCATATTGGAGAGCTATTAAATATGAAGAAAAAGACTGCGGACTTTTGACACATCTTGGAATAGTTTAGAAGATAATAGACAAATTATCCTCTTGTAATCTGCTATTGCTGAGTATTTAACGTAGGCTACCCTGATCTTTTTGAAGATTCACTCATGTTATAAACGTCAAATAATATAGATTTTAATATAAATTATTGCACTTAGATAGCCCTAGATAGCCTGGTGATGAAAAAAATAAAGAGACAAGGTTGTTTTAGATCTAAACACAGCTTAATGTGTTAAACAAGCGTCTTTGACTGTTATTGCATCTCTTCTGCTTTTTCAGTTTCTCGCGCCATGTTTTAGAATCCCCTGTCAAGTCAAAAGTTCAAATTTTGTAAACACGTCTCGACCGCACTTTTTTCCATTTTGTTTGCATTTTAAAAGCATAAGCACATTCCTTAATTTAGCTTACTGCAGTTTTAAAGCCCTCGCTATCTGTTAAAATATATACATGGACATAATACTTTGCTACCCCTACAGGTTATGTCTATGGGACTGCAAGTCGACAAGTTATAGTATATGCCTGTGTAGGGACTAATAACATGCTTGATTAGTGATATTAAAGTATACTATATTTGTGTTACAAGTACATTACAAATTCATTACGAGTGTCTTCGAAACATACAAGCCATACCATAAGTGTATTATATTTGAGTAAAAAGTTTAGGCTATGTTTAATACCTTTGGCTTAAAGGGACAATTTTTAGTCTTTCAGGTATTTTATTATCTAAAATCTATATTTTTATTCATAAATATGTCCTCAATGGTGTACAAATACATCTGCCAACTATCTGACTTATCGTCGTAAACGAAGTATTTATTATCTTTATGTACATGTGACGGGTAGGTCCACGGAGGCGTCCATGTCATTCCCCCAGCTGAAAATAATTAATTAAAAAATTAATCTATGCCCACCTCTAATTTTTATACAATTTAGTTTTTAGAACATATACTAAAATACAATTATTTTAAAGTGTGTTAAAAGTTATATTGTGAAAATAGGTAAAAGCATGATGCAAATATACGTTCAATGTATTTAAAGATAGTACTATTTTTTTATTTGTTAGTATATTTGCAATGTACTATTTAAAAAGGGAATATATTTCAAATACAATAAAGTATATTTTTTCATTAGGGATTGTTTATTGTTAGCACCCTCTTTGAACTGTTAAGCCCCCCTTAGCACCCTCAAGAAAAAAATCCTTGAGCCGCCATTGTGTCAATGAAAGCCAGAAGACAGATATTGATCTTCTGATTGACTGATCATTGTGAATGGTTATCAGAGAGGATGGATGAGGAGGAAGAGATGCCATTTGGCATTCAAATGGAAGGCTATTAGCATTAGATCCTGATACATCAAATAAATTGAAGCTGAAGTATCATTACAGTCAAGCAAGAAACAACAGTCAAACTTCATTATATTGAACATGACACAGTGTTTTGGGGTTTTATGGAAATCAATAGCCATCTTTTTTCACATAGGGGAAAGATATAAATCTTAACAGAGATAGCATGAACTTTCAGACAAGGTTGAAGAAACTGATAGCATATTAAACATCAAAATACAATAAAAATTCGGTGCAGTGGGGCAACCCTGTTATAATGTGAAAATTGTTTTAGATCCTAATAATAACTTTAGATCATATTAAGTTTTTGCCTCTGCAGAAATGTTGATACATCATGCACTGAAAGATACTGGATGTAGTAAGTGGGCTCAGAATTATGAAGACTGACTTTTTTTTTGTGTTTTACAAAACCTTTTCCCAAAGTTACCAGTTTAAGTCATCAGTTAAAATTAGTCATCAGTTTCCTTGCAACATATTTTTACCACCACAACAAACAAACAAACAAACAGTAAATAAAAAAAGTCAGTCATAATAATAATAATAATAATAATAATAATAATAATAATACTAATAACAATAAATGTACTGTTAACACATGGTTTAAAATAAATAAATAAATACATACATAGATGCATACATCCATACATAATGGGATTTTGTTGGAAAGAAGTCAAAAATAAAATCTAAGATAAAATGTTGCACTGGTCTTTAATCGGGTAACTTTGAAGACAGAATGAGAGAAAGTTCTGTACCATACTGAAAATGTCTTCTATTATCCTATTGCTACAGTCAGTTAAACACTTAATATCACCACTATGGCTCTATTGAAAATGGATTGAACTCATTTTACAGTAATGCTGTGTCATTGATTGGCCTAGAATCAACATGAGCTCAGGCGGAGGTACATCTCTGTTCTTGAGCAGTGGACCGTGACAGATTGGGAGGGTTGATGCTGGCATTTTATTCTAAACTACAGCCAGTTTTAGTCTTGTCTAATGGTTATGGGTACGCCTTCATTAACGGTAAATGGTCCTGAATCTGCCAATGAGAGTGCAAAAGGACACAATTTTGAACCGATCAAAATCCTGCTATTTGACAGTCATTTCCGATGGAATTACTTTGGTTTGGGGGCTGGTTTTAGGGATTTACTAATAAATGAAAGCAGAGGATGTCAAAACAAATAAAAATAGACAAACAACAATTAGGGTTGAACAGCAACAAAAAGGGTTTAGCAATTCCAGTAACAAGTTCTCCCCTCCTCACTCAGAGTCTTAAAAAAATCCTAGTGGCCAGACAGATAAAGCATCTAACAATCCTATTCAGAGTTGAAAGGTCTCTGAGCTAAATTGATTTCATTAGATAACGCTTAGTATGGTTACAATTTTGCACAGTGCCAGAGGGTGGTGAGCTTTGAACTGGTGAGGTTGCAGCCACTTAGGCATATTAAGCAGTCCATTTTTCAAGGGGCGATGTTTAATGCAGCAGACGCAGGCAGTTTGGACTGATTCCAGCTCAATTAAAAGATTGTACGTCAATGCAAGCATCCTAATATTTGCAAGGTATTCTGATCTATGTCTTAAATATTACAAACTCCTTCTCTCCTCCATTCAAGTCTCCGTCCCATCACATTGAATTTAAGATGATTCCGTGTGGTGTATGGAGTACATACTGTGCCATCTGTAGACTGTCTGTACTTGTGGTGAACAAAGAAAGGATATAAGCACAGTGGATACACAATGGAGCTTGCCGTCTAGCTGATATTGTGGTTGCCATGCCATATTTTGGCTTGTTGAGTATAGCTGTACAACACATTCACATATTTCAAGGGGTTTTAAGTAAAACGGATTAGCAAAACCAATACAAAATCGCATAATATATAATACGTACATCAAGTATAATTATAGCTTTAAACACAGCTATCGTTTGTAGCTTTTTATGCACTGAGGTTTGCAGGTGGTGCTAGTAAAGTGGCTTAGTATCTGGGATGCAAATTGTGTAATGGAATGACAACAATTGGCAAATTACAGTGATCTGCAAACGCGCTGCCCTTGTGCAAAACAGTCCATCAAAAATGATAATTCTGTCATTATTTAATCACCAACACATAGTACCAGCATGCAAATTCTTTAAAAACATATTTTGTGTTCAACAGAGAAATTTAATCAAGAAAGCCATTTAGTTTGGAATGAAATTATCAAACAAGGTGTCAATGTCTGATTCGGAATGATAAAGTGACGTTTAACTAAAACAAAATAATAGAACAAAAAGCTTAGTGATTTACTCCAGAGCAAGTACTGAATGCAATCAAATATTAGTGTCACTGTCACTTGATGGTGGATCTGGTGAAGAAGCCGTCAACGATCAAAATATTGATTTTGAAGATGTTGAAAATTATAGTTTTGAGAATATGTTTCAGATTGCGACTGAGGCAGATGTTGAATGTACTGGAAAATGAGCTATGACAAGGACAGTGATGATGGTATTAAACATCTGCTCAAACTGAACCCTTCCGAGCTCCAAAAGGTAACAACATATGCCTCATTTTATTCTTTTGTAATTATTACTCTAATATCAGGAGACTTTTTTATTATTACGACAGGTAGAGATCCATCCGTGTTAGATATAGATCCAGGTCGCTAAAGACCAGAATATGTAATAATGATTGGTGAAACATTCATCCATTTAAGGGTTAACATTATATCTATGCTTTGTCAACGTTACGATTCTTTTAAATATGCCAGTTAAAAGTACTGCAGGCTTTCTCCAAATATTTATCACTAAAAATAATGCCAAACAAAACGATAAAGGTTTACTTTTATCAGCCGTCACGTATTTAGAGGTTTCACCGGGAATCTCTTGAGTGAGAACAAGAAGTTTAAAGCTTATAGGAATGTTAACGGTTCTATTCTCTAAAGTCTGCACTCAAGGCATCTTCGATATCAAGAACACATCCCGTTACTTTCGTGCGTCCTCTATACTTGCCTTCTTGGCTGCGTTCCACTTCATATTTGTATGCCCTTCACTCGCTAACTTCCCTCCATTTCGTGGACTCTGATGTGCGTCATTGCCTGTGAGCATTATTAAGTATTATGCGATTAAGTCTCAACATAATTAATATATTATACACTATTATGTGATTAATTATCATATACTACAGTTAAGCACAATCTTCTGTGATGTCACAACCAAGTTGAATAGTGGGATATAGAGCTGCTTGAAGTGTACATCGGAGTAGACTCTGTCAAAATCGAGGGGACGAGGGCCTATCCACAGAAACTTCCCTTGCCCACTTGACAAAGTGGAACTCATTTCAAAATGGTGGCGGAGGTTCCCCCGATGGAAAGTGCTTAGGGAAGTTCGCGAGTGTATGTCTAAAAGTGAAGTGGAACACACCCCTTGAGTATTGGAAGTTAAGTTTTGACGTTTGATGACGTAGTACAAGAACACAAGGGCGCAAGATCGCATAGGAACGCATATTGAGCAACTGCTATAATTTGCATTTTAGGATGAATGGTAAGTAAAGAGTGAATATTTGCTTTCTGTCCGAAATGTTTTTGCTCAAAACACATTAACACTGTTATGTGTTTGTTAAGTCTTTGATACTGAGGCAAGTATTGCACACACAAAACTTCTAAAGACCACTGTATTATAATATGATTCAAGGTTTGTACATCTAAATGTAAATTGTCTTATCCAGGCTGATAGTGAGACAGCAATCTGTAAAGGCATGAGGAGGACTGGAAGCAGCTGCTATGCCAACTAGATTTGTGATTTGCCTATCTCTTCTTCTTGTCAACTTTTTAATTTGTGACACACTAATCTTACAAGAATCTGATCTCATTTGGAGTTAAATAATCATTAGACATTTGCACGTTCCTCTTTGAATGTTTCGTTCTTCATGCTTTCGCTAGTTTGGCATGTTATGTCTTGCTGGATTTTCCAGAAAACAAAGAAGACACATCCATGACGGATTGATAATAACAGCCTGAAGCGGATACAGTTCAAACAAATGGAAAGTGGACTAAATGGACTAAAGGAAGACATAATTAACTGCTTATGAAACAAATGTGCGCTTCATCACAGCAGTGTTTTCTTTTAATATAATGTAAATACTACAAATTAAAACTGTACCATATGTTTTAAATGAAGGAGGCTTATCATCTTGCATAAAAAAAGAAACAAAAAAGGAGATTCAATGAAAAAAACAAGTAAGCAATGACATGATGTTGACGAGTTTGCTAAAATAATGCCTAAAAAGCTAACTGGCAATACATTAATATAATCCAAAAAAAAGGTTAAAGAGATGAAAGCAGGCAAGAAAAAAGTATTATAAAAAAACAATACACTTTTATGCAGCAAGGACACATTGCATTGATCAAAAGTGATGGTAAAAAACATGTATAGTTTTACAAAAGATTTATTTTATTTTCAAATAAATTCTGTTGAACTTTTTATTGATTAAAAAAACAACAACAAAAAACTAAAACTATCACTTACATGATATTCTAATGATTTCTGAAGGATCATGTGGCACTGAAGACTGGAGTAATGATGCTGAAAATTCAGCTTTTACAGTTTGAAATATATTAAAATAGAAAAAAAAATTCACACAATTGCAATTTTTACTGTATTTTTGATCAAATTAATGCAGTGTTAGTGAGCATAATTACTTATTTAAAAAAAAGTATTTCTGACCACAAACTTTTTTTAATGGCAGTGTATATAAGCATTTTGATTAACTGTTACAAGGGCAAATAATTTAATTTAGATTTCATGCTGAATTTAAAATGTAGTTTGATGACCTCATAACAGGCATAGATGCATTGAGGACCTCATAATGGGCACTTGGCAACTGTCATTCACCATTTCCTGCTGCTTGTAATGAATCAGTCAATCATTTTTCACCAGCTTTCCGTCCATTTTTCCTCCTTTTACTTTGTCATGGCCCTTCCATCATTTCTCAGTGGGATGGACAGGGGACGGGGGTAATCTCTGGGACACTGACAGCCATGTCAGCCGTGCTGGCAAAGCCATTTAAACACTGACTTTTTGTTAATGGCTGTCTCAGGGCAGGAAAGAGACGGAGAGGGCGAGTGATGGAAAGATCATAAGAGAGTGAGAGAGAGAGGAGGAAAGGGAAAAAAATACAATTGTGGGTAAGTCAGGGACGGCCTCCCTAGTGAGTTGCTGCGCACACATTTGAATTTGTACGAGGACACGGCGGCATGCTCCCTGACAGCTAGAAATGCACGTCTACGGGATCTCTGGGAATGCTCTGCTATTAAGATGCATTTATATCTGTTCGCGTTCCTCGAAATGCCACGGTTTTCACCTATAAAGTGTCGATATTCCTGACGAATTCAGACGGTTTGGAGTATATTTTGCTCACACACCCCCACACGCGCATGCAAACAGAAACAACATAAGTGACAAAAATCTACAAAGAAAGCATTCCGCTCTGAAAGCCAGTGGAAATGTCAAAGTAATCAATAGATTGGACGCATCTGAGCCGCAATAAATACCATTTCACAGAGCGGAGTAAGTTCAGCATGACCTAGAAGAAGTTACAAAGCTACTGAAGTAAAACTCATGACTGCATATCATCACAGCATACATTACTTTACTGACATTTATTCTAAGTCTACAAATTTTAATGTCCATTAATGATAAATCAAAAAAGCGAAAACTGGCAAATTAATTATGACTGTGGTAATCTTTATGCACAAATTAAACCGAATACTCTGAACACATTACTCATGCAGTAAATCCAAACAACAAACAAGTAGACCTGGGGTATTCAATTAAAGTTCCAAAGAGGTCTCTATATTTCCTTCCCAGCAGAGGTTCGGAATAGTACACTGCCTTTCAAAAGTTTGGGATCGGTATTTTGAATGATTTTAAAAGATGTATCTTATGCTCACCAAGGCTGTATTTATTTGATTTAAAAAAAAAAAAAATAATTATAACAATTTAAAATAACAATTTAAAATAACTGTTCTCTATTTGAAAACATTTTAAAATATAATTTATTCCTGTGATCAAAGCTGAATTTTCAGCATCATTACTCCAGTCTTCAGTGTCACATGATCCTTCAGAAACCATTCTTGCTGCTCAAGAGAAGCCATATGTCAGAAAACCCAAACAAGTGGAGCTGGTAATGTGAAGCAAACTCAAAAAATGTATTTGTTTACAAATAATGCACTATGGTAAAACGTGTTTTGAGGTAATACTATAGTTTTGCTTGCTGTTTTGCTACCTCTAGTGATGATTTCTGTTGGAAACTGCAGCGATATGTATGCATTGGTACGTATTTGATGGTTTGCAAAAATGTTGCAACAGGTAAGTTTTTTTTTCTCTTTTTTTTCTTTTTTCAATGAGCCGGCCTGTGTTGCTTTAATGCGTGGCACGTGGCCCCTGGTAGTAATTAACAAACGGGAACACAAAAAGCGAGGAGCTATTCTGCATCAGGCCAGCAGTATGAATAATCCACAGAGCTAAATCACACGCACGCCTACATGTACAAAGCTCAAGGATTAGACACGGACCTTGGGCTGTGCCTTTATTCGGATAACACATCTCCAAACAGCACACAATAAAGAAAATGTTTTTTTTGTTTTTTTTTCTAAAGAGGAAGTTACAGTGGCCTCCAGAATTATTTATTGATGCATAATTTGAATCCTTTTTGCTAATTATTTCATAGTATTTGGTATTTTGTTTTGCAAAGTGGCTTCTGAGTTTTTTGTCTTAATTTGTATTCAATATATCAACTGATTTATAATTTTAAATGTAGTGAAATATTTTGAGCTAATTTATAATAAATGCCATTTGGTTTGTTTTAGAGTAGTCTCCATCAAAACAACGTGTGGACTACTCTTTTTGGAATAAGCTATTTTCATTTAAAATTATGCTTAAAAAAAAAGCTATAGTAAAAGATTTATATTCCTTATAAATTAATTCCTATAATAAGTGTCCAAATATGTTTTTGTGCCACTGTAGGTAAAAAAAAAACCCCAAAAAACCCTGCTTGTTATTTGGCATGCGTATCAAAATCACACAGATACATATTACACGAACAACTCGACTTGAATTAGAGTGTGATGCACAGCTGAATAGGCCGTGATTAAGAGCTAATGCAAATCCCAGCATAGGGATAGAGGTGAGAAGTGTCAGGTGGAGAGGAAGAACTCAGTCCATATGCTAGATCTCAAATCTTTTAATTAGTCTACGGGCTCTTCACCCAGAGGTCTGACTGCAAGCCTGATGCTCACATCTCTCTCTCTCTCTCTCTCTCTCTCTCTCTCTCTCTCTCTCTCTCTCTCTCTCTCTCTCTCTCTCTCTCACTCACTCACTTATGGAATAACCCCACACTTGCAAACACTTGACGACAGAGGCAACTGGCAGAAAACAGTTCAGAGAACAGAATCCTCCATTGAGCCATATTCTATTAGCACGTCTAGTCTCATTGGAGGCTATAAGGTATAACAATTTAACTGATTCCAAGATTTGGTACCCGATATACTAACGGGGGTAAAAAAAAAAAAGTGCTGTAAAACTCTTCCTCTTCTCAACATGGGCTGTGTTCCAGTCCAAAATTGTCATGCCCTTCACTCGCTAACTTCCCTCCGTCTCGTTCACTCGAATGTACGTCTTTGCTTGCGTTGCATGAGTGCCCACTACTGGCGGAACCTTTGCACTGAATTGGAACATGCTAAGCCCTTGATCACTTAGAATCCACTATGGGGTTGATTTATTATTTATTACGAAATTGTATAAAGCGGCATTCTATATGTATATAGGTGTGTTTGAGTTGTTTACATTTTTTTAAATAATTAATATATCATAGCGTTGTTTGTGGTGGGGTAAATTAAACAATATGCGTTGACGTCACAATCGTTTTGCATTGTGGTATATGGAGCTGCCTGAAGTGTACATATGAAGTAGACTCGCTCCCTCGGTCAAAATCGAGGGAGCGAGGGTCTGTCCATATAAACTTCCCTCGTCCACTTCACGAAGTGGAACTCACTTCAAAATGGCGGCAGGGATTCCCCGAAGGGTAGGGCTTAGGGAAGTTCACAAGTGCGTGTCTAAAAGTGGACTGGAACGCAGCCCAGGACTGCGTGTTCCCAGGGGCAGGGTTTATGTAAATTTTCAGGTTAGTAATACTGTCGTGAGGAATGTCGTGTAGTCCCAACCAGCCGTTTGTTGTAGTCTTTAAAAAGCTATTTCTTTAAAAGCAAATACCTTTGCTTTGAACTTGAGCATTGTAATTTTGCAGATGTTATTTCTGCTCAAACAACAACATTACACACATAATTTCTAAAGTTAGAAAAGTGAAATTATAAATCAACCACCTGCTTAAATTAAATTGTAATAAGATTTAATATATTAATATCATATATTAAATAATATATAAAATTAAAATTGTACTGTATTTACAGCCTAAGTGAGCACAAGAGACATCTAAACATTAAAAAACTCAAAAACATTAAAAAAGATTTCAACCTTTTGAGTGGTAGTGAATATGTTTAAAATAAAATGACACAGCTACTTCTGAATGGCCGTTAATACTTGAAGATGCTTTTTGATTGGTGTAGTCACAGCTACAGACTGTATTCTGACAGTCCAAAGTCTGGCTACACAATAGCTGAAGGGAAGACGGTCCCCCCTGTGGCAGAATGAAATAAAACTCACACAGTTCTGTCAAGTGGCAGGATGGAGAAAGAATGAAACCGACAAAGAAAGGGGGAATAAGGAGAGTAATGCAAGAGTCAGTGAGACGGCGAGTGCAGCACTAACACTCACTAACCTCTCCTGACCTTTTACACACCAGAAGAACAAGGTTCAGAAAATTGAGCCTGTGCGGCTAGCCTCCAGTGGCACGGCCATCCACGCTCTTCCATTTAGTCTAGCCTAACTGAAGAACCAATCAATACACTTTCTCTTTCACTCTCTCTTCCGAGGCACCTTTCTGCACTCAGCGGATTGGGAGGGGATTTGCCGTGAGGAGGTGGAGGGCCACAGACGACTGGTGATTCCCCCTGTGAGAAGCAGCCATCAGATTAGATGAGCCGTGTGCGAGAATTCAATAGGAAGGTTGCGGAATAGCCTAATAACCTTATCATGCGGTCTCGAAACTACAATAAAACATGCTTTGGCCAATGCACGCTCCTCCCTCACCTTCAAGAGGAATTTGGATTGATCTAATTCACATAAGGACCTGATAGCTCTCTCCTCTACGAGACTTAGTTTCAGCACAAATTACTCCGTTATTAAGAATTCCAGCTCAGAGCAGCGGTGTTCTCTCGCCGCCGCTGTTTCTCATTTCGCAACGTTCTGTCTCGTTCCTTAGCAGGACACGAGCAGGCTTGGCTGTTGTCTGGGAAACAGGATGCAGCGAGCGAGGGAAGCTGATTAGAGATGCCAGCGCAGTCCGAGGCTGGTGGGGTGATTGTAAAGCCATCTCTCTCTCTCTGTCTCTCTGTCTCTCTGTCTCTCTGTCTCTCTCTCTCTCTCTCTCTCTCTCTCTCTGTCTCTCTCTCTGTCTCTTTCTCTCTCTCTCTTTCTCTCTCTCTCAAGACAAGGAGATCAGGCAGGAGGAGGGCTGGAGTAAAGCCAGCACAAAGGTCCTCTTCTCACTCACCTGATCATGTGGTGCAAGCTAAATTCACTCAAAAATACACGTATTTCCCTTTGTTTATTAACTCTTAGGTTATTCACAAACGCAGGGGCAAAACACACACACACACACACACACACACATCATTGAAAACGTTTATATGCCCATAAAGATCTCTGAACAAGGATTAAACAAAAAGGTACATTGTAAGATGTCATTTTAAAAATGCATTTTGACCATAAAGGAATTTTTGAGCTTTTTCCCCTGTATATTTGTGCAGATCACACCAATAATAACTGTATATGCATCCACATCAACGCACGATAACATTCTGTTTATCATAATGCCACATTTACTGTATGTTGTCTTCTGCTTTAAATGCTTGAGCTCTTTACAGCACAATAGATTCTAATTGGCTGTCAATGTTTTTTTTATCATTGAAAAAAAACAATCTGCAAGTGATTCCAATGATATTGCTATTGGTATTATGTGTTGTTATCGATACAGTTGTTATAATTGACTTGTTGCAGTTATAATTAGGGCTTGAGGTTAACTTTTTTGCTCACCAGCCACTGTGGCACCTGGTTATATGATATACAAAATGCAGCGCATATCAGTTGCTTTTGTTGATGTGAACTCCATTACATTTGCATAGAGCGCAGGAATTGAAGATCATATTTATATTTGTTTTGCTAATAGCCGTTTCGTTAAAGGTATACAGTCTGACTTTGATCATTTATCAGTTATAATAAAGCTACCAGCCAATGACTTGTTTCATTTACTTGAAAAAGACTGTCTTGGCCAGGGTCAATTTGGATCCTGTTCACAAGCATACTACTACATCCACTGCAATATAAGAGATTGCAGTGGCCAATCTCACCAGAGTATTGATCGTCACTGTGAGGGCACATTTATATATTTGTGGCTCTGCTATAAGTAAAATGAAAGAGATTTCCATAGAGGTATACAGTAATGAGAATGGACTGGAGTACTTCATTGCTGAATGTAACAGCACAATGAAAATCTTTCTCTGCCATAACCTGGTTTAGCAGATTCTAGAAGGATTTGGAGCTGTCACAATGAGTGCACAGGGTGTTTGATTAGTGATCTAGAGCCCTGCAGAGCTAAGTGGTTGTGCTATTCGCTTGCAGAAGCATCACCTGCATCGACAGTTGGATAGTTGACACGACACGCCAAGCAGCGTCAGCAATGTCCTGCATTATGACAATGCAGAATTACATTGCATGCAGTTGACCTCATAATAATTGAGTGGCAATGCATTTTTAAATATCCATTCCAGGAGTAACAAACTGCACAAAAAAATGGATGGATGGATAGATAAGCAGGTCTCCACATCTCTGATTGGATAAAGCAAATGATGTGTCAGTATAGTGGAGACAAAGTGTTAAAAAGACGAGGTGGCAGATGAGTCAATGAGCAGAAAATGTACACCATAACCCATTGTAAATAAATGATGGCATAAATGAATAGAAAAACAGAGTTTGACACCCACACAGCGCTTTCTTACAATGTTTCACTCAGTTGTCCTCCCTTTCTCTCTCATTCCTCTTCCTTTTTGCTTTTCCTAGTCTAGACCATACTCTGTCTTAAGCCCCTTAGGGGTCTAAGGTGTTTTTGGGCTCCTTGAGATGTTCTGACATTTGTGCTTTTTCAGTTGCTAATAAACATATTAATGGCAAAGGTGTCATTACACTCTATTCAGCACAAACAGGGCTACCATAATATGTGAGCAACATATATGTACATGTTTGTATTTTAGATAGAATAATTTTTATCAGGGTTATTGAAAAAACAAAAAAATAAAATTTCTGAAATAAGGCCACAAAACACATACTAAATATGTGTCCACAAGCCTTTTAACTAATGGATGTTTTCGCTTAGAATTTTAGCTTCAAAGTTATGTGAAAATCATCCTGCCTACTCGTTCACATAAAACAATACATTGAGTTAAATTGTGTAAGACTCTTTTTGTTTAGAAAGGCAATATGCGTAGGGGCATAAATGATCATGAATAATGCTGTGATTCACACCTGAGAAGACAATGACCCGCATAATGAGCCGCATAATGAGCCTTTCAGTCAGGTATGTCACTGAGAGGGAACCACAAGAAAGAATGTGAGGACAAAAAAAAAAAAAGATATATATATATATATATATATATATATATATATATATATAAACACACAATCAAAATATAAATGAAAGTCAAAGGCACATTCTGAGTACACAGTCACACCTGAAAACAAATCCTGTTCAACTAGGCTATATGGGCCATTCTAGAGAATTGGTTCAAAGTTGGAAACATCTTGAAAATAAATAGTACTTTTCCACAAATTTTGTATGCATGCAAATAGTATAACATCTAAGGTAAATTTTCTAGTTATTGTGCAGTTAATTTTCATACTGTATTTTCAGAAAGTTGTAGAATGTTTATCCTCTCCCAAAATTTGTCACAAATAAAACACAATAATACATAATTTAATGAGAAGGCTTATATTGACCTATTAATATTCTATTTACATCTACCTTGTAAATATAATTTTTGCTATTTTATTAAACAGTTTTCACATGTAAATCAACAATTATTATTAATTTTAACAATATTTCAAGTGCAATCTTTCTTTGTAAAAAGCATACATTTTATCATACGCATTTCAAAGTTAAGGATTCATTAGTTTGAATTGGAACAAACACTATAATAACATCGTAGTTGATAATTCAATATAACTACTTTATTTTTGACAAATCCCATACTATATATTTAACATATAAGCAGAAATTGGCGAACAAAAGCTTATTTAATGTGACAGTAGTCAGTATTTTACTGTAAATACTTTATAATCTATCCAAAACTAGTCAACGAAATATTGTCTAAACATTCATATTTCGTCTGTAACATATCGTTTTTATGATTGTTATTATAGGGCATATAAATGATAATTTGTAGTTTAATACGTCGCTTATACAAATACATTTTATTTCACAATATTTTAGTCGATTTTTACTCATCTACGTATAGCAATATAGTTTGGGAAAAGCTAAACTAGTAGATGTGTAGTAAACAACAGCGAGCATCTTTGTCGTTCATTCACACATAGACAAGCGATTCATATTTAAACAGTATTTTATGCGGTTTACAGACACTATATTGCGATTAGAACAAAGCACTTAAGAATAAAGCACTTACTATTCACAATCCTCAGCTGGATCTGTTGCTCCTCGAAGTCAAACAGAAACCAGCACTTCTGCTGTAAATTTTTCCAGGATTATATTACTATTGTGCTATTATTATATTCCTCACAGAGTAGCAGGACGATGTAAACTACATGAATGTGATAAAACTTGTGTTTTATAAAGTTGATGTGGGCATTCACAGGTTTGCATGGATTGCCTCAGATCATTTGCGTTTCAATAGCACACTTTCTCCGTGGGTGTGTTCACATTAGCAGATAATTAGTTTCCATGAGAACGACTAACATCTCTCTCTTCATAAAGATACATAAACAGAGAATATTTGTTTTCGTTTTGAATTGGATCATTTAAAAGTAGACACTTAAATGATTATAAAGATATATTGGTCATGCCTGGGTGAATAGTATTCGCTAAGTTCTGTTTAGGTTTAGAGAAGTGCTCCAGAAAAAAGGTTCAAGGAGAGGCAGAAAGCACACTCTGTTTATTTTTTTATTTTACAAAATCACAATGATTTGTTTGAAGTGGGCAAATAAAAAAGTAGACATTTAAAAGTTCTTAAGTCTGTATGACCATAAATGACGGAGCATTTTAAGTCTATTTTGCTTCTATGTGAAAAAAAAAAATCCAGCAAAACGCACCGACGCCTTTGTCGATCTTAATCAATGTGTTCACAAGTATTTCAAGGACACTTATTGAAGCGAAAATATAATTAGTCTTTCAATTAAGGACTTTAAAAAGAGCCCAAACTGTCCATTGGTCTTTCTCTATCAGTTAAGCCAGTAACAGACTCATAAGGAAAGTTTAAAACACAGAGGTTAAGGCTAATTAAAGACTTGCAGTTTAACTATCTGCTAAGGTTTTGGGTAAGGTAAGATGGTTTTACTTCGTTTGTAAAAGTGAATTGCAAAAATGAACAGGTAGGTTTTGTTAAGAACAGGACCTGGTAAGGATTCGGCCTACATGTGAGCTGACCTATAGTGAGCGCTGACATCTTCATGTATAGTTGGGCTGAGATTTTACTCTCTACAGCTACATTGAAATTGGAGACCTCAGCACTGGCTTCACGGCCAAGACCCGAGATGGGGGTGGTAGAGCGGCACACTCCTTGTGACAATCACCCTGGCCTGCCTCCAAACCCTCATCCTGTGGTCAGACCCTTTGTTTCTCTGGGCCAAACTGCCCCTAGAACAAGTGTCAAGGTATGCTGTGGTCTTCACAGATGCCCCTAACACTGGCTGGGTGGCCACGTTCAACAGTCATGCAGTAGTGGGGATCTGGACGGACCCCTAACTGCATTGGCACATCAACTGCCTCGAGTTGCTAGCAGTACACCTTGCTCTGAGCCACCTCAAAACGCTGTTGCTCGGCATGTGCTGGTCCGCACAGACAGCACTGCAACCGTTGCGTACATCAACCATCAAGGAAGTCTACACTCCCCTCGCATGTCGTAACTCGCCAGCCATTTCCTCCTATGGAGTAAGAAGCATCTGAGGTTGCTTCGTGTTACTTATATACCCCGGCCTGCTCAATCGTGCCCCAGATGAGCTCTCACGACAGCCTGTGGCCCAGGGAGATTGGAAACTCCATCCCCAGGGGGTTCAACTGATTTGGGACGACTTCTGGGTCGCACAGATAGATCTGTTTGCCTCTCCGGATTCATCCCATTGCCAGTTGTTTTACTCCCTGACCAAGGGGACCCTTGGGACGGATGCACTGGCACACAGCTTGCCCTGGGGCCTATGCAAGTATGCGTTTCCCCCAGTGAGCCTTCTTAAACAGACACTGTGCAAAGTCAGGGAGGAAGAGGAGCAGGTCTTGCTAATTGCCCCTTATTGGCCCAACCGGACCTGGTTCCCCGAACTGATACTCCTCTCGACAGCCCCTCCCTTGCCTATTCCTCTGAGGGAGGACCTCCTCTCTCAGAGATGGGGCACTGCATGGCACCCGCGTCTAGCCCCCTGGAAACTCCATGTTTGGTCCCTGGACGGGATGCGGAGGTTCTAGGTGATCTACACCACAAGCTATCTTAGACACCATCACTTCTGCGAGACCACTCTCTACGAGGCATGCTTACGCCCTGAAGTGGAACCTGTTAATTGAGTGGTGTTCTTCTCACCAAAAAGACCCCCGAAGACGTTCGACCGGTACTGTGCTTTTCTTCCTACAAGATGGGTTGGAGCGAGGGCTGTCTCCCTTCACCCTCAAAATTTATTTCAGGTTCCTGAGGGGCGCGAGGAGACTGAATCCGCCTCGCCCCCTCTCTATACCCTCTTGGGACTTATCTCTGGTCCTGACGGCACTGCAGAGACCTCCCTTTGAGTCATTTCAAGCAGCAGAGTTAATAAAAACTATCTATAAAAACAGTTCTCCTACTTGATTTGGCCTCTATCAAGAGGGTAGGGGACCTGCACGCATTTTCAGTCGACGAATCGTGCCTGGAATATGTTGTGAACCCTACGGTGATCCATTGTATTCTTCGATGGTAAGGCTCCCTGCAGCGACCCTGTGTCTTTCCCTTGGCCTACCCCACTCTGCCATCTCTGACCGGTGTTGTCTCCCCCCTGCTATAGGCCAGAGCCACCTGAGTGACGTTCCATATGTTATACTGCCTGGAAACGCCCAGTCCATATGTGTAACCTCCACATGATAGCTCCCTACGGGCAGAATGTGGCTTCCGCAGTATCTCCCTTTCCAACGAAAGTGCACGCTTTCCCAGTGTTATCCAAGTCTGTCTGAGTGGGTCATGCGGAACAGCAGTGGACTTCCCTGGCCTAAGCCCTGTCCCATCTCCACCTCAAATACGGGGGATCAGGAGGCTTTTGCTAGGCACTGGAAGGTGGCAGCACTAGGTGGCGTGTTAATTGGGATCCCAATCAGTACGGTACATTCGACTTTGTTGAACATGACGAACTGAAAGGGAACGTCTCGGTTACGTATGTAACCCTTGTTCCCTGAAAGAGAGAATGGAGACCTAGTCCTGTCGCCACTATTGCTGGACCACCACTGACTCCTTAGCCAGCTCCTTAGCGGAAAAAAAAAAGATGCGACAAACCTGCTGCTCATTATATGCTCGTGCTGCGAGGCAGAGCAGCTGATGCAATGATTGCATGCCAATGTGCATTGGCTCGTTTTATTACACTCAAAGTAGATTGGTCTCTCAAAGCAATCCCAATCAGTACGGTACGTCCGACTACGTCTTTGTTCCCTCCTTCAGGGAACGAGGGTTATACACGTAACCGAGACGTTATGTGTTTTAAAACGAAAATGCACTAGAGTAAACAGGGCCTCAGAATAGAACAAGAGCAAAAGAGAGAGTGAGAGAGAGATATGTTGAACAGGACGATAAGCCTCTCTCCATATTCAGTGGCAAAATTCAAGCCAGATCTTATCTCTACAAGAGATGAAAAAGAGAAAAATAAAAGATAAAACATGTTTGTGTGGTTAATAATTAATTGCGTATGGCATATTTCATCTTTAATGTGTATCACTGGGGGCTCGCTTCACCCACACACCCCCAGAGGCATAACAGGAAGGACACAGAAATTACTGTGTGTGTGTGTGTGTGTGTGTGTGTGTGTGTGTGTGTGTGTGTGTGTGTGTGTGCGCACACATTATTAAATGTTAACTTTATGAGTTAATAACTAGGGTACACAGAAGCAGCAGAAGAACAGTCAGAGAGGGAAAGGATTTCATTAAAACAACTCATGTTAAGTTATTTGCTGTGTAGCCAAGCTACAGAGTGTATCCGATGGGTTTCTCCATCGTATCAATGTGTTCTCAGGCTTGACAGGAACAGCAAATGATTGAAAAAATGGGGATGTGACACAGGAAGTTAAGAACTGTCTGAGACGGAGATAAATTAGTAAAAACAGGATTATGGTCATAAGAACAGAAGAATATAAGGATATTTTCCCCTGACTGTGACCAGTGTGTCTCTCGGTGGACATATTGAGAGGAGGGGCATTTCATTGGCAGTGTAGAATAAGAGTGATGACTGAGCCAACATGAACAGAAAAAAAATACACATGCTGTAAACTAACCCTTTCAATATCCATGATCACCATGGTAACCAAAGTTTCTGCCCAAAATACCATTTACTACAGTAGCTTAGGGTGAAAAGTACAATAAAACAACAATCTTTAAGCCAGCACAAGCCTGATAAGTTGACCAGGGCCCCTGATTAAACCCTGCTAAAACCAGTCAACACACAAGCTAAGATTAGCTATTTACCTTTTTATGTGATCTGATTTAGGATTAAACCCTGTTGAGCTTTCCTTTAGCTCAAATAGTAGAGTGTGGCGTTAGCAAAGCCAGGTTATGGATTTTATTCCCAGGGAAAGCAAGAACTGATCAAATGTAAATGGGTACCCTGAGTGCAATGGATAAAAGTGTTTGTAAATGTAACTAAATAAATAAACAAAAAAAAATAGTTTAAAAAATTGACATTACACACCAAGCAGCGTCAGCAAGTGCCTGTGATATGACAATGCACCTTTCTTATTTTTGCAGAAATTATATACTGTACATACAATTAATTGAGAGGCTACATATATATATATTTTTAATATATATTCATTGAAGGAGTTTAGGCCAGAATGAACAAATGAATGCAAGAAAATTGTGGAAAAAATATGGATGGATGTATATACAGTATACGTATACATTATTAGGGGTGTAGCGGTTCACAATATTCACGGTTCGGTTCGATATAACACAGTAGTGTCACGGTTCAGTATGTTTTCGATATAGGAAGGAAAAAAAATGCCAGAGAAATTTCCTTGATTGTTTCTTATTTATTACAACTAACATCAGAAATTAGCTTTTTTAACTTTGAACAATGATGCAGCTATATGTGACCCGTCTTCTGGGTTGTCTTCTTAACAGCATATAAAACAAAAACAGCTCCTTTTTATTCATAATTAGTATTTTTTTTTTATGTTGAAATAATAATTCAAAAGCAAAATGATTAAACAATAAGGTTACACTTTATTTCGGTAGTCACTTTAGACATTCTACTAACTATAAGTAACTTTTCAACTACATGTCAACTACCAGTCATTAGAGTATTAGTAGACTGTAATAGACTGTCAGTAGACTGTTAGGTTAGGGTTAGGTGTTAGGGTATGGGTTAGGAGAACAAGTTGACTTGTAGTTGCTAAGTTACTTATAGTCAGTAGAATATCTGTTGGGGGACCAACAAAATAAAGAGTAAGCAGATATTAAGCAGACAGTCTACTAATACTCTAATGACAGTTAGTTGACATGTAGCTGCAAAGTTACTTATAGTTAGTAGAATGTCTAAAGTGGACTATCGAAATAAGGTGTTACCAAAAATAAATATTTGGGAGTGGAAATGGCAGCTACCTACTGGTTACAATGGTAATATCATGTATTTTGTATTTTTAAATGAGTTTACCTACATCTTGAAACTTTTAGTTTTATAAATGAGGGTAATATTTGAAGGATGAACAAATAATGTTTTGGCCATCACATTATAAATAACATTTAAATATGATAATATTTGAGTTTTGAAGTGCTGGAAAAAGATGTGTGATGTACTTGAAGCATTTTACTATATCTGCCAAACTTCCATGGTTACAGTTAGTGTTACAACATTAAATCCATGGTGAATGTTTCTGATTTGTTGATTTAAAGCCTATAACTAGTTAATTCATGGCACAATGTTTCTCCTAGTTTCCACGTCAGCGCTGTTTGATCTAATAGAGATCTAGGGTTAAAAACAGATAAATTTGAATGCTTCTCACTAGATCTCGCAGCGATGTTATTACTTCTGTGGCGAATTCAAATGCTTTCTTTACTAAATCTCTTAGCGCTGTGTAGTAACAGTGTTGCTTGATCAGGATCAGCTTGCGCTGCATTGACATTGGTCCAAAATTATAAACAGTCCGTGAAGCACAAATTAATTTTTGTTTCCGCTTTCATTGCGTTTGCCATTTGATGTTGGGCCAGCATGACTGCTACCAAAATTTTGGTCGCATCGGCAGGAAAAATGTTCAAACGACTCCTTCTATTTGTTAATTTGTTTTTAGACTTGCCATTGTGTTATAATTTGTAGTTTTGTTTTAGGATTTGTTATTGTGTTTTCATTATTGTGATTTGTTTTGCACCTCTCGACCACCATATCGTTCAGTTTGTAATGCGTACCGAACCGGAAGCCTCGTACCAAAACCTTCAATATGAATGTGTATCGTTACATCCCTAATGTGTATATATATGTGTATATATATATATATATATATATATATATATATATATATATACATATAAATATATACATATTAATATACATATATGGATGGAACCATTCACATCATTCACAAAAAAATTAATTTAGCTCATTTATTGCCATAACTGCAGTGGCCCCAGAATTAATTTGGACAGTTTTGGACACTTAAGTTCCACTCAAAAACGTGTGAATGTCATTGCATTTGATAAAAAAATAGCAAACCAAAACAGCAAACATTCATGCATAGTGTTACTGGTGTTCAGATATGTTTGGGAGCCACTGCAAGTTATTTTAGCAGTTACTATGGTTACCATGGCAAATGTCTGAAAGGCAAATCTTTCCACAACAGATTTCCCGACGACAGAACAGAACAACGAGGCAACAAAAATGAAAAAGCACAAAAGGACAATGAATTTCACTGTGAGGCTTTAGCCAAGTCAAGAGTTCACATGAAGAAATGTGACATAGGTTCTTAGAAGAGAATGGCTGCAGCCGCTGGTAGTTTGTTGGTTGGTACCCAGAGCCTGCACTCAGTAATCCGGGTCAGAACCAGCTTCAGTGGGCACAGCAGGCTGAACGTGGTTCTGCCCCTCTCAGAAATTGATCTCGGCATGTCAGCCTGATGTAATGAAGCTGAAAGCTGATGCGCTGCACCGTGAGTCCTGCCGATGCAATCTTCTCTCTGACCTCCACGCCGAGCCAGAAAGTACCTTCAGAATCCAGAAAGGTCAATCTTCTGTGCCCTACAGTTGTCTTTGATATCACAAATACATTTTCCCCACTCGTCACAAATAATAATCTTCACAAAAATGCAATAACCAATCTAATTATTTTCTTTTAACAACTTTTCCTCCCTGATGACATCACAAAGGTTATATATATACTCGTAATTCCAACTCCTGACTCGCTACAGTAGTTTTGACGGAACCAGATGCTTTTATACCAGGGGCTGCCAAGGGCATGGTGAGCTCGCACCAAGGGCGTGACAGAGTGACGTCAGAGAGTATTCTACGTCACAGAGTACCCCTACAGCAGGAGCTTTCCGTTTAACCTGAAGAGGGCAGCACTCAGACGTTTTTACACCATATATTTGAAAATTAAAACACTTTATACCCAAATGCATCCATTCTTACAGATAATTAACTAAAAAAAGTTGTTTTAGTGTTTAGTTACCCTTTAAGGACCCGCGGACACCCTGCTTTTAGACCATGCTCTGGGTGCGCAGAACATTTTTCTCGTCGTTAAACTAGCAAAAATGGATTCGGACTTGCCCTAAGTGCACTTGCGCCCTGTGCTTTATACCATGCGCTTAGATTGTTAAAATAGAGCCCTATAAGTGAAACTCAAGGAACATATTCAAAATATAAAATAAAATAAAAAATCCATGACCTCTTTAAGATACTTTGTTTTGGAGTGCAATGCAGTGCCACAACGACTCTAATATTGAACAGCATCTTCACACACCCCCACGTTGACAAACTCACACAAACACACATCTGCTGATGTGTATCATTAGAGCCAATGCTGAGGCTGGTCTTTGAGGGTGCTCTGCTGCTTAAGCTAGCTGGAAAACGTAATGAGCTACCAAATAACAGCAGAGACCAAGGAAACGCACAAAATCTGCGCACACACACACACGCGCGTGTTTTAAGAACTACAACGCATGCATTTGCGTCCACACATGGTGGTCTGCGGGTCTCATGCGGCGTCTGAGAGAATCAAAAGAGACAGAGGTGTTTATCTGCTCTTCCCTCTGCTGCACATGGCCAAATCAAACGATAGGAGAAAGTTTCCTATTTTATAAAAGCGCTTTAGATCAATTGCGAGCATCCAGTCTACATCAAACCTGCTTTGCGCAGAAAGGAGAGAGAGAGAGAGAGAGAGAGAGAGAGAGAGAGAGAGAGAGAGAGAGAGAGAGAGAGAGAGAGAGAGAGAGAGAGAGAGAGAGAGAGAGAGAGAGAGAGAGAGTCTATAAAAGCGCTTTAGATCAATTGTGAGCATCCAGTCTACATCAAACCTGCTTTGCGCAGAAGAGAGAGAGAGAGAGAGAGAGAGAGAGAGAGAGAGAGAGAGAGAGAGAGAGAGAGAGAGAGAGAGAGAGAGAGAGAGAGAGAGAGAGAGAGAGAAGGCAAGAAAGACGAGGAGGGAACGAAAAGCACAGGAGGAGACTACAATTTGGCAGCACGAGAAATGTCGCTTTCAATGTACCATTGGGCGGCAAAGGCCTAAATACGAGCGACATGAAGTAAATGCAAACTTCAGTCCGGCAGACCAATGCTGAAAGGTATTTGATCAAATGAAACTGAGGGGAAAGATATGTGGTTTTGTTTTATATTGTGTTATTGTTTGTTTCTTTTCAATGAGTGGATGTCCGAACTAAATGTTATAATATTAAAGGCAAATCCTTCAATGCACAAGAAGAGTTTAAAAAAGTGGGAAACTTTTTCCCTAAAGGGAAAGAAAAATAACTGATGTTTTGGGTGTTGTTGTGAAGTAAACATCCGTATTTCCACAAGGCTGTCAAATACATGCAAGCAGATTTCAAAGACTTTTACCTCAAGTCATATACATCATGCTACAATAGTGTTTCAATGACAGTCATTATAAAGCTCAGGGGTGAGAGAAAGACAATCGCACTTACCTGTTGTGATCATTTAGGCAGAGCAGCATGTGGGGAAGAAAAATACACACATTACTTGTAGTACTCATGAAAATAAAAATTTGCAGTAAAAAAAGGCAGTACATTAAAGCCACCTAAAATAAAGTGTGACCAAAAATAAATAAATAATACATAAATAGAAGTAAGAAAGAGAATTTAATATCTGGTACATGATAATAAAAGAAGAAAGTACGTTTTTGCACACTTTGTATATAGTGTTTTTAAATTGGAGTCAACATGGACCCTTTTCACAGACTGTGATGGTGTTTAAACAGTTATCAAAATTGAAAATCCAGTATTTAAGTTTTTTACATTGGCAGTTAATTATAACAACAAAATGAAAAATATTAATAATAAATAAATTAAAAAAATAACTACTGCAAGGGTGTTTCTAATACAACTGCTGAAGGAGTGTCAGCAAATTTCACATACATTTCTCTATATTTTCTTTCCCTCTTTTGAAGAGTCTTGAAAATGCTATCATGATTGTTTCTTTCTTTGGCAATTGTAGCAAACGGGAATACTAAAATTATATTTGCTGTTGTCTCTCGTTCACCACTCTAAAAGTTTACCCAACTATGATGACTTCTGAGAACACCAGAAATGTGAAGGTGGTTGATTACAGTAAAATAATTATTATAAAAATGGATGGATATATGGGAAAATTGATGGATAAATATATACGGATGGATGGATAGATATATGGATATATGGATGGATGAATGGACGTATGGATGTATGGATGTAACCATTCACATCTTGAATATGTAAGAATTTAAAATTTTGTGCATTCATTGCCATATCTGCAGTGGCCCCAAAATGAATTTGGACAGTTCTGGACACTTAAGTCCCACAAAAAAATGTGTAAATGTCATTGCATTTGATAAAAAAAAAAAAGCAAACCAAAAAGAACAGTCACATTCAGCCTACAGCTTGATTAGTAACATAACATTCTTATATATTTTAAATTATCATGCTGACAACACTCTACATGCAAGACCCTTTCCATTGTTTTGGTTGAGGCAAAAATTAAATTATTTCAATTAATAGTGACTTTATATCAATGAGAACGTCTCTTTATATCTCACAATGTGACAATTTCTAATTTCACTCTTTATCTCACAGTTACCAGTTTTATTTTTTAATCTGAGGCAAAAATAAACTTATTTGAGATAATATACTAAAACAACAAATTCTTCTCAGCCACACAAACAGCACCCATATAGAGAAAAAGTAGTGGTTTAATTTTCCTTTGACAACGGCACATACGTTAATGTATCGCCCAGTCATCATAGGCCACAATCCCTCACATACATCATCATTATCAGCCTACAGCAGCATTAATGGCCAATTAATAAAAGTCCTAGCCCTCGACTCTGCATGCACCGCTCATTTTACGTTTGTACTTGCAGCTGAACTAAAGCACAATATGTTTAGGTTAATTGTTCTGGGACATGAGTAAGTATTCTTAAGGCATTTAAGAAGAGGGGGTGGTGTTTAATTCAGGGAGATCCCTTTAAAAGCACTTCAGAAGGCCAGATTTGTCTTTGGCGAAGTAGCATTACACTTGTTGCCTCTGGCAGCATGAAGACCTGAAAGTGATCCCAAGGTTTGCGATGGGTCATTACAGTTTTAGATTGTTTAATTCCAAGTTGGTCTCTAACCTTCTAACTGCTTTGTATATATTTGGAAGGAATCAATGGAGGGCTAAGTTGTTGGCCTTTGAGCAGCCAGACGAGTCGGATCAGAGACAGACAATGAGAAAAACGGCTTTTCAAGGCAGCCTTGTGGAAAGAAGCAAGGGGGCTAACACTTTCCTCTCAACTGTTTTCAGCTCTCTTAGTGCTTTACAACTTATGCATCTTTATTTATGATATGTAGGGTGAGTTTGTGTGTGGGAACCGGTCACCCATTCAGCTTTATTCATTACCCCGCACAGCAGAATGAGCCGAGGGGAGTTCGAGGGAGTGTTTGTGATGCTGTTGTGATTCATGAATATTTCCATGATTTTAAGAAGCTTGCTTTGCTGCTGCATTGCAGATAAAACAAGTTCCTTTCCCTTTCTCTTTACATGCCTGAGAGCTGTGGGAAAGAGAGACATCTATGAATTTTGTGCTTATCAAGGTTTCTAATGCTCTGAGTAGAATGCAAAGCATCTCGCTTTTAATATTCAAAAAGAAAGGGCACCCTTACTGTCAGGGAATTCAAAAAGATTCACTACAAACAACTAAATAAACACAAAATAAGCTGATGAAAAAAAATCTGGAATGTTTTAGAGACGTACTGTAGACAAGCAGTCTTCCTGATGAAAAACAAAGGTGGTGTACTATGTGAGTACTATTTTAAAAGTCATTTTTAAAATAAGAAGATTCACAAATATTCATTGACATAGTTACATGTTGGCCTAGCATCCATAAAAACGTGTTTTGATTGATGTATAGAAGCATATCCAAATGAATATGTGCCACTTACGCCCTGCAGAATATGCGAAAGAGGCCTAAATCATTGACTTTGTGAAAACATCTGCACAATGTCCGATTATAAATGTACGGCAGTTCAAATCTATCAGAGGAAAATTCATGCATCAACAAGACACCAGCACGTTGCACATATGCCATTTGAAATATAATTTGTGTGCAAACATCTTTTAAAAAAGCGGTTTCAAATACATTCAATGATAAATGTTACAAAAACATCTGTTTGATGTAATTTGAACACAAAGAGAATGTTTTAGTAACATACTGCAAATTACTTGGTAATGTTTGTGCACTGTAAGGAAAACTAACAACCCCCCCCCCCCCCCAAAAAAAAAAAATGGTTTGTTCAAGCTCTTTTAACCTTTTAAAGATTACCTTTATTGTGTTTGAGCATTAAAATGGTCTGCAAAGTTACAAATCACAAAGTCAACTCCAAGGGGAGTTATTCTCTATATCAATAAGCACTGTTTCTGAACTTCCTCAAATGCCTCGTCTTGAGTTTCCTTCTGGGAACGTACACCTCCCGTTTTAAATAATTCATGCCCAAGGCATAAAATAAAAAATAAAATAAAAAAAGCCTGGTTGAGTTGTGTTAGTAGTGTATGAAGACGGTTATGTATGGCCCGTGACATTTCTGAAACACATAGAGACCAGACTAAACAGAGCGTTACTGACGGACTAGGAAGTCAAAAAAAATCAAGACCATGTAGAAAGGCATCTAGAATATGGCCTCTTTAAATTCAAGTCATATCACATCCAGCCTGAAATTCAGATAGTAGAGTAATCTTGCCGTGAATAAGCCTAACCCAAAAGCCTGACTACAGTTTTACTTTGCATTGAACAGGTTAGTAAAAACCACAGTCTCAATCTGTCATGAGACCAAGACCACCGGGAGACATGAGTGTCACACTACAGACAGACGTTAAAGTCCCTGTAAAGTCAAAATGAAGTATGTGTTCTGAGTTTTTCGTATCACAGAAAAATGTGTTATTAGACACCCAGCCAAATTTGAATGATAAAAAAGCCGGCAAGTACATAAAATAAGCTATCAAAATCTTGAAAAAATGAACAGTAGTCTCTGCTCTCAAACGCTGGGGGCGTGTCTGCTGGCTTCGCTGAAACCACGCCCACTCGTGGTAAAGCTGCCGTCGCCACAATCAACTGTCACCCGCTACAGCCGGAATGGATGCTCCTAGCAGCTTATTAGGTTAATTATAACATAAGCGCACAAGGCAACTTACACTCATTCGTGGGCACGCACTGCCGATGATGTCACCAGTTGTCGGCGCGACAGGAGGATGAAGGCCGGGGCGGGAGATTGTCGTTCGGCCCCATTCACCGGTAAAACAACAGCGGATTATCAGTGAATCCCAGTTGTCTCCGACGAAAGTTTATAAAACTATCCCGTGTAAAATGATCACTACAGAGGCGGGTTTTGGTGGTGATCCTCAGCTCTCCATCAAGGTGGCTCTTCACAAAATTAATCCACCTCTTCTTGATGTGATCGTATTTAGGAAATTTAAATAAGGACACCGATCTGTTTTGTACGTGATCGCATCCAGGTAGTACGGATTTCCGTGACGAAGACATAGCTAACTAGCAAACTGTAAGCTGTAGTAACTAATAATACTGACAGTAACTCGCGATTGAGCGGCAATGTGCTCTATTTATATTGTTAGTGGAGCGGCCAGCCTCAGGGGCTCCAGTGCGTCATCAGGTAGGGGCGGGGCCAGGAGCTCAGGCACTCCAGTGCGTCATCGAGTACTCTTTTAGCCCCGCCCAAAAAATCCGTAAAATATCAATGGTGAAAAACTGTTTAACCCTCTGGGGTCCTTCGTTTCAGAGTCACACTCAGGACCTTCGGGTCCAAATGGGCCGGAGGGGTGGGATTCATATTTATTAAAAGAAAATCATCATTTTTTTTTTTACTTGTTTTTTATAATATTTTTTCGTTTCTTTTTTGGTGTTTTGAGATAATTTTATGATTTATAAGTAATATTTATGCAATAAATATGACCCATTTTCCCCCAATCTCCCCCCCCCCATTGAATATAATAGTAAATTATAAAAAAAAAAAAAAAAAAAAAAAAATTTTTAAAGCTGTATTTTATTGTAGAGTCAAGCCTAGACCTCATGAAAGCAATTTTTGAAATGAGATGGATGTCATCTGGTGGACAAACTAAGCATTTTAAAAATGCAAAACACATATGAAATCATAAAATCATAAAAAATGGAAATCACATATGAAGTGTGTTTGTGTGTGTGTGTGTGTGTGTGGATGTGTCTGTTTTGCACTCTTGATGTTTTATAGATTCACCCCTTCACTGTTGTGTGCTTTTTTCTGGATCGTGGCTGATTTGTAGATTGTACGCACAAAAAAACTCGGTATTTTCACATTTTTGCCAATTTCCCATTCATTTCCTATGCCGGGTCCATTTGGACCCGAAGGTCCTGAGTGTGACAATTTTTTTTACAACCACTTTGATTATTCAATACCTGTCCCCAATTTTTTGGGGTGTTCATATACCAAGTACCAAAACCCTCACCAAATTTCAGACCATTCCGATGAAGCTATGATTTAAAAAAAATAAATATTTAAATGTTTCGGGTCCATTTGGGCCGAAGGACCCCAATGGTCTAACTCCACAATTCAGTACTTCACAGTTCACAGTCTTTGTAATGTGTTTTAGCAATACATTTCTAACATTTATAATGTGTTTAGAATTTTTTTTTTAAATTGCCTTTACAGGGACTTTAAAGAAGAACCAAAAGGAGAGACTGAGTAAAACAGCCACGAATGAAGTGCAACAAATATCCGATAACGATACTACTTCAAATGGCTGCTATCATTACCTCTGTTGTTGTGGACTACTGAAGAGTCTTATTGGAAAAGAGAACATATTGAGCTTCTACTTTCTGAAGAGTACAGTGCGAGCTAGGATAAACCTCATTATGAAACTTCAAAATTCTTGTGTTTTCCACAAATGTAGATAACCAAGCATAAACAAATGAGATCATTAGAAAATGATCTCAACATAGAGTCAAAGTACATTTATAGCTATTTATAGATTGAGCAAGAAAAAAAAAAAAAAAAGTGTGCTGGATATATGGTTGTGTGCGAGCGAGTCCCCGGGGATTCTGGAACTTCAAGTAAAAGCATATTAGTCCAATTCCATCAATTAGTTAAGTGACTTATATATGCACTCTAGTGTTTCTGCTGTGCCGTACAGATTTGATGTGGGTGTTATCAGAAGCTTGGGAGCAGCCCCCATGAATTTCTCAGAAGCACTTCAAAAGCAACAGTCATGGACAGAGAAAGAGAGAGAGAGAGGAAGAGAGGTTTAATCATAATGGCATGTGCGATCTCCAGGGCATTTAGCAGGCCCAGTCATACTATTTATTGCTACAAACTATATGTATCACAACACGGTTGTTCATGATGGGAGTGGGTGGCACTGCAGGCGTAATCTAATTCCTCCTTGACCCGTTGTGACATATATATGTTTTGGAGGCGTGTTCAAGGAGCTCAGCAAATGCCTGTGGGCATCCGGCGTTCCAACAAGGCCTCACTGACAGGCATACGGTGATGTCTGATCAGACACAAGCGCGCATTAACTTAGCAAAGCAGACCGCAATGTCATTTCATATGAGCTTGTTCTTCTACGATTCAAAAACGAGAGTTGATCCCCTCTATCCCATTACCACCTCGCCATACAAGATTAGGTCCAATTGGCGGGAAGGGCTAAGGAAGGAAATCAAATCCAATTCAATTGGATTAGATCAAATCAGTCAAATAAATGGTGCTCTGGAGCGTGTGTCACCTGAGGGATTAAAGGAAGGGGAGTAAATCAGTTCTCGTGTGTTCAATTGCTCCTTAAGCCAACAAACAATCACCACAGAACCAGTGCTGGAATCTTCAGACTGATGCAGCAGTAAAACTTTAATGAACAATAAAGCCAAATAACAAACACTTATCCACACACTGGAGCAGAACAACCACTTAACACAGATGAGAACGGACAACTGAGAACACTGCAAAAATTATTTTAAAAACTCTTAAATCAAGGTGCATTTAGTAAAGTATGTTGCGATGTTTTGCGATGTTGCAATCCAAAATGTGGTGCAACAGCACAGTTTGTATATAACCGTGTGTATACTGTTTACATGTGCGTCTGCGGCACTTTTACATACTTGGTATACTTTGGTCTTTAACTGAAACAAACATACTTGTATTCTGCTAGTTGAGACCTTTCAAATATATATGACACAATTTGATCTGTTATGTAATATGATTTTACAGATCAAATGTTCATGTAAATAAGCTATTTTATTCATACTATGAAAATAGAGCTCTTTTGACATGTTAGCAAATTTAAAAGCACTTTTTTAAAGTGCATATTCCCGATTCACTTTAAAGACAAGCTTCTAAGCTTTAAAGTGCCCTTATAATGCTATTTTAAAGTGCCCTAATGTTGTTTCAGGTTTACATGCATCAAAGGTCAAAAAACTGTTTCATTTTCTCATAATATACATTTGCACATCACCACATTTTCAATGATTCTCAAATGACTCGTCAGATGTCCTGAGGCTTCCTACACCGTAAACTAAACACCGCAATGAACAATGATGTCGATTTTACCATATCAATCTGAGTGCGAGTCCGATGATGTAACATTGATAGAACTAGTTATTCAACCCGAACCTCCATCGGAAAGACAACTCTAGCAGGATGTTTCTCAGTGATACACTACTCAGTTTGAGGTACATAATGAGATGTTGCAAATGTAATTCCTCACCATCAGCATTAACAAGTGCATGTCCATCAACAAACTGATTAATTTATTTATATGAATTTATTTACAGAGTATTCTTCTAATTTATTGCAGTGAACATGTGGAAACTGTATCAATGACAGTGCACACATTAGCCGAGCTCTAGCGTGAATGACTGATGTAACATAAACGTTGGTAAAACAAATCTTGCTCCATGCTTAATCTTTACTCGAAGTAGTACGGACGACAATCTGCATTAATAGACAGAGTTTTAAGTAATTGTGGCCCACAGCTGATTAGCATAATATTTCAGTAAGACAGTAATAATGTGAGCTAACCAGTTAGCAGGAGACCTACACAATATAAAAATATAAAAAGTATTTTGAACACCATCTTTCAAGAGCAAGTCGTTTGCGAATCCTGCATTGAATTCTGAGATTTGAGAAGCAGTCGTTTGTAAAATACAAGGAACACAGCAACATTGTGGTAAAGATGCATTTTAACCACTGATTCTTCACAGGCTCATCCTTGGGCAGTGGAAAATAACTGGCTTTACCTTCACATTGTAGAGCACAGCGTCTTCTCGACATGATGCTATCTGGTGTCTACAGAAATCAGCTGCAGTGTTTGAGGAGGTTCAAGTTTTTCCTGGTCTCTGTGCGCGCAAAAAGCGGGTGGGAAATATGCGATTGTTCCGTCTTGACGTCACAACGAAACGGCTTATGACTCGTTTGAAAAACGATAAATTTCATTGACTAATTTCATATCATACAAAATAGTATGATACGGAACAAACAAAGAAACAAATAAATAAGTAATATTTCTGATTCGCTTAAAGATTTCTGTAGACTCTAATGCACAACCCACACTATTACTAATAGGTGTTCTGTTGAACAATGGGTAACACTTTAGAATACGGTTCCTTCGTTAATGAATAACTACACAAGAACCGAGTAACACAATATTAACAATCTAGTAACTATTATTAACTAACAAGAAACTCTGATTAACAAACTAGTAAGTAATAGCGCACAGATGAAAGTGGTAGTTCACTATTAACTAATCAATAACTACTATTTTTTTATGCTTCCCAGAGAACTACTGAAAAAGTTTATTAACAATCTAGTAACTACTATTAACTAAAAATAAACTCTGATTAACGAATTAGGAAGTAATAGTGCACAGATGAAAGTGGTACTTCAATAACTACTATATTCTTTTATGCTTCCCAGAGAACTACTGAAAATTTTCATAATTCATACAAAACTAATCAATAACCAATGCAGGATAAATGACTAGCACTACATTAACATTTGAACTGCTGCCGTAAACGAATACACAAGGTTGTTTAAATTATCAATATGTAAGCTGTTAATAATTGGCCTATGCTGTCTATTTATCAACTGAATAATTTTAAAGAAATGGATTTTTAAATGCAATTGTCGGGACTCGGGACCTTACTTGTCCTGTGGCCAATTTTCTGGCATTCCTTTGGACTGGCATTGAATCACTAGAGTCACGGTGACGACTGGAACATATTCAGTCATCAGCCATCCAAGTACCATATAGATTGAATTTATTATTTAACTTACCTCACAAAAAAATTTGTTCCCTTTCAGTCGATAACGTCGGACGTAGTCGACGCGACTGAAATGGGATCACGCTAGGGAGCCTATCATCTTCGAGTACTATTGAACGAGCCAATGTAATTGGCGTGCGTGATTCGCATCACACACTCCGCCCCCGCGGCGCGGGTATAAATACGGAAGTGGATGCACGCACTAGTTGCCTTTCGCTTCGGAGCCGATCGTTTGATGTCTCTGAGAGTGCTGTTGTCTACAACGAGCGAGTGTGTCGGTGTTCTTCAGGAAGACTCTCCCAGTGCTGGTGTTCTACAGCGCGAGTGCAGCGGTGATCGCGAGCTTTGAGCTCTCAACTGCTGTTTTAACAGCAACAAATTTCTAAATGTTTGTGTGTGTTGATGGCTGGTTAGAGGGCGGAAAAGTGAGTGCTTCACTGTTTCAGTTCTCTGTTCAGTGTTGCCGCGGTCATTTCCCTGTGTGCTCCGGCACTGGTGACGGTCCTATTTTCTGAAAGAGCAACACGGGTGCGTTTGCGTCTTTTTCAAGATGTCATTCCGCCCGTGCGTTTCTGGGTGCGGTCGTTCCCTGTCTCTCTCTGATGGTCACAACTGTTGTGTCACGTGTTTGGCTTACAGCACGCTGAGACAGCTTTTGTGGACAGCTCATGTTTTCACTGTGGGAACATGACTGTCGCAGTGTTGAGGGCGAGACTCGCCTTCGTTCGCGGAGAGCGAGTCCCCATTACCATGCCCCACCCTCGGGTGCTGTGTGGGATGGGTGACCGGAGGATAGTGTTGGATGTCCCGCCCGGTAACCATTCCCTGTGGGCTCCTCACTCCTCCCTTCCACTGCAACCACTGGAGCCTCCGGTGTTTTCTGCTGGTCCATCTGTAATGGGTGGAACAGCGGTTTCACTCGGGGCTCCCCTGGAGGACAGGACGCCGATTGCAGCATCAGAGGGTGAGCTGACTTCTGGAGATGATGACTCGGCTGCATTGTCTCCCTCCGGGAGTTCAATGTTGCCCGAGCCGGATCCAGAATTATCAGCTATGCTGAAACGGGCCGCCGAGGCTGCCGGGCTCGAGTGGAACCTCCACCGTGTCCCGTTCGGTCTCGGTTGGAATCTGGAGTTTGGTATCTTGGGGCGGGCCGCGCTGGTTCTCAGCTCGCCGCCCCAGTGCCTTTCTTTCCCGAAGTGCATGGAGAGCTTATCAGGTGGTGAACAGCATCTTTCTCTGCCAGAAACTGCCTGAATAGCTTTTCCCCCTCATTACCCTTGATGGAGGAACGGTGAAGGGTTGCGAGGTGTCCCTCCATTGGAGCGGTCTGTCGACACAGGTGCACCTGTGTCCGGCGGCCGCTGCCTTTTGGGGGGATCCTCGTCTCCCCCCTAAGGCCTGTGAGTTTCGTCCGTTCCGACGGGCAGAGCTTACAAAGCCTGTGGGCAAGCCCCTTCCTCTTGCGTGCCATGGCGTTGCTGCAGGCTAGGGCACCCATGGCATGCACGAGGGTAATCCAGACCGTGCGCTCATAGGTGAGCACCGCACTGCATCCGACCTCACCCTCCGGGGTACGGGTGTCGTAGCGTGCGTGATCGGTCTGGCGATGTCCACCTTGGTGGTCCAGTAGCGCCTTCGTTGGCTCAGCCTGGTTGGTATGGCGGATGCGGACAAGGTTCGGTTCCTGGTCTCCCCAATTTCCCAGGTTGGGCTGGTCGGCGACGCGGTGGAGAACTGCATCAAACAGTTCTCTGCCGCTCAAGCGCAGACGGAGGTCATCCGGCACATCCTGCCCCGGTGGCCAGCTGCTGCCTCCACCCGCCGCCGGTGGCAGCTCCTCCGCCTGCTCGTCGCCGTGGGCGTTCTCCGGCCGCCGCTCCTGCTGGCCCTCCGCAGCAGCCTCCACCCAGGCCTCAGCAGGGAGCCGGCCGCAGTAGAGACGCCCAGCCCGCTCCAGGCGCTGCCAAGCCAGGTGGCAAGCGACAGCGAAAGCATTCCGGAGCGGGCCGCCCAGGAATGGATGAGATGCTCTTGGAGTGGCACGATCACTCCCTCCCCCCGGGTGAGGGCCGGGTGGAGCCTTTGTTTGTGTGTGTGTCTGTTCCGCCGCTGGCTCCCTAAAAAAAAAAAAAAAAAAAAAAGCGGAGCAAGCGGTACCCACACTTCAAAGAGAGAGCAATTTCATCTGTTCCTGGGTCCCAAGAGGGCCAGTCTGGCGGGTGTGACCCTGTATAGCCTTACACCCCTCAGCTCCCCCTTGGTCGCCAGCAGGCAGCTTGGTGCGTTCGAGGACCCGGTCATCCGCCTTCTCACGCGCCCCCTGCCGCTTGTGGAGACAGGTAAGTGTTGCACAGCACACTAACACCACTCTCTCTACTTTGCTGCCCCACCTCAGGCTCGGCTACCCCGCTCAAGTCAGTGATAGTCATCACATTAGGTGTTGAGCAGACGTGCTCCTGAAAATTCAGTGATATTCATCACACCGAGTGTTGAGCAGTGCTCCTGACTTGTGCGTGCTTATCTTATCCTGCTGGCGAAGGATTTGATATAGCCGCTCCTCCAGCCGGTACGAAGGCCAGTTGTAAACTCGTTCTTCGTGCTACTAGGTGGTGGGTCGTGACCATCTTGGCCCAAGATTGGTCTGCAGCTTTGACCTGAAAGACATGTGCTTCAGATCTCTACCTCCCGCACCGCAGGCCATCCTGTGTGTTGCGTCTAAGGGTGGAGTATCAGTACAGTGTCCTTCCCCTCGAGTGCTCCAGAGCCCGTTGGGTCTTCAGGTCAACTGGAAGAGAGTAATCTCGCCCACGGGCTGAGTATCTCTTTTCTAGTTTTGGAGAGGTACTCGGTCCAACATGTCTCTCCAATGAGAATGTGTTCAGCTGGTGTTGAAGTGAGAAAGGGTCCCACTGAAAGAACTTTCAGAGGCTCCTGGGGTATATGGTAGTCGCAGCCTTTGGCTCCCTCCATATGTGACCGCTTCAGCGCTAGCTTCACGATCGAGTCCCGAGGTGACCGTGGCAGAGCAGCTCACCCTGTGTGACTATAGTTCATCCCGGTCTGCTGCCAAACCCTCTTCAACAGAGCGGCCATGTACAAAGGGCGTGTTTTAACGGGGGCCTGGGCGACCCCCGACTACACGGGCATTCGTGCCTCGAGTTGTTAGACATTGCGACCGTTGCGCAAGCTTCCCTTGCATGTCACAAACTCACCCGTCACCTCCTCCTTGGAGTCAGACGCTTCTGAGGGCGCCTTATTCCACTCCTCCTGCTTACTCAATCGTGCCGCCATCGAGCCTCACGACAGTTATAGCCAGGGCAAGTGGAGACTCCATCCCCTGGGTCCGGCTGGGTCATGACCATTCCGGGGCCGCTCAGTTGCCCCCCCGGTTTTATTTTTCCGCCAGTGTTTGGGTAAACCGAGCGGACTACCCTTGGACAAACACTGGGACTCAGCGGCCCCAGGGGCCCGCAGAAATGCGTTTAACCCCAGTGAGCCTTCTAAAAGTGACTGCGACTCATGGTCGCCTTGCGCCTGCAAGTCAGTGAAATCATCACTCTTCATGTTGAGCAGATTTGCTCCTGAAACTCAGTGAAGTTCATCGCACTCTGGTGTTGAGCAGCAATGCTCCTGTAGCTCAGTGAGTCCATCACAGGTAGCTCAGTGAATTCATCACACGCAGTGCTGAGCAGAAATGCTCCTGGTGCTCAGTGAAGTTCCTCGCACTCAAGTGTTGAGCAGAAATGCTCCTGAAGCTCAGTGAGTTTATCACACTCAGGTGTTGAGCAGTAATGCTCCTGAAGCTCAGTGAACTTGTCACACTCAAGTGCTGAGCAGAAATGCTCCTGTCGCTCAGTGAGGTTCTTCGTACTCAAGTGTTGAGCAGAAATGCTCCTGAAGCTCGGTGAGTTTATCACACTCAGGTGTTGAGCAGGAATGCTCCTGAAGCTCAGTGAACTTGTCACACCCAAGTGCTGAGCAGAAAATGCTCCTGAAGCCCAGTGATCTTCACATGTTGTGTTGAGCAATGCTCCTGTCTTTTGCGCCCGTCACTTGCACCTACGTGCCATGTCAGGAGAGGAACAGGTCTTCATAGTTGCCCCTCATTGGCCCAACTAGACCTGGTTCCCTTCAACAGCCTTCCTGACTTCCCCTGGATTCGGGGACGGGGCACGATGGCACACGCGTTCTTCCCCCGGAGATTCCGGGCGGTCTTACATCCGAACGCGGAGGTTCAGGTGGCTATCACAAGAACATGTGTTAGTTACCATCACTTCTGCGAGCACCCCCTAGAATTGGGTAGCGTGCTTACGCCTTTAGAAGTGGAACCTAGTCGTTGAGTGCGTCTTCTCCCCTGAGGAGATCCTGAAAGCTTTCGATCACTTCAGTGCTCTCTTTCCTGCAAAATGGGTTGCAGTAGGCTGTTTTCCTAAATCACCCTCAAAATGATGTTGCCTCGGTGTTTAAACGACGCTCATCGTGTTGCAGAAGTATGCAGAAGCACGTTCTGATCGTCAGGTTCCTGAGGAGCAAGGTCTTGTAAATCCTTGTGTCCCTCTTTATCCTCTTGGACCTTGTCCCTGGTACGACTGCACTGCAGAGACCGCCCCTGAGCCACTGCAGGTAGTGAGTTAAAAATTCTGTTATATCAGTTCTCCTGCTCGCGTGGTCTCTACTAGAGGGTAGGGACTTGCTCGCTTTCGGTCAACGTATTGTGCCTGGAGTCTGGGCCGGCTAACTCTCACAAGCTGAGATCCCGGCTCGGATTGTGCCCAAGGTTCCTACCTCTCCCGTAATAGGAGCAGGTGGGGAGCCTGCAAGCGCTGCCCTGGAGGAGGCAGATCCAGCCCTGGCTTCTCTGTCCGATTCGCTTGGACGTGTACAGAATGCAAGTCATAGACCTCAGACCAGCTCTTCAAATATCTGTGGAATTCAGCAGAGAGGGAAGGCTGTTTCCATGCAAAGTTGCACTTAGTGCTTGCCTTCATTTCGGCAAAGATCCGAGATGCAACATGTCCACTTAGGTGTTGAGCTCCTCTATGATGAGTGTAAAGTGCTCCGCCTGGGCGTTGACGATATACTTTGCTAAACAGATTCTAGAGTTGGGGGCTGGACGACACCTAGTTGAACCGCTGCTTCCCGTGGGCTCCCTTCTCATGAAGCCAGTTTCACCGTGAGCCCGGTTCAAGTGTCGGCTTGCTGCGCCATTCCCCTCCTATGGACTGGATACGTGCGCCTTTCTACTCCAGTTGAGTTCCCTTAAAATTGAACCCTGTTGAGTTCCTCCACACCCCTCCGACGTCGGACGTGCGGAACGTCTGGTGTTAGGCCTACCACTCGTAAGCAGTGTGGAACCTGTGTTAGGCTGGGTCCATATGTTGCGGTCCCTTCGGTGACCCCATATGTGTATTCTTCCACGATACGGCTCCCTGCGGTGAGCCCGTGTCTTCCCTCGGCAGAGTCTCTCTGCCGTCACTGTCCGGTGTGTCTCCCCCCGTCTTAGGCTGGAGCCACCCCAGTGACATTCCATATGTTAGACTGCCCGGTTTCCGCCCAGTTCATATGTGTATTCTCCACATTTCCTCCCTCGGGTTGGAGGTGGCTTCCGCAGCGTCCCTTCCTTCCAACGTACGGGGAACGCTTTCCCAGTGGTCCTGTAGGAACAGCAGTGACTTCCCTGGCCTAAGCCCTGTCCTTCCCCGCCTTAAGTTTGCGGGGGCATCAGGAGGCTTTGGTTTAGGCACTGGAAGGTGGAAGCGTTAGTGGCGTGTTCAATGGTTGATCCCATTTCAGTCGCGTCGACTACGTCCGACGTTATCGACTGAAAGGGAACGTCCTGGTTGCGTATGCAACCCACCGTTCCCTGAAGGAGGGAACGGAGGACGTAGTCCCCTTGCCACTACCGCTGGACCACCGCTGACCCCGGGTTACTCTCGGCTCCTCAGCGAAAAGCAACTAGTGCGTGCATCCACTTCCGTATTTATACCCGCGCCGCGGGGGCGGAGTGTGTGATGCGAATCACGCACGCCAATTACATTGGCTCGTTCAATAGTACTCGAAGATGATAGGCTCCCTAGCGTGATCCCATTTCAGTCGCGTCGACTACGTCCTCCGTTCCCTCCTTCAGGGAACGGTGGGTTGCATACGCAACCAGGACGTTTTTAATGTATGTCTCCTAGCATATATATATATATATATATATATATATATATATATATATATACATACGTGTGTGTGTGTGTGTGTGTGTGTGTGTGTGTGTGTGTGTGTGTGTGTGTGTGTGTGTGTGTGTGTATCTTGTGAGTGAGAATATTCTACACTGTATTGGCTTTTCATTAGTAACTACTGTAAGAATCATGGGAACAAACTAGTAATGACTCAAGTGTTACTACATACTTCTATGGGAATTACTAATTATTTGGATCCGTATTCTAAAGTGAAGATCATGGTAACTCACTAGTAATGACTCTAGTATACTTTTAGAAAATTTCTTTAGAAGTATAGTAACACTTAAGTTCACCAAAAATCTCAAAGGCTTGAAATTACTTTTGTGTTTGGTTGCACAAATCATGACTAGATCATGTAACACTTGAGTCATTACTAGTTAGTTCCCATGATCTTCACTTTAGAATACGGATCCAAATAATTAGTAATTCCCATAAAAAGTATGAAGTATGACTTTCATCTGTGCACTATTACTTCCTAATTTGTTAATCAGAGTTTATTTTTAGTTAATAGTAGTTACTAGATTGTTAATATTTTTTTTTTCAGTAGTTCTCTGGGAAGCATTAAAAAAATAGTAGTTATTGATTAGGTAATAGTGAACTACCACTTTCATCTGTGCGCTATTACTTACTAGTTTGTTAATCAGAGTTTCTTGTTAGTTAATAATAGTTACTAGATTGTTAATATTGTGTTACTCATTGGTTCTTGTGTAGTTATTCATTAATGAAGGAACCGTATTCTAAAGTGTTACCGAACAATGTTGTCAGGCTGTGAGGTGGTGCCGTTTTGCTGATTGTACCATGGAATTTCAGTCCATGCGCAAAGTTGCTCTTCAAAGTTGATTTCTTGAAGCACCCTTAAAGAACAGCCTGCTTTAGACTCAGAATCACTGGATTAAACGCTCAACATTGAGCATGGTAGCCATTAATAATGTAACCAGGGTTGTTTCAAATGCTCCAAGACAAAAAAATATGAAGACTAGCTACATTACCTCGTATCACAAACTTATTATGGATGTGTTTGAATTGGTCAGCAAACCCAGCAAATTTACTCATGCAAGTTCATTTTCATCCTGCATAAAATGCCAGTCAAGGGACTGATGTGATTTACAAAACCATAGTTTATCTGAACTACAGGGATATTGCTAGTCAAATTGTGGCATTAAGTAACATTTAAACACACAACCCACTCCCAAACTCATCAACATGCAAGCCAAACAGTCTAGGCTAGCTTTGTACACTAGCTTTGCTAATTAAAAATGGAAGGCCACATCTATTCACATGAGCAGTTTGTTCTTAATTACAGTGAACGCAAGCATGAAGCCAAGGAGAGAAGTGCAGATAGAGGCGTGACACTAATTGCTAAGCCCTGCAACTATAAACGAACAATAAATATATGGGCAAATGCTAAACAGTCAGAAAACGCTCTTTCTGACAGCTCATCTCATTGGGATGTTTAGGAAAAACTAAAAGTAATAAGCTGATAAGACTGGAGGGCATGTATATATATCTATATATATCTATATATATCTATATATATCTATATATATATATATATATATATATATCTATATATATCTATATATATATATATATATATATATATATTTATTAAAATAATAATGTATTTACTTTTCAATTTAATAAAATAAATTAAAAATATAATTAATTTCCTATATTTCTGTTTACACCAGGAGCTATTGATCCTACTTATGTCTCTATAATTTATTAAAGGCCATGTTGCAGGTTAATCACCAATGTCAATTAATGGGTACATAAATCACTCAACATATGTATATCATTTTTAAAATGTCTCAAAAATGGTCTTAAAGACCTTTTTTTTTTACGTTTTGGTATAAACGTTTTTTTTTACGCAATTCGGTGATGACGTCACGTTGGGGAGAAGTGGAGGAAAGGTAGCCTCAGCCTAGTATTAGAACTATGGCGACTGACTGGGATGAGGAAGAGGTGGCAAGAGCCAACATGTATGATGGCCCGCAGCCGTATAATTTCGAACCTGCCAGACGTGAGACGGCAAATGAGGTATTGTCAAGAACTGATGGCCGTCAAAGCCAATTAAATGCATGGTCCGAGGAGAATGAGTGGAGAGTTGGTGAAGTGTCCTGGTGAGTTGCTATCATTTAGCAACGCAGCAATGAGCACTGGAGCTAGTCTACGAGCAGCAGTGCACAATAACAACACATATTTTGTTTTACTGTCATTGAATAGCACCCAGTGAAAAATCAACGTTTTCTTTATATCTAGTGGCAGTGATCATGACGTTAGTTCAGATAAGTACTGGTAACCTTTGTCATAGTTTTGTAGTTACTGGTAAACTTTGTCTTTGTCATCTAGAAATAGAAGGCATCATGCTAGCTATATGGGCGTTTCTAAGCGTTTATCTCTTCCTCCGGTGAAAATGTTGTTGCAAATGTAGCCGCAGCTTGTCTGTCGCTGTGTTTGGCAGGTGCTTGTGTGCGTGGTATAGAGAGAGATAGGCAGACAGCCAGATAGCATAACGTTAGCATAGATAGCTAGCAGCTAGATAGATAAATAGATAGAAATATATAGTAGGTAGATTGACCTAGAGTTGGTCGCATGTCAGAGGCGCCCGCGCCATTGGATGTGCAGTTGCCGCATATACTAGCCTATCTATCTACATCTTTATATCTGTCTGTCTATCTATATATCTAGTCTATCTATCTATCTATATCTATGTATTTATCTATTTATCTATAATCTGTGCTATCTGAATACTCTCGTCTACTACTCATCTCTCTAGTCACTCTCAATGCTCTCAAGGCGGGCTTTGGTAAATTCTCTCCCCAAGGTGACGTAATGCAATGCATTGTGGGGGAAAGGAGAATCGTTGCAAACCGCTGTAAGATAGTACCTACTTTTTCGTATTATTCCGTTTTTTGATACCCAACAACATAAAATACAATGGATAACAGTTTAAATGTTTATTACCAACAAGCAAATTGCACAAATTCGTTGAAAAATCAACCCTGCAACACGACCTTTAAGTGTACTTGATTCAATTAATATTAAACATAGACTCTAAACACAAAGTAAGCTTTTTTTTTCTTTTCTTACTAGCTTTAATCAAGTTCCTAGTACATCATACACCTTAAAGTAACCATGAAATATAATAACATTCCTTAATAAAAAAAGTATAGGGAATATATATATATATATATATATATATATATATATATATATATATATATATTAGTGGTGGGCCGTTATCGGCGTTAACGTGCTGCGTTAACGTGAGACTCTTATCGGGCGATAAAAAAAATATCACCGTTAATCTATTCTCAAAGTTGGGTTGGGATCATAAAATAGCTTTTTCGAATATTGTTATATTTTCGCGCAATTCCAATGTGTAGCCTAGTATATTTGAGATAATTGACGCCGTGCCTACTGTCACAGATCGCGCAGCAGGGTATTTTTCTGTCAGGGACCCACAAGGCGTATACTTTTACATGTTACGTTGGGCGACGTTCCTCTCGTTACTTTATTTTAATGCAATTACATGTTGTTAAATGAGTTTATTCCAAGCACGCTGTATCTTTGTATGAGCATGAGCGATGCTCAATTTACAAATGAATCACTCTTTTGGGTCGATTCTGTTCAAAGACTTCATCAAACAAGTTGGCAGATCTGTCTAAATCGGTTCGCGAATCAGTCTGAATGATCTGTTCAGTTCCTCATGCACTGAATCGTCTGAAACGCATTCAGTCACACTCGACACGGAGTCGTAACAGGAATATTTAAGAACATCAAGAGCTACAGTTTAGTCTAGTGATAGCAAATCTGCAAATGCATCATATTTTTGCCAGCGATGAAGATCTTTATTAGTTGAACATCTTCGTAAGCTGTCTGTGAATGAATGATTACATTTCATTCAGGTAATACATTTCACGACCAAACAGATTATTACGCCACGATAGCACTACTAAAAAGTATGATATTATCCGTTGGACATATACATTAATTTATAGGTTACAAAAAACGGTTCAGAGCGTCGGCGCACTGGCAAAGGTTAACAGGTTAAATAAGCTAGCATTGTGTACAGTTTATGAAATGAACACCCGCCATCCCGCGGTAATGTGTGTGTATTGCGCAGGGGCATAGTCACATGAATAGTTTACATTGATTGAAACTAATTTGTTTAAAAAGGTTGAGGCCTTTGCCGGTAAAGGCAGGTTCACATAAAATCATTATGACATATGACATTATTTTTTGATCTAACGAGCATCTGGTTTGGCGATGCAAAAACGGACTGGAGCTACGTCGTGCTTATTGTTTTTTTCTTCTTCCAATTAGCCTAAGTTACTATGTTTAAAAAAAACAGACGAAAACATGTTACTAGTTCAATTAATAAACAGTTTGTTTGATGACAAATCGCTAAAGATTAAATTGGCCTCCCTTTCTGTCATTGTAATTGTGCGTTTTTTTTTTGTTTGTTTTGATTTGTGTTTTGTGAACGATATTCGACTTTTGCTCCTCTATTGTCGAATGGCATTTTTGGCAGAAATTCACATCCCTACGTCAGGCGAACTATTCTCAAAGACTTACTTTTAGTCATTATTTGGGTAGCACACACATATGTATATATATATATATATATATATAATATATATATATATATATATATATATATATAAAATTGTAGGGAAAACTCAATTGTGTAAATTCAACCAAAAAGATTAAGAGAAAATAAAAACAAATGGAGCACAACTACCTTTTGTCAAAAAAATGACACGACTTCACATTACCTTTTTAATTCAATGTAAATAAGTCTGGTGAGCGATGGTTTGCTATTCTTTTTATTTTATTTTTATTTTGTATAATGTGTTTTTCTTTGTATTTCTATATGTATACAAAAATAAATAAATAAATAAATGGAATCTGTAAGATTGCATCATTTCTTTAAAAAAAATTCCAATCAAACTTATTTGACAAAAATAAAAAAGAATCTTAATAAATGAGTGTTTGTATGTTTAATAAGGCTTGCACTGAATAACTAAAGTATTTCTTTCCGAGGACCATAAAAATATCTAAACATAGAGAGAAAGAAAGAGAGAACAGATCAATAAACTTCTAGTTTTCCAGCATGGCTCGGCTAGACCGCGTGGGAGGAAACGCAGCGTGAGGCCGATCTGCAACAAACTGACTCTCCATCAACACAACTCTGCTGGGACACGTGTGTGTGTGTGTGCGTGTATGTGCACCTTGCGGTGACTCTTTTGTAGCTCATCTTTGTTTAATGTCCTGTCTCTTTCGTCTGTTTTTTCTTGTCAGTTGGAGGACTGCATTGAGATGTCATCTCACAACATCACCCAGGACGCTTCTGCAGGGAAATAAACTACACAATGTGGTGCTCTAAGAAGCAAAGAAAACATTGGGTCATTAAAAAAATATGTTGTTGTCTTATTTTATTTTTTCCTGTTCTAAAACAAGTGAAAAGTTTGGTCTTAAACAGTTACTATAGACTTTTCTTCCCTATTGTGATGTATATAGTAGTGAAACAGCTTCTTGAGCAAGAAAAAATGTAGGACGGGACTTGATTTTGAACATTTGGAATTGATTGGATGGTTGTGGTTTGCTATTGCTGTAATCTCAGGAGAGTGACAGACTCGGAAAAAAGTTTATTATACAATATATTGCTAATGTTTAATGCATCAATAATAAAAACTCATCGTGTGTGCCTAATGTACGACTCCTGTATTTCACTGTAAATTGACTTTACCTTAAAAATTACAGTCGTCATTCATCAAAACTTTACTAGCTCGCGACACTGGTTTACACTGGTATACACTATTCTCTCCACCATCTCTGACAAATTCAGCCAGGTTTTCTCTGCATTAGGGCTGTTTTGGACTGACAGTTGGAATGCATTTGCTTACTAGATCCTTGGACACTTTACAAGAGTTTACAAGAGTTGATCGAAAACAGGAGCGGAAACATATCAGCGCCCCATATCAAAAACCGGTTTCTTTACTCTTTGTAAAGTATTGTTTCCACTAAGTATTAATTTATATATTTTTTTTATTTTATTAATATTTTATCGATTGATAATTATTAATCATTAATTAACTCACCCAACTGATGGTCTATAACATTATTTGTAGAGGCATAGGGTAAACCGTTACAAAGAAACTTATACTGGGAGAAGAATTACTATAACAATCCCTCCACTGAGGGATACACACTGCCCCATGTGATTTACTTATCTGTGATGGAACAACATCATTTGGTCTTTACCTGCACTCAGTTACAGCTAACTCCCCTTTAGAGGACACCCTCATCCTCGACTCCTTTCCGCTCACCTCCGCATCAACCCGAAGACAGCCTCTCACGGAGAGCGGTGCTCCTGAGAGCTCCTGTGCCATAACACTAATAAAAAAACAACAATGTCTGCTAATTGTAATGAGCCTTTAATGTGAGCCTTTGATTACAGCCCCATGTTTACCTAATCCTGTGCCCTCGGTATCGCCCGCAGTGCTACAAATCTTATTAGTCATGTTGATGAGACTGTATTTGCTGAATAAATCAAGTGGAGGATAACCTATAGGGGTAAATCCTGTTCCAGGACCTTGCATGTCCATACACATACACACAAGCACGCACACACACGATGGGAGATTATTGTGAGGGGGGGGAAAAACAGTGTTCATTTGTTGTGGACATGTCCTAGGTCTAAATTCCTGCAATGTATTCACAAAAATAATGTTTGATTTTTTATTTTATTTTATTTTTTGTGACGAGTCAAATTTAAACGCTCTACTGTTCAAAGTTAAGTCAGTAAGATTTTTAAGATTTTTTTTTGTTTGTTTTGAAATAATTGAATAATTTTATTCAGCAAGGACACATTAAATTTATCAGAAGTGACATAATAAATGCTGTTCTTTTTAACATAATATTAATGAATAAATAAAAATGTTTTACTGTACCTCAAACAAATCTATTGTGTCAATTCAGAAGTCTTGGAATTTAGTGCACACGTTGTATGGACCATATTTTATGATAATTTTATTGTAATTTTTCATCTTTGGAAATTAAGTCTAATTTCCCATGGAGTGTTGTAACTGGCTTGCAAAGAGCAACCAATTAAATTCTTTAAAATGTATTGTGTGTGTGTGTGTGTGTGTGTGTGTGTGTGTGTGTGTGTGTGTGTGTGTGTGTGTGCGTGCGTGCGTGCGTGCGTGCGTGTTCACTAGAAGAAATAAAATAATTAATGACAAAACTGTCTGCTACTCTTTTAAAGAAAGAGCTCCAAATCTCCCTGTCATTTGAGTAAAAGAGGCAAAATTTACCGCTACCACACATGTTGTTTGATCTCCCGCTGGGCTCATGGTAATTCTTTCTCATAGTATCCACTGTGTACACAGTAGTATTCACAGTACGGCTGGTCACCTGCTGATAGCCTAATATGATTAATGATTGACTCTGAAAACAACATGAAGCAACCGACAGCTGTCATTTTGTATTTGCAAAACTGTTTTCATGGGTTTACCGCTCAGGTATACCCAGTCTTTAAGGCTCAAGCTGAGACTGGAAAATATCAGGATCAGAATGCCAAGTGTGTTAACACATAGGAGGAATTTGTCTTGTTGACAGAAGCTTCCACAGCACAAACAGAATGACAGCGACAAAACACGGATAATAAAACTATATAAAATAAACAATATACAAAATAGACAACATACATGTATGTTATATACAAATGTAAGGGAATGTAAATAAGAGGTGAGGTGTGCTTAAATAAGAGTTATACTATAATATAAGTATAACTAATTTTTTTATTGCACATGTTTTTTTGGCCCAGTTGGGGTATTTAACTGTTCATGGGGTAGATGGCCTGAGGAAAGAAACTTTTACTGTGCCTGGCTTTTCTGGTGCTCGGTGCTCTTTATCGCCAGCCAGATGGCAACAATTCAAAGAGGAAGTGGTCTGGATGTGAAGGGTTCACAGTTGCCAGTCCTTTTACTCACTCTGGTTGAGTACAGTTCTTGGAGAATGAAGAGGAGTGTACCGATGACAATCTCAGCAGTCAGGACTATCCACTGTAGTCTTCCGAGGTCTGATTTGGTAGCTGATCTGAACCATACAGTTATATCAGTACAGAGGGAAACTCAATGACTGCAGAGTAGAACTGCATCATAACCTCCTGTGGCAGGTTGAACTTCCTCTGCTGGGCCTTTTTCAATAGTTGTTTTCCACTGTCGGGCCAAAAGCGAGCATACAAGCACGTGGCAGAGGCAATCGGGTTTCCACTGTCACTTCCGGGGCTTGATCGGGCCTCCCCGGTGCTTCCTCAAGGCTAATGGCCATGGGATTTTGGCACGGCATATACCTTGGTCCAAAGCGGGCATACTGGGACTTGAGGAGTGGTTGTAATCATAGGTGGAGTCAGGAAAGAGTTAACACCGCTGCGTGTTTCCCATGTTATTATATCAGGGTACCAGTCAACTTCAACATTTAAGACATTTTAAACAACTTTCTGCTCAAAACTCACTGTCAGACATCAGAAAGCATTTGAAATAACTTCCTTGCGATACGATCGGGATGTATTAGGTAGAAATATGTATATTTAATGCTAAAAGCTACTTATGCTAATCTTTGCAATAATAATTACACATATACCTGGAAAATACCAGAGACTGCTTGAAGAACGTAGAAAAATCATATATGATTATAATCGTGTATTTATTTGGTTTCATGTTTTATCTGTCTCTTCCCTGTATCTTTGTTGATACCGGACTAATGCATCCGCATATACTTTGTAACATTAACTTTTATGACTAATAACTCCTGTTTTCTTCTCGTGAGCCCCCTCTGTTGTTCTGCCTGAAAGGATAAAAGTACTTAGATGGCAGAGAGATTTCTAACCTTTCGTCAGATAGCAATCATCGCATAATTTTGGGAAAAATTAATAGAAATGCTGAAATGCGATTTAAAAATATGATATTTTATCAATATTTTTCTAAATGTGTAAGCCTTTTGGACTTAAATAGACTTTAATAGATTGGTTTTATGCATTCCTGTGAAAGTAACTAAACGGAAGCAGGCAAAACTGAATAGCTATGTGAAATGGTAAATACCAGTTTGATATGGTATGATTGATGTGCACTCCAGACACAAATTAATACATTTTTGTCACTGTAACATTTTTTATTGTAAAACATTCGCCAAATATCGATGCTGAAATCTTTAATCTTCAAGTAAAGACCAAACATTGGCTTCTGTCATGGACATTTTGCGATCTAGTTAGTTTTCAGTCAGCTCAGCTGGTGAAATGTGTGTGACGTCGTTCTATGGAGGCGTTTTAACGGCGGGGCTACTGACCTGACAGTGGAAATGCGATTTGATTTTGGGCTCGGGGCTTGAAGTCTGAGGCCATTGGACCCGCACGGCACGTTGTTAGCCCTGGCTCGAACTGGTCCGACGGTGAAAAAGCAACTAATGTGATTGTTCCACTACAGGTCCAGAGAATTGGTGTTGCTCAGGAACCTAAATGACTCCACTGCTTCCACAGAGTTGTTCATTATGGTGAATGAGGAGGGTGTCTCCTGAAGTCCACTATCAATCATCTCCCCTGTTTTGAGCATGTTCAGCTCCAGGTTGTTGTGACTGCACCATACAGCCAGTTCTTTAACATCCTGCCTGTAAACAGACTCATCACCATCCTGGATGAGGCTGAAGAGTGTGCTGTCATCTGCAAACTTCAGGAGCTTGACAGAGTTTTTTTTTTTTTGAAGTGCAGTCATTTGTGTAGAGGAAGAAGAGCAGTGGGGATAGAGTGCAACCCTGACTCGCGCCAGTGCATATTGTGTGGGTGGTGGAAGATAATTTTCTACATATGGAGGTGGGTAAAGAAAGCTGGGTTAATTTGGGCAGGAGGAGATTTGGAATGATGGTGTTGACGGCCGAGCTGAAGTTCACAATCAGGATCCTCACAAGTCCCTAGTTTGTCCAGATGTTGCAGGATGTAACACAGTCCCATGTTGATCGCATCATCCACAGACCTGTTTGCTCGATAAGCAAATTGAGTGGGATCAGTAATGTCCTTCAGGTAGGCCAACAAGTCTATCAAATTATTTCATGACCACATACGTTAAGGCAATAGGTCTGTAGTCATTCGGTCCTATGATTTTGGGTTTCTTTGGGATGGGGATGATGGTGGAGCATTTGAAGCAGGAAGGAACTTTGCTTAGATCCAGTGATCTATTAAAGATCTGTGTGAAGATAGGGGGCATCTGGTCAGCTCAGTTTTTTAGACAGGCTAGTGAAACAACGTCTGGGCCTGGTGCTTTCCTTGTCTTCTGTTTCAAGAAAACTTGACACACGTCCTCTTCACAGACCAAAAGGGCAGTAGGGGGGATGGGGTGTTGCTGGAGTTGTTGATGGATACACGAAGAGAAGGTCAGAATGGGTGTGGGGTGTGAGACAGGGTTTTTAAAACCTGTAATAAAACTCATTCAAATCGCCACAGTGCTGGGGGATGGTGTCTTGTAATTGGTGATGTCTTTCAGGCCTTTCCACAATTGTGCAGGGTCGTTGGCTGAAATATTTTTTCAGCAATTCAGAGTAGTTCCTCTAAGGCCCCATCCACACTACTGTGTTTTAGTTTAGAAACGGAGAACTAAAACATATACGATCTCCGTCCACACCAGAGTTTTAGTTGCGTATTAGAATTGATCTCCGTCCATATTAAAATGACTGAAAACGCGGATCATGTGACTATTCACCTACACTGGGCATGCATGTGCTGGTGGAATCAGGAAACAGATTGGCTATACCTCAGATTTCGCTGAGGTTGATAAGTGCAACTGGTAGTCCAGGCTGTTGTTGTATGTTTTCTTCCGTTGTATGACACCCAATCAGAGAGCCGAGCGTGAGCCTCTGCGTCATTGTTTCTAAAGTCCTCCGTTTTGACGCGTCTTCACTAAAACGCCCTCCGGAGATTCAAAACGCAAAACGGGGTCGGCAGTGTTTCTAATCTTTTCCATAATAGGTCTTAGTTTTTGCCATTTTAGTCTGGACGGGAGGTGCAAACGTAGCAAAAGTTCTCCGTTTCTAAACTAAAACGTAGTTGTGTGGATGGGGGCTAAGCCATTCTGATCTCCTTCGTCCGTGTGTTTTTGCCCTATTTATACATGACTCGGTCTCCATTCCTGTAGTCATCTTCTTTGGCCTGACAAAGCTGTCCGAGTTTTGCAGTAAACCACATTGTTGTACGTTAAAAAAGTCCTAGTAGGAATGCACATACCCTCACAGAAACTGTTATATCACCAGTGTGCTCATCCAGATAGGTGGCAGCAGCTTCAGAAACACTCCAATCAGTGCACTCAAAGCAGGCATGTAAATCCTGTTCTGCTTCATTAGTCCATCTTTTAACAGTTCACTTTTGTACTATTATTATTTTTATTTTTTGTATGTACAGATAGGCTATTGGTATTGTTTGTATCAATACTTGTGGAAGATGGTAAATGTGTTTCTGGTGTCGTATTTCACATGTAATACATGATCCGATGCAGAACAGGATTATATCAGACAGAGGACATTTCTATTCAAGGAACATTGTCGCCAAAACATTACACTAATTTATCTCAATAAGGCGAAGGCTAAAGGGAAAAATATGATTAGGGTAACTAAGACAAACACAGGCATCTGAGGTTAAGCACTGTAATGATGGTTTCATGCAGTGTGTGTGTGTGTGTGTGTGTGTGTGTGTGTGTGTGTGTGTGTGTGTGTGGGTGTGTGAGTGAGTGAGTGAGTGAGTGAGTGAGTGAGTGAGTGAGTGAGTGAGTGAATAAGTGAGTGATTGTTACGGATGGGGATAATAATGACAACTGACAGCCATACCCTGCGATGCTTGCCGGTTAATCCACTGAATGAGAGGTACAGACTGAAAAAAAGGATGCCACATGTGGCTGAGCTACCTTTCCTTTTCGAGTCAGCCTCTCGACATTGCTTGCAAATGGTTTGGGGTATCCCATTCCTTCTTCGAATAGTGAAGCCTGATTGCATTGGCCCAGTAAAAATGACTGGCCACTAGCGACTGAGTGCCATTGTCTCAGAGTCTTTCTCCTTCAAGAAGAGAGCAACGGATTTCTTCTCGTCCTTCATTTTGCCATTAAGAGGAAGACACATTCTCTTCCCTTCTGCGTTCCGGCAGGAAGAAGATATCCATCAAGAAATGTCATGTGTGTGGTGGACCCACAGAGCTCCCCGACACGCATTATGCAGGATCAAAATGGACATGTTGTTTCTGCAGCAGGGTCACCAAGCCGCCAACCCCCCAGATAACCGCTCCATTTTTCCCCGAGGTCCACGAGGAAATCTCACAGGCTTGGCAATTCCCCTTTTTGGCCCGAGCCCAAGCCGCAGGAACTCATCTTCTCTCTTCTGTCGACTGAACCAACCGATTGGGATACACCAAACCACCGTCAAGGAGGCCACTGCAGCCAACCTGTGCCCAACTGCACATGTGTGGAAGTCCAGACTATCGCTTTTATTATTATTATTATTAATACTACTAATACTACTACTACTACTACTACTAATAATAATAATAATAATAATAATAATAATAATAATAATAATAATGTATTCTGTAAAATAAAAACTTTTATATTTTATTAATGTTTATTTATTATTATTATCATCAACATGTTTTCTTTTTTTTATGAAAATAGTGCACATTTTTCCACAGAACAAGCTGACGTTTCTATGAAAAGCAAATGGGAGACATGGGAAGAGTGGAGTAAGTAAAAACGCCGGAGTGGAATCAGAATGGAGAGATTAAGGAAACCCCACAGGCTCACTTTGCAACATTCTCATCAAAAAGTATGAACACTGTGGCTTCCTGATTTCTAAGAGCTATCTCCTGGATGATTTCCCAGCTCAACGGGCTTCAGATTAAATGTGTTTGTTGTAAATGAGTGGGGCGCTAATAAAATGGCCTCTGTGATGAGACGGATACTACAGTGAGACAACTTTGATATCTGCCATATGCTACATCATACGAGCGTGCTTTGATCTCACAGATAGATAAAGCTCTGTGCTTGAGAAAAAGAAGAGGGGACAGGGGGATAACACAGAGAAAATAGGGATATGAAGTGTTGGTGTCAGAGAGCATGTGATTACATGAGCTTAACACTGGCAGATACAGTGACATTAGCTGCATGTAACTAACACAGCAACAACTACTACCACTAATACAAATTAATTACAACAATTATGAGTATATATTAGCCTAATTGTTAAAAATTGAGTTGCTAACTGAAATATTGCTGGTTTAACCTGTGCAAGGGGTGATCCATAAACTGATGTAATGTTTTTCTGTGGGTGTGTGGCAATTTAATGCAGGTTACAGATACTAATTTCATATGTTCAAAAAGAGAAAAAAAAAGAAAAGAAAAGAAAACTTGCTGCATATGTAATGTGCAATAATAAATATTTCGAGAGAAAATAAAATAAAGTAAAACAATGTTACAAAAGATTTATATTGCAAATAAATGCTGTTCATTTGATCAGAATAATTTTAAAGAAAAAAAAAACTAAATAAAATATAAAAAACTGCATCACAGTTTCCACAAAAATATTAAACAGTAATTCTGTTTAGCACTAATTCAGCATATAAGAATGATTTCTTAAAGATTATGTTACGGTGAATACTGAAATAATGGCCGCTGAAAATTCTGCTTTGGCATCACAGGAATAAATATATTTTTTTAGAAAATTGATATAGTAATTATGTAATAAAGATGTACTATTAAATTGTAATAATATTTCACAATATTACCTTTTTTACCAAATAAATGCAACCTTAGTGAGCAAGAGACTTCTTTCAAAAATATTTTCAAAAAAAAAACTGTACTGACGCCCAAGCATTTGAAAGGTAGTGTACATACTGCAGGAATAGTAAGAGTAGTATGGTACTTTCTTAAACCTGCTTGGTTAATGCATGCATTCTTTTTTATTCCAATTTAATTTGCACAAATGCAGCAGAATCAAACATCCACTGTTTAACTCAAAGCAAATTTGTTTAATTAAAATGAGCAAAAGCAAAATCTATTTTACAAAATAACAAACAGATTTCAATGACCCAGAGAAAAAAGCAAATCTTTACTGATCTAGACAGTATCTGTACAAGTACAGATGTACAGGTGTACAAGCATTTCTAAACTCTGACCACAGGGCTCTCAGAACGCCATTCATGTTATTTCTGCAGAATCTATTAATTACATGTTTTTGTCCTTAGTTATGGGCTTCCAGCAAACCATTAGCCTCTATCAATTAGCTGTCATTTCTCTGTCCTTGTCATTTTTGTATGTTATAACCTTTTTTTGTTTCTTTCCTCTGGAGTTTGACATGATGATTACTGTGGTCCCAACCTGACCTCTGAATCAGCTGCGATTCTGTTCTGTCAAACGCACATACTGATGCATCAGTTGCCCTTCTGCCATCTGTGTGGAGGAATCTCAGGTTAACGTTTATAAACACATGGCATGATTTTGTTTCTGTTGCTAAGATAATATAAATGGTTTGTCCAAGACCTCAAATGAACTGATTAAATGGACAGAAAGAGAGGTAGAGCTAAATATAGAGAGTGAGCATTAGTCATTGCTAGAATGTGCTTGTTTGTATATGTATATTAAATGTGCATGATTTTCTCATGGGTTTGCAAAAAAATAGGTCAGATACATTGGCTCAGTCTTGGGACGTGTGCTACACTAATGAAAGTAACAAATGAGTAACAGATTGGAGAGGGGGAAAATGCCAGTAGAAAAGATAAAGAAATGTGAAAAGATGGGGGAAATGGATTAATAACATAATAAATTCTTAGTTTCAACTATAGGGATTGAAATTGTAAGGAATTTTACAATTCTGGTATCAGTTTTTTTTAATGATGTCTTTAATGATTCTTTTAGTACTGTTGAGAAATATGTATTTCTTATAATTTGTCTTGCATTTACTGCCCTCAGCGATCAGTTTGCAAATGATAATTTAATATTTCAAAAAAAACTTGGAGTACAAGAAGTATTTCTGCTCAATTTTGTGGAAACTGTGGTATGTTTTTTTCAGGGTACTTTGATGAATAGAAAGTTCAAAAGAACTATTTATTTGAGAAAAAAAGTTTTGTAAAATGTAACATCATGCATTTATTTACTGTAACTTTTAAACAACTTAATGCATCCTTCCTGAATAAAAGTATTCTTTGCTCAGGTACAGTATGTAGCCTACCTTTTTTTTCCCTCTAGCAGTTAAAAAAACAACCGTGACTGTATGGATGAATATGGTTCTTTCTCATAACAAAAAAAAGGAGAAAAAAAGAAGAAAATATTATCCTACAGCTCATAAAACATTCAATACTGGGCTTAAGAGATATAACCAGTTTAGATGGAAAGGATCTCAAGCTTACAGTTTATAATTTTTAAAGTGAAGAGGAAAAGTTAAACTGCCAATAAAAAAAAAAAATGTTTCATTTCACAATAATGTTGCATGGTGTCATATAAACAATCAGTGAGAAACTACACTGATTTAAGTCTCACAGACCCTAAGAATAGAGTAACTGTTCGTTCAGACAAGGTTATCATCAAGCAGGTAAGTCAGTAAATGCTCTGGCTTGTTCGTGAGACATTTTTATTCAATTTGTTCAGAAATCAGACTACACTTTTCATTGTATGTTCTGTTCGGTATATTCAGTAAATAGTATTCCAGGAAACACTGTAATTTCCAGTATAATAATTGGGTCTCTGGTTCCCAAGACTAGTTTAATCCAAGAAAGCAGATCTCTACTCCTCTTTCACAAACACATTTGTTCCAGAAAACAAGACTGGACTGAGGGGAAAGAGACAAAATTGGGATCCAAACTCATATCTAATAGTGTTTCTAATAGGCCAAGGAGGGCTGCCCATGGATCATGGTGCTGTGAGGAAGTGGGGCCATTGGAAAGGGTCTTATCTTCATTCCAACACCTGTGGACGAGCAAAGGGTGGAACAAATTCTCCCCGTTTGCCGGTTCAGTCATACAAGACCTCAGGTTACTCTTAAAAACAGGCAACAGCTGAATTGATTTGCTGATCCTCTTTGACAATGCACAGCTAGCCACACATATTCATCCACAGTCCATGATAAGCACAGAGGACATAAATGCTGTCCTGTATAATAGCATAGCTACTTCAGTTTGTGGAGCATGAATCCGAGTCCGGCACTTTAAACCAATCTTCCCAAAATCCTAAGCACTCAGGACCAATGATAAAAAAGGCTCTTAGCTTTAGTGGAGTAAAATCATCGCTGTTGGAGTGATGCAGATTGTCAGAAGCTTGACGTCCAGGATGTTATTCTCGTATTTGGCCCATCCACACACATCATGCATTTTTATATCTCCATTCCTAGTCTTTCTCAAAAAAAAAAACTGAAACTGAAAGCAACTGAAAACTTGTTTTGTTCTTAAAGTCATTGGCAGGTTGAATCTGCTGGAGAAATGTTTTTGTCCCTGCACGGTCCTCTTTGTTTTTTTCTGCGCTTAACACAATGGAGAATGGATTTAAATCCCATGTTTCTTATTTCACACAATGACAGGCTCCCCTGGCCTTGGCAAATAAAGGGTGATTTTCAAAGGTTATAGACGAAAACAGAAGAGAATAGTGAATCGGGCCTAACTTTCCCCTAGCTTTAATGTATTGCCTGCTTCGCTGGAGCATTGGACTACACTTTTTAAATCTGACTGTGAAGGTGAGGGGAGATAGGAGACTGTCCCTCTCCATTTGAACTTATATCTCTATATCTCTAATTTTTTGTAACACCATTTCATTTTTTTAAAAACATATTTTTACCACTTACAGCCCAACAGCTAGAAGGTTAATGCACCATTGCACCATGCACTAGTGTGCCTACACGCTCACCAAATGCTCCATAGATGAGTAGTTCACTTCACACAGACACTTCACAAAGTCAAAAGGGAGTTAACAAATTGCATGGAGCGGTGAGCAGGTCGTGTGAATTCGTAAAAGAATTTGCTGATGCAGATCAACACGGAACCTTGCTTCTCCAGTCAGCGATGCATTGTAACCCTCTCCCTTTCCACAGCAGAGCAATTCTGTTTGAGGTGAGAGAAGCACAGCAGGTAAAAGAGGCCAACTTTTCATGACCCATAATTAACCCCAGGGTGCTAATGATCGTTAGATTATATAAAACTAATGTAGCGCAGGTAAAAATAAAGTCAATTAAGGGAGAGTGCAATACAAACAGGCCTTGAAGGTTAGACGTTTCATCAATGATGTACAGATCATGGTTAGCCATTTTGCATCTTGGCAGCAAAATTATTGGACAGCCAGAAGTAACTGAAGATAAGAGACCTTAAAAAACCTATGGAATTAGGAATAGAAATACTTACAGTCAGGGAACAAGTGTAGCTTCCAATGGTCCGGCAACTAAATCAATTTACTAGTCTTAAAGGGCACCTATTATGGCCCTTTTTACAAGATGTAATATTGGTCTTGGGTGTCCCCAGAATGTATTTGTGAAGTTTCAGCACAAAATACCCCCCAGTTCATTTATTATAACCATTTGAATGTGTCATTTTTGGGGCCTGTTTTGAAACAAGCTGTTTTGAGGCAGACAACCTTAAATGCAAATGAGCTGCTAATCCCCACCCTGCCGCTGGATGTGGGCATAATTTGCATAACTATGGCAATTAACAGTCGGTAGAACCATAATGGCCGAGAGTGATAGAGCCGCAATTGTGTATGGCATTCGGCCGTATGTTTGAACCAGAGTCCGACCCAGATGACGAAGAGACTCCGGCTGAAGAAACACGATCGAGAATGTACCAGGATGTTTCGGAATGGTTATTTTTATACATTTATGAACTCATTGCGTTGTCATCGCTGTGCAACACACACACAGACACACACAAACTGTGATAACGTTGACGCAAATGTTTGAAAACACAAACACAAATACCGATAATAACAATAACAATATCTTAAAAAATATATGAAAACGTGTGGTTATTTAAAAGGTTTAAATTACATAAATCATACGACGACGACGACAACAACATTTGTTGTCGATGACTATTAAAGTTACCTGAGAAATCATAAAATACACTTACTTCTTCAGGAATTGTCGTTGGATCGCGAACACTAAGCAACGATCCACCCTTGAGGATTAATTTTGTAGCAAGACCTGCTTTGAATTGACCGCCGTTCAAAAAACAGTCACTCTCAAAATGATTTGAGCAAACATAAACGTACTTCGGGAGTGTAAGAGGCGCATTTCCTTCAAAAATAAAATCCACCCACTGCGTTTTCAGTGGCTCTGATTTCGGAAGCAAGTGCAAACAACTATGAGAAGTATTACAGCCCACAACAAAACACTTATTTTTCTTAGGAGGCATTTTCTAGAAGGCAGCACAAATCTTCAGAACAGCGGTCCGGCTGTCGTTGAAACAACAATGGAGGATCAGATCACGGAGGGAGGTACCAACCACCAACCACACTGTCAATCAAACCCCTTTCCCATGTTCTACGTCACAAAAAGGTGAATCTTAGAACAGCTCATTCTGAGAGAGTGCATATGAATTATTGAGATTGTAAAAAAAACACTGGGTGCATTTTTATCATTCTAGGGTGGTTTTGCTCACACACTGCCAACACACATTTATGTTCAAACAGCATGTAAAAGTGAATTTTGCATAATAGGTGCCCTTTAACAAATGTATAAATATTTCTGGTAACACTTTATTTTGATGGTCCCTTTTGAACATTCTGTTGACTATAAGTAACTTTGCAACTACATGTCAACTAACTCTCATTAGAGTACAACCCCAAATCAGAAAAAGTTGGGACATTTTGTAAAATGCAATAAAATCAAGAATCTGTGATTTTTTCATTCTATTTAACCTTTTATTAACTGACAAAAGTACAAAGAAACGTTTTCCAATGTTTTCACTGACAAACATAATTGTATTTTGTAAATATGAACAAATTGTGATTTTGATGGCTGCAACACACCCAAAAAAAGTTGGGACAGAGACCAAATAAAAGTGAAAAGATTATCCAAATTAGATTATCCAACTATTTTGAAACAGTCCACAATGAGCAGGTGAATTGGTAATCGTTGAGGGTATCATGTTTGGGTGTAAAAGTGCTTCTCAGTCTTTTTAAGCAAAGATGGGTCATGGCTCATCACCTTGTGCCAAATATCATGAGAGAATTGTCAAACAATTAAAAAATCCCATTTCTCAATGCAAGATTGCAAAGCATTTATGCCTTTCATCATCTTCCATACATAATATTGTCACAAGATTCAGGGAATCCAGAGAAATCTCAGTCTGTGTTGGGCAAGGCAGTAGACCTCTGTTGAATGTGCGTGACCTTTGAGCCCTCAGATGGCATTGCACAATATACCATCATGCTAATCCGTTAAATACAGCCACATGTGCTCTGGAGTAATTTGGAAAACCGTTTTCACTGAACACAGTCTGATGCTGGATCAAGAAATGCCACTTGAATCTCTGTTACGCAAGGATAAAGCTTTACATCAGTTCTATGTGGAGATGCCGGTGATTCTCTGGGCCTGAGCTCATCTCAGATGGTCTAGAAGACAGTGGACATGTGTGCTGTGGTCAGATGAGTCCATGTTTCAGCTTGTTTTTGGGAGAAAATGGACATTGAGTTCTCAGTCCCAAAGACGAAAGTGAACAACAAGATTTTCACCAGCGAAGCAAACATCTGTGCTGGTATTGAGGTGAATCATTGCAAACGGTATGGGTAACTTGCATTATTGTGAAGGTACCATTGACATGGAGGCATGTATTTGGATTGTACAGAGACATAAACTGCCATCAAGATGACATCTTTCCTGGGAAGCAAGACAATGACAGGCCTCATTCTGTACGTGCTAAAACTGAGCAGTTTCTAGACACTCTGCACCATAGAAGGGATGTGCCTGCCTGTTTACTGCAGTCCAGATATGTCTCTTATGGAAAATGTATGACCCATCATGAAAAGGAGAATCAGGCAATGATGACCACAGACTTTTGAGCGGCTGTCTTGTATCAGACAAGATTGGGCAAATATTCCACTTGCAAAACTCAAACAATTAGTATCCTCAACTCCCAAATGATTAAAAAGTGTAATTAAAAGGAAAGGTGATGTGACACAGTGGTAAACATGTCTCTGTCCCAACTTTTTTGGGTGTGTTGCAGCCATCAAAATCACAATTTGTTCCTATTTACAAAATACAATTATGTTGCTCAGTGAAAACATTGGAAAACATTTCTTTGTACTTTTGTCAGTTAACAAAAGGTTAAATAGAATGACCAAATCACAGATTCTTGATTTTATTGCATTTTACAAAATGTCCCAACTTTTTCTGATTTGGGGTTGTATTAGTAGACTGCTTAATATCTGCTAACTCTTTATTGTGATCCTCCTCCAACAAACACTCTACTGACTATAAGTAACTTTGTAACTACATGTCAACTTATTCTAACCATAACCCTACCAGTCAATTAATACTCTACTACAACTCTAATGAGAGTTAGAAGACATGAAGGTGCAACATTACTTTTAGTCAACATAATGTGTTAAAGGGAGAATTACAATAAAGTGAAACCATATGCATACAAGCATACAAACGTTAATGTTTAGTCCCTCTACAAACATGTTTCGATTATACTGAGAGTGTATATTTTGCATATGGTTGTGAATCATCTTGGCTGTCAACACTATCATGCAGGAGCGTATCTTTAAACTATAGCTGAAGTAATCCCCCCCTCTCACACCTGCTCTCAAATCTTTGACATCCTAACAGAGAAGCAGCAGATGGTCTGGCAAGCCCCCTAGTCATTAACACAGGTGCCCCTATGGGCTTAATGCTGTCTCCTGTCTTACTCATATAATATGCACAAACTACTGTACTGCCAGCAACCTCTTCATCAAGCTGCTTAAAGGTGCAGCAATTTCTGTGGCACTAGCATCACGGTGGACAACGGTTCGCTGAAAAGATTATTGGGTTTAATGATAGATCAAGGTTTTCTGACCTTCTGCATATGAGGTTCCAGTTAGCAATCTTTGCCAAACAAGAAAGAATGAAAACTCTGCTAAAATAATTTTTTGTTAATGCTTTGCCCTTGCAATATACACGCACACATACAAATGCATTTGGAAGGCAGTGATTTGTACCTCTTTTTACTGAGCTACCCAACGGCTTCATGCTTAACTAAGGCAATTGCGTCCCAAAACTAGAGCAGCTCCCCAGTGCACAACAAAAACTTCATTTGGAAACTGACACTATTGCCACTTTCTGCTTCCTTTTGTTTTGTTGTCAGTTTATAATTTCATTGTCTTGGTTTTGTTCAGCTCATAACAGTGCAAGTGATAAACAAACAGATACAACGATATACATGCGTGTGACGGCGAGTCCCACATGGATTAGCATGAGTCAACGTTACATGCCCATCAAACCAAGGCTCGTTCTTAATGGGGTTTGGGAGACACAAACATCCATAGAAGAGCTAGCTTACCAATGGGAGATTTCAGAATTAGCGACAGAAAGAGCGACGCTACCACCACAGGGGGCTTTGGAAATATTCTATTCTGATCAACAGCACAGCAACTTTCTTCTTCTTCTTTTTTTTTTTTTTATGATGAGGAGGTTGGTAGCTGAATGAAACAATGCTTCTCATTATGAACGGTTCCATAATTCAACCATCAAAAAAGCTGCAAAGTCAATCTCAGCTGGAACTTTCTCTCTTAGGATTTAAGCTTACATCCTTCATGCAGTCAGTCTCCGAAGGCTTAATTTTCTCTGTCAGACCTATTAATGGAATTAACCGTCATCTATTATTAGTGTGCTTGGGGTTTCTGAAAACACATTATCCAAAGACCTTTGGCACCCAGGAAGGGAAGATTGCTCTGTTGCCTCGAGGGTCATTACTGAGATTCCAATGACTAACACTTGAAGAATGATGAAAGCTTTGTGAAGTTGCACTTGATTTGTAAATCAAGTGTGCCGAATGCTAACAGAGATTTTAACCACTTCTGTGAGCCAAAGATTTAACAGCTGTTTATGAACAAAGCCTATCCAGAGCGCTGGATGTGAAAACTGGATCTTAAAAACTAAGCTTGTCAGAAGGTATTTGGAGATGGTCTGTCTGTTGTCTTGTCTCTTGACCCTGGCCTCCAAAGGAAACTCAAACTCACTTAAAGCCAGAAAATAAGAACGCAATACCGTATTAGAGTAGGAGACAGATCAAATGAGCTTTTGTGATGAAGATGGGGCTAACAAATTGGACATGGCATCTGTTATGACATCTAATATTTCCCTAATGTCAAAGAGGGCAGTTTAGCTGAGGGAATCTGAGTTGTTATTGGAAGTTGCACTGGAAAGGCTCAAAGTCTTTTTTTTAGATTGTGAAATTATTTAATGTCACCTTTGCAGGAAGACCTAACAAACTGTAACATCACAGCTGATTTTTTTTTTAATGAATTTATGCGTTTCACGGGCTCTTTTATGCAAAACAACTTATTGTGTATTCAACACACACACACACACACATATATATATATATATATATATATATATATATATTATCCGCCTTTGTGTTCTCGGGGAATGAACCCATGGCCTTGGCAATGCTAGCACAGTGTTCTACCAGCTGAGTTAAAAGTCAAGAGTTTGGATTCATCTGTACTGTGACTACAAGCAGTGGGCGGAATGAAGTAAGCCATTCACTGTCAAATATACCAAACTGTCAAGAAAAGAATGCCACTTTCCTGTACACATGGTTTTCCGGGATGTCAATCGTATATACTGACTGTGCTCATTATACAAAGAGTTAGATTATAAATCATAAAATTATTATACAATGTCATCTTTCAACTCACAGGTGGGATGGGAACTAAACTTCGAATTAAGGTGGGGTCACATTTACTGTTGTTCTGTGAATTGTTTCAGGCAAAATCCAGTCATTTCAAAAGTAATTTGCATAAAATGCTCAAGGGGCGAAAGATCTCCCCCGTACCAGATGTGGTCCGGATCTGGGCCGACACTATGTTGCTGTATGGGTTACCATTTCTTTAAAATGACAAAATGTCTGCTCTGTGATCGTGTGGTCAGTCTATGTGTATATTGAGCCATAGTGCTCATCTAGGAGAATTGTATCTTAATCCAATATCATCTGTGCTGCTCATATGCAGGTGACATGAGTTCCTCTTTCTTTCTTTTCCACATCATCCATTGTGCTTTCTACTCTCGACTGACAAAGTAACAAAGACAAAAACGATGTTGTCCTCCACAATGGTTAGGGTGATTGTTTTAAGTGAACAGTCTAAATGAGTGTAGCTTTAGTGCAGGGCAGAAATCTCTCACAAACTCATCTAGCTACTGGGGGAAAGATCCTAATGCATGCAATTATTGATGCAAGGATGCATAAACAGAGACATAAAACTCACAAAGACAGAGTCTAATGGCCAAACTTGATGTGAACTTACGAGTATGCTTTTAAAAACTTAAATGAGTGAAAAAAAGGCAGACAAGAGGATATTTTTGGCCCTTCTCTGATTGATGCTTCATTAATTCTCAGAGGATTTACATAGTCACGGTAAAATTGAAAATGTGCATTTATTTGCATGAACAAGCACGTTTTCTTTTTTGTTGTTGTGTTTTTTACTTCTAGGCAACTGAGAATAAAGCAAACAATACAATAGAATAGAGAAAAAAGACTAAACCCAATTTAAACCAACCACATAATTAACCCTTTAAAGAACAATCTCCTACATGCCTGCTGTCGTCTGACTGATAGTTCACACTTTTTTTTAGCAAGTTAAAGGCCTTTAAGTATATTTCTAAAAATGTCCACCTTAAAGGATTAGTTCACTTTTTAAAAAATTTTTGCTGATAATTTACTCACTCCCATGTCATCCAAGATGTCCATTTCTTTCTTTCTTCAGTCGACTTCATTGGGTATCAAACGGTCCAAGGTCCAAATGACAGTTTTAGTGCAGCTTCAAATGGCTTTAAGTGATACCAGACGATGAATAAGGGTTTATCTTGCGAAACGATCGGTCATTTCAAAAATAAATCAAAAAGTTTAAGTTTTATAAGCACAAATGCTCGCCTTGCTCTGTTCTGTGATGCACGTTCGTGACTCTCCTGTTCGAACTCGTTCATCAAAATGAACAAATCTTTTTTCGAGTCATTTCGTTCGTTGAATGCGTTGAATGAACGAATTGACTCGAAAAAAGACTCGGCCTCATTCTTCACGTGCTAAAACTGAGTGGTTTCTATAAACTCTGCACCATAGAAGGGATGTGCCTGCCTGTTTACTGCAGTCCAGATATGTCTCTTATGGAAAATGTATGACCCATCATGAAAAGGAGAATCAGGCAATGATGACCACAGACTGTTGAGCGGCTGTCATGTATCAGACAAGATTGGGCAAATATTCCACTTGGAAAACTCCAACAATTAGTATCCTCAACTCCCAAATGATTAAAAAGTGTAATTAAAAGGAAAGGTGAAGTGACACAGTGGTAAACATGTCTCTGTCCCAACTTTTTTGGGGTGTGTTGCAGCCATCAAAATCAAAATTTGTTCATATTTACAAAATACAATTAATTTGGTCAGTGAAAACATTGGAAAACTTTTCTTTGTACTTTTGTCAGCTAAAAAAAGGTTAAAAAGAACTAACAAATAACAGATTCTTGATTTTATTGCATTTTACAAAATGTCCCAACTTTTTCTGATTTGGGGTTCTAAATCATGTTATATAAAAAACATTACAACATGTGATAAATAACATGCGACTATCAAATATGATGTATCAGGCTTTTGAGGAATGTGTATTTATACATCTCTCAATCATTATTGTATTGCACTGCACTGTATGTTTTGCACTTTACAATAAAAAAATAAAATAAAAATAAACTATAGAGCTTTGATCATAAACCTAAGCATTTCAATACAAGACATTATTGGGAGATTGAGTGTCAACTGATATTTATATGCATTGTATGTACGTAGTCTGCTATACTGTTAGAAGATCTCATTGATTTTACCTTGCAAGCTACCAGAATTTAATCTTTGGCCATATAACTGCAACAAAGTTAATATTTTTCTCAGTTTGGATGTTTTTTTTTAAAATTATTATTATTTTGTCTAAAGGTTTAATAAACTATTCAATTGAATAAATCTGAATACTATTTGATATGTTAGGCTTTATGGAATTAATAGTAAAAAATATTATAAAATACTTCAAATCATAAAATCATAATACTATTAATCTTCAGAAAAACACATAATTAAGATAAAGCATGAGAGTATCAGTGTAAAACATTCACAAGCTTCAGGTTGGATTTAATGGGTCTTAAGTGAAGGAATAAAGCAAGAGTGCAGTGTGTGTATTATGCTTTAGATTAGCAGAAGCTCAAGTGTAGCATGTTGCTATCTTTGCACGGTGCAGCCAAAACGCAAACACCGAGAAGCCTCTATCGCCGTGCTCCCAGCTGCCATGTGTGAGCGTACAGCCCAGGGATCAGATGAGAGACAAAAGCAGCAGCCGTTTTCTCTCTCTTTTTTTCAGCCCCACGCACACTTCCTTTGCTCCAGGATGTATTTTTGGCCTGTGAGATGAACACAAGCCCCGACTGTTCTCGCTTTAATCATCGTTTCAATGGCAGCCGCTGCCTGCTTTGTGACAAACTCGGGCGCCGCGGCCTGTTTGGCTCCTCATCTGCGTGGCTCCTGAAGTGGAGTAATGCGCCTGGCTTCGCACCGTCGCTCTGTGATTTTAGGGGAATTTTGAGATTAATGGGAAGGATCAAGCTGTGCCGCGGGCCTGATCGCAGCCTACATTTCAAGTGTGTGGAACTCTTAGCGGAACGGGGAAACTTTTGCAAGCCATGTTTGTTATTGGATGAATACGCGAAAACACACACAAATACTCCTTATTGAGGGCAAGAAGAACAGTGAGGTAAGCAGGTGGGTGCGGGGACTCCTGCGGCGCTGTAGTGCTTCGTAGTGTGTGTGTGTGTGTGTGTGTGTGTGAGGTAAAAGACTCATGCACTACATCATTAAAAGACAATTCCAGCAGACTGCATCACATGGGTCACAGAGCGCCGCGTGAAGACAGAACAGGAACAGATGCTCAGCAAGCTCTGGAGGCCTTCCTGATCTTAAGACAAGACTCACTGCCACATACACACACACGCACACACACACTATGACACCACAGCCTTATCTACGAACCCTTTATATTAATACTGCCATTCAAAGTTTTAGTGTATTTTTTAAAAGACATTCATATTTTTAGTCAGCAAGAATGCAAGAAAGTGACGGTAGACATACATTTTTTTTGTATTATTATTCTATTAGTATATTATTATATATTAGTATATACAGATCTATGAAAAAAATTTAAGCAGCTCAACTGTTTTTATATTGCTAATAGTTAATCCACTATAATTATTTACAGTATTGGTAATTGGCTACAGAAAATTCAGCTATGACATCAACATTTAAAAATATTATAAAACATATATTTATAATATCATATTTATAAATATAAATTACACAAATTTGATTTATATAGAAAGTACTTATTTTGTATTGTAATAATAAACAAATAAAACCTTGGTGAGAATAAGGAACTTATTTCATTGACATTAAAAAAAGAACAGCGGTGACCTAACAATTTTTTTTTCTTTTGAAAATGGAAATAAAGTTAATTATTTTCAAAGAAAATTAAAAACAAAGAAAATGGTTGACAAAAAAAATGAAATATGACAGATCCAGTCAATACAATAAAATAAGAAAGTCACTAATAAAATAAGCAAAATGTTGACTGATCAAAATGCACTTTCTCAACATTATCAAATGATGCTGGAGAACATGATCATGGTCATTATTTGGGGGGGTTGGAGCTTTTCACTTACATGTTTGCTGAAAAAGTATACTTCTCTCAAATAAATAATCCTCTTCAAAAACATGAATTCTGTTAAACATGAAAAAAACTATTATGTACTAACCATCTTTCAAAACCTGTATTAATTATTCTATAGAACCAAAAATGAGTTATTCATGGGAGAATATCCAACCTGCGCAACACATTTTGTTTTTTCTGTGTATGAAAGAAAAGCTCAGACATCCTGTAAAAAAAAGGTTTTGAAACAAAATTAGGATAAGTAAATGATGACAAATTTTTAATTTTTGGGTGAACTAACTCTTTAAAAGAAAAAAAAGAAAATGTAAAATAGAAGCATTTTCACTGTATCGTCCTGGTTGCGTATGCAACCCACCGTTCCCTGAAGGAGGGAACGGAGGACGTAGTCGACGCGACTGAAATGGGATCACGCTAGGGAGCCTATCATCTTCGAGTACTATTGAACGAGCCAATGTAATTGGCGTGCGTGATTCGCATCACACACTCCGCCCCCGCGGCGCGGGTATAAATACGGAAGTGGATGCACGCACTAGTTGCTTTTCGCTGAGGAGCCGAGAGTAACCCGGGGTCAGCGGTGGTCCAGCGGTAGTGGCAAGGGGACTACGTCCTCCGTTCCCTCCTTCAGGGAACGGTGGGTTGCATACGCAACCAGGACGTTCCCTTTCAGTCGATAACGTCGGACGTAGTCGACGCGACTGAAATGGGATCAACCATTGAACACGCCACTAACGCTGCCACCTTCCAGTGCCTAAACCAAAGCCTCCTGATGCCCCCGCAAACTTAAGGCGGGGAAGGACAGGAGGCCAGGGAAGTCACTGCTGTTCCTACAGGACCACTGGGAAAGCGTTCCCCGTACGTTGGAAGGAAGGGACGCTGCGGAAGCCACATCCAACCCGAGGGAGGAAATGTGGAGAATACACATATGAACTGGGCGGAAACCGGGCAGTCTAACATATGGAATGTCACTGGGGTGGCTCCAGCCTAAGACGGGGGGAGACACACCGGACAGTGACGGCAGAGAGACTCTGCCGAGGGAAGACACGGGCTCACCGCAGGGAGCCGTATCGTGGAAGAATACACATATGGGGTCACCGAAGGGACCGCAACATATGGACCCAGCCTAACACAGGTTCCACACTGCTTACGAGTGGTAGGCCTAACACCAGACGTTCCGCACGTCCGACGTCGGAGGGGTGTGGAGGAACTCAACAGGGTTCAATTTTAAGGGAACTCAACTGGAGTAGAAAGGCGCACGTATCCAGTCCATAGGAGGGGAATGGCGCAGCAAGCCGACACTTGAACCGGGCTCACGGTGAAACTGGCTTCATGAGAAGGGAGCCCACGGGAAGCAGCGGTTCAACTAGGTGTCGTCCAGCCCCCAACTCTAGAATCTGTTTAGCAAAGTATATCGTCAACGCCCAGGCGGAGCACTTTACACTCATCATAGAGGAGCTCAACACCTAAGTGGACATGTTGCATCTCGGATCTTTGCCGAAATGAAGGCAAGCACTAAGTGCAACTTTGCATGGAAACAGCCTTCCCTCTCTGCTGAATTCCAACAGATATTTGAAGAGCTGGTCTGAGGTCTATGACTTGCATTCTGTACACGTCCAAGCGAATCGGACAGAGAAGCCAGGGCTGGATCTGCCTCCTCCAGGGCAGCGCTTGCAGGCTCACCACCTGCTCCTATTACGGGAGAGGTAGGAACCTTGGGCACAATCCGAGCCGGGGTCTCAGCTTGTGAGAGTTAGCCGGCCCAGACTCCAGGCACAATACGTTGACCGAAAGCGAGCAAGTCCCTACCCTCTAGTAGAGACCACGCGAGCAGGAGAACTGATATAACAGAATTTTTAACTCACTACCCGCAGTGGCTCAGGGGCGGTCTCTGCAGTGCAGTCGCACCAGGGACAAGGCCCAAGAGGATAAAGAGGGACACAAGGATTTACAAGACCTTGCTCCTCAGGAACCTGACGATCAGAACGTGCTTCTGCATACTTCTGCAACACGATGAGCGTCGTTTAAACACCGAGGCAACATCATTTTGAGGGTGATTTAGGAAAACAGCCTACTGCAACCCATTTTGCAGGAAAGAGAGCACTGAAGTGATCGAAAGCTTTCAGGATCTCCTCAGGGGAGAAGACGCACTCAACGACTAGGTTCCACTTCTAAAGGCGTAAGCACGCTACCCAATTCTAGGGGGTGCTCGCAGAAGTGATGGTAACTAACACATGTTCTTGTGATAGCCACCTGAACCTCCGCGTTCGGATGTAAGACCGCCCGGAATCTCCGGGGGAAGAACGCGTGTGCCATCGTGCCCCGTCCCCGAATCCAGGGGAAGTCAGGAAGGCTGTTGAAGGGAACCAGGTCTAGTTGGGCCAATGAGGGGCAACTATGAAGACCTGTTCCTCTCCTGACATGGCACGTAGGTGCAAGTGACGGGCGCAAAAGACAGGAGCATTGCTCAACACAACATGTGAAGATCACTGGGCTTCAGGAGCATTTTCTGCTCAGCACTTGGGTGTGACAAGTTCACTGAGCTTCAGGAGCATTCCTGCTCAACACCTGAGTGTGATAAACTCACCGAGCTTCAGGAGCATTTCTGCTCAACACTTGAGTACGAAGAACCTCACTGAGCGACAGGAGCATTTCTGCTCAGCACTTGAGTGTGACAAGTTCACTGAGCTTCAGGAGCATTACTGCTCAACACCTGAGTGTGATAAACTCACTGAGCTTCAGGAGCATTTCTGCTCAACACTTGAGTGCGAGGAACTTCACTGAGCACCAGGAGCATTTCTGCTCAGCACTGCGTGTGATGAATTCACTGAGCTACCTGTGATGGACTCACTGAGCTACAGGAGCATTGCTGCTCAACACCAGAGTGCGATGAACTTCACTGAGTTTCAGGAGCAAATCTGCTCAACATGAAGAGTGATGATTTCACTGACTTGCAGGCGCAAGGCGACCATGAGTCGCAGTCACTTTTAGAAGGCTCACTGGGGTTAAACGCATTTCTGCGGGCCCCTGGGGCCGCTGAGTCCCAGTGTTTGTCCAAGGGTAGTCCGCTCGGTTTACCCAAACACTGGCGGAAAAATAAAACCGGGGGGGCAACTGAGCGGCCCCGGAATGGTCATGACCCAGCCGGACCCAGGGGATGGAGTCTCCACTTGCCCTGGCTATAACTGTCGTGAGGCTCGATGGCGGCACGATTGAGTAAGCGGGAGGAGTGGAATAAGGCGCCCTCAGAAGCGTCTGACTCCAAGGAGGAGGTGACGGGTGAGTTTGTGACATGCAGGGGAAGCTTACGCAACGGTCGCAATGTCTAACAACTCGAGGCACGAATGCCCGTGTAGTCGGGGGTCGCCCAGGCCCCCGTTAAAACACGCCCTTTGTACATGGCCGCTCTGTTGAAGAGGGTTTGGCAGCAGACCGGGATGAACTATAGTCACACAGGGTGAGCTGCTCTGCCACGGTCACCTCGGGACTCGATCGTGAAGCTAGCGCTGAAGCGGTCACATGTGGAGGGAGCCAAAGGCTGCGACTACCATATACCCCAGGAGCCTCTGAAAGTTCTTTCAGTGGGACCCTTTCTCACTTCAACACCAGCTGAACACATTCTCATTGGAGAGACATGTTGGACCGAGTACCTCTCCAAAACTAGAAAAGAGATACTCAGCCCGTGGGCGAGATTACTCTCTTCCAGTTGACCTGAAGACCCAACGGGCTCTGGAGCACTCGAGGGGAAGGACACTGTACTGATACTCCACCCTTAGACGCAACACACAGGATGGCCTGCGGTGCGGGAGGTAGAGATCTGAAGCACATGTCTTTCAGGTCAAGCTGCAGACCAATCTTGGGCCAAGATGGTCACGACCCACCACCTAGTAGCACGAAGAACGAGTTTACAACTGGCCTTCGTACCGGCTGGAGGAGCGGCTATATCAAATCCTTCGCCAGCAGGATAAGATAAGCACGCACAAGTCAGGAGCACTGCTCAACACTCGGTGTGATGAATATCACTGAATTTTCAGGAGCACGTCTGCTCAACACCTAATGTGATGACTATCACTGACTTGAGCGGGGTAGCCGAGCCTGAGGTGGGGCAGCAAAGTAGAGAGAGTGGTGTTAGTGTGCTGTGCAACACTTACCTGTCTCCACAAGCGGCAGGGGGCGCGTGAGAAGGCGGATGACCGGGTCCTCGAACGCACCAAGCTGCCTGCTGGCGACCAAGGGGGAGCTGAGGGGTGTAAGGCTATACAGGGTCACACCCGCCAGACTGGCCCTCTTGGGACCCAGGAACAGATGAAATTGCTCTCTCTTTGAAGTGTGGGTACCGCTTGCTCCGCTTTTTTTTTTTTTTTTTTTTTTTAGGGAGCCAGCGGCGGAACAGACACACACACAAACAAAGGCTCCACCCGGCCCTCACCCGGGGGGAGGGAGTGATCGTGCCACTCCAAGAGCATCTCATCCATTCCTGGGCGGCCCGCTCCGGAATGCTTTCGCTGTCGCTTGCCAACTGGCTTGGCAGCGCCTGGAGCGGGCTGGGCGTCTCTACTGCGGCCGGCTCCCTGCTGAGGCCTGGGTGGAGGCTGCTGCGGAGGGCCAGCAGGAGCGGCGGCCGGAGAACGCCCACGGCGACGAGCAGGCGGAGGAGCTGCCACCGGCGGCGGGTGGAGGCAGCAGCTGGCCACCGGGGCAGGATGTGCCGGATGACCTCCGTCTGCGCTTGAGCGGCAGAGAACTGTTTGATGCAGTTCTCCACCGCGTCGCCGACCAGCCCAACCTGGGAAATTGGGGAGACCAGGAACCGAACCTTGTCCGCATCCGCCATACCAACCAGGCTGAGCCAACGAAGGCGCTACTGGACCACCAAGGTGGACATCGCCAGACCGATCACGCACGCTACGACACCCGTACCCCGGAGGGTGAGGTCGGATGCAGTGCGGTGCTCACCTATGAGCGCACGGTCTGGATTACCCTCGTGCATGCCATGGGTGCCCTAGCCTGCAGCAACGCCATGGCACGCAAGAGGAAGGGGCTTGCCCACAGGCTTTGTAAGCTCTGCCCATCGGAACGGACGAAACTCACAGGCCTTAGGGGGGAGACGAGGATCCCCCCAAAAGGCAGCGGCCGCCGGACACAGGTGCACCTGTGTCGATAGACCGCTCCAATGGAGGGACACCTCGCAACCCTTCACCGTTCCTCCATCAAGGGTAATGAGGGGGAAAAGCTATTCAGGCAGTTTCTGGCAGAGAAAGATGCTGTTCACCACCTGATAAGCTCTCCATGCATTTCGGGAAAGAAAGGCACTGGGGCGGCGAGCTGAGAACCAGCGCGGCCCGCCCCAAGATACCAAACTCCAGATTCCAACCGAGACTGAACTGGACACGGTGGAGGTTCCACTCGAGCCCGGCAGCCTCGGCGGCCCGTTTCAGCATAGCTGATAATTCTGGATCCGGCTCGGGCAACATTGAACTCCCGGAGGGAGACAATGCAGCCGAGTCATCATCTCCAGAAGTCAGCTCACCCTCTGATGCTGCAATCGGCGTCCTGTCCTCCAGGGGAGCCCCGAGTGAAACCGCTGGCCCACCCATTACAGATGGACCAGCAGACAACACAGGAGGCTCCAGTGGTTGCAGTGGAAGGGAGGAGTGAGGAGCCCACAGGGAATGGTTACCGGGCGGGACATCCAACACTATCCTCCGGTCACCCATCCCACACAGCACCCGAGGGTGGGGCATGGTAATGGGGACTCGCTCTCCGCGAACGAAGGCGAGTCTCGCCCTCAACACTGCGACAGTCATGTTCCCACAGTGAAAACATGAGCTGTCCACAAAAGCTGTCTCAGCGTGCTGTAAGCCAAACACGTGACACAACAGTTGTGACCATCAGAGAGAGACAGGGAACGACCGCACCCAGAAACGCACGGGCGGAATGACATCTTGAAAAAGACGCAAACGCACCCGTGTTGCTCTTTCAGAAAATAGGACCGTCACCAGTGCCGGAGCACACAGGGAAATGACCGCGGCAACACTGAACAGAGAACTGAAACAGTGAAGCACTCACTTTTCCGCCCTCTAACCAGCCATCAACACACACAAACATTTAGAAATTTGTTGCTGTTAAAACAGCAGTTGAGAGCTCAAAGCTCGCGATCACCGCTGCACTCGCGCTGTAGAACACCAGCACTGGGAGAGTCTTCCTGAAGAACACCGACACACTCGCTCGTTGTAGACAACAGCACTCTCAGAGACATCAAACGATCGGCTCCGAAGCGAAAGGCAACTAGTGCGTGCATCCACTTCCGTATTTATACCCGCGCCGCGGGGGCGGAGTGTGTGATGCGAATCACGCACGCCAATTACATTGGCTCGTTCAATAGTACTCGAAGATGATAGGCTCCCTAGCGTGATCCCATTTCAGTCGCGTCGACTACGTCCGACGTTATCGACTGAAAGGGAACTACAAATAGTGATTATGGAAATATTGTGCAGAACTAATAAAAGCACATGGCAAACTCCATGGTTGTCACATGATTGTCTCCAGCAACAGAGGAACAAAAGGAAAAAGAGAAACTGAAGTAGTGCAATAGAGAGAGAGAAAGAAAGAGAGAAAGAAATAAAGAAAGAAAGAAAGAAAGAGAGAGAGAGCAAGTGAGCGAGAGCCTCCCTCAAGGGACACTTCATTAAGGCACCCGGGGCTAATACATTAGACAGGAAAATAAATGTTAACAGCCTCTAAAGCCGAAAAGTGGCAATGAAAGCTAACTCAATTAAATGCAGCATGATGGGACATGACGCATTGTATTTAATAGCAGCCGCCCGTGGAAGATAGAGCAAGAGGAGGAGTAAATGAGGGAGAATGAAAAGAGCAAGCTCTTGCTGAGGTATGTCCTAGCATGACAGTGTCTCTGCGTCAGTAATGACATGTCTCTGTATGGTTGACTGTAGCCTCCCCATTAGTCACAGGAAGTTGATCTCTGTGTGCATGCAGACACAGGAGATACTTTTCAGACTGTGAAAACTCTCTTTCAGCTTCTCTCGGCTCAGCTTTAGTTAGCATTCAGTATTTGGGGCATCAAAGGATACCGCAGAGATACCATGAAAAGGGCAGTTTGTGCTTAATGTGAGGATTGTTGGATTGTGGTCGTCAGAGAGAAATGACTATCCTTAAACACACTTTTCAACTAAAATGTAAAAAAGAAAAAAACACAGAACCGATGGATAGATGGATGAATGGATATGCTCCTACAGTTACTAGATATTTAAATAAATTATTTGACATATTAGCCAGCTGTATATGTGTGTTTGTGAGCACACATGCCTCATGTGCGTTAACCTGTTTGCAATGCATATAAAGAATATACGTATTAACCAAATCAGTTTATATATACATCTCATTTTTTTTTATCATTTCAAAAATCTAAATCTAAACAAATAATACAAAATATCTAAAAGTGCATCATGTAAATGACCATTAAATGAAATTAAAACCTGAGAAAGTATGCATATTTAACAGTAAAAACATTTAGAATGTTACAAAAGATATATCTATTTTTTAAAAATGCTGTTATCTTGAACTTTCTATTCATCTAAAATATCCTGAAAAACAGTATCATGGATTTTACAAAATTATTAAGCAGCAAAACTGTTTTCAACAATTAGAAATGTTTATGAGAGATCATGGCTTTGCCATCACAGGCATATTTTTTTTTTTAAATATATTAAAATTGAGTTAAAACATATGTAAAATACAATTTATACATTTTATAAAATAAAATTATTTTAACTATATTTTTGATCAAATAAATGCAGCCTTCGTACGCACAAGACTTCTTTCAAAAATGTCTTACTAAAAACAAATCTTACTAATCCCAGTCTTTTGATGGATGGATGGATGGATGGATATTGTTACACATTTTAGCAACAAACATGAGAGTATTTAGTATTTTGTTGATTCAGTGTTTCAAATCATCATGCTAGTCATCACTCTTTAATAGTCACGACAAGCATCTGGTGATATCCATGTAATTGCTTTCTTTTCTCTAAAAAATGGACTGATGGCGTTTTATTTCAAATATGTGCCCTCTTAAATCGCACCCTGATGGAATATTATCTCATAAACAAATACGACCGTGTTGGCTGCCCTAAAAAAGAATGACGGCATACCCTCCCTTAATGGTTGACCACTTTGTGCTGAGCTAATGCTTCTACAATTACAACATCAGATAATTCATGCTAATAGAAAATGGGAAGCCAGTGGAAGATGAAGCCTGAGGGAGAAAGAATCGATAGTTTGTGAAACTGTTAGTCATGCTCAAGGCCACATACACAATCACACACAGACTGATACACATGCGTGTGTTGCTTCTGTCTGCAGAAACTGTATAATAAGGCCCGTTGGGGCAGGAGCAGTGTGTGTGAAGACTCTTACTGAGGCCCCGGCACAACATGTACGTATTTGAGGGGAGTAGCATTTGTCAAGCATTTGTCGTCAATTCATAGCCAATACAGTGTTAAATAACCAGTGTGTAGGACTTCGTCATTTATAACGTGATTTTGACAGAAAATGACAGAAAAATCTGAGCGCCCACAGTAAACTTTATAACCTGGAAAACGGTTAAAAACGTAAACTCTGTTTGAGCCTTGTTTTGGTAAAATGTTAATAATATAATGACATATGCAACTGTCTGACCACATAAAAGCCAAAATATCAACTTTGACAACAGAGTATATAATTATTTTAAAAATAAAGAGATTTTTTTTCCCCATTTCCTGAAAAGTAGCGGTTTTAGACATACAAGATTAGCCCGACAGCGACAATATAATGCATACTACATAGTATTCTTCATATGAATACTGTTGGGGTCCAAATATCACTGGACCCCCATTGACCTTGATTGTATGGAGAAAAACATTGGACATTTTTCAAAATAACTTTGTGTTTGTTCCACAGAACAAAGAAATGAGGTGAACTATACTTTAACATTTAGACCCTTTTGAGCTTTGATCTGTTGATTCATAAGATTACATTTGTGTCTCCATCTCCAATTATTTTGAATGGATAATATGGGCATTGTCGTTGGGTAGACGGCCATTTTACCATGAATCTTTCTTTGAATGGCGTGACTGTGATATGGACAGGTCTTCACTTAAGTCCTCTCAGTAAGCATCCTTACCCCTGGTCAAGATCCATACCGATGTATATATCTTACAATTGGCAATCTTTCCACACACTGCTGTTGAATCCTATAGGCTTATGGTTGTGTTAAACCTACTCTTACTTGTGATTGACTGACGTGTGTATAATATGGCAAAGCCTCCTCCAGGACTCCAGGCCTCATTGCATGTAAGCCCCGAATCCCCTCATTTGAACCCTCTAACATCTTGAGTAAAAAAAAAAAAACGGTGTACTTATTCACACAAACACTTCTTTAATACTTTTCATTGGATAAATATTTGCAAAACCCAGACAGACAGGGTGACCAATAGTAAATAAGTAAGTAAATAAAATACTAGTATGACCAACTAACGGTTAGTCCAGGGGCAATTATAGACCAATCTACGTTTTTACCTAACCTACTTAAAACAGTTATGAACTGTCTTAAAAAATATAAATGTGATGAATCACTTTATGAATAACCCTGATGGCAGATGTTTCATTTTTTCAGTTAACTATCCATTTAAATGGCTGCAGAATTAATGAACGAACGAATGAACAAACAAACAAATGATTAGTGTGATTGTGTAGAGCTACGTCACACGTAGGCTCACTATTGGCCGACGCTGGTCATGTGGGTGATGCGTGTGACGTACAAAAACAGAAGAACTGCGCTATCTCACTAGTCAGCTGACTCGAGGCCCACAGAGAAGGAAACGAATAGTTGAAATAAAGTCGTTACTTATTTATTTTTTGGGCACAAAAAGTATTCTCGTCGTTTGATAAACTTAAGATTGAGTCACTGTAGTCACTTGGACTATTTTAACGATGTCTTTAATAACTTTTAGGGGCTGGCAAGCTTAAATCTCTGATCCAGCTCTCAGATTTAATCAAAAATATCATAATTCGTGTTCTGAAGATGAACGAAGGTCTTATGGGGTTGGAACAATATGAGGGTGAGTAAATACTGACAGAATTTTCATTTTTGATTGAACTATCCCTTTAAGATGCCCTGGTCAATGGTCTGAAACATACTAAACCAAAAGAAGCTTTGATGAAATGCCCATTGGACTGCTTGAAAACAAATTCAATGAGGAAATGGTGTAGTACATTAGATCACTGTCAATATCCATATGACAATGGGACATTGTAAATGTTTATATTCTTGTACTATCAGATCGCTTCTCACAATAACTACTTGTTATAGCTGCAAAGCTAAACAGCCCTGACAAGACTGACTCACTTTCTCCCAAGGTAGACAAAGAAGGCACTGTCACATATAATCCCAACAAACACATAAAAACCCCAGTGCCCTGTGGACTCCTGAATTTGAGTTTTATGGCAGCGCTACCAGCATTTTTTCTGTTTGTATTTTTTCTCGCCACATGAGAACAGTTAAGCTAGAAGATCAACATTCCACCTGTGCTGTTTCAGAATGTAACAGCAAGAAGAGCTCACATCATCTCAAGTGCTTCATCTCAAATCCCTATTATAGAATGTGGCTATGGTCTTAAAATCAGTCTCAAATTTAATCTGGAGATCTCAATCTGAGATTTTAAGATTGGCTTAGATTATGTTCCACTGTACATTTCTGTTTATTTTAACAGCTTGAGTACACTAAAAAAATGGTGTAAAAACAAATTTCATTCGTAAATTTCTAGTAAATTACACCAGAATTTACAAAGAAACAGCAAGTAACACATTGAATTAAACATGCAATTGATGAAGTAGAAAACTGAAATAGTAGGCCTATTTTAAATTGTACACCAATAATCTTACATTTTATTTACAACTTTCAAAAATCTTTTCCTGTTGCAAAATTGTCTAAACAGTGTTAAGATGTTCAGACTTGCTTCTCCATTCTACGTGCGATGTTCAAACATTCATGTTTCAATGGTTACTTTCAAAAAAGTCCTGTCGAGAATTCTGTTTAAAATTTAAAATTGACCAACAAAACCAGTACGCTTTTTGCACTCTTTGGAAAGCGCAGGGCTCGAGGCTAACGGCGTCCTATCGTCCTGAGGACGATAGAAAATGTGTTTAGGACGAACAGAAATATTCTCCAGGACGCCTACAGGACGAAAGACATTTTTGTATGCGTGTTCATTTATTACTAGCCTACTAGGCAAACTTACTTAGAAAATTCATGCTGTTACTATAGTTACTATCACTGGCCGGCTACTCACCCGGAGATTTGTTCCACAGTACATCTATTAAATGGCTTAATGACATCGCAAATATGTTGCGCTGGTTAAACAACGGTAAGGTAAAACAGACCGAGCACCAATACGGCCCTGCATCTCCTCCATCGAACCCAAGTAGGCCTACAATTCCCGAGTTTGATGCGAGTACAATTTAAATTGATTATTTAATTTTTATTAGTCATTGGATTGAAACAGTCTGCTAACTGCTTGCTGCTAACTGCTTGCTACTAACTTACTAATGTTAGCTAGCTAACGGGCGCTACCCCGGCTATGTGTGTGTATATTAGCTAAAGCATACATTTAGCTTTCAATATATTTGTGGTCTTTTTTCTTAGTCAGTCTAATTTAGGGTGACCAGACTTTCACGTTTTCTGGGGACAGTCCCTGTTATTGGTGCAGTGTTAATTTCGTTTATTTTCATTATTTTCGTCAACGACATTTTTTCACAGACGAAAACGAGACGGTAACTAAATAAAAACTAGTTTTGAATGACAAAATTATATTGACATTTTCGTTAACGAATAAAAACCAGACAAAAATGTAAGATAGTGACGATTTGGGAAGCGATCCAGTCAGAACTGATGTCCTGTGTGTGTGGTAGATGCGCACATTTGTACATGCGCTGCATGTCTCATGAAACGTTAAAAAATGTAAACGTCTGGGAGAATGAGTAGAGCAGACATATAGATCTGAATAAGAGTGACGACGCAAATAAAGAGCTCTATTCGGTACGGTTTTCTGTGCGCACAAACCCGACCCGAAGCGTGCAACCATGCACATAGACACCTGTACAGCGCGCGAGTACTGAATTGAGCTCTCTTTTGTGTCTGAATGGACAAATACACACAACATTATGTCGAAATGTCCGTTTTGGAGAGTATTCACGTAAACTATGTTGGTTATGTCTTAAACAGTTGTGAGTCTATCGGATGTGCATCAGTGCAATTGGATTGGAAAGAGAAAAGCATTCACTGCTCGTTAATAGCTTAAATAAGGATTCACTATATTTAATTCATACAAATAAATATGTCTGCTGCTTGATATAATAAAGAATGTTGTATGCAAGTAGTTATAAAGAATGCATAAATCATTCATTGAAAAGAAGACTGTTCTACTTTAGGAAAAGTGGTTTTATTTAATTTTAAGATATTTTTTAAGTCACAGTAGTTAAATCTGTATCTTGCATGTTCAAACTTTAAAATCATTCATATTAACAGGTTAATAGATGTTTTCTCCGGAATGTTAGAGACATTCTAAATTAATGCATTACAATTGAACTAAACCCATTATATTTTAGTCATCTGAATTGTTTTAGTCTTAGTCTAGTTTTAGTCGATGAAATACAATAAGATTTTAGCCAACTAAATCTACAGTAGATCAACATTTTTATTTTGGGACGGTTGACATTCACTTTAGGACGGTTCAAATTGTTTTTCAGGACGGTTCCAGGACGGAGGTGAAAAAAGTTAGTCTGGAGCCCTGAAAGCGTGATAATGTTTTGGTAAGAAAGCCCACCCGAGTTCAGCTTTAATGTTGCAGGGTACAAACAACCATTATTTCCTACTATTGTAGATCTTATTAGGAGGGTCTCCTCTGGCCCCTGCTGACCCCTCCAGCGATTATTCTCGCACCATTCCCAATGCCTAAACAGCATTTAAAGCAATCAAGCACAGCAAGCAGGCAGCGCAATGCACAAAGGATGAACATGAACCATAATGAGACCCTCTCGCCTCACTGTGCCTCAATTTGCCAAATGGGCCCTTGAAAATGGCTAACAATCTCCCCTCAGTACAGACCAATCACTTCTGCTATCTTCCTTTCTGCAGTTTCTATCATTTAATTTATATGCCAAGGACTCTGACAGAGAAAACATTAATTTTAGAAGACAGACATAAAAGAGAGAGGATCATATAGATGGTATAGTAGATAGAGAAAGAAAGTGGAGAAAGAGTCCAAAGGACACGGATTATTTCAAAGAGGTCTAAGCAAGAGAATGCCAGGGCTAGATTTAAAAGATAAAAAAGGAAGTGATGGTATAGAGGGTCTTTCAGAATGACTCTGCTTAAACCTTCCCCATTCTAGTACATTTCATCCCTCAAACAAGCTTCTCCCTAGTTCACATGTCTTGAAGTAGTGTTGTACAAAATTGATCATATTAATTACATGATATGGTGATTCATTTATCAAATTACCTCTATCAATATTTTGTTAAATATGTATTTAATAATGACTATTTAATTATGAATTTATTCATTTTAAATAACTTATTAATTATTAAATATAAAAACAATTAATTAATAGTTAAGTTATATTTGCAGCCTTATTTTTTTATCTATTTATTTATTCATTTATGTATAAATGTATTTAAAAAAAAATACTTTCCCTGCCTTCAAACCAAATTCAAATTCAAAATGAAAATACAAATTCAATGAAAATAATTCAATAAGAATGTAAAGGAGAATAAAACAAAAATAAAACACAAAAACAACTGCTGACTTTAAATGCAGAAGCAAACTTAACATCGCCTGTGGGTGTTTGCTTTACACTTGGAGACTTGATGTATTTTAATTATAGATTAATGACTGCAGCAGAGACATCGCTGAGAAGTGAGCGGTGCATTACTAAAACTGTGGCCTTCATTTTAAGCACAACACGTAGTCAATTGATTGAAAGTTTTTCCTAAATTCTCTCTCTTTCTTCCCCTTCCCCACCATCTTTCAGCCATGCTCCTCACATTCGATATTCATTCTTGTGACAGAATTTGTAATTTCTATGCATGATATAGTATCTCAGGCTGTATACCTCAACAAGCTGTGCCAAGTAATTCATGAGGTGCTGAGCACAGGCTTATGAATTATGAAGACTGAGAGATTACAGATTCAAGGTACACTTTGTCCAGCTTATGGCAAACAGGCTGTAACTGCAGATAAATGAGTGGAAATTATAGGGGAGGGGGGGGAGAGAGAGAGAGAGAGAGAGAGAGAGAGAGAGAGAGAGAGAGAGAGAGAGAGAGAGAGAGAGAGAGAGAGAGCAGGGAAACCAGTGATTTAGTGGCCTCCTGTATGATGAACTGAAAAAAGCCAGGAAATAAAGGATGAGAGCTCAGCTAGAAGTGTCTACTGTCGGTACATATAGGAGAGAGCCTCTCTTATGCGAGTTGTGTGCTTTCTTTATGCCAGGGTCTATCTGGATGGACTGTTCTCTCGGTAGGGTCTCTTTCCACCGAGAAACGGCAGGGTGCGACGACCCGCCTACTCTCACAGCCAGCCTCGCTCTGCAATTTAATATTAAACATGTAATGTTTCAAACTTTTGAGTTTGCAAATGGATACAGCTGTCAAATTAACATGTTTAGTGTTCATGTATATACTGAAGACTGGAGTAATGGCTGCTGAAAATTCAGCTTTGCCATCACATGAATAATTACAACAGAAACATGTATTTTTAAAGTTACAGTTATTTTACAATATTAATGTTTTTAGCATATTCTTTCATCAAATAATTGTATAATTGTTTCAAAAACATTATAAATTTGTACAGACCCAAAAATGTTGAATCTAGTGTAACCTAGTGTATGTATAAAACAGTGGCGATTTTTTTAAGACTGCAAGGGAAGCTCGGCTTCCCCAATATTGTCAAAACATTAATGGTCAAATATGTACTATTGTGTTAACATTTTATTGACTAAAAATGCGTTAGAACACGTTCATCTCGAAGACGAGTTGGTTCAAAATCAGCTACATATAGCAGGTCGTCTGACTCGATTTCGATTTCATTTATTCCCGGAGCGTAACAACGCATTTCCCTGTTGAAGCCGAGCTTCCATTGACTTCAATGGGGCTGCTGTGAACAGTTTTTTTTTTAGTGCTTCGAAACTTGACGGTCATTGGATAAATGCTGCGATTATGTCGCGCCCAAGGACGCTCAGACACGCTCAGAGTGGGCAGGGCTTCTGCGTGATGAGTGGAGGGTCTGTCGAAAGACTGCATCTCCCTTTGATTGACAGCGATTTTGTACAATAAAAAAAGTCCCATCCCGGATTTTGTGTACTCGTAAGACAAACTGCTGTAACCTATTTCTTGGTATTTGCTTGGTGAAATTGCTAGCCAATTTTCATCATACATTTCACAGTTTAACCTAATTCCCACATTTCCTCCGTCGATGTCAGGTGCCTTTGTTACATGTGCGGGTGTTGGTGTTTGGATCATTTGTGTCGGGATTCAGATATTCATGCTCCGCCTGTTTGTTTTCTTTCGTGAGCGCACAGGATAAACTTACGCTCGTTCTCGTGCATAACGTTCTGTCTTGTCGTGTGAACGTGCGGTTTCGTGTTCGCTCTGTTAACGTGTTTTTTGTGTAGCACGCGATTCGTATTTACATCGGCCGCGTGCTTTCATGTCATGTTTTGTCTTGTGCTGCGTAGCACAAAGCTTGTGCCTTACACTAGCTGTGTGCTTTCATGTCATGTTCTGTGTGAAGACGTGGCTTATGAGTATTCTCATTGTTCTTCATGTCTCATTTTGTGTGAGCACTTTGCTTGTGATTTGTTTTACTGGCCATGTGCTTGTGTTTTTTTGTTTGGTGTGAGCACATGGCTTGTCATGTGTTTCCTTGTGCAATGTGCTCTCCTGTCGATTGTGTCAACTCCCATCGTCTTACCTGATTATTGGTTCATTTGCCCCACCTGTCCTCCCTTGTTACCTGCCTTGTTTGCACCCTATTTATTCTCCTTGTGTTTGCACTCTAGTGCTGGTGGCGGTAATGCACATTAAAGGGTAACTAAACCCCTGGTCAGAGCCTGACTCCACCCACTAGCAATATTTGAAAAATGCTGGAAAAGTGGGCAGAGCCCAGCGGAGATAGAGGGGACGAACCAAGGGCGGGGCTGAGAGGGGGGGCGTGCACCTGAGACCCGCAGTGACGGGATAATTGACAGCTGCTGTCAGACTCTAAGGGGGCTTTCACACTGGCAGTTTAGTTCGGAACAGGGCACGGTTCGCATGAAAAATCGCTAATGTGAACGCTGTCATGAGGACCCAGGTGCTCACTGGGGTACCGATCCCGAGACTACCTGGAGGGGGTGGTCTGAGTTTGGTTGCTCCCGAACCGTTCTGCGTTTCGCGTCTTTGTGAAAGCAACACGGACCCGGTTGCGCACTTGTTCAGGAATAAAAGTATCCTGCGCATGCGTTTTAGCCAATTATGATGTATTTAGTTAAATAAAACACATGTAAGGGATGATAGTGTTGATGATTTACCTCGGATACGAGCAAGAGTGATCCTGCCATGTATTCGCGCGTAGTGCGTGCAATCAGGGCAACAAATTAATGGAAATCAACTATCTCCTTTTGCAAGCAGCGGAAAGACACCTTATGCCACACACACACACACACACACACACACACACACACACACACACACACACACACACACACACACACACACACACACACACACACAACACACACACACACACACACACACACACACACACACACAGTAAACCTGTGTTGTTTACTCAGCTATGCATAATAGCACCAAGTTAATAAAAAACACAATATATTGACCCGCGTAGTGTTTTCTGTCATGCGCCGCGCACGTTTGCGATGACGTAAGATGCACACAAACGTTTTTGTAGGGAGATACCCAAGGTATAGCTATGAAATATGACAAGACCAGAGTGTTAAGTCCAGTTAATTCATTCATTCATTCATCCTGATCGTTTTCAATACTCGCAATTCCAACTCCTGACTCGCTCGTAGCGAGTGGTTTTGACGAAACAAGATGGTTTTTATACTGCCATGGGCACGGTAGCTCGTACCAAGGGCGTGGTGAGCTGGAACCTGCTTACGACACCACCCACCCCCTTACGTCACGAACCACCGCAAACATCCAATAGGAAAATTCAACTGCAGTAGCCACTGTTCAACCTGAAGATGTCAGCACTCAGACATTTTTACACCATATATTGTAGAATTAAAACACTTATACTCAAATGTCAAAAAAGTTACTCGAATCAATGAACAGCAGTAAAAAAGCCCCATTCTTAAAGATCAATATCTAAAAAAAGTTGGTTTAGGGTTTAGTTACCCTTTAAAAAGTTGTTTGCCAACCACCATAAGAACAAAATCAGAATGGGTGGTTTTGTAGAATGTTTGTATTTTGTTTTATTTTATTATTATAATAAAGCCCATCAACTCTGCACCTAAGTCCTCGCTCCTTTCTCCATCCCCACACCTGACAGTCAAGTTTAAAAAGAAATGAGCTTCCCCTCTTTGAAAGACCAGCAGCCACCGCTGGTATAAAATGAATTATTTTTCCTGGTTTCACAGACAAAGCTTAAGCCTTGTCCCAGACTAAAATGCATGTTTGAGCAGTTTTGAAAGCAACTTGCACTGACATATCTTAAAATATGCCATTGTTTTGTTTTAAGATGTCCACAAGTAAAGTTTTTTGTTGTTTTTGTTGTTGTTGTTGTTGTTGTTTTCAAAGGCACATTTATAAAAGCTACTTAAATGTCCTAAATGAAGTAAGGCCTATTCATGGCTTATTCTAAGCCCTGTCTGTGAAACCAAAATGTCTGTTTAAAATGAAATTGTAGGTAAATTTGAAATATTATGTTATTAACTTGATTCAACATATGAATCAGTTGACAGCCCTGCAAATCAAATGAACTACAAACTTATGTGATCTAAGGCTTCACTACATTTTTATCATGTGCTGTCTTCTCAACAGATCTCTTGTTCTGCCCTGTTGCACACGAATAATATCAATCACCGTAGAGGGGGCCCTTTAACGATATTCTGACACTGACAGCAGATTCAATCCAATATATAAACACCAGCTGCAGACCTGAAGGAGGGGCAAATAAAGGCCCGGTGTCAGCAAATGCACTGTGCATTGTTATTCACTGTACGAAGTGGGTGAACTAATAAATACCAGAGAGAGAGAGAGAGAGAGAGAGAGAGTGAGAGAGAGAGAGAGAGAGAGAGAGAGAGAGAGAGAGAGCGAGAGATAGAGATAGATAGAGAGAGAGAGAGAGAGAGAGAGAGAGAGAGAGAGAGAGAGAGAGAGAGAGAGAGAGAGAGAGAGAGAGAGAGAGAGAGAGAGAGAGAGAGAGAGAGAGAGAGAGAGAGAGAGAGAGAAACTGCAGTGATATGGCTTGGTGGAAAGGTCCCTAATTTAATAAAACAGGGCGACTGTCATCTATAGCCAATTCAACTATTCATTCATGCAGCTTCATTACAGAGACAGGAACATAGTATTTCATTAAAGGTTCCCGTTATGTCGCAGGCCAGAAAGAGCCTCTATGCATCACAAGGATGTGTGCTACCACTACGCCATGGATCTGACAATATGAACTTGTTTAAATGCTTCATTAGAGATCAGGTTCATGTACGACTCAATGGGCAAAACTCAAATTTTCTCTGCTAATGTAACGGGAAAATGTATGGAGTTGACTCAAACATGGCACAATGTGTTCAAAATGTGTACGAAAACTGTTTCTAGTTTGGCTGATACACGTGTTTCCCCCCGCAGGCATTGCTTTGTTATGAGGAGAGTGCAGTGTTAGGCCTTCTGATCTGATGATCTGCCATGTTAAACTTTGAGCTAGATGAATAAGTCATGTATTCCTCATTCTGTCTAGCAGGGTGGAGATCAGAAGAAGAAGAAAAATCCTAACCTCATCACAATCCAAATACATGCGGTTCAGGGGGATTTAAGCAAAGAGTAAGTGTAGTGCAATCCATAAGGGCCGAGTGGATTAGAAAGTTTGCTGTATGAAATGAGGTGCAATAACTTGCAATCATCATGGAGGTGAGAGGTTCAAGGCGGAAGGTTGGGTGCTGACGAGAAGGTTTGAGACAGAGTGCTAGCACTAGAGGTCTTGAATCAGCAGTCTGAGCCCAGATGAATGGTGTCATTTACGGAAAGCGATGGGAGACACTTTTTCACCTGTCTCAAAAAAAAAAAACTGCACAAAAGCAGGTGGCAACACACATACACAGCCTTACAACACCAACCCTCAGGTCCTCAAACCGGAACACATCTACAATACATGTAGCCACAGTTATCACCCAGTACCCATGCCTGTGTCAAATGCTAGATTATCCTATAGACTCCCATGGGTTCTGTATGACCAAATTCCAACAAGGAGGATAGTTTACCCACAATGATGAGACTTTCCTCCAGACATGATTGCCTTGTTGCTCTGTGCTAAATCACATACCAAATAACAAGAAGGCATCTCAACAGTAATAATAATTTGGTATCATGCAAATGAATGAATTAATACAACACAAAAGACAAAGCAAAACAAAATGGCGAAAAAATAAACAACAAAGTTATGCAAAATGACCAAACAAAACCAAAAACAAAGCAAAACAAAACGAAGCAGAACAACATAAAACAAACCAAAGCAAATAAAAAAAACTAAAGCAAAACTAAACTAAATTGTGACCCTGGATCACAAAACCAGTCTTAAGTAGCACGGGTATATTTGTGGGAATAGCCAACAATACATTGTAAAGGGTCAAAATTCTCTTTTTTTTATGCCAAAAATCATTAGGATATTAAGTAAAGATCATGTTCCATGAAGATATTCTGTAAATTTCCTATCGTAAATGTATAAAACATTTATTTTTGTGAGTGAATGCAGCACATTCGCGAACATAAATGGAAAACTTTAAAGGCGATTTTCTCAATGTTTAGATTTGTTTGCACCCTCAGATTCCAGATTTTCAAATAGTTGTATCTCGGCCAAATATTGTCCTATCCTAACAAACCATACATCAATGGAAAGCTTATGTATTCAGCTTTCATGTTTCAAAAAAAAAAGTCCCATATGACTGGTTTTGTCATCCAGGGTCACAATTAAACTAAACTGTCTGCCAAATATTTCAGTGATGTAATCAATGTCTTCATCAGTGTGTTTTTTTTAGTTTGTTTCTAATATGCAGAATCAAGCCAGCCATAATTTTATGAAAATTATGATAATATTCCCATTCAATCATTCTCCAAACCGTTTGTCTTATGTAGGCCCGAAGGCAGGGGAAATACCCTGGATTGATGGGCAATCCATCACAGAGCTATGGTAATATTTATATAGTAACAATTCATTTGGGTTTTTTTAAATAATAAAAAGTCTGTTTAATCAAATCAAATGTATTTCTCATTACAGCCTAATGAATCACATAAAACAAAAGCAGTGGGAGATCTAGACCTCAGACAACATACAATACGTAGAGTAGAATGATTACTGAATGCTCAATACAATAGTGGCACAATGTAGAGATGAGCACAGAAAGATTAATCTATGAAGAAAGATCATTACTATTATTTGAATCTAGCCTTTCTGAACCTTCAGATTGAATATAGCAACCAGATCAAATGAGGACACAAGTTAATCCTACAGTAGTTTTCAGTGATTTGGGTTTTTGAGTCATTACCCCTTGCGGAGCAGCCCATAGTAGAATTTTCTAGGTAGAGACACTGAGCAGTCCTGAGTTAGCCATACTTTTTTTGAGATTATTTGAGGCCCTAAAAGCAGTTCACATGGATGATCTGACCATCAGCAGACTAAAGGTCACCCCATGGCTCAGACCTTGTCAGAAACAATTACTTCTCTGTCTCATACAATATAATAGAGAGAGATGTGAGTGAAAGGTCATGAAGAGCAGGGTGGTTCAACTGAAATGTACGTCAACAAGACTACTGTTATAATGCTGGTTTGGGACAATAAAGAGATGTCAGTCCTTGGGAAGTTTTGCAACTTAGGAAAATACAAAAACTGAATAAAATTTCCGCTGGAAAAAAAATAGCTCAAGTTTATTGTGGGGACACCAGCCAAGACTGGCAATGCAAGTACAAAACTCTTTTAGTTTGATTAGAATTTCTGAAAGTTCCCCCTTTCAGCATGACTGGAATTTATGTTGTTCATTTATTATTTGATTGGGCCTATTACAGACATCTGATGGAGGGAAAATCTTTGAGCATTTTAAAGATCTTTTGGAGGAGAACACTTTAATTTTGTGTCACAGCTTTGACTTCTCGCTGACTCAGAACAGCCCAAATTTACAGCTGTGGCCTTCACTTGTAAAGATGGAGGGGGGAGGATGCCTTTGTTTTAATCTCTGAGCTGAGTTACAGTCTAAGAACAGGGTTTAAGATTCATACTTTGAATGTGTGTGTGTGTGTGTGTGTGTGTGTGTGTGTGTGTGTGTGTGTGTGTGTGTGTGTGTGTGTGTGTGTGTGTGTGTGTGTGTGTGTGTGTGTGTTTCCATGAAAGAGAGCGTAATAAAGATAAGGACAGAGAGAGAAAAGGGCTCAACCATAAGAATGGCCTTATGGCATCAGGACAGTGAGAGATACTTCTGTGCAAGCTGTGTTTTATGCTTTGTTACATTTGTAACCTGCATTTTTTTGTGATGTAATTAATAGCTAAAATAAATAAGTTAGTTAGTTAGTTAGTTAGTTAGTTAGTTGCCAAAACTTATCTAGCTGTTGTGCTAGTTATGCTATACCACTGTATGCCATTTTTCCAGCATAGGTATACATTTATAGATTTGTCACGTAGTTGCATTACAAATAAAAATAAAAATGCAATGAAATATATAAATAAATAAAAGATACAAAATATGTCACATAGACTGTATAAAAATATATAAGAAAAAAATGCATTTATTTAAACTAATGAATGCATTGAAATTCAAATCCATCTATTGAATTGCAAGACAGACAGAATAATTTTACTATTCTTACACAAGACATGAATCATATATATTCAAATTAGAAGCGATTATCTGGTGTTGCTAGCTATTATACAGTATATGTATAGCTTTATATGATGTGTAATGCTGAAAAGTAAAAAAAAAATGGTAACATTAACTTAGCTGTTTCGTTCACGCCAAGAACGATGACTATAATGATAAAGATATAGTTCTAGAAATCATTCTAAATATAAAGAATTGCAGAGTCCACACCACAACTTTAAAGATAACAGCACAGATAAGCAATATCATTGGAATCACTTTCAGAACTTTTTTTTTTTCAGATGATGAATAATAAAAACATTGACAGCCAATCTACCCATTCAAGTATTTAGAGCGGCAGACATCAACATTGCAGTGAGTGCTTACAATTAACTGAACGATATCGTCTGCTGGTGTGGATGCTATATGGTAATAGTTAAAGTAATCTTTATAGTTATTGTTCTTGGTGTGAACTGGACTTCAGTCACATAAGTGTACTGTACATGTATAGCTATCACTGAGTTGCATTAAAGTTGCACAATTTCCTTTTATTAACCTTTTGCAATTTTCAAAACATGCATAGTTGTAACTTTTTTTTTTCTTTTGGTAAAGAAAAGTATGAAACATTTCGTCTAGAATACAATGAAAAATGTAAAAAATATTTCCTTCTGACACATAATATATTTTTATAAAAATAAAATCCAATTTTTTTGTTTGTATGTACTAAACGTATGTAACCCTAGTTCCCTTTCAGGAACGTCGAGCTGCGTGAAACGCTGCAGGAACGCCTCTTGCGTTGTGCGTCATGAAGCACGTATGGAATCAGCCCAATGGCGAGACGGAACGTCATCGACCAGGAAACTATAAAGCACACCCCTGAACAAAATGACGACAGCTTCTGGAAAAAGTCTGAAGCAAGTCGGAATGCCGGGAGTATGGCAACGACACGCAGCGTCTCGTTCCTTCAGGGAACTAGGGTTATATACGTAACCCGGGACGTTCCCTTTCAGGAACGTCGAGCTGCGTGAAACACTGCGGGAACGCTAATACCCACGTCGCCATAAGAGCAAGTGACCGACTGTGTGAATCAAAGATTAAATTCAGCCGAAAGCACCTGCGCCCCAGGGGTGGAGCTGAGGTCTAGGTCATAAAACCTGACGAAGTATGCGGTGAGGACCAGCCTGCCGCATCACAAACGTCCTGGAGGGAGACTCCTGACAATAAGGCTTTGGAAGCCGCCATAGTCCTGGTAGAGTGAGCTCGGACAGCCAAAGGTGAAGGCTGACCAACCGACTCATAGGCAAGTGAGATGGCCTCAACCACCCACTTGCTCATCCTCTGCTTAGACACTGGGGACCCCTTCTTAGGTGGTCCAAAACAAACGAACAGCTGTTCTGATTTTCTCCACAGGGCAGCTCTGTGGACGTAAGCATCTAAAGCCCGAACAGGGCAGAGCAGATTAAGTTTTTCCTGATCAGATGATGTAAAAGGAGGAGGACAGAAGGCCTGCAGAACTATAGGTCTGGCCATATTGGTAGGAACCTTAGGGACATAACCTGGCCTGGGGTGGAGAAAAGCCTAAACCATCCCAGGTGAAAACTCCAAACACGAAGGAGCAACCGAGAGAGCCTGAATATCTCTGATTCTCTTAGGACAAGAAATGGCAAGGAGAAAAATAGTCTTCAAAATAATAAACTTATCAGCAACTTCTTCAATAGGCTCAAAGGGAGCTAGGGAAAGACCTTCTAGGGCGATAGCTAAGTCCCATGCTGGCACCCTCGTGCGGACTACAGGCCTCAGCCTCAAAGTACCACGAAGAAAGCGAGTTATAAATGGGTGTCTCCCCAGAGAGACTCCACTGAAAGGGACATGGTAAGCAGCAAGTGCCGCCACATACACCTTTAGTGTGGAGGGGGATAGCCCTGAGGAGAAACCCCCCTGCAGGAACTCCAGCACTGCACCCACTGGGCAGTTAACTGGGTCCAACAGGTGTTCTCCACACCAAGAAGTGAAGAGCCTCCACTTCAAGGCATATAACCTCCTCGTGGAAGGAGCTCTGGAATGAAGGATGGTCTCAACAACCTCGGTTGAGAGACCAGCCCCTACGAGCTGGGCCCCCTCAGAGGCCAAGCCCATAGCTTCCACAACTCTGGGCGGGGGTGAAGTATCAACCCGCTCGCCTGAGAGAGAAGGTCCCTCCTGATCGGAATCTCCAGAGGAGAGCCGTCTAGAAGAGACACTAGGTCCGTGAACCATACTCGGGCCGGCCAAAACGGGGCTACCAATAATAGACTGGCCCCGTCCCGGCGAACCCTCTCCAGAACTCCGGGCAGCAGAGCAATCGGGGTAAAGGCGTACAGGCGTGACCTCGGCCACTCCTGCACCATAGCGTCCAACCCCAGCTGGGCTGGATGACTGAGAGGAAACCACAGTGGACAGTGTGATGTCTCCCTGGACGCAAATAGGTCTACCTCGGCACGACCATACTGCATCCAAAGGAACTCCACCACCTCGGGGTGGAGTCTCCATTCCCCGGGCCTCGGCCCCTGCCTCGACAGGATGTCCGCTCCCCGATTTAAATACCCCGGGAGATAAATCGCCCTCAATGAGAGAAGCTTCCCCTGGGACCATAGAAGGATCTGGCGAGCCAGATTGTATAACGGGCGAGAGCGCAGACCCCCCTGATGGTTTATGTAAGAGACCACCGATGTGTTGTCGGACCGGACAAGAACATGATGACCTCTCAGGTCTGGCAGGAAGTGCTTCAGAGCCTGAAACACTGCCAACATCTCTAGACAATTTATATGCCAAAATCGATGATGGTCCTGCCACAGACCCTGGGCTGGGCGAACACTCATGATCGCCCCCCAGCCTGTGAGGGAAGCATCTGTCGTTAGCGTTACACGACGACAAAGAGCTCCCAACACGGGTCCCTGGGACAGAAACCAAGGATCCCTCCACATGACCAGAGCACGGAGACAACTCCGTGTAACTTTGATCACGCGGAGGGGGTTTCCCCTCGGGGACAACCCCTTGGTCCTGAGCCACCACTGTAATGGTCTCATGTACAGCAGGCCGCAGGGTATAACACTGGACGCTGCTGCCATCAGACCCAGCAGTCTCTGGAACTGCTTTACAGTGAGCAACTGGCCTAGCTTTACTCTTTTTACAGCTGAGAGAATCGAAGCGATGCGGGGAGGCGACAGGCGAGCCCGCATTGCCACAGAATCCCATAGTACCCCCAGAAAAGATGTTATCTGTGATGGAGATAGAACACCCTTTTTGGCATTTAGCCTCAACCCCACTTTTTTGATGTGTGCGAGGACAACATCGCGATGCCGAGCCGCTTGCTGCTGCGATTGAGCGAGAATCAACCAATCGTCTATGTAGTTCAGTATACGAACGCCCTGGAGGCGCAGCGGGACTAGTGCTGCGTCCATGCACTTCGTGAACGTGCGGGGAGATAAAGCTAGGCCAAACGGAAGAACACGATATTGGTACGCTTCGCCCCCGAAAGCGAACCTCAGGAACTTCCTGTGTTGCGGAAGGATGGAGATGTGGAAGTATGCGTCCTTCAGATCTATCGTGACAAACCAGTCCTCGGACCTGATTTGTGACACGATTTGCTTTAGCGTAAGCATCTTGAATTTGAGCTTGGCTACAGCATGATTTAATAGGCGCAGATCTAAAATTGGACGCAACCCCCCATCCTTCTTTGGAACGATGAAATATCGGCTGTAATAACCTGACTCCTCGCTGGGAGAAGGAACCCGTTCTATAGCCTCCTTTTGAAGGAGCGTTTTCACCTCTTGTTCCATTACCAGAGCCTGCTCGGGGCCCACCACGGTGGGCAGGACCCTGTTGAATCGAGGAGGAGGAGATCTGAACTGAATGGCATAACCCCTTTCTATTGAATGCAGAACCCACTGAGATATTTTTGGAAGACTTTTCCACTCTGCCAGAAAATCTACTAAGGGTACCAGCCTCTCGAGGCTGGCCTCTGGAATATTTTTAGCAGCAGACACAGCGCCCTGTAACGGCGCACCGGCAGGGGACGACTGGTCTGACTGCTCTAAACCCCTCCTCAGAGGGGGCGAGCGTCCCTCGGGAAAGCGCTCGCTGGGCCCGTCTGCGCCCCGACACGAAGGCGGGGTTGGCAGAAGAGACCCCTGAGGGCACCGTGAGAGAACGGGCACCGTCTGAAGCGGTGAACACCTCCCTCTCACGGTGGGGACCACCCTCAGCATCCTGAGACCAGTGGCGTCAGGACTTCTTAGACGAAGCTAGCCATAATGACTGTCCTCAGATCAGTCTTACCACTAGAAGGCTTCGCCTGAGACTGTAGCGTCTGTTCCCACTGTTTAGAAGGGGGGCCACGAGACGCGACACTCTGCCTTTGTTGCACCCTATGTGAGGAGCTAGTCGACGGCTTGGTCTGCCCTCGCCCAGCAGACCCTGGGACATGAACTTTAAGTGGGAGGAATTTTTGAAAAGCTGCAGCTTGTTTCTTTTCTTCCTGAAATGTATCTATGACCGTGTTTACCGCGTCACCGAATAAACCAGATGGAGAAAGTGGAGCATCCAAAAGAAAAGCTTTCTCTTTATTCTTCATATCAGACAGATTAAGCTACAAGTGTCTCTCTGCGGCCACCAGAGATAAACCAGAGATAAATCTGCAGCCTGATGCAGTTCTCGAACCATGTCAGTGCTGACCTCCTCACTCTCACTCATATCTTTTAAAAGATCGGCTTGGTATGCCTGCAATATTGACATCGTGTGCAGACACGCCGAAGCCTGACCAGCCGCCGAATAAGCCTTACCCACCAGAGCCGAAGTATTTCTGAGAGGCTTGGTGGGTAAAGCTGGTTTCTTAAGAGACGAGGAAGACTCAGCAGAAAGATGGCTAGCTAGAGTCTCCTCCGCCTTGGGCATCGCCCCATAACCATATAACTTAGCCCCCGATATATTAGAATATGTGGAAGTCTGGGGGCTAAACACACGATAAGAGGCGGGTCTCTTCCACGACCTCGACACCTCGGTGTGGAGATCGGGAAGAAACGGAAGGCACCGCCGTGGAGGCTGAACGCGGGAAGGCAAAAATCGTTCGTCAAGCTTGCTTTTAGAAACATATTCCTGCCTAACAGCTGGCCACTCAATGCTTAGTTTTGACACAGCACGAGTGAGCACCTCCATAAGCTCCTCGTGTTCAGGGGAATGAGGTGACGAGTCCTCAACATCCCCTGTCTCAATACTGACAACATCCAGCTCCTCAGAACTGGATAGCTGCAGTATTGGTGCCTCAGCCTGGGGGGAAGAAACCGCAATGCGTGCTTCCACACCCGGAACTGAGGCACTGGAACTGGCAGGTAAAGGCTCTGCCTCGACAGAATTGGGACCCGAGCCGTGGGGAGCGCGAACCGAACCACTCTCCTCGAAGAGTGATCGGCGGGAGCGGAGCGTTCTTAATGGAATACGCTCGCAATGCTCACAATCAGCCCCCTCGAGAGCTGACTGGGCATGCTGCACTCCCAAACAAACAACACACAGATTGTGTGTATCCCCACCCGTGAGAAAACGAGTACAGGGGGGAACACACTTTCTGTATTGCTGCTCGCTCGTCATACCGATATATGTGAATATATATATATAGTTTTTTTAAGTGAAAAACTCCTGCCTAGCAATCACTAAGAACAGACAAAAACACAGGGACAGATTCACATACAGAGCGCTTGCTGAAGACAACAGAAGCTGTCGCCATTGTGTTCAGGGGTGTGCTTTATAGTTTCCTGGTCGATGACTTCACTCGTGACGTTCCGTCTCGCCATTGGGCTGATTCCATACGTGCTTCATGACGCACAACGCAAGAGGCGTTCCCGCAGCGTTTCACGCAGCTCGACGTTCCTGAAAGGGAACTGAACTTATGGGCCAACTGAGCCAGTGAAAAAAAAAGAGAGAGAAAAAAAAACATCTTATTGTTGAGCCCTGGAGATAGGAAAAATTATAAATGAAAAAGATAGAGAGTGAGGGACAATTGCAAAGAAAGAGATATGTCTAAACACTTGGCACTACACTTTCTGCTTAGTCCCCTCAGTTCATTCCTACTACCAAAAGTCTCCCATGCTGCTTTGCTTTGTTTCCCTCCATCAATGAGCAGATGAGATTAGCATAGCGTTGGCCATTCTACATAATATGAAATCTATTTGAGTTATGAGCCTCCATTCAGCCACCCCCATTCAGCATAATCAACCAATTTAAGGGTGCAAATTGACTTGCTATTGGAGTACTGCAGAGTTCAGCACTGCTTGATGGGCAAAGGGCCCTCTGAGACTCCAACCCACCCTTCTACTGTGCAGCAAATCCATTACTCACCCACTGTACATCAATACACAGACAATAAATTAATAAGAGAGCCAAACAAATAAAACCTGTGAGACGAGGGACTCCTGTCGATTGATCAGGGAAAATTGTGGGGAGGTGGTCGGCTGGTGCCAGAGTGCTGCATGCTAAAGCACTTGCTCAAAAGTGCCTTTAATTAACAAGCACCTCAGAACAATAAGCACCTTTTGAATGTGTGATTAGGGCGTAATGTTTATTAATGTGTTTACTCCCCTTTGCATTAGTGCAAGTCGTGCTGGTTGATTAGAAGCTCAAACAAGGACAGAATTTTGGAAGCTTTGGTAATATGACAGTGTGTATAGAGAATGTGTACTGCAGAGAGGGGGAATTAGGTGCATGTGAACTAGTGACACTTATACAAAAATAGCCTTTAGAAAAGGTCTGAGCAGATGTACTGTGAGGAACACGATGAACAATGATGTCAATGAATAAAGTGGATATAAATTAAATCCATCCATCCATATACAAGTTTTGCTGTCGGAACAATACTGAGGAATTATTTACCAATTGATAACATAAGTACATAGTGCATGACATAATGACTACTTTATGAAAATCTATTAAACAGAATCACCATCTGATCAATATAAGAATTGTTACCTCAATAGACTAGCACGCAAAACCCATTTGCAAAACACAGAGAAACCTGCTCTACTAATAGGAAGGAATATCACCATCTATTGCACTTGTTTTGTGTCTAATAGACTATAATTAGTGGTTTTAATGGTCAGAGTCTGTAGGGTAATAACAGAGGGAGTTTGTGTAAGTGTTATTTCGTCTTGTTGCTGAAAAAGAAATAAAACCCCATTAAAAGAGTATACATATTTTAGATGGCTACATTCATTGTTATATCAAGATTGCACCCTGCATATCAGCAATAGAGAACAGTTAAAAGTGTGTAGGGTGTCCGCTTGCGGCGTCTACACATGATCTGGCACAAGCAGAGACATCAACCCGGCCGCCCCGTTAAGCCCCCTCAGGAAAGCAACACGTCCTTCAGGCTGCTGCTAAACCCTCTAAGCTTCCATCTAAGTGGCCTTGATATGGATGGTCCAGAGATGGATGGAGCTGCTCTGAACCAGGAGGTGGCGATCGCAACACTCACTGCAGGAGAGCCGGGTGGAGAATCTTCAGTTTCATTTGAAAGAGTTTATTTCTGCCAGCGGTACCCACTTATTTAAATAAAAGAGCAGTTTCCTTAGCCTCTGGGCCATACCAGGCTTGGTTTGGCAGTAAGAGACGCTCTGCCACAGGCCGTGAATTCCGTGTTTTGAGGACGCGCTGCTTCCTCACGCCTCCCTAGCCAGTCCCTCGCGGGAACTACGGAGCCAGGTAAGAGTCACGCTACACTTACATGGCCGAGTCCCAAGATGGGCATGACACCGTGGCACACTCCATGAGACCATTACACAGATCTGTCTCCGATCTGCAGGCGGCCAGGGCGGAGCAGGCTGTGCAGGTGGCCAGGGCGGAGACGACGGAGGGAGGAGCCATGGCAGGGACTCCAGGGGGCCGACTGATGGGGGCAGAGCAGGTAGCAGAGGAGACCAGGATGGAGCCGGAGAGCCGAAGATCCTAGGCGATGCTGAGGATCCGGCGGGACATGGCTGTGCCGCTGGCTCTGGCGACTGAGGTGCAGGTGGGGACACAGAAGGGCACGGTGGAGACAGAGGGAGTGAGGACCAAGGAGGAACAGAAGGGAGTGAGGAGTCCAACGGAGCCGGGGGGATGAAGGGACGAGGTGTAGCCAGAGAAGTGCAGTCCAGGGGTGAGGGAAGGTCGATGAGCGACCAAGGTGGATCCGGGGAGACGAGGGAGCCTGGCGGAACTGGTGAACTGATTTGCCACTGTGGAGCTGAGGTAGGTAGGAGCCAAGGTGAAAGTGATCGATGAAGGTGAAACTGGTGAAACCACCCGAAGGTGGTTTGAGGAGCTGAGGGGCTGACTGACAGTGGTGGAAGGAGGGTCTAGAGATGGTAGATTGGAGGTGGTGGGAGAGGGAGGTTGGGTGGGAATTCAGACACCGATTCTGGCTCGGGGACAGACTCAGGTTCAGAGACAGAAGACTCAGGCTCGTGGACAGAAGACACATGCTCAGGGACAGAAGACTCAGGCTCGGGGACAGAAGACTCAGGCTCGGCGAGACTGACGTGAAGCTCAGGCTCGGTGGGACTGACGTGAACAGTCTCTGGCTCGGCGGGCATGACGTGAACAGTCTCTGGCTTGGCAGGCATGACAAGAACAGACTCGGGCTTGGCGGGATGAGACTCTGGAAGGGCGGTCTCGGCGGGACGAGACCCTGGAACAGGAATACGTATCGGCTTGGTGGCGGCCATCTTGGCTGAAGACGAGGGCATTACGTGAAAAGGCCTTGGGTCTGGCTGTGTTCCTGATCGAGGCCTGACGCTCTCCAGGCACCGGCGGTCAGTCTCCTTCAAGTTCAGTCCGGTGGTGTAAGGGAGGTCAAAGGGATTGTTGAATGTGGCCCCAATCTGGGACAAGGTCCTCAGCCTCTCATCGTCGACGGTGCTGGAGATGGCAAGGTAAAAAAAGTCCTTGGTAAAAAACAAAAAGGGCGTTCTCTCCAGAGCCATGGCGATAATTCTTACCCTATCGTCCATTTTGGGCGGTCTGTTATTCTGTCAGGGTGTGGTGCAGGCAGAAGGAGATGCAATGCAAACGTTCCAATGCAAACGTTCCAATGCAAAGATTACTAACAATATTATACAAACAGGTACAGACAGGCAGAAGGTTCCCACACACACTTAGTATAACGGAGAATGGAGCAAGACTGACTGAACAGAAAGGAACTAAATAAAAACACAGATGAACACTGATTGACAGAACAAAGGTGAAACAGATGATGATGATGATGATTAACTGAACACAGGTGATACAGATTAACTGATAATGATGATGACACGTAACATGAAGATAGGCAGACAAGTCCAATGAAACCACACTAAACAGAACACAACTGTGACACCATGATACTTTGAGGTTGATTTGCTCCCATTATCTATTGATATATTAAGGCTTCAGGTCCAATTCACTACGTACACAGCATTTTTCAGTAGGTCTCTTTTTGAGCCAATGCAGGTTTGGAATGACATGGCATTGTGGAAATGACTTTGTTTTTTTGTTTTTTTGCTAAACTTTGTTTTTTTTTATGTAAAGGCCAAGTCTGTCAGCCCTCTCTACAAATCAGCAGTCCGTTCACATCGAGAAAGTTATGAGCAAATGGCCCTGTTGAGCACGACTAAATATGACGCTTATTTTCCAGGTGTAATATAGCAGCTTAACCTAATACTTGTTAATGGAGACATTATGGTCATGTGTAACAATGAAACATTGCCTTTTGTCTTGCGTTCACAGCCAGGTATCTACAGACTCAGCTTAATGCTGCTATTAATGAGACTCAGTAAAAACCAACAGGCAGGAAAGTCCCAGATTCGCAGCTATTTAGTGCCATTAGCCAAAAGTGAAAATGTTTGTTTCTGAGAAGACCCCCTTCCACTGGCACATGTGGAGAAGCTGCACCAAATCCATAATATGTGTGCATAATATGTGTGCAACTAGTGTCATTCCCTTTTATGCACTGAAATCCTGTTACTGAGAGTGCAAGACATTCTTCAGAGAACTGATTTTTTTTTTTTTTTCAGAATGGAAACCAGGGGGTCGCGACAGGGCAAAATGTGGAGAAGAAGAAAAAAATAACCTGGCACTGGCAGGAACACAGGAAAGGTACTATAATATCAGGTTGGAGGAAAGCTGGTTCATTGTCCCCAGATTCAGGCGATTACCTTTTACAAAAGAGTCTTGCTGTTGCAGTATTAAAAGTGCATGCGAACACCAAGACATGGGTACAGGGAGAGAGGCCATAATCATTATAATGCTAAAGTGTTCGTATTCACTAGGCTCCTGGAACTAGATGAAATGTACTGAAGTCTTTCAGAGTCTAAATAATCTTTACATAATGCATGTTAAACATGGAGTTATTAAGCCACCAAAGGAGCATGTCTGCATGTGTCTGAATGCTGTGTGCTTTTCTATGCCTTTAATGAACCGGAAAGTAAGGCGATACAGGAAAACAGAGGGAGAGAGAGAAAGAGGGAAGGGGGTCAGAAAAGGACATTTGAACCCCAGGAAAACAGAATTGGTTTCATAATGACAGTTAGAACGGTGCATGCATGGTGGATTAATTGTGGGATGGGGTGAGAAAAGAAAAGAAAATAAAATAAAAGAAGAGAAAAGAGAAAAGAAGCTCAGGCTAATTTGAGCTCTGTAGCTATGTATTGGGCAGTCAGGGGTCAAGAGCAATCTTTTTAAGTGACAATAGAAGGTGCAGCCAGGCCTTTACTCTGTCTCCATTAGTACAGGCCATGAAATGCATTAACAACACCTAGGCCATGAACTAACATTACAGCAGCACAACTCTACTGGCCTGATGACCATCCAAAAGGTCTGTATCTATTCCAACAAAGCAACCACATATAGAGGACCCCTTTTTTGTTGTTGTTGCAAAGCTCTAATCCTCACATGCAATACGAGTCATTACTTGATTTCGTGTAAAGAATGTCAGATTTAGGCATATCAAACTCTCTCTTTATACACAAGTGTGCACAAAGACAAAAAACGATTTAAAAAAATGTAGCCCAGATTGGATTTATGCCTAACCTGAGTTGATTTCTAAACAAGACAGAGTGCTTCCAGCATTTGTGTAATGTTTTATCTATTTCTGCTGTATGCTCCCTTGGTCTAACAAAATTGGAGTTGTAAATTGGTTCTCCAGACCATCTCAGCGAGACACTCATCTTAACTATGTTTAAGCTGGGAAGAGTTTGCTGCAGTATTGATTTCAAAATATTACATACATCAAATCTGTAATGGGCTACCATTCAATATGTGGCACCCAACAAATTTCAAGAGAGATTTGTATTAAAACTGATAATTCATCTTTAATGGCTTAGGGTATTTACCCACATATTGTATATATCCAACAGCCGCTGGCAGAAAAAAAAATACAGATGCTAAGAGAGGTGATCTCAAGTTGGGAAAGTTTCTCTCACACAACCTGCTTCTCTGTGTTACAGGCCACCTGTTAAGGCTGAATTCATTATCCTAACTCATGAAATGTCAACAGTTTTATAATGAGCCTAATTTATGTTCTACAACAAAAATAACAAAGGTACAGTAATGAGGTGTAGAATGTGCCAAAATTAAACACCAGTACCGCTGACTGCAATTTCATCTTAAAAAAACAAAACAAAACAAAACAAAACAAAAAACAGCAGTTCTGACCTTTAGACTGGGACAACAGAAAAAGAAAAGGCACAGGACTGATGGAAGACCTTTTATGTCTTTTATGTTTTTTTTTGTTTTTGTTTTTTAATAAGTGCTGTGAGTAGGTGACAGCTCAATTGACTTTTGGTTAGCAACAAAAGGGAATGTGGCTTACATAAAAAAAAAAAACTTTCATTCAAATAGCCACATTATGCCCACATTTAGAAGATTTTTTATATAATATCTATCTATCTATCTATCTATCTATCTATCTATCTATCTATCTATCTATCTATCTATCTATCTATCTATCTATCTATCTATCTATCTATCTATCTATCTATCTATCTATCTATCTATCTTTTATTATTTAAAAAAGGCTGTCAAGCAGGCATTGATTCAAAGTTTGTTTTGATCAATTTTGCTTTAATCAAATTTCTTGGAATTCAAATAAATTCTAATTCTACATCATTACATTCAAGTTCTAACTGTAGCTCCTCAATTTAAAATGTATTCTTAATTAAATTCTGTATGTGGCATGACTCTTTCCAGCCATATTTTATTAACTTTAAAGTAAAACAAAAATAGTATGTATAGTGCACCTTTAGTAATACAAATAAACAATAATCCCTCATGCAACAAGGCCATTAGCATAACTATAGACTGTTTGGCACATTAACACAAAATGTGAAGTCACAGAAATATTTATTTTGGAACTACTTTTGTTGGCAGAAAGAAAAATAAAAAGAGGATACAATACTAACTAAATGATTGTTGCTACATGCCTACAGTTGATATGGCTTAAATATATGATGATAACAAATGGGTAGAAAGGTAGATAAGGAAATTAATGAATAAATAATTACATATTTAGACACTTACCTGGTTTGTGATTGCAGGAAGGGAACAGCACATAGATAGAGAGAAGGAGAAAAAACAGAGAGAGAGAAAAAAAAAATTGATGGCAACTCATTTCACAGAACACCAAAAACCTAAGCGAAGAACACATCACCTTCATAGCAAGACAACTGTGCATCAGTGCCAATCAATACAAAAGACAATAACAGCTCTTATGGGTAAACACACTCATACATCCATTACACACTCTGCGATAGCAGTGTATGTATCCTTGACCAATCGTATGAGAACTTAGATATCACTGTGGCGACTTCACTAGACAAATCGATATAGTCATCTCCCCAAACTTGTCTGGATTCAGCACACAGTGAAGTGTGAGCCGCTTTTCTCTGAACTGAAAGCCAATCAGCCTGTTTGTAAGGTTTCGAATGACAAAACCTGTGAGAATACTGCAAGAATTGTTCACCTGTTAAATCATCACCTGTGCTCGACTTTAATTTGACTCATTACACTCTCTCTTGTATTAACATGTGCAACATTGTGTGATGGCCACCATTAAACATACCATGCCAAACTCCCAATATAACTGGTGGGCATACAGTAGTAACATGATTAGCACATGTGTTGGCTTCCTGTAAGGTGTGAATGATGAACCCATGTCCTCCTCGCTAATAGGCGTTTTAATCCACAGCTTGAGCAATGAGTGTTTATAGGTTCCTAGAGGGCCCTCATTCCACATTAATATTTATCCACTGCTTTTAGCCATTTTGTTCCTGCTTAGCATAAGCAGCTGAGCTTGAAATATATCACCTACGAAACGCTCTCTCGTTCTCCTTCCTTCCTCAACTTTATTTTCCCTCCACAGTCTAATTTTGTGTGTCTGCTGCTGGGTGAGTAATAATGGCCATTGTTTCTGGGCAGAAGCGAGCTTTTCACCTTGAGTGGGTAACATGTGTGGGTCCAGGTTGGTTTTATTCTTTGCTGTTCGTCTTTCTTTTTTTCTGCTTCCCACACACCTAACCCCAGTCCCCTTCATTTGCAACTGGTTTTCTTTCTTTTTGTATTCATACTTCAAAGCTGCAACTAAATGAGGTCTCCCCTTTTTGAAACACACCAAATTGAAGGCCACAAGGCCCTGCTGAGTTGCTGTAAAAATGTGAGACTTATACCCAATTCAGTCTGTAAAGTATTTCTAAGTTAATTAAACTATTAATAGTTTTTATGCCTTTTTATAAATTAGGTCATCACAAAATTATAACAATCTGTAGTAGTATGCAATACATACGATCGTACATACGAATTCTCGTTGAAGTCAAGTCAAGTCACCTTCATTTATATAGCGCTTTTAACAATATAGGATGTTTCAAAGCAGCTTTGGAGTGGGAAATGAAAGTAACAGAGATTGTTTAGGCTTTACAGCAGCTCTAGAATAAAGTTATGGTAACACTTTACGGTAAGGGTACATGAATTATCATGAATTCATGTATAAATTCATGCATTCATTCTGGATTCATTCATGCATTAATATCTCATGAATCATCAGGAACTAACACGAGTTCAACGTTTTTCATTCCTGATTTCATGGATGAACAACGCCTTAATTAAAACATTAACTAAGATGAGCAGATCATCATGAACTATGATTTATTACGCATGATCATTATGTTTTCTTTGTTCTTTGTCTAGGTCAGTGACCTAGTCACCACTTTAGTTGAGGGGCCACAAACATGATGAAGTCATTGGTAGATAATGCTTAGTTAATGATGACTGCTGTATTGGACAGACCCCAAAATAGACCAATCGCAACTCATAGCACACAAATTCTGTTGACATTCAAATACAGTAGTCATCATTAACTAAGCATTATCAATCAATGACTTCATCATGTGTGTGGCCCCTCAACTAAAGTGGTGACCAGTCCTTTGAAACATTGATGAACAATGTGCTATTAATGGTGGCATAACTGTGAACAAAGAAAACATCATGATCATGCGTAATAAATCATAATTCATGATGATGTGCTCATCTTAGTTAATGTTTTAATTAAGGTGTTGTTCATCCATGAAGTCATGAATGAAAAATGTTGAATTTGTGTTAGTTCCTGATGATTCATGAGATATTAATGCATGAATGAATGCAGAATTCATGCATGAATTTATGATAATTCATGTACCCTTACCTTAAAGTGTTACCAAAGTTATTTTCTAGCTAAAGTTAGTTTTGATTGATTCACTTCCGTCACAGCGTTCATTAGTAATTAACTTAGGGGCCGCTAACACAACACCGTTCTAACAGAAAACCCTTAATGCGATCCAGCCGCTCATTTGCAGCAAACAGTGCCTGATGGCTCGAGAACGCAAACCATGAAATAGTTTCCAAGGTACAAGCCATGAAAAATGTATAATACAGATTTTTTTATCGTTTCAGCGTAGCCACGTGAACCGGAATTATCCCGATAACGTTTAATCTGTAGAGGTAAAGGGAAGGGAAGGAGGCCTTCACAGTGGAGAGACTAGTTGACATTTTAGGACTGCGTTGTCGTCGTGTCCAGGCATAGGTCCTTCATCAGATCCCGATACGGCCTGGATAGTCCTCAGATGCCATGTCCGTAATTTATACAAAAACATCTAGCATTTATTCGATCTCAAATAGATTCATTAAAATAAGTTATTATTCCACCATGTACGTGACATCATTAACCAATGTGGTAGAACAACCAATTTGCGACAATAAAGCTAGCTAGTTAATTTCTTCAATAATGCATCTTACTATGGTAGTTAAGCAGCGAGTTGCGTCATTGTACCGGAAACACACCCCTGAACAGGAACAAAATAAGTTATAGCTGATGATAATTAATCACAGAAACAAACAGGGACATAATCAGAAACCTAGGAAACTGAAACTAAACAGAACAGGGAAAGAGGAACTAAAGAATATTAAAATAAGAGTCCATAACCATGACAAAAAGTAGGTTTCTTTAGGTTTTGTCAGGTATATTCCACTCCTGGGTACAATTTTGTCCCCAAAATATGGTTAAATAGAAACTCACACAGTACCAGGGCACTTAAATGTAAAGTACTACCACTTATTGTACTGTGACAAATCTAAAATTTGTCCTTTTATGCAGTGATGATGCATTAGTAAGCTAGTTTGTATGGTCTCAGCATAGGCTCTTCCTTTAGAAGTCACTGCACCACAAACAGTCACATCTGAGCCACTTTACGAGAGACACTTTTGAACCTAATCAAAATTAACTAACTCTTTAAACTCCAGTTTAACAGTTTAAATTTCCAAATACACATAAAACTTTGACTTCTCACCCATTTATCCAACAAAGGAACATTTTCATTCTATCTCCATGTTTTTGCCTTTACTTGCTTTCATGTTTCTCTACGGTAAGATATACTGAATTGCACAGGAAATGGGTCCAGAAAACCCAATGTCTTTCTCCAGTCATTACTGAAATCTTCATTAGATTACAAGCTGCTTCAAATCTGATACCTTTACTTCCATGGCCTTCGTCCACAAATTATGCGGGAGATGCTTAACAAGGTAGTGCACACACACACGTTCACAGACAATCTTACTGGCCAAATGAATGCAGAGTCTAGGCAGATTTGCTTCGGGTCATAAACCTCAGTATACAATGCCAATTAAGGTTGTGGTTACTCAGAGAGAGAAAGAGAGATAGAATTTACAGCCCTAATGAAGCAGGGATAAGAGGGGATGTTTGCCATCAGGAGGCTAATTACCTCAGCACACAGGTCTCTTTTATAAGTCACGCGTATGAGGTTGTTTGAATCCGTAATCCTGTATTTCTCATAGCCTCTATTTTGGCAATTTTGAGTTTCTATGGTTTCTTATCTTTCTGAACCTATCCTGAGGTGTGAGTTAAAAGTCAAGGCTGGCTAATACGGCCTAAAGGACATTATGAACTTCCTTCGCCAATTCCGAAGGTCTGCAGACAGGAATTAAAAAGTAACAAAGTGAGTGTATGTGTGTGTAAGTGCTTCAAGTCTCTCCCTGCATGAGCCGAATATCTAACCCAATCCCTTTCCTTATCTTGAAGACACACTTGGGCAAAAAGGAGAGCACATCAGCAACTGGCAGAGTCATGGGTCAGAGGTTACTGACGGCTGCCTTAAAAAGAGCATAGGAGTGTAGACAAAGACCCTGCTCTGTCATCTATTTAGAGTTTGAGGTTGGAATTGACTGGCCCCAGGTCAAACTGGCTCAGGTGTAAGTGTGTGCACCGAGAGCTGAAAAGTGAGAGGAGCTAACTGTAACCTCCAGAATAAAATATTAGACCCCAGAAAAAGGAACAGACCCCAAACTTTCCCAAACAGGAAGTCTTGGTCTAACATTATCCTCTCTTCGCTGAACAAAGCAAATACGTGCAGAGTACAAAGCAAGACCAATACTTGTCCCATTGGAGAGACATCTAGCATTAAAGACTAAATGGGAGTGGAAAAATATTAATAGTGAATATATGCATGATTCATGATATAACCAAACCTAGATGGAATATAAAATTGGGGGAGGGGAGAATTTTCTCCAGTGATTTTGGAAGGACAAAAATGTAACATAGTAGAAAAAAAAAAAGAAAAAAAATAGCCAAGGGTGTTACATTTTTATTGGCAGTGGAAATAATGATCAAATTCCAAATACTATTATTGCATTCAGTGTAACTTAAAAAGCAGCAAATGTTTGGGTTTCCCTCATGAGCTCAAATGAAAAGGCGGAGCCTGAGGGGATGCTTATTTACATATGATAAGATCCACCCACAGGCAGCCAGCCACCTAAAACACACACGGTGGGAGTCGCAAGGCACCGTCGGCAAACAAACAGCATGGACTCCCTTGCGGTCTCCTTGCTATCATCTGGTATTACACACACACACACATATTTAAGCGGATTCCATATCAACAAAAAAGCAACAATGCCCCCAATGTAGCATTTCTTTTTCTTATAGCTCATGGTCCCTCTTAAAAATGTATGAGGAATTTTGCAATGTTGACAAGACTATACAAGCAGCCATGTATACATGCAATCCTGACTGGCATGATCAAAACAAATATTTTAATTCTGATGTATATATACTAGCACTACAAGGATACATATTCAGATGTGGCTTTGAAGATCTAGTTCAGAGCGTGTGATGAATGCAACACAATCCTCCTTGACTCCCCACCTCGCAAAATACGACGATGCACCATGGATTTCTTTTGCCAAAAAAAGCAGAAGCACTCTTGAAAGTCGTCCTTGTAAATGCCAGTGTTGTCGTGCGGGAGCTGACTCAAACAAAAAAGCGGTCGCGCGGGTCATCCTGCTAATTAGGATAAGCAGTGCGTCAAATGACTTTCCGCGAGCACCCGTGCTATTTACATAAACAAAAGCAACATGTTGCTTTTGAACTTTGCGGCTCGGGCTTGTTAAAGAAGGCGTCATTAAAGATGTGTCAAACAGAAATCGGCAGCGCATGTTGACAGGCGGGTGTGAATTTCAGAGAACGTCGGGAAAGGTCAAGGTTGTGATTCTTTTCCTCGACGCACGCAGACAGAGACGGGCCCCATCTGCAATCTCTCGGTGTCTTAAAATGAAGTTTATATCTTAGAGGCGATGAGGGGGTGAGAGAACGAGAAAGACAGAAGAATAAGAGGGACATACGGCTGCATTGCTCTCCACTGAACTTGCTTTTGTTTTGGTGTTATTGAGCCTGTGACAAGTGTGAACTGCTCCCTATCAGACCCTGCCAATCTCAGGAGATGCCACTCAGCCAGAGGGCTAATACAAGAGGAAATGATATCAGACAGACCTGGGAATCTGCTTTATTTCTCTCTCTCTCTCTCTCTCTCTCTCTCTCTCTCTCTCTCTCTCTCTCTCTCTCTCTCTCTCTCTCTCTCTCTCTCTCTCTCTCTCTCTCTCTCTCTCTCTCTCTCTCATATTTATTAATACATATTTAGCTAACTGTGATTTTGTATGTGTACATTTCTGAAATAGATAACTTATCTCTGACAACAGATCACTCTAAATTGTAATGTGGACTCTACAAATAAATGTGAATTGAATTGAATTATGTTCGCTTGTTTATTAATTTGTTTGTTCCATGTTATTTTTTTTATGTGTATAATTTTTTTTGCTTGTGTTACTATTTTAATTAGTTTGTTCTCTCTCATTTGTAGTTATTTCGTCTCTTTTTTGTTTTTGTTTTTTAGTTATATATTGTTTGTCATTTATCTGCAGTTCCCTATCAGGGAACTCGAGCTGCGTGGCAACGCTTTGGGAATGCCCCTGCGTGAGTGCGTCATGAAGCACGTATGAAATCAGTCCAATGGCGAGACGGAAGGTCATAGGCGGGTGTCGTCATCGACCAGGAAACTATATAATCACCCCAAAACACAAGCGCGTCAGCTTCTGAGTCTTCAGCAAGCGCTCTGTGTGTGAATATATCAGTCTGTGTCTCAAACTGTTTTTTGTCTGTCCTTAGAAATTGCTAGGCAGGAGTTTTTCACATATAAAAAAACTATAAAGAGACGATATATATATATATATATATATATATATATATATATATATATATATAATACGGCAAGCGAACAGCAGTTCAGAAAGTGTGTTCATCCCTGCCCACGTTATATCACGGGTGGGGACACTCACGATCTGTGTGTTGTTTGTATGGGAGTGCAGCATGCCCAATCAGCTCTCGAGGGAGCTGGTTGCGAGCATTGCGAGCGTATGTCAATGAAAACGCTCCGCTCCCGCCGAGCCCTCTTCGAGGAGAGTGGTTCAGTGCGCGCTCCCCGCGGTTTGGGTCAATTCAATTGTGGGGATTCGCAAATGGATCTATCAGCGGGGATTGAGACGGGCTCTGCCTTATCTCAGCCTTTACCTGGTAGATCCAGTGCCTCAGATCCGGGTGTGGAAGCACGCGCTGCGTTTCTTCCCCCCAGGCTGAGGCACCATCACTTCAATTATCCAGTTCTGAGGATCTGGATGTTGAAAGTATTGATACAGCAGAGACTGGGGACTCGTCACTTCAGTCTCCTGCTAGTGAGGAGCTTATCGAGGTGCTCACTCGTGCTGTAGAAAAATTAATCATCGAGTGGCCAGCTGATAGACAGGAATCTCGTTCAAAAAGTAAACTAGATGAAAGATTTCTGCCGTCTCGTGCTGCACCTCCACGCTTCCACGTCTTCCATTCTTTCCTGACCTCCACACAGAGGTGTCGAGGTCATGGAAAAGACCAATGTCATCCAGAATATTTAGCCAGCAAACATCTGTTTATTCAAATATTTCTGGGGCTAAGAATTATGGTTATGGGGCGATGCCTAAGGCTGAAGAAACGCTAAAGAGCCATCTATCTTCAGATACGGCATCGTCATTTAAGACACCGGCATTGCCCACAAAGCCATTAAGAAATACCTCGGCTTTGGTGGGCAAAGCTTACTCGGCGGCAGGTCAAGCGGCAGCATGCTTACATACTATGTCGATATTACAAGCATATCAAGCAGACCTTTTAAAAGATATGAGTGAGGGGGATGAAATTAGTGCTGACGTAATTCGAGAATTACGTCAGGCAGCAGATCTTTCTCTCCGTGCCACCAAGGAGACGGCCAAATCAGTGGGCCGTTCTATGGCAAACAATGGTGGCAACGGAGAGACACTTATGGTTGAATTTATCCAACATGAAGGAAAAGGAAAAGTCTTTTCTTCTGGACGCCCCGCTTTCAACTGCTGGCCTCTTCGTTGACTCAGTGAATTCGGTCATCGAGAGGTTTCAGGAAGAGAAAAGCAGGCGGCGGCGCTCCAGAAATTTCTCCCACTCCGTGTTCATGTCTCCTGGGCTGCTGGGCGGGAGCAGCCCCGGCCGTGCGAGTAGCTCCTCACACCGGGCGCAACAGAAAAGGAGTGTCGCGTCTCGTGCTCCTCCCCAGCAAGACTAGGCCGAGGCGCGGCGCTCTCAGACGAGGTCTTCCAGGGGCAAGGCCGATCTGAGGACGGTTATTGTCGCCAGGAAGGCTTCGTCGAAGAAGCCCTGATGCCAGAAACGTCAGGGTACTGAGGGTGGTCCCCACCAAGAGAGAAAGGTGTTCGCTGCAGTACACAGCGCCCGTTCTCTCTCGGTGCCCTAAGGGGCCCGTTCTGCCAACCCCGCCTGCGTGCCGTGCGTAGACGGTCCCAGCGTGCGCTTTCCCGAGGGACGCTCGCCCGCTCTGAGGAGCGGTTTAGAGTGGTCAGACCAGTTGTTCCCTGCCGGTGCGCCGTACAGGGCACTGTGTCTGCCACTCAAAATATTCCAGAGGCCAGTCTCGAGAGACTGGTACACTTAGTAGAATTTTTGACAGAGTGGAAAAGCCTTCCAAATGTATCTCATTGGGTCCTACAGACTATCGAGAAGGGGTACGCGATTCAGTTCAGATCACGACCGCCTCGCTTCAGAGGGGTTCTGCCCACAGTGGTGGGCCCGGAGCTGGCTCTGGTTATGGAACAGGAGGTGAAAACTCTCCTGCTGAAGGAGGCTATAGAACGAGTTCTTCCTCCCAGCAGAGAGTTGGGTTATTACAGCCGATATTTCATCGTTCCAAAGAAGGATGGGGGGTTGCGTCCAATTTTAGATCTGCGCCAGTTTCTGGGCATGGTTTGGGATTCGACGACGATGCAGGCACATCTGTCTCCTGCTTGTATAGCTTTTTAGCCGTCAAACAGGCAAAGCTAGGCCAGTCACTCACTGTAAAAGAATATCAGAGGATTCTGGGTCTGATGGCAGCAGCGTCCAACGTTATACCTTGCGGCCTGCTGTACATGAGACCACTGCAGTGGTGGCTCAGGATCAAGGGGTTCTCCCCGAGGGGAAACCCGCTCCGCAAGATCAGGGTCACGCGACGGTGTCTCCGTGCTCTGGCTATGTGGAAAGAACCTTGGTTCCTGTCCCTAGGTCCTGTATTGGGGGCTCCGTGTCGTCGTGTAACACTAACGACGGACGCCTCTCTCACAGGCTGGGGGGCGATCATGAGTGGTCGCTCGGCCCAGGGTATGTGGCAGGACCATCATCTTCATTGGCACATAAATTGTCTAGAAATGATGGCGGTGTTTCAGGCTCTGAAACACTTCCTCCCAGACCTGAGAGGTCACCATGTTCTTGTCCGGTCAGACAACACATCGTTGGTCTCTTATTTAAACCATCAGGGGGGTCTGCGTTCGCGCCCGTTATACAAGCTGGCTCGCCAGTTCCTTGTATGGTCCCAGGGGAAGCTTCTCTCACTGAGGGCGATTTATATCCCGGGGTATTTGAATCAGGGGGCATTTCTCTCCTCGATGGCTCTCCTCTGGAGATTCCGATGAGGAGGGACCTTCTCTCTCAGGCGAGCGGGTCGATACTTCACCCCCGCCCAGATCTATGGAGGTTGTGGGCTTGGCCTCTGAGGGGGCCCAGCTCATAGAATCTGGTCTCTCGACTGAGGTCGTGGAGACCATCCTCCACTCCAGAGCTCCGGCCACTAGGAAATTATATGCCTTGAGGTGAAAAATGTTCACCTCTTGGTGTGGAGAACACCAGCTGGACCCAGTTAACTGCCCGGTGGGTGCAGTGCTGGAATTCCTTCAGGAGCGTTTCTCCACATTTTTATCCCACTCCACACTGAAGGTGTATGTGGCGGCCTTATCTGCTTACCACATCCCTTTGAGTTGTGCTTCTCTCGGGAGACACCCACTTGTAACCCGTTTCCTTCGTGGCATTCTGAGGCTGAGGCCAGCAGTTCGCACGAGGGTGCCGACCTGGGACCTGGCGGTTGTTCTAGAAGGTCTCTCTCTAGCACCGTTCGAGCCCATTGAAGAAGTTTCGGAGAAATTCCTCACTCTTAAAACTATCTTTCTTCTGGCTATATCTTCATTAAAAAGAATAGGAGATATCCAAGCTCTGTCGGTCTTTCCCTCGTGCTTGGATTTTGCACCAGTCATGGTGCAGGCTTTCCTCCTTCCTAGGCCGGGATACGTTCCCAAGGTACCAACCAATGTGGTCAGGCCTATTGTACTGCAGGCTTTCTGGCCTCCTCCATTTCTGACGACGGACCAAGAGAAACTAAATCTGCTTTGCCCTGTTAGGGCCCTAGATGCGTACGTCCACAGATCTGCCCGATGGAGAAAGAGTGAACAGCTATTCGTTTGCTTTGGACCCCCTAAGAAGGGCTGTCCAGTATCTAAGCAGAGGTTGAGTAAGTGGGTGGTCGAGGCCATCTCACTTGCCTATGAGTCTGCCGGGCAGCCTTCTCCTTTGGCTGTCCGAGCTCATTCAACCAGGAGTATGGCTGCCTCTAAGGCTATCCTGTCAGGAGTATCGATCCAGGATGTTTGTGATGCGGCAGGCTGGTCCTCACCGCACACATTCGTGAAGTTTTATCATCTCGACTTCAGCTCCACTCCAGGGGCGCAGGTGCTTTCGTCCGAATGTGCGCTCTGACTTCACACGACGGACACTTGCTCGTATGGCGACGTGTGTATTAGCGTTCCCAAAGCGTTGTCACGCAGCTTGAGTTCCCTGATAGAGAACGTCTCTGGTTACGTATGTAACCCTAGTTCCCTGAAGGGAACGAGACGCTGCGTGTCTATGCCATACTCCCAGCATGCCCGTGAGCACTTGCTTCAGTCTTATCAGAAGCTGTGTTTTGGGGTGCTTATATAGTTTCCTGGTCGATGACGTCACCCGCCTATGACGTTCCGTCTCGCCATTGGACTGATTTCATACGTGCTTCATGACGCACTCACGCAGGGGCGTTCCCAAAGCGTTGTCACGCAGCGTCTAGTTCCCTTCAGGGAACTAGGGTTCCCTTTCGTTGTCACTCCGAGTTACGTCGGATGACGACGAATGGGGTTTCGCTTAGAACACCTATCGACTTCGAGTATTACAAAACGAGCCAATGGCAAAGAAATGCCATGGGTCTGCGGAATTTGCATAGCGTATCTCCGCCTTACCTCGTGGGTATAAAAGGAGGACGCCGGCAACAGGCAGATATGTTTTCGCTTCGGAGCCAAGAGCATTTCTTCACTCCACAGTCATCTCTGACTTCGCTCTACGAGACGAGCTTCTCTCTCCGGTGTTGGTGTGACGGCGATCTGCAGCGAGCTCACAGTGCCTTCTGATCTGTGCAGTAATCTGCCAGTGTGTGTGTGTCTCCCTGTGCGCTTCAACATCGCGGAGTTTTTTCTCTCCTCTCATAAAAGAGCTCGCACGCGGCACGTCTTTTTAAAGACGGCTCGCCCGTGCATTTCTGGTTGCAGCGGACTGGTATCGGACTCTGATGGGCACGAGCGCTGTCTAGTGTGTTTGATCATGCTTGAACAGCGCTCGTGGGTGACTCATGTTCTCGCAAGGGAACGTGATCATCGCGTCATAAATAGGTCGAGACTCGGTGAACTCGCAAGAGTGAGAGTCCCCTCATCCACCCCCCGATCTTCGGCGGGTGGCCAGGGTGACCTGAGGGTTACGGTCTGGAACAAGGCGCCGACTATGTGTCCGTGACCCCAGCCCCCCTCTTCAATGACGGTGCCCGCTAGTGAACTGCTGATTCCCGCGAGTCTACCCTCTGGTGGCCCGCGTGTTTCAGTTGAAGCTACAGAGGAAGATGCCATGTCTGTTGCAGCATCACTAGGTGGGCTTGAGTCTTCTGGAAGTGAGGGCTCGTCACAGCTGCCACCTTCCGGTGTGCATACGGCTGTGCCTGAGTCTGATCCGGAGATGACGGCCATGCTTTCCTGGGACGATTGGTTTTGGGTAAGGCCGCCGACCCTCGTCCGTGGCAAACCCCAATACCTCTCTTCCCGGACGTGCATGATGAGATCTCGAAGTCCTAGAAGACCCCCTTGTCTTCTCAGGACCGCTCGCTGATCTCATCCGCCTTTCCTCCCCTCGATGGGGCCGCTGCCCTTGGGTACACTGGGGTTCCCCCGGCTGAACGCTCTGTTGCGATGCTATGTGTCCTCAGAGTGCTTCTTCTCGGCGCAATCCTAAGCACCCGCCCGTGGCCTGTAGTTTTTCGTCTACGCTTGTGGCGAGATCCTATAGCGCCACGGGACTGGCAGCCGCCTCACTGCATGCCATGGTCATTCTGCTGGTCCACCTGACCCAGATGCTCATGGACCTGCACGAGGGCGGGACTGACCCAGGGCTCTTCACTGAGCTGCGCGCCGCCACTGACCTTGCTCTCTGAGCGACGAAAGTGGCCGTACGCTCCCTGGGTCAGGTGATGCTCACCAGTCTGTGGCTGAACCTGTCTGATGTGCTGGATGTCGCGCGGACCCGTCTGTCCGACATTCCCATATCCCAGGTCGGCCTCTTCGGCGGTGCGGTTGAGGGCTTGCCCAACAGCTCTCAGCCGCCCATGAGCAGAGTGAGGTTGATTCTGTCCCGACGGCCCCGCCGTCCGCTCAGATCCCTCGTCTGCCCACCGCCGAAGGCGCCCTCCCGCGGCTCCCACCCCGCCCGTTCACGGGCCGGCTCTGGGGGCCGCGGGCGGACGCCACAGCCCTCTCCAGCCCCGCCCCCCGCTACACGCCGGGTTAAGCGGCGCTCGTGAGACGGGCATCTCGGCGATGGAGCAGGCTGAGGTTGATTCTGTCCCGACGGCCCCGCCGTCCGCTCAGATCCCTCGGTCTGCCCACTGCCGAGGTCGCCCCCCCGCGGCTCCCACCCCGCCCGTTCACCCGGGTCGGCTCTGGAGGCCGCGGTCGGACGCCACAGTCCTCTCCAGCCCCGCACCCCGCTACACGCCGGGTTAAGCGGCGCTCTTGAGTTGGGCTCCTCAGAGATGGGACTCAGTTCTTTCCAGGAGTTGGTAGCAGGACCACTCCTTTCCCCGGGGAGGGCCGGGGAAGAATCCTTATTCTCCAAAGAGCTGATTCTCCCGTCTCTGAGCACAGAGTTCTCGGACGTCACAGAGCGCCGCCCACAAGCCGTGCTCTCCTCGTCCCCCTCTGTCCCAGAGGTGGTTGACATGGTGTGCCGTCCACGGACCGCTTCGCCCCTGTCCCCCTCTGTCGCCAGACCCCTGGCAGAGCAGGCCCCCGCGGGACGACCAGCCTGGTCCTCCCCTGGCCCCTCTGCCAGGGCGTGGTTGCTAACTGTGCCCCCACATCGGGCCGCTATGCCGTCCACGTCTGGGCCAGTTACTCCGCTTCGCTGCCCCTCCGGGGGGACGCCTGTGGTCGCATGATCCCGCTGGTTCAGTTCCTGGGAGCCTGGTTAGAGCTTCCCCGTCTGTCCCGCTGGGTCGCGCGGACCATCAGGCTCGGCTATGCGATTCAGTTCGCACGGTCTCCTCCCCACTTGGGGAGTCCGCTCCACTTTTGTCGGTGGCTATGCCCCCATCAGGAGAGCAGAGATTGCCACCCTGCTGGCGAAGGGCGCAATCGAGACTGTCCCTCCAGCCGAGATGAGGTCAGCCGGCTTCTCAGCCCCTACTTCATTGTCCCCAATAAAACCGGTGGGTTACGGCCAGTCCTGGACTTGCGCGTGCTGAACCGCTCCATTCACAGGATGCAGTTCAAAATGCTCAAACGCGTTTTCGAATGCATACGGCCTAGGATTGGTTTGCAGCGATCGACCTGAAGGACGCCTACTTCATGTCTCTATTCTCCTTGACACAGACCGTTCCTTCGGTTTTCTTTCAGGGGCAGGCATCCAGTACGCGGTTTTCCCTTTCGGGCTAGCCCTGTCTCCTCGCATCTTCACGAAGGTCGTCGAGGCTGCCCTTGTTCCCCTTCGGGAACACGGGGTTCGCATCCTGAGTTATATCGACGACTGGCTGGTCATAGCTCACTCTCGAGTTCAGGTTGCGAACACAGGGACCTAGTGCTTCGGCACCTAGCTCGTCTGGGCCTTCGGGTCAACTGGGAGAAGAGCAAACTTTGCCCGTGCAGAGGATCTCTTTTCTCGGTATGGATATCGACTCGGTCGCCATGTCCGCGCAGTTTACGAGCTAGCGCGCGCGCAGTCACTGCTGACTTGCCTGAGACAGTTCGAGGGCAAGAGTGCGGTTCCACTGAAACTTTTTCAGAGGCTCCTGGGCATATGGCTTCTGCAGCCACGGCAACGCCGCTCGGATTGCTTCATATGAGACCGCTTCAGCTTTGGCTTCGCGACCGAGTCCCGAGGTGGGCATGGCAACACGGCACCCTCCGAGTAACAGTTACTCCGACCTGCCGTCAGACCTTCACCCCGTGGTCGAACCTCAGTTTTCTACGGGCCGGAGTGCCCCTGGAACGAGCTTCGCGGCATGTTGTTGTAACGACAGATGCCTCCTCCACGGGCTGGGGTGCCATGTGCAATGGACGTGCTGCCGCGGGCTCCTGGACAGGACCCCGTCGCCTCTGGCATGTCAATTGCCTCGAGTTGCTGGCCGTACGTCTTGCTTTGCGCCGCTTCCGGGCCGTGCTCAAGAACCAACACGTACTAGTCCGCTCAGACAATACCGCCACTGTAGCGTACATCAACCATCAAGGTGGTCTACGCTCCCGCCGTATGTCGCAACTCGCCCGCCACCTCCTCATATGGAGTCAGAAGCATCTGAGGTCGCTTCATGCCATTTACATCCCCGGAGCCCTGAACTGTGCAGCGCACGGCTTCAGCCCCTCCCGGGAGATTGGCGACTCCATCCCCAGTCGGTTCAGCTGATTTGGGACCAGTTCGGGGACGCACAGATAGATCTGTTTGCCTCTCACGACTCGACCCATTGCGCCCTGTACTATTCCCTGACCGAGGGCACGCTCGGCACGGATGCACTGGCGCACAGCTGGCCGCGGGGCCGCAAATATGCGTTTCCCCCAGTGAGCCTTCTTGCGCAGACCCTGCGCAAGGTCAGGGAGGACGAGGAGCAGGTCATTCTGGTCGCGCCATACTGGCCCGCCCGGACCTGGTTCTCCGAACTAGTACTCCTCGCGACAGCACCTCCCTGGCCGATTCCCCTGAGGAAGGACCTCCTTTCTCAGGGACGGGGCACCCTATGGCACCCTCGTCCCGATCTTTGGAACCTCCACGTGTGGCTCCTGGACGGGACGAAGCAGGTTTGAGTACCCTTCCACCTACGGTGGCGGCTACCATCACTTCCGCTAGAGCGTCGTCCACGAGACACGTCTACGCGTTGAAGTGGAACCTCTTCGTCAACTGGTGCTCTTCTCTTCAAGAAGACCCCCGGAGATGTTCGATTAGTGTCGTGCTTTCCTTCCTTCAAGATAGGCTGGAGCGAAGGCTGTCTCCCTCCACCCTGAAAGTCTATGTTGCCGCTATTGCCGCACACCATGACCCAGTCGAAGGTAAGTCTGTTGGAAGGCACGACCTGATCATCAGGTTCCTGAGAGGAGCGAGGAGACTGAATCCTCCTCGTCCTCCTCTCGTTCCCTCTTGGGACCTCTCAGTGGTTCTAACTGCCCTGCGGAGTGCTCCCTTTGAGCCTTTGCAATCAGTGGAGCTTAAGTTCCTGTCTATGAAGACAGCGCTCCTGGTTGCATTGGCCTCCATCAAGAGGGTGGGGGACTTGCATGCATTCTCCGTTGACGAAGCGTGCCTGGAATTTGGGCCGGCTTACTCTCACGTGATCCTGAGACCCCGGCCTGGATATGTGCCCAAGGTTCCTACCACTCCCTTCCGGGACCAGGTGGTGAACCTGCAAGCGCTGCCCCCGGAGGAGGCAGACCCAGCCTTGGCACTGCTCTGTCCAGTACGCGCCCTCCGCGCCTATGTAGACAGGACGCAGTGTTTCAGGACTTCAGACCAGCTCTTTGTCTGTTATGGTGGGAAGCTGAAGGGAAAGGCTCTCTCCAAGCAAAGGCTGTCTCACTGGATAGTGGACGCCATTGCCTTGGCATACCAGCAGCAAGGTCGACAGTGCCCCCTTGGTGTGACCGCCCACTCCACCCGGAGTGTGGCATCCTCTTGGGCTCTAGCGCATGGCGCCTCGCTAACAGACATCTGCAGAGCTGCAGGCTGGGCGACACCTAACACATTCGCCAGATTCTACAATCTCCGAGTGGAGCCAGTGTCCTCTCATGTACTCGCTTCAACCAGCTAGTACTGGACCCGCTCAGGTGTCTTCGCTTGCTCGCCATTCCACTCCACGGACTGGATACGTGCGATATTCTCCTCAGGTGAGCTTCCCCAAAAAGCCCTGAGTTCCTCCAGCACTCCTGACGTTGGCGCCAGTGTCTATTGCCTGTGCGTCGGCTAGGTGCCTCCCGTGTGCATGGTCCCTCCTCTGAGCGACCCCCACATGTGTATTTCCACTGTAAGCCTCTCTGAGCGTGTGTCTTTCCCTTGGCAAGCCACCTTGCCACCCCTGGGGTTGAAATATTCCACCTGCGGCTGGACACCCCAGTGTTCTCCATATGTCTCCTTCGGGTCATATGTGTATTCTCTAAGTCCCCCCCCTCTGGGTTGGCAGTAATTGCATATTTCCCCTAAACTTTGGGATATGCCCCCAGTGTACCTTGGTATTCCTGTGCTAAATAGGAGTCCTTCGTCCGTGCCAGTCTCACGACAGGGATCTCAGATTTACGCAGGGCACTGGAAGACAGCTGAGAAGGTGGCGTGATTAGACTGGTAGCCCCATTCGTCGTCATCCGACGTAACTCGGAGTGACAACGAAAGGGAACGTCTCGGTTACGTATGTAACCCTCGTTCCCTGAGTAGGGAACGGAGACGTTACGTCTGCCTGCCACTTTCCGCTGTACCGCGGGGATCGCCTGAGCTCAGTCTTGGCTCCTCAGCGAAGAAACATATCTGCCTGTTGCCGGCGTCCTCCTTTTATACCCACGAGGTAAGGCGGAGATACGCTATGCAAATTCCGCAGACCCATGGCATTTCTTTGCCATTGGCTCGTTTTGTAATACTCGAAGTCGATAGGTGTTCTAAGCGAAACCCCATTCGTCGTCATCCGACGTAACGTCTCCGTTCCCTACTCAGGGAACGAGGGTTACATACGTAACCGAGACGTTACATACGTAACCAGAGACGTCTTTCTTTTCTTTGTTTTTTTTCTATACTATACTTCATTTAGTTAGTTGTATTTCATTTTTCCGTTCTCTTTCTTTCGTTGTGATACTCTCTTTCTTTCGTTCACACTTTCTTTCTTCAATTTAGTTAGTTGCATTTCATTGTTCCATTCTCTTTCTTTCGTTCTCACTTTCTTTCTTTCATTCTCACTTTTTTCTTTCTTTGTTTCTCTTTCTTTGTTTCTATTTCTTTCTTTCCTTCGTTCTTTCTTTCTTTCTTTCTTTCCCTGTGGTTATCCTGTCTCCCTGTTTTCTGTTCTCTTTCTTTCATTGTCATAATCTCTTTCTTTCGTTCTCTTTTTCTTTCTTTCTTTCTTTCTTTCTTTCTTTCTTTCTTTCTTTCTTTCTTTCTTTCTTTCTTTCTTTCTTTCTTTCTTTCTTTCCCTGTGGTTAGCCTGTCTCCCTGTGTGTTGTGGAAGAAATGACTGGTTTTGCCCTTAAATAGCAGGTGGAAATAAAGTATTATTTGGAGAGATACTTGGTACAGACATTACTGTGGCCTACTTTAACACACCATTTCCATTTGGGAAGATGGGTTGAGTCTCTTTGAGCTCTCTTGGAACCCATATCAGACCCTAATAAAGGTCAGACCAACTCAAAGCTGTTGGGCTCCCTTATGGGGTCATTACAAGCAGGTCAGAGTGTGCAAGTGTGATATTTCTTCAAACTCCACTTTGGACAATCACTTGGGTAAAAGTAATTCAGTACAGCACACACCTGCCTGCAGATTGCATTAGGTCCAAATGTAACAACCACACTAGCTGCTCTCGAAAACCTTGACACATACTGGCAGAAACAAACACGTTGTATACTGAACTGGGTGTTTGCTGCAGATACTGACATTCTGACTGACCACTATTATAGACAGTATTCATTTCAAGCCTTTTAATCAACACTGAATATCAAAAACTGAAATGAACTGCATTCAACATCACCTGCAGATGGTGTGTTTCACATCACAAGATATGGTGATAAATAAAATGGCTGAATAATTTATAACGAGCTATGAAAAATAGTGTATGAATATATGACATAATATATTGGGTAGTATGAATAATTAAGTCAAAGCAAGAATTATTTAGACATATAAGCCACATTAGTATGTGTGAATGTCCTCTGCATTACTGTAAATGGAATGTAAAACCGGGGGGAGGTACTATACTAGTGATGGTGACACTTTGTCCCATGTTTCAATCTCTAACTGTACATTAGGTTGCTGTATATCAAATAAAGCACATCAGACACTAATAAGATATATGCACTTTAAATGTGGCTTTTGATATAGTTTTCATGAGTTCACACTTACAAATAATCATATAGAGAAAAGAGTATGCATATTTGACATGATGTCCAAGGGGAGGACTCTGATCTCGGATTTTGACCCGAAACCAAGAGTACTCCCCCCGTATCCCTGGCTGGGATAGTAAACAGCTGAGAGTGAGGAGTGATGGAGAGATGTAGAAAACTGTTGAGTAACATAGGTGAGTTGGCTATGTACAGTACTGTGCAAAAGTCCTAGGCATGTTAGTTTCCCTTCAGGGACTACCGCTGCGTGTAATCGCAGTGGGAACGCCCTCCAGCGTAACACATCTGAAGCATGAATGAAATCAGTCAATGGAGAGATGGAGCGTCATAGCGAGTGACGTCATCGACCAGGAAGCTATAAATATCCCCTGAGCACACAATACGCCAGCTTTTTGTTACTTCAGCAAGCTCTGTGTGTGTCTGAAATCTAGCGATTGTGTTTGTCTGTTTAGACAGGAGTTTCTCACTATATATATATATATATATATAAAAAAACCAATATGAGTGTCAAAGTGACGAGCGAGCAATATAGAAAGTGTGTTTCCCTCTGTACACAATACATCACGGGTGGGGATACACATCAGCTGTGTGTTGCTTGTTTGGGATTGCAGCATGCCCAGTCGGCTCTCGAGGGGGTCGATTGTGAGCATAGCGTGCGTTTTCCCTTGAGAACTCTGCGCTCGTGGCGATCGCTCTTCGAGGAGAGTGGTTTGCTGCGAGCTCCCCGAGGCTCGGTCCCGCTTCTGTTGAGGCAGAGCGGCGGCGCTTGTCTTGGGGCTCGCAGATGGATCTCACTGGCGACGTTGAGACGGGCTCCGCCCTATCTCAGCTATCTCCAGCGAGATCTAGTGCCTCTCACCCGTCTCTGGAAGCACGCGCTGCGGCGGTTACTTCTGCCCGGGTCGAGGCACATGATGTCGAACTTAGATTATCCAGTTCTGAGGAGCTCGATGTCGAAAGTTTTGCATCAGAAGAAACTGACTCGTCACTCCAGCATACTGCTGAAGAGGGGCTGATAGATGTGTTATCTCGGGCTGTAAAAAAAAAAAAAATCGAGAAAAAAAAAAGTGGCCAACTGATAGGCAGGAGTCTAGAAATGAAAGCAAATTAGATGATAGACTTCTGTCTGCACGTCCTCAGCCTTCTTGCCGGTGCTTACCATTCTTCCCAGATCTTCACTCTGAGGTTTCAAAGACCTGGGTTAGACCTGTTTCAAATAGAATTTATACTAACCAGTCTAATGCTTATTGCACATTTTTGGTGCAAATGCTTCAGGGTACGTGACCATGCCGAAGGCAGAGGAGACGCTCTCCAGCTATCTCTCTCCTGCTTCATCATCTTCACTTAAAGCACCGGCTCTGCCCTCTAAGCCACTAAAAAAAAATACTTCTGGGTTAGTGGGGAAGGCTTACTCGGCGGCGGGTCAGGCGGCTGCATGTCTACACACTATGGCCATTATGCAGGCTTATCAGGCTGACCTGCTTAAAGATGCTTGTGAGGGGGGTGAAATTTCTGTGGATATGATTAATGAGCTCAGGCAGACTGCTGATCTCACTCTCCGGGCCACCAAGGAGACCGCTAAATCTATCGGCCGGTCTATGGCATGGTGGCCACAGAGAGACACTTGTGGTTGAGTCAGACCTCTATGAAGGAGAAAGATAAGACTCTCCTTTTAAATGCTCCAGTTTCGCCTGCGGGCCTCTTCGGTGACACTCTTCACTCTGTCACGGAGAGGTTCCCAGAAGAGAAGAAACAGGCGGCTGCTTTTCAGAAATGTATGCCCCTTAAAGTGCGTGTCGCTGGGGCTGCTGAGCGAGGGCAGTCCCAGCCGCCGAGTACTTCAAAAAGAGCGCAGCAGAAACTGCCCTGTCTTTCCCGATGCCCTCAGGGGTCTGCTCTACTAACCCTGCCTATACAGGGCGTAGAGAGACTCGGCGAGCGATTTCCCGAGGGACGCTCGCCCCCTCCAAGGAGGGTTGTGGAGTGCCCAGACCAGCTGTTCCCTGCCAGTATGTTACAGGGCGCTGTGTCTGTCACTCGGGATGTTCATCCAGAGGCCAGCCTAGAGAGGCTGGTTCCCTACGTATCTATCCTACCTAAACACAGGAAGTTCCTGAGAACCACTTTTCTCGGTGTAGTGTGAGATTCGACGACGATGCAGGCACAGTTGTCACCTGCTCGTGTTGCTTCGATTCTCGCCGCAGTAGATCAGGTCAAGCTAGGCCAGTCATCCACTGTAAAACAGTTCCAGAGACTGTTAGGTCTCATGGCAGCTGCGTCCAATGTGATACCTTTTGGCCTCCTGCACATGAGACCGTTACAGTGGTGGCTCAGAACCAGGGGATTCTCCCCGAGGGGAAATCCGCTTCGCATGATCATGAGTTCGCGACGGTGTCATCGCGCCCTGGTTATGTGGAAAGATCCTCGGTTTCTGTCCCAAGGCCCTGTGTTGGGAGCTCCTTGTCGTCGCGTTATGCTAACGACAGATGCCTCTCTCAAGGGGTGGGGGGCGATCATGATTGGTCGCCCAGCTCAGGGTCTGTGGGAGGACCGTCACCGGCACATAAATTGTCTAGAGATGTTGGCAGTGTTTCAGGCTCTGAAACATTTCCTCCCAGACCTAAGGGGCCACCATGTTCTTGTCCGGTCAGACAACACATCGGTGGTCTCTTATATCAACCATCAGGGGGGTCTGCGTTCTCGCCCACTTTACAAACTGGCACGTCAGATCCTTCTATGGTCCCTGGGGAAAATTCTTTCTCTGAGAGCTATTTATCTCCCGGGGTATTTAAATCAGGGGGCAGACATCCTGTCGAGGCAGGGGCCGAGGCCCGGGGAATGGAGTCTTCACCCCGAGGTGGTGGAGCTCCTATGGGAACATTTTGGTCGTGCCGAGGTAGACCTATTTGCTTCCCGAGAGACATCACACTGTCCACTGTGGTTCTCTCTCAGCCTGCCAGCCCCACTGGGGTTGGACGCGATGGTACATCTGTGGCCGAGGTCACGTTTGTACGCTTTTCCCCCGATCGCTCTGCTCCCGGGAGTTCTGGAGAGGGTTTGCCGGGACGGGCTCAGTCTTCTGCTAATAGCCCCGTTCTGGCCGGCCCGAGTATGGTTTGCGGACCTAGTGTCTCTCCTCGACGGCTCTCCCCTGGAGATACCGATCAGGAGAGATCTACTCTCTCAGGCGAGTGGGTCGATCCTTCACCCCCGCCCAAAACTATGGAGGCTGTGGGCTTGGCCTCTGAGGGGGCCCAGCTCATAGATTCTGGTCTCTCGACTGAGGTCGTTGAGACCATCCTCCAATCCAGAGCTCCCGCCACGAGGAAGTCATATGCCGCGAGGTGGAAACTTTTCACCTCTTGGTGTGGAGAGCGCCAGCAGGACCCAGTTAAATGCCCGGTTGGTACAGTGCTGGATTTCCTGCAGGTCCGTCTCTCCACAGGGTTATCCCACTCCACACTGAAGGTGTACGTGGCGGCCTTAGCACGCCCCTTCGAGCGGAGGTTCTCTCGGGAGACACCCACTTATATCTCGCTTCCTTCGTGGCGCCTTGAGGCTGAGGCCTGCAGTTCACACGAGGGTACCAGCTTGGGATCTGGCCATCGTCTTAGAAGGTCTCTCCCTAGCTCCTTTCGAGCCCATCGAGGAAGTTTCGGAAAAGTTTCTTACGCTAAAGACTATCCTTCTTCTCGCTATCTCATCTCTAAAAAGAATTGGAGATATTCAAGCACTTTCGGTGGCTCCCTCGTGCCTGGAATCTGCTTCTGGTATGGTTAAGGCCTTTCTCTGTCCGAGACCAGGTTATGTTCCTAAGGTGCCAACTACTTTTGTTAGACCTATAGTTCTGCAGGCTTTCTGTCCTCCGCCTTTTCTGACGTCAGACCAGAAGTGACTTATTTTGCTGTGCACCGTTAGGGCTTTAGATGCTTATGTCCACAGAGCTGCCCTGTGGGGGATCGGAACAACTGTTTGTCTGTTTTGGGTCACCTAAGAAAGGGTGTCCGGCATCTAAGCAAAGGATGAGCAAGTGGGTTGTCGAGGCCATCTCGCTTGCTTACGGTTCGGCCCATCAGCCTTCACCTTTGGCTGTAAGGGCTCATTCCACCAGGAGTATGGCTGCCTCTACAGCTCTTCTTTCAGGAGCTTCTCTTCAGGACGTTTGTGATGCGGCAGGCTGGTCCTCACCGCACACTTTCGTTAGATTTTATTCCCTTGATCTTAGCTCCACTCCCGGGGCTCAGGTTCTCTCGTCGGTTTGTGTCTCCTAATGACACACGACGGGGATTTGGTCGTATGGGGATGTGGGTATTACGTTCCCACTGCGATTACACGCAGCGGAAGTCCCTGAAGGGGAACGTCCCGGGTTACGTATGTAACCCTAGTTCCCCGAAGGGACGGACGCTGCGTGTCCTGCCATACTCCCGGCATCCCCTTGGGTCGCTTGCTTCAGTAACTTTAAGCTAGCGTATTGTGTGCTCAGGGGATATTTATAGCTTCCTGGTCGATGACGTCACTCGCTATGACGCTCCATCTCTCCATTGACTGATTTAATTCATGCTTCAGACGCGTTACGCTGGAGGGCGTTCCCACTGCGATTACACGCAGCGTCCGTCCCTTCGGGGAACTAGGGTTACATACGTAACCCGGGACGTTTTTCACACACAAAAATAACAATGGTTTTAAGCCAGATATTAACATATTTTGCTGTCAGTAGGAACTATCAGTTCACAACTCCAAACATTCATTTTGACATTAATTGTAATAATCCAGTGAGATTTTTGTATGCACAAGGAGTCTGACAACAGCCGGTATGATCCACAAAGAAATCTGATCTCACCATCATAGAGTCCATAGGATTACATGAAAAAACTGAGACAGACTAAATCCAGAAGAACCACGGCAACGTTTCCAAGGCGTTTGAAGAAACCGACCTGCAAAGCTACCTGGAAAACTATGTGCAAGTGTACCTAGGACAAAAGCTGTTTTAAAGTTATTTAATGAACACAATCTATTTATGACATTATTTTTGAAAAGCATCCTCACTTTAGAGCATTTTAACACAGTACTGTAGCTTTGGAGGTAGGTTTATATACGCAAGCCTCCTCTGATGCTGATTGGATAGATCATTTAAACATGTTCCTACAAACAATATAATTTCATGGAAAATATTTCTAGCATCCAAGTAAATTTGGCCCAAAACAGATTCCAAGACTTCTGAACAACTTGTGCTTGGCATGTGAATGCATTTCCTGAAAACAGCAAACACAAGTTCTAGCTGAGTTTAAATGAGTTTATAGGAAATGTAAGGTAGGCAGTCATGAATAAAGACGTCCATGTTTGATTACGATTAAATTGAAACTTCCACACATATGAACTAAAAGTAAATAAAAAATGTGTGTAGTAGATACAAAAAGAGGAACATTAATGGACATACCATTGGACATACACTTAAACCCTAATGAGAAATATATATAAGGTATAACGTATAAGGTATATTAATACTTAATGGGGTGGTGATGGCGCAGTGGATAAGACACATGCCTCTGGTGTGAGAGACCCGGGTTCGAATCCACTGTGAGACACCAATGTGTCCCTGAGCAAGACTCTTAACCCCTAGTTGCTCCAGAGGCGTGCGACCTCTGAAATATAGCAATTGTAAGTCGCTTTGGATAAAAGCGTTAAAAGTGTTAAAAAAAAAATGTTAATGAAAAACTAGGACAAAAACTGATTTATAAATAGGTGAAGACTTGTAATGACTTATCAGTCAGGGCCAGAGGAGTCTATTACCCCCGGACTATATATCAAGTGCTTTTTCATTTTCTGCTACACATGGCGTGTCTGGGGCCGTGGCCTCCACGGCCTGGGTTTCATTTCAAGGTTAATAAACCTTTACCAGACAGACACTGCTGTTTCAATGTGATCCTGCCACGCTGGCAAAGTTGCATTCAGGTGAAAAAAAACAAAAAAAAACACAGAGTGTACATTTCATTAAACAAGAGGTTTTCAGAATATTGTATGTGCAAAAGATCTCAACCGATTCAGTATGGCTTAACTGATTGTCGTTCGATCAGGTGATTCGTTTGCTTCACCTCTCTGCCAAGTGTAATATCTACCTGTCTATGAACAAGGGAACAAAGAACGCGTGACACCAATGCGGTAAGATGTGATAGACTGCCAAGCTCAGATTCGATGTAGTTGTCTGTATTTGTTTTTCTCTCTGATGAGTAATGCGCACATTAGCATTTTTCGCTTCATCTCTGGTGTATCACAGCGGAGCCACAGGCCATTACCATGACAACGGTTCAGAAAGATGCAGCCAGGGTTGGTAAGGTATACACATACAGCTTGGGTTTCCAACGTGTTTGTTTTTTTGAAAGTTACAGTGAGAGCAAATGAATTCAACTGTGCACCACGTCTGACACAGGGGAGCTAATCAACTGAGTCAAGCTGTGTGGAGCTAGCAGAGCGGGAACAACTGCGGTGTGGACTGTGCTGCATGCAGCTCTTCCGATCTTACAGCAGATTGTGAATGCTGCAGAGCTTTTCTTTCCCATGACTAACATGAGGAAATGCGTGGAAGAATACCACTTTGGAATACTCATTGTATACCACTTACTATTTTACTTAATATGGAAAACACTAGGCACCATTAAATAATGTCTTTTAATGTAACATGTGACACATAATAGTGGTCAGTCAGAATGCCAATATGTACATTAACCCAATTCACCATGCAACATGTTTGTGTGTGCTATTCTGTGTGAATGGAGGCTTTTTTTAGGGCAGCTTGTGTGGTTGTTTCAATTGGACCCAATGCAATCTGCAAGCAGGTGTGTTACCCAAGCGATTGTCCAAAGTGGAATTTGGAGAAATATCACACTCACACACTCTGACCTGCTTGTAATAAATAAAATAAAACAATAAACAAATAGTAGTATGCTAGTGTTGTCACAGTGATAAAGCACAGTGCTACATATGAATACATGACTATTCCATTTTCTATTATTTACCAAAAAATCAACATTAAAATTTCATGAAGGAAAGGCTGTAGGAAGACTGTAGGAAAAGGGACTTGTCCTGAATACGTTGCATGTTCTATGCAAGGTCTGATGTATAATACACATTCTGAAAAATACATCAGTCATCTAGGGATTCCATGCATGCATTTACATAAAGTTCACGTTATACATACTGCACACTAGATAAACACAAGTGATAGTAAGATATTCTGAACACAGAATAATAATAAAAAAAAAAGCTTTAAGGCAATCAATCAATCGGGTTCCAACAAAAAATGAAATTGTCTGTAATTCCCTCACCGCCCAAAATCACGAAAAATACACAATACACACACACACACACACACACACACACACACACACACACACACACACACACACACACACACACACACACACACACACACACACACACACACACACACACATGTTATTGTGGGAGAATCGATAAGGTTGTCTGGTTGTGTCCCTGCTAGTGTCTGGTTGGGCTTTTTGACCAAAACATTTGTGGTCCTTGGGTGGGTATAATGACTTTTAATGATTTTTTATTTTAACTTTTGATGAGAAACATCATTTCACTTTCAACTGCTTTTTATCCAGCAAATGGTTACAATGTGTAAATATTTGTGGGAGCATAAAAATAACAAATTTCACAGACATTTGATCAACAGAAAAGGTCAAAAGTAGCAGTCAGTATGTGGTGTGGCACCAGCTGCTTTAAGTATTACAGTGCATCTTATCATGGACTGCAGAAGATTTGCCAGATCTTGCTGTGAGATGTTACTCCACTCTTCCACCAAGACACTAGCAAGTTATCGAACATGTCAAGGGGGTCTATATGGTTGCATGAGGTTTACCACTGCTAGAGCGATCAGCTGTGGAATGGTCACATCTGACTTGCATGGAATAACCTTTCAAACATTACTTATGTATTTACTACAACCCCAAAATCAGAAAAAAGTTGGGACATTTTGTAAAATGCAATAAAATAAAAAATCTGTGATTAGTTCATTTTATTTAACCTTTTATTAACTGACAAAAGTACAAAGAAACGTTTTCCAGTGTTTTCACTGACCAACATAATAGTATTTTGTAAAAAATAATTGATTTTGATGGCTGCAACACACCCCAAAAAAGTTGGGACAGAGACATTTTTACCACTGTGTCACATCACCTTTCCTTTTAATTACACTTTTTAATCATTTGGGAGTTGAGGATACTAATTGTTGGAGTTTTGCAAGTGGAATATTTGCCCAATCTTGTCTGATACATGACAGCCGCTCAACAGTCTGTGGTCATCATTGCCTGATTCTCCTTTTCATGATGGGTCATACATTTTCCATAAGAGACATATCTGGACTGCAGTAAACAGGCAGGCACATCCCTTCTATGGTGCAGAGTGTCTAGAAACCACTCAGTTTTAGCATGTGCAGAATGAGGCCTGTCATTGTCTTGCTTCCCAGGAAAGATGTCATCTTGATGGCAGTTTATGTCTCTGTACAATCCAAATACATGCCTCCATGTCAATGGTACCTTCACAATAATGCAAGTTACCCATACCGTTTGCAATGATGCACCTCAATACCAGGACAGATGTTTGCTTTTGCACCTGTCGCTGGTGAAAGTCTGGTTGGTCCCTTTCGTCTTTGGGACTAAGAACTCGATGTCCATTTTCTCCCAAAAACAAGCCGAAACATGGACTCATCTGACCTCAGCACACATGTCCACTGTCTTCTAGACGATCTGAGATGAGCTCAGGCCCAGAGAACTCGCTGGCATCTCCACATAGAACTGATGTAAAGCCTTCTCCCTGTGTAACAGAGATTCAAGTGATATTTCTTGATGCAGCGTCAGACTGTGTTCAGTGAAAAAGGTTTTCCAAATTACTCCAGAGCACATGTGGCTGTATTTAACGGATTAGCATGATGGTATCTTGTGCAATGCCATCTGAGGGCTCAAAGGTCACGCACATTCAACAGAGGTCTACTGCTTTGCCCAACACAGACTGAGATTTCTCTGGATTCCCTGAATCTTGTGACAATATTATGTATGGAAGATGATGAAAGGCATACATTCTTCGCAATCTTGCATTGAGAAATGAGATTTTTTAATTGTTTGACAATTCTCTCATGATATTTGGCACAAAGTGATGAGCTATGGCCCATCTTTGCTTAAAAAGACTGAGAAGAACTTTTACACCCAAACATGATACCCTCAACTATTACCAATTCACCTGCTCATTGTGGACTGTTTCAAAAGTTGGATAATCTAATTTGGATAATCTTTTCACTTTTATTTGGTCTCTGTCCCAACTTTTTTGGGGTGTGTTGCAGCCATCAAAATCACAATTTGTTCATATTTACAAAAAACAATTATGTTGGTCAGTGAAAACATTGGAAACCGTTTCTTTGTACTGTTGTCAGTTAATAAAAGGTTAAATATAATTAACAAATCACAGATTCTTGATTTTATTGCATTTTACAAAATGTCCCAACTTTTTCTGATTTGGGGTTGTGTGTATATATATATATATATATATATATATATATATATATATATATATGTGTGTGTGTGTGTATATTAGTACATAAGTAATGTTTGAAAGGTTATTCCATTCGAATCAATGGAATAACCTTTCAAACATAAGTACACAACATCTTACATACTTTAAGGGGTGTTTATAATGCTTTGGAGGAAGTCCCAGTTCACTTATACTGTGCACTGAAATGATGTACTGTGCTGGCAATTCAATGTGTATGTGTTTCCACAAAAAATAAGCAGACAAATACCTGGGCCATATCAGCACCACTTTAAACTATACGGCTTTGGGAAGTATAGTGGCATTATGTAAAGATAATTTAAAAAAAAAATGTTTAGCAGAATAATAAATATGCTCTAGTGTATGAAGGCTGATGGGAAAAATACAAGACTTGAACATAAAAACAAGTACAATCAATAAAAGCCACCATTGCCATAGTTGAAAAGTGAAACAAAGTAATATAAAACAAAACAGTATTTCATGGACGGTCACAGTTTTTTTTTTTTTTATTATTATTATTATTATTATTTAAACCTAGCTAACCTATAATGGCAAATATTTATTGAAACATTATTCAAACATCATTTAAACCTTTCTCTTTTTTTCATTTTGCGCCTTTGGGGCAATATGCTCTTGCAAGTATACCTCCACAAAGCCATTAATACCCATGGCTGGTCAACATTTATCCATATGGCCGATACAAATGAATTTCTATTTTACATTATTGCCAGCTTTGTGGATCACAGTATACTTTTGATCCAGCAGGGTCACAGTAAAAGCCCACCTCTCAGCATCAGAAGACTCATTACTGTGCTGTAGCCAGCGGGACAGAGCCAAAAACACTGGAAGTCGCATTATCCAACTGTAGGTTTTTACTGTACCACAGGATTAATTGTTTAAATTATCACCCCGATCAACAGGATTTACAGCATGGTGGCCACAACCATGCCAGTTAGAGCTTCAAACAAGACCACACTCGATAATGACCACTCGCTGCAGCCAACAAGCTCATAGAGCTCTCAGCTACTAAATGACTGATCCTATTCAGAGGACATACAGACCACTGGCACCAACACAGTTGGATGACATCAGTTCCGCTTATATCCACTGGCACAAAGTGTGATGTTTGATTAGTGTGCCCTGTGTTCTAATGGACTGCCAAACTTGACAACTGATGCCTGTTTGCTCATGAAAAAAAAAAAAAAAAAAACAGAGAATGGACATTAGTGGCTGTTGAAATGCAAAGGTGATTTGTGTTGTCACTGTATTGTATTTGTAATTTTGGGCCTGTATAACAGCAGACATGCTCACATGTCCAATGTAGAGTCTAAATCAGGTAAAATGAAAAAATAATATTAATATTAATAATATTTATTATTAAAAAATAAGTAATCTATCTATAATTTACTAAACTGTAAACTATCTATCTTACTGTAAACTATCTATCTATCTATCTATCTATCTATCTATCTATCTATCTATCTATCTATCTATCTATCTATCTATCTATCTATCTATCTATCTATCTATCTGGTTACACTACCATCGGGTAGTGTGTTTTTGTGTATAAACAATTCCATCAGAGGCTGACAGACCACAGAGAGCTGACAGTGGCAATAGAAAACAAACGTCTCATGAGACATGTGCAGCACTCCACATCTCTGAATCACAGCACTGTTTGCACTTCTCAACTACATCTTTCATATTATGCATGTGTCTGTACTTTCAAAACCTTCAGTTTTCAATGGAGTCAGCACAACCTGAGGTCAGATGACATACGGTACGCACTACCGGCGATTATTTACTCTTGACCAATTACTTGTGTTGACTGGAGGTTAATAACATAACCTGACCTCTGAACACATTTGACATGACCTGCTGACATCGTGAAACCTCAGCATTCTTTCACTGATCATAGATTCTTTTGATGGATGGATGACCGGTGCTTCTCACTGAGATCCCTTTCATCTGAATATCCTATAACAAAACTGATGAAACGGCTAAACTAAATATCTGAACAAACTTATTATATTATATTGTATTGTATTATATTATATTATCAGGGCTCAACATAAAAAATAAAAAATAAATCCCCACTGGTCCCCAGGGCCAGTAGATCAGAGTTTTGCTGGCCCCTTCTATATTTTTACTGGCCCTGAAAGAAATATAAGGAAAAGTACTTTTCGATTAAACTGTATTTATTGTATACATTATGATTAATTTTCTTGTCCCCTCACAATGAAAGTAAACTAATCATTACATTACATGAGTGATGACGAGTAACGTTAAATAGGCCTACTTTCACTGCAAAATGGCGAAATTATATTAGTTTGCCTGATTATTTTTGTCATTCGTTTAACATTTATGACCTAAAAAAACTGTCAATGAAGAAAAAATGAAGAACGCGCTGAATCTGATTATAACAAGACTGAAGTTATCACAAATTTGTGTAGCTTACACATTTTTAGGGGGGCTAGGCAGAAGTTTAGGGGGAATTTGATTACACTATTTTTAGATAGCCCGTCGGGCAGGTTGGTTATGCATTTTGCATAACGGCTCGGTCGGCTTTTGTTGGAAATTTCCGGCAAAAGAAACAGTACATGCCCTCATCGCCTTTCTCCACCCAGGTGTACTGTGTTTTCCATGACACTAGGAATTACGGCTGGGTGATATGGCCAAAAAATCATATCTCGGTATTTTTGGGTTAAATGGCTATATACAATAGCCTATATATCTCGGTACCTTCTACGTTTTTCTATTTGGATAAAGAAAATCTGTATTTATTGAAACAAAATGTTATTTCACATCCTGCTCAATGATATCCAAACAATGTTAACATTGAAGGAAATGGAAACAAATATAGGGAATGTAATGTAGGCTATGCAATATAGTATGTGCAAAAAGGTGGTTAAAATCACATTAAATTCTAACATTGTAACATTACAATCTAAAAACAAAAATAATGCTTTTGTTTTTAAAATGACTAAAGAAGGCTAAACTGAAAATGAAAATAAAAACAAAAGCACAAACTAATTATATTAGCCTGCATTTGATTACCCCATTATAATGGTCACTTTCATAAAAAACATACTTGTAGGTTTAAAATTCCACATATGGCACATTTATTGTCTCCAACAACAAATGTTTTAGCAATGTGTATATTTTAGTCAGAATTATTGGGCTACTATTCTATTGTGTGCTCCGCCAGTTTGGCGCGCATGCTTGCGGCAATGCTCATGAAGGGAAGCTTGAAGTTTAGCAGAGATACACTTGCAGAGGGCTCCTCCACTCCTGACAGTGAAATGGACATATTTGTTTGACTTTCTAACATTTACAGATGGAGAATATACCTGTGAAATGTAAGTTAAGCACTGAGGAAAGCACCACATCTCAAATGCATTAAACAGTGCCAGTATTTATCTGTCATTCAGCAACAGTACAGGTACTTTTGAACCAGAAACAGCGGCAGAAGCGCCTGACCTGGGCTACAGAGAAGCAGCACTGGACTTCAGGCATTTTGGCATTTCCTTCTCCCCAGTCTTCCTCCAGACTCTGGCACCTTGATTTCCGAATGACATGCAAAATTTGCTTTCATCCGAAAAAAGTACTTTGGACCACTGAGCAACAGTCCAGTGCTGCTTCTTTGTAGCCCTTGGTCAGGCGCTTCTGCCGCTGTTTCTGGTTCAAAAGTGGCTTGACCTGGGGAATGCGGCACCTGTAGCCCATTTCCTGCACACGCCTGTGCACGGTGGCACTGGATGTTTCTACTCCAGACTCAGTCCACTGCTTTCGCAGGTTCCCCAAGGTCTGGAATCGGTCCTTCTTCACAATCTTCCTCAGGGTCCGGTCACCTCTTCTCGTTGTGCAGCGTTTTTTGCCACACTTTTTCCTTCCCACAGACTTCCCACTGAGATGCCTTGATACAGCATTCTGGGAACAGCCTATTTGTTCAGAAATTTCTTTCTGTGTCTTACCCTCTTGCTTGAGGGTGTCAATGATGGCCTTCTGGACAGCAGTCAGGTCGGCAGTCTAACCCATGATTGCGGTTTTGAGTAATGAAACAGGCTGGGAGTTTTTAAAAGCCTCAGGAATCTTTTGCAGGTGTTTAGAGTTAATTAGTTGATTCAGATGATTAGGTTAATAGCTCTTTTAGAAACCCTTTTCATGATGTGCTAATTTTTTGAGATAAGAATTTTGGGTTTTCATGAGCTGTATGCCAAAATCATCAGTATTAAAACAATAAAAGACCTGAAATATTTCAGTTGGTGTGCAATGAATCTAAAATATATGAAAGTTTAATTTTAATCATTACATTATGGAAAATAATGAACTTTATCACAATATGCTAATTTTTTGAGAAGGACCTGTATATGTCAGAGCATCTGACATTTCAAACTGCTTTAAACTTGTTAACTATATCTTACCAGTTATCTTGAAGCACTTGTTTAGGACAAATTGTACTATGTTCTTTATCTACAGGAGTTACCATACTGCGTACTCCGGTATTTTTCAGATGTGCTCGTATCAAACTACTGTATCGATATTAACGGTATTGCCGCATTCAAACGGTTAAAAGAAAATCGATTATTTGTACAAACTCGATATACCGCCCATACCCTACTAGGAATGTCCTCTTTCTCGTATCAGCCTCATAGTTCTTTGACATTTTAACACATTATAAATAACCTGAAGTAACAGTGACACTCTTTGCGCCACTGTGTATGACATTTGCTGTTTGTTTTGCTGATGGCCATTCACTGGCCCGTGCGGGCCAGTGAGTGGCCCATCAACTAGCCCGACATACTCTTTTACTGGCCTCGGGCCATTGCTTATTTCGAGCCCTGATATTATATTCTATTCTACTCTATTATATTATATTATATTATATTATATTATATTATATTATATTATATTATATTATATTATATTATATTATATTATATTATATTATATTATTGTTTTATTTGTCTAAATGTATTTTCCCATGTATTTTATTGTATTCTCTTCTCTTTGATTAGAATTAAGATGATGAATGTTTTAAAATAATTAGTAGTGCCATATCAAATCTACCCCCTCCCCTATAAAATGAGTTACTAATTGATTAAATTTATTTGACAACTGGGCATCCCAGCCAAATTGAATTTGTGTCAACCTCAGATTCAATACAATTACCAAGATAACATAATACAACTAATAAGCCTCATTCTTATTTTGCAAATTAATTCTAAATTGGAATGAAAAACTAATCAGCAACAGAAGCAGACCGCAAGGTTATCAATAACTAAGTTATCCGAAAGGGAAACTTCAGGTCAATGTTTGTGGCAAAATGCAGTGCTAAACAAACTGAGGAGAAAAAAAAAAGCTTTAGGCCTGAATACCTTTGCAGACACAAGCCTATGTTTAGCTATATTTAGAAGATGGCACTAAGTGTGTTGAATGCAATTCCCCCCATTTACACTTTCTCTATCCCTTGATTTCCAGCTTTGCTTTCGTGTCTTATCCGCTCGTCCCTGAGAAACCTATTACTGGCCTTTCCTGAGACGCCTGCAGCAAACAATAGCAGAATCCATTCGGTTCAAGTCATGTGAATGTGAGTGAGCAGAGCATGAAAAACCAGGAAGAGGTTTCAGCATAAGACTGCAAATTCTGAGAAGTACTTAGCACCTCAAAGCATTCCTCAGCTATAGTCATTCGCAATTTCTTCGCAGCACAATGTTATGTACCACCTTTTATTACACGTCCGTGTTTAATGGATAATGTCATATAGTGCTCCTTCCAGCAGCTGCTTCTAAAGAGTGTTTTAGCACTAGGAGCATAATGTTTATAAGATGTTTCAGACCAAGATCTAGCCAGCTGTTTGCCATAATCATAAATTGCTTTATACATTTCACCATGCCAACACCCACATTTTCTATCTTCTATCTCTGTAATATGCATTTTGAAGGACAGACCTATTCCGAATGACTTTTGGATCAAAACAAGAGGAAAATAAGTGTGTTTATGTAGATAAAAAAAAGATGGATGGATGGATAAATTTTCACAATAACTAAGCACATTTTGAGTGAAATAACAGAACGCAAATAAATAATAAACAAATTTAAAAAAAATAAAAAAAATTCACAACATTTAAGCACATTTTGAGTGAAATGACTCTGAATATATACGCTTAATATATATAAAGCTTAATAACCATTATTATTCATTATCATTTAAAAATAGATACTATTTTAAATGCATGTATTTTTGAATTTATGTATGTATGTATTCTTTCTTTCTTTCTTTCTTTCTTTCTTTCTTTCTTAGTGCAATATTGAGAATTGTGAAGGAAATTGTGATTAATTGAAAAGAAAAGAAATGTCAAAATGCAAAGAATGTCACAGTCCAGAAAGGGCTTCACTGTCTTCAAGCAAAATAATGTATAATTACTTCCTTTAGATTTAAGTGTGAAACATGACGAGGGAATGTTCTTGACAGCTTTCGTAAGATTCACCAGACTGATTCCGTCAGGCTTTCATTCTCATGATGTTTTTGCAAACAGAATTTCTGCATATAAAAATGTCTGCTCCCTATTAACAGAACAAAACACTCATCTCACATGCACACACTCCCACTTAAGTAAACATAACCTCCCACACACCACTAATGTGGATCAGAAAGCAGATTTTATCTCCTTATGACCCAAGCACACATTTCACCTTGATGATAGGAGAAGATACCGTAACGTTTCTGTCAGGAAGTTAGCTGGCGGCACTGATGCATCCTGGGAGATGATGTACAACGTGCCGAAACCCGCGCTGCCTGGCTTCTGACGGCGAATGACAAAGAGCCTGAGGTGCTACACGCTAATGTGCGCTAGTAATTGCTAACGAGGGAGATCGGGGCGTGATTTATTTTCAAGTAATGAGCATCCATCCTTGCTATCTGCTTCTCACATTTAGCTTGAATTTCATCACCTTGAACTCCATCAAACAAAAACATTATTTCCCCGTCTTCTCTCACTCAATCCTGTCTCAATGATTTAACAATCAGACCCTGAGATTGCAAATTGGCTGCCGCAAGGCCCGTGGAGGGTGAGAAGAAAAAAAACCTTAATAAATTTCCTCATGCCCTTGTTTGGCGGTGTATTCAAACCACTATTAGTGTCATATTTGTTTGCTAATCCCTGCCAGTGAGCTTTCAGAGGTAGATGTGAAGACAAATTAAAGTATCTGCTCATGTTTAGAGTAGTTCCACTAATACTGCACTTGACCCTCAATGGTTCGTCAACAAAACACAAGGCCATTAGTCCCAGATGTACCACACCCCCTCCTACAAAACAACTTAAGAGGACAGCTCAAAAATGAAATGTTTTTTTTTTGCAGCAAGCGAGGGCTGATGTGGTTGTGTATGATTACAGTAAAGGTCACATTTATTAATAGATGATCATTAAACGCCGTGTGCTTTAAAGCGTGCGGGTTACTCATTCTGCTCTGAGCAAGATGGCTGAATTTTGTGATTAATTTTGAGAAAATAAATCATTTAATAAAAAAAAGAAGAGGAGAAAAAACATGCTTCATTTCCCAGTTGCCTGGGTTTATTGCGTAATAGCTCTATTGAAGCTACAGTGCTAATTAATGCAATCAAGCACAGGGGCTTTAGGTTGCCCATCCCTGCCACTATCAGAACAATAGCACATAATGAGGGTTATTTCACTTACTTGTCTTATTCTTGCATGAACAAGTGCAGATGAGACAAACAGATTTGTACAGGGAGGATATGGAGGGATATTCCAGGTTAGGGCCTCTGAAATTGGTTAGCTGAGGATATGAAGATCCCATGACACATCACCAGGTGTCTGCTAAATCATCGCTCTTAAACTAATTACTCCAAGCACTGGCAGGAACGTTAACATGAATTTTAAAAATCATCAGATCATCAGGCATCAGATGAGGATTAGGTTTACCTAATATCAACTAATTAATAATCACAGTGATTTTAGTACACTACACTCAATTTACTCTGTTTTTATCCAATTGATTTGTCTAGGGCTGGGCGATAAATCGATTTTATCGATTAACTCGAGTGTGTAGTTTATGTCGATTTGTTTGAATGAAAATCGGTTTTCTCTTTAACATCCACTGACGTTCCCGTCTGGGCTCCCATAGTTCCGAACGGTTTCAGCACTTGCCATAGACAGAGATACACAAACAACATGGAAAATGAACAAGACCGCAGCAGAACAAGCACACCCACCAAAAACATTTACAAACTGAATTCGCAGGGCTGCCAATAACTCCCACGAATTCACTGTGAGAGACACGCAATTGTCACTTTTTACACGCTCTCACGCCACACATCCATTTTCTCACGCAGAGAAAAATCACGAAGCAAAGAGGACACTGACACCGACAGACAAGACAGAGAAGGTTACTATTGATATGAAACAGATTCACAGCTCTTAGATTCTGTCAATTTAAAATTCAAACAATAAATACTGTTTTGGCACTTGTAAATGTGACGTGACAGATCACTGACAGATCTCAGTTCAAGCGGCACGTGAACCAATCATCTGTTCCCTTTCAGTCGATAACGTTGGACGTAGTCGACGTCAACTGAATGGGGATCGCGTCAGAGAGCCTATCATCTTCGAGTACTATTGAACGAGCCAATGTAATTGGCGCGGCGCGGGTATAAATACGGAAGTGGATGCACGCACTAGTTGCCTTTTGCTTCGGAGCCTATAGTTTGATTTCTCTGAGAGTGCTGTTGTTTACAACGAGCGAGTGTGTCGGTGTGCTTCAGGAAGACTCTCCCAGTGCTGGTGTTCTACAAGCGCGAGTGCAGCGGTGATCGCGAGCTTTGAGCTCTCAACTGCTGTTTTAACAGCAACAAATTTCTAAATGTTTGTGTGTGTTGACAGCTGGTTAGAGGGCGAAAAACAGCTGGAAAAGGGAGTGCTGCACTGTTTCAGTTCTCTGTTCAGTGTTGCCGCGGTCATTCCCCTGTGTGCTCCGGCACTGGTGACGATTCTATTGTCTGAAAAGCAACACGGGTGCGTTTGCGTCTTTTTAAAGATGTCATTCCACCTGTGCGTTTCTGGATGCGATCGTTCCCTTTTCCTCTCTGACGGTCACAATTGTTGCATCACGTGTTTGGGCTATATGTTTATATGTATATAAATATGTATGCATATGTGCTTATATGTTCAGCATGCTGAGGCAGCTTTTGTGGACGGTTCATGTTCTCATTGTGGGAATATGACTGTCGCGGTGTTGAGATCAAGACTCGCCTTCGTCCGCGAAGTGCGAGTCCCCATTGCCATGCCCCACCCCCGGGTACCGTGTGGGATGGGTGATCGGAGGATAGTGATGGATGTCTCGCCCGGTAACCATTCCCTGTGGGCTCCTCACTCCTCCATCACACCGCAGCCGATGGAATTCCTGTTGAGCATACTGGTCCCTCTGTTATGGACTGATCAGCTGTTTCAATGGGGGTTCCCCCTGAGGATAAGATGTCGATAGCAGCATAGGAGGGTGAGCTGGCCTCTGGAAATGATGAATTGGCTGTGTTATCCCCCTCTGGGAGTGTAAAGTTGCCAAAGCCAGATCCAGAAATGTCAGCTATGCTGAAACGGGCCACCGAGGCTGCCGGGCTCGAGTGGAACCTCCACCGTGTCCCGTTCAGTCTCGGTTGGAATCTGGAGTTTGGTATCTTGGGGCGGGACGCGCTGGTTCTCAGATCACCGCCCCAGTGCCTTTCTTTCCCGAAATGCATGGAGAGCTTATCAGGTGCTTATCATCCTCGTCTCCCCCCTAAGGCCTGTGAGTTTTCGTCCGTTCCGTCGGGCAGAGCTTACAAAGCCTGTGGGCAAGCCGCTTCCTCTTGCATGCTATGGCGTTGCTTCAGGTCTGTCAGGCCAGGGCACCTATGGCATGCAAAAGGGTAATCCAGACCGTGTGTTCATAGGTGAGCACTGCACTGCATTCGACCTCGCCCTCTGGGGCACGAGTGTCGTAGCGTGCATAATCGGTCTGGCGATGTCATCCTTAGTCGTCCAGGAGTGCAATCGTTGGCTCAACCTGGTTGATAAGACGGATGCGGATAAGGTTCGGTTCCTGGTCTCCCAAATTTCCCAGATTGGGCTGGTCGGCGACGCGGTGGAGAACTGCATCCAACAGTTCTCTGCCGCTCAAGCAAAGACGGAGGTCATCCGGCACATCCTGCCCCGGCGGCCAGCTGCTGCCTCCACCCACCGCCGGTGGCAGCTCCTCCGCCTGCTCGTCGCCGAGGGCGTTCTCCGGCCTCCGCTCCTGCTGGGCTTCCGCAGCAGCCTCCACCCAGGCCTCAGCATGGAGCGGCCCGCTCCGGAATGCTTCGCTGTCGCTTGCCATCTGGTTTGGCAGCGCCTGGAGCGGGCCGCTCCATGCTGAGGCCTGGGTGGAGGCTGCTGCGGAAGCCCAGCAGGAGCGGAGGCCGGAGAACGCCCTCGGCGACGAACAGGCGGAGGAGCTGCCACCGGCGGTGGGTGGAGGCAGCAGCTGGCCGCCGGGGCAGGATGTGCCGGATGACCTCCGTCTTTGCTTGAGCGGCAGAGAACTGTTGGATGCAGTAATCTCGCCCACGGGCTGAATATCTCTTTTTCAGTTTTGGAGATGGACTCGGTCTAACACGTCTCTCCAATGAGAATGTGTTCAGCTAGTGTTTGAAGTGAGAAAGGGTCCCACTGAAATAACTTTCAGAGGCTCCTGGGGTATATGGTAGATGCAGCCATTGGCTTCCTCCATATATGACCGCTTCAGCGCTAGCTTCATGATCAAGTCCCGAGGTGACCGTGGCAGAGCAGCTCACCCTGTGTGACTATAGTCATCCCGGTCGGCTGCCAAACCCTCTTCAACTGAGGGGCCATGTATAAAGGGCGTGTTTTAACGGGGGCCTGGGCGACCCTCGACTACACGGGCATATGTGCCTTGAGTTGTTGGACATTGCGACCTTTGCTTAAGCTTCCCTCGCATGTCACGACTCACCTGTCACCTCCTCCTTGGAGTCGGAAGCTTCTGAGGACGCTTTGTTCCACTATTTCCGCTCTACTCTGTCGTGCCACAAACGAGCCTCATGACAGTTAGAGCCAAGGTGAGTGGAGACTCCAAACCCCTGGGGTCCAGCTAGGTCATGACCACTCCGGAGCCGCCCAGTTGCCTCACTGGTTTCGTCTCCTTGCCAGTGTTGTCCGAGCGGTCTACCCTTATACAGACACTGGCTCTCAGCTGCCCCAGGGGCCTGCAGAAATGCGTTTCCCCAGTGAGCCTCCTAAAAGCGATTGCGACTCAGGGTCGTCTGGCGCCTGCTCAAGTCAATGATTACTTCACACGCCATGTTGAGCAGAAATGCTCCTGAAACTCAGTGAAGTTCATCGCGCTCAGGTGTTGAGCAGCAATGCTCCTGTAGCTCAGTGAATTCATCACACTCAGGTGTTGAGTAGAAATGCTCCTGAAGCTCAGTGAATCCTTTCACACTCAGTGTTGAGCAGAAATGCTCCTGTTGCTCAGTGAAGTTCTTCGCACTCAAGTGTTGAGCAGAGATGCTCCTGTAGCTCAGTGAGTTTATCAGACTCAGGTGTTGAGCAGAAATGCTCCTGAAGCTCAGTGAACTTATCACACTCAAGTGCTGAGCAGAAAATGCTCCTGAAGCTCAGTGATCTTCACATGTTGTGTTGACCAATGCTCCTGTCTTTTTGTGCCCGTCGCTTGCACCTATGGTGCCAAGTCAGGAGGGAGCAGGTCTTCATAGTTGCCCCTATTGGCCCATCTAGACCTGGTTCCCATCGACAGCCTTCCTGACTTCCCCTGAACACTTTTTTCAGGGATGGGGCACGATGGCACCCGCGTTCTACCCCTGGAGATTCCGGGCAGTCTTACATCTGAACGCGGAGGTTCAGGTGGCTATCACAGGGACATGTGATAGTTACCATCACTTCTGTGAGCACCCCCTAGAAATGGGTAGCGTGCTTACACCTTTAGAAGTGGAACCTAGTCGTTGAGTGCTCTCTTTCCTGCAAGATGGGTTGGAGTAGGCTGTTTTCCTTCCCTCAAAATGATGTTGCTTCTGTGTTTAAACGACGCTCATCGTGATGCAGAAGTATGGAGAACCATGTCCTGATCGTCAGGTTCCTGAGGAGCAAGGTAATGTAAATCATTGCATCCCTCTTTATCCTCTTGGGCCTTATCTCTGGTGCAACTGCACTGCAGAGACCGCCCCTGAGCCACTGCAGGCAGCGAGTTAAAAATTCTGTTATATCAGTTCTCCTGCTCGTGTGGTCTCTACTAGAGGGTAGGGACATGCTCGCTTTCGGTCAACGTATTGTGCCTGGAGTTCGGGCCGGCTAACTCTCACAAACTGAGACCCCGGCTCGGATTGTGCCCAAGGTTCCTACCTCTCCCGTAATAGGAGCAGGTGGTGAGCCTGCAAACGCTGCCCCGGAGGAGGCAGATCCAGCCCTGGCTTTCTCTGTCCGTTCGCTTATATCGGTTAGACGTGTACAGAACGCAAGCCATAGACCTCAGACCAGCTCTACAAATATCTGTTAGGAATTCAGCAGAGAGGGAAGGCTTTTTCCAAGTAAAGTTGGCCACTTACTGCTTGCTTTCATTTCGGTAAAAATTCCGAGATGCAACATGTCCACTTAGGTGTTGAGCTCCTCTATGATGAGTGTAAAGTGCTCCGCCTGGGCGTTGATGATATGCTTTGCTAAACAGATTCTAGAGTTGGGGGCTGGACGACACCTAGTTGAACCGCTGCTTCCCGTGGGCTCCCTTCTCATGAAGCCAGTTTCACCATGAGCCCGGTTCAAGTGTCAGCTTGCTGTGCCATTCCCCTGCTATGGACTGGAAACGTGCGCCTTTCTACTCCAGTTGAGTTCCCTTAAAATTGAACCCTGTGAAGTTCCTCCACACCCCTCCGACGTCGGACGTGCGGAACGTCTGGTGTTAGGCCTACCACTTGTAAGCAGTGTGGAACCTGTGTTAGGCTGGGTCCATAGTTTGCGGTCCCTGCGGCGACCCCATATGTGTATTCTTGCACGATACGGCTCCCTACGGTGAGCCCGTGTCTTCCCTCGGCAGAGTCTCTTTGCCGTCACTGTCTGGTGAGGATCCCCTGTCTTAGGCTGGAGCCACCCCAGTGTTATTCCATATGTTATACTGCCCGGTCATCCGCCCAGTTCATATGTGTATTTTCCACATTTACCTCCCTTTGGGTAGAATGTGCTTCCGCAGCGTCACTTCCCTCCAATGTACGGGAACACTTTCCCAGTGGTCCTGTAGGAACAGCAGTGACTCCCCTGGCCTAAGCCCTGTCCTTCCCCGCCTTAATTGCCAGGGCATCGGGAGGCTTTTGTGTAGGCACTGGAAGCTGGCAGCTTTAGTGGCGCTTTCAAAGGTTATCCCCATTCAGTCGACGTCGACTACGTCCGACGTTATCGACAGAAAGGGAACGTCCTGGTTGCGTATGCAACCCACCGTTCCCTGAAGGAGGGAACGGAGGACGTAGTCCCCTTGCCACTACCGCTGGACCACCACTGACTTCGGGTTACGCTCGGCTCCTCAGCGAAAAAGCAACTAGTGCGTGCATCCACTTCTGTATTTATACCAGCGACGCAGGGGTGGAGTGTGTGATGAGAATCACGCACGGCAATTACATTGGCTCGTTCAATAGTACTCTAAGATGATAGGCTCTCTGACGTGATCCCCATTCAGTCGACGTCAACTACGTCCTTCGTTCCCTCCTTAAGGGAACGGGGGGTTACATATGCAACCAGGACGATACTCTTTACTTATCTACCAGTTAATAGTAAATAAACACAAATATAGCCAGGTAATTTGAAAGATACAGTTCAACCCCCCGAAATGTAATAAAAATCGATCGATCAGTGTTTTTCAACCGCGGTAAGAGGTCCATAAAACAGCTAAAGGAGAACAATGTCATGTAAGTTACATTTACCTCAGGAAAGCCATTATACCGGATGTTAGTTGGTTGTTATAAAAAAATGCTATAGAGAGGAGTATTTTGCTAAATATGATAATTATTTTACATATTTATTACATTTTTACCTATATCATTAAAATATTATATCGTTGTTATTATAATATATCTCATATATATATATATATATATATATATATATATTGACTGGAGATTGTATGGATGGATGGCAGCAAAGGCCTATAATCACAAAAATTCACCCATCTTGCTCAGAGCAGAATGAGTAACTCGCACGCTTTAAAGCACACAGAGTATGGAACGATGGATGGATGGATGGTTAATACAATTTTGGTTACACTTTGTTTAGTCCATATTAGACATTCCACTTAGTATAAGTAACTTTGCAACTACATGTCAACTAAGTTTCATTAACTCTCAAGAACTCGCATTAGGGTATTAGTAGACTGTTAGGTTAGGGTTAGAGTTAGAATAAGTTGAAATGTACTTGCAAAGTTAGACATAATCAGTAGAATTTCTGTTTGGGAAGCATCAAAATAAAGTGTTAGCTGATATTAAGCAGACTAATAGTCTTATGACTGGTAAATTGACATATATTGTTGACTCAAATAGACTTATTGGCATGTAAATCTAAAGTTACTTATATAAAATCTAATGTGGACAATCGAAATAAAGAGTTATATGAAGAGAGTACATTATTTTACCCTGAGCATACGAGCATGAATGAGTATGTATGCGTGTATGCAGAATTAGACAATAGTGGCCATTTTTAGCTGTTTTTGATTGTATTTATTGTCTGAATGTTGGACTTCTCATTAATGTGTCCTACCTGACCATTAATATTATTTGAAAACTAAAACCATGTCTGCCTTACTCTCTTTCCCCATGATCTCTTTCTATTCTTCATCTCAGTTAACTCCTCACAGACCTTCTCAGATAAGAAATATGCACATTACGGTTGCCAAGTCGAGTGTAATGGTGAAAAAGCAGCAAAGACATCCTCCTATTTAGATAACGCATATGCACTTAAGCCCCCTGCACTGTCACACACAGTGAATGCTGACATAAAGCACAGACAATTAAACAGCACAGCAGAAGGCCATCGATCGGTCACTGTAGAAGCTTCTTGGATTCATTAGTGCTTCTTAAAAGACAATTACCCCTGCAGTGGCCCTTCTATGGCAGAGATTAGGGCTACAGTAAACGGTCATGATCCCTTTATGTTCATGAACTGAGTCTGGGAACCAAGACGCTGGGTGTTTTAATGATACGACCATGCTTACAATTAATTCAGCCCAAACCACTCAACATACAGATTCAATTCAAAATGTTGTAAATATATTTCAGCTCTGTGCACACCTATTTATTATAATATATCTCACAATTACCATAACTGTTTTAATTCATTCATTCATAAATAAATAAATGCATCTTGAGACACTTCTGTTCCATTCACAAAGACTTCGACAATTCCCATGGAGTAGTGAGTTATATGACCCGTAATGCCCTGCTTTTAGCACATTTACATTGAGACATGGCACTTCAAGTTCATGTTTTGCTAAGTGTAATGATTCACAAGTGCAAGGAAGGCGGCGACTCATCTGAGAGAGAACTTTACAGAAGTACTTTGCTTCTGTAAAGCATTCTGCCTTTTGCTCCACTGGCTCAAAGATGAGCGTGATTTCAAGTGGAAAAACACAACGAGACGGGGCTGCTGCGCTGTTTACAGTGGGTATTAGGGTGTAAAAAAGCTAAAGAATTAGGCAGAAGGGGATGAGTGGATGGGGATCAATCCATTTTTCAAAGCGTTTTAACTTCTGTGGGTGAACAATCGAACAGGGGGTGGGTGGGGGGGGGGGTTGGGCGATGCAGCACACGCCGAGCAAGGGCAACTTATCACTAGCTTTTTATTCCGTGCATACCTGTTGAACAGCTGGGGATAACATTAATATTTATAGAAACCAAAGACCAGGGAGGATTTACCGTACTTTTAAAATCCAGTTTAATGCCCTTATCAGGCTCCCACTTCCGTCTTTCTTTCTTTCAGAAGGATTAATATCAGTTACTTACTGCTGTACTGAACCGATAGGTTCGGAATCTGGCGGCTGGAAGAAAACAAGAGAGTGAACGGATACCCTCCTTTACATATTCCTTTTTTATTTATTTTTTAATCCTGTTGTGCAGGGGAGCAAACACAGGTCTTTTTCAAGTATGCAAAATGCATTTCAATGCAGGCGTCAAAGTATGCGCATACATTAATATGGTACTATCTTTAGTGTATACTACTACTACTACTGATATCCTTTAATAATTATTATTAGTATTATATACTTAAATGTGAAATGATTACAATTTAATTCAGTCAGTGCAGCTGGACAGCTGCTTTACGGCTACATCTGTGTGTGTGTGTGTGTGTGTGTGTGTGTGTGTGTGTGTGTGTGTGTGTGTGTGTGTGTGTGTGTGTGTGTGTGTGTGTGTGTGTGTGTGTGTGTGTGTGTGTGTGTTGTGTGTTGTGTGTGCGTGTGTGTGTGTCTGTGGACAAAATGTCCCCACGAGGGTAGTGAAACCTGAGATCACCTACATTGTGTGGACCAGCCAGCAGTCCCCACGAGGGAAATAGTTTAATAAATATTCAAAACTTTACATTTTGAAAATGTAAAAATGCATAAGTTTTCCGTGATGGGTAGGTTTAGGGTTAGGATTAGTGTAAGGGGATAGAATATACAGTTTGTACAGTATAAAAAAACATTATGCCTATGGAGAGTACCCACAAAGATAGCGAACCAGACATGTGGCGTGTGTGTGTGTGTGTGTGTGTGTGTGTGTGTGTGTGTTTGTTCCATACATCCGCTTTTACTTGTTTTACATTTACAATGCTCACAACACACTACAGGATATTTCAAAAGGCAGTTGCTCTTTCTAAAATGATAAAACATTAATTGAACATGCAAAGAAAACACAACCATAAAACCATGTGATCAATTAAAAGAGCCGAGAGACAGTCATGCTCGTCATAAACAAATGCCAAACACAGGGAGAAGGAGTAACGGAGAAGGGAAGAGAAGAGATATAAATTGCATTCTGCATGGCAGTTGCCCGTATTGATGTAGTTTGTCAAACAGGCAGGCTAGTTGAACAGTGCAGAAAAGTAATTTGCCGCAGTCAGTAGGATAATGATAAAATGCAGTCCACCAATTGAAACAATTACCATACCTTCGTAGTTCAGCCCATCACACACCTCCACAACCCTTCACGGCGTGTGTGAACCCTTTCAAATATTCATACAATACTGTTCAAAAGTTTAGGGTTGATGAGTTTTCAAAAAAAATATTTATAAATGTCTTCTATGCTCACCAAAGCTAAATTTATGAGATCAAAAGTACAGTAAAAACAACAGAATTGTGTTATATTATTACAATTTAAAATAAATGTTTATATATATATATATATATATATATATATATATATATATATATATATATATATATATTTATTTATTTAGATTTTTTATTATTTTCTTTTTTTTTAATGTAATTTATTCCTGTGATCCTTCAGAAATCAATCTTATATGCTGATTTAGTTCTCAAGAAACATTTCGTATTATTATCAACATGGACAACTGACTCCAAACTGTAGTGTATATATTTGTAATAGATATATCTACAGTCTATAGTTTGCATGTGTCTCAATGCATAGACTCCCATGCTAAAATCCTCTGCTGATAGTATGTAAAAGACGCCCATTAACCTGGCATTAAAAATATTATTCCAGCGTATCTGACATTGAATACACTCTAATGAAGCCGTTTACACAATCAGCTATTAAAAGCTCCCAAACTGGAGCTCCAGTCTCCCGCAGATGTTCCCACTGGGCTTAGCAGCGGCTTCCTAATTTCTCACTGTAGCTTAACTAAGACTGGAGTCCAAAAAACACATAAAGACCCCAGCTGCTAACAAGATGTTTCCATCTCTACTGTTTAATTACACATCTAACAAACAATTAATGAGATCAATAAAAGGGGTGATGTGAAAAGTGTCACTAGGGCTCAGAGTGGGGAGGGTGAGAAAAGAAAGAAAGAAAGAAAGAAAGAAAGAAAGAAAGAAAGAAAGAACGAACGAAAGAACATTTAAAGGGACACTAACAGGGCTTTCTTGAGGCTAAAGACGATTTAATAGATCTCACAGGCTTCGGAATAATTTGAGGTCAGTTAAGTTGAGTTCTCTCGAGAACAATGTGTAGCCATTTAAGCGTGAGCCTATCTAGTTTTTCAGGTTTAAGTGGCTGATAACAGGATCCATTTGTATGTGTATGTGAGAGATTAAAGCAAAAATGTTTGTCCTCTTGAGACACCTAAAATGTCCCACTCTTTTCATCTTGCACAGCAGATGAAGAGCCCATCAAAACGTCCCCTCTCAAACACGTCCAGCATTACGACCGTCTCCGTCACTCCTCTGTTTACATACTCCTATTTTCTCCTGCCAGATAACAAGCATATTTGTTATTCATGCATGCTCTCTCTCTCTCTCCCTCCCTCTTTTCTTCCTATTAGAGGTTGTTGTGGTCAAGGATTTTTCTCAATATGAAGTGAATTTGCTCGAAGGCTGGCAGATACTTTTACAAATAAACAAACAAACAAATAAATGTGTGCAATATTCAATACTGATTAATGAGGATGTGAAGTGAAAGTGTTTTTATGGTTTCTCATGGTAAAAAAGTTAATTAACTGTATATGCTTTAGACATGTAAAAAATCTGTGTTTCACATCATTATTGGTTTCTTTAATAATCGAATTGTGTATATGCGACATCATTGTCTGTTTAAGTAAATTATCTAATGTATTTAATTTAACTGTTTTATGATTTTGTAAGTAAGGTAAAAAAAATCTTACTTACCCAAAACCTTTGAATGGCATAGTGCAATTATTTATGCTAAAATGAATGTGTTAAATTGACAGCACAAATCAAAAAAGTAAATTCTATATATGCACTTACACATCAATCAAGAGTTATCAACTCAAAAATGTTCTTGCTTAATTTTAAATCAGAGATGCTAAAACAACATTTCTGTCCTAACGCTCTCATAATCATGTCACAAGACAAAGAGGAACTGCGAAACTAGTCTAATGAGCATTTTCTAGTCTAATGGTGGGAACAGTCTAATGGCATGCTCTTTAGGAAATGTAATGGCCAAATAAAAAGCACATTAACATCATTCACAATGTTCCTTAATATTAAATTGCCAGCAAAACAGGCTCGGCTCCAGCTCTAACTCTCTGTACAAAATCCAACAAAACCCACTGTACTGTGAAAGGCCTGAAGCATACTCACTGTCAATAATAGCACAATATATATTAATGTAATATATATATATATATATATATATATATGACCCCACACACTGTGCCAACTGTGTTCATGAAACACTGTGTGATTCAATATGAACAACCTTACTCTAAATGGGCTATATTTAAAATAATTTAATAATTTATAATTTCGGAGCATGGACTGTAGAGGTTTGTTCGACTCATAGGAATTCCAGATGACTTTAAATTCAACATGGGACACAGTGTGAGGGAGACACGCTTCAGTGTTGTCATGGAATGATGCAGCTTCATAGTGTGTGTGTGTGTGTGTGTGTGTGTGTGTGTGTGTGTGTGTGTGTGTGTGTGTGTGTGTGTGTGTGTGTGTGTGTGTGTGTGTGTGTGTGTGTGTGTGTGTGTGCGCGCTACATGAAATGTGTTCCATCAGTCAATGTCACACACGGTGATGGCACTATTCGTCTGTGCCTGCTTGACTTCCTGTATAGACACACAAACAGACACACACACAAATAAAACGTTGCCATTAAACACCACCCTGGCCCTCAAGCCTGTGGGACATCTTCTTTCAAAAGAAAAAGAAGATAAAATATGAGTCATGGTTTTTCTTTTTTTTTTTCATACTCACAGACTATGTGTCGATACACTTTTTTATCCACCACAATGTGCACAGTGCTTCTGGGAGTGCAATACCACAGAGTTCACAAAGTTTTTATTTATTTATTATTATTTTTTTTTATTGTTGTTGCATTGTTCTTTCAAAAATGAAACCGACACGTCCACACACCTTGCAGCATCCTCAGGCTTCACATTACCCTTCTCTCTCTCTCCGTCCCTCACATCACACGCTCGGCTTTCTGATGCCGCCCCGCAATGTGTTGAACTTTTTTAAAACTAGGCCACTTTCAAAAATACAGCAAAGGGAGAGAGAGAGACATTTTATCTGATCTTATAAGCTATAATCTTATCTAGCCGAGCATGAAAAATGCTTATTCTCACATCCCCCCTAGTCTTACGTGCAGGGGTGCTTGATTATGCCATTAATCATGTACAGAGAGAAAAGTAAGAAAATGTGTAGTAGAGAAAGTGGAGCACTTTGTGAGCCGGGCGTCATATTACCAGTGGAATTCTTATTTATGTGTGAGATGGTCGGATGGAAACTGTATTCATTTTTAAGGACTAGTTTGTCTAAAAAGGAAAATTTAGTTATTTACACTTGTGTCAATCCAAAACAGTGGTACACTCTTATTAATAAATGTTCTTTATTAGCATCTATAGTCCAATGAATAACCTTAAACATCCTTGGAACCTTTCAATTCCACAAAGAGTTAGTCATATAGTGAAAAAAAAGTTATTCACACTAAGAAAAAAAAGAGGTTATTTTAAGAACTGTTCCAAGAAAGGTTCTTTGGGGAACCTAAAATTATTCCTTAATGACATTGCCGAGGAGAAAAAAACGTCTCGGTTACGTATGTAACCCTAGTTCCCTGATAGGGAACGAGACGCTGCGTCAAACGCTGCGGGAACGCCCCTGCGTTGTGCGTCATGAAGCACGTATGGAATCAGCCCAATGGAGAGATGAAACGTCATAGGCGGGTGACGTCATCGACCAGGAAACTATAAAGCACCCCAAAAACACAAGCGCATTAGCTTCTGATAGGCTTGAAGGAAGCGCTAACGGGAGTGCCGGGAGTATGGCGGAGCGACGCAGCGTCTCGTTCCCTATCAGGGAACTAGGGTTACATACGTAACCGAGACGTTCCCTTTCAAGGGAACTTCGAGCTGCGTCAAACGCTGCGGGAACGCGAATACCCACGTCGCCATAGGACCAAATGACCGTCATGTGAGACTAGCGCACAGAGGACGAGAGCACCTGTGCCCCAGGGGTAGAGCTTAAGTCTAGGTCATAGAACTTAATAAAAGTATGCGGTGAAGACCATCCAGCCGCATCACAAACATCACTCAGGGAAACCCCCGACAAAAGAGCTTTAGAAGCAGCCATACTCCTGGTAGAGTGAGCTCGGACAACCAAAGGTGAAGGCTGGCCAGCCGACTCATAAGCAAGTGAGATAGCCTCAACCACCCACTTGCTCATTCTCTGTTTAGACGCCGGACACCCTTTCCTGGGTGGCCCGAAACATACAAAAAGTTGTTCTGATTTCCTCCACAGGGCAGCTCTGTGGACATAAGCGTCTAATGCCCTAACAGGGCAGAGTGAATTAAGTTTCTCCTGGTCCGATGACATAAATGGAGGAGGACAGAAAGCCTGCAGAACCGTAGGTCTAACAATATTAGTAGGAACCTTAGGAACGTAACCTGGTCTAGGATGCAGAAAAGCTTTAACCATGCCAGGTGCAAATTCCAGGCACGAGGGTGAAACCGACAGAGCCTGCAAATCTCCGATTCTTTTTAGTGAAGAGATAGCAAGCAAAAAGATAGTCTTAAAAGTGAGAAACTTCTCGGGAACTTCTTCGATAGGTTCAAAAGGAGCTAGGGAAAGACCTTCTAATACAATGGCCAGATCCCAAGTCGGCACCCTCGTACGAACTGCTGGCCTCAGCCTCAAAGTGCCACGGAGGAAACGAGTTATAAGCGGGTGTCTCCCAAGAGAAACTCCACTGAAAGGGACGTGGTAAGCAGCTAGTGCCGCCACATACACCTTTAGTGTGGAGGGGGATAACCCTGTGGAGAAGCGCTCCTGCAGGAATTCCAGCACTGCACCCACTGGGCAGTTAACTGGGTCCTGCAGGTGTTCTCCACACCAAGAAGTGAAAAGTTTCCACTTCAAGGCATAAAGCTTCCTCGTGGATGGAGCTCTGGAGTTAAGAATGGTCTCAACAACCTCGGTTGAGAGACCGGAGTCTATGAGCTGGGCCCCCTCAGAGGCCAAGCCCACAGTTTCCACAATTCTGGGCGGGGGTGAAGTATCGTGCCCCCCGCCTGGGAGAGTAGATCCCTCCTGACCGGGAGCTCCAAAGGAGAACCGTCCAGGAGAGAAATCAGGTCCGCAAACCATACTCGGGCCGGCCAGAACGGGGCTACTAGTAGTAGACCGACCCCGTCCCGGCGGACCCTCTCCAGAACTCCTGGTAACAGAGCAATCGGGGGAAAGGCGTACAGACGTGACCTCGGCCACGGCTGCACCATAGCATCCAACCCCAGGGGGGCTGGAAGAGTGATGGAGAACCACCGATGACAATGAGTGGTCTCCTTGGAAGCGAATAGGTCCACCTCGGCGCGACCGAAACTCAACCAAAGGAGCTCCACCACCTCGGGGTGGAGTCTCCATTCCCCTGGCCTCGGCCCCTGCCTCGACAGGGAGTCTGCTACCACATTCAAATACCCAGGGAGATACATTGCTCTCAGAGATAGTAGCTTCCCTTGGGACCACAGGAGGATCTGACGGGCCAACTTGTAAAGCCGGCGAGACCGCAGGCCCCCCTGATGATTTATATAAGAGACCACCGACGTGTTGTCTGATTGAACTAACACATGATGGCCTCTCAGGTCTGTTAGGAAGTGTTTCAGAGCCTGAAACACAGCCAACATCTCTAGACAATTTATGTGCCACGAAAGATGATGATCCTGCCACAGACCTTGGGCTGGGCGACCACTCATGACCGCCCCCCACCCTGTGAGGGAAGCATCCGTCGTTAGCGTTATGCGACGACAAAGAGCCCCCAGCACAGGACCTTTGGATAGGAACCAAGTTTCTCTCCACATGACCAGAGCACGAAGGCAGCGCCGCGTGACTTTGAACGTGCGGAGCGGATTTCCCCTCGGGGAGAATCCCTTGGTCCTGAGCCACCACTGTAGCGGTCTCATGTACAACAGGCCGCAAGGTATAACGTTGGACGCTGCTGCCATCAGACCCAACAGTCTCTGAAACTGCTTGACAGTGAGTAGCTGGCCTAGCTTCACTTGTTTCACAGCTGAGAGAATCGAAGCGATGCGGGTCGGAGAGAGTCGCGCCCGCATCGATACCGAATCCCAAACGACACCCAGAAAAGTGGTCTTCTGGGAAGGAGATAATACACTTTTCTTTGCGTTCAGCCTCAACCCCAACTTTCTGATATGAGCTAGGACGACATCTCGATGCCGAACCGCCATCTGCTCGGTCTGGGCTAAAATCAACCAATCGTCGATGTAATTGAGAATACGAATGCCCTGAAGCCTCAGAGGCACTAGTGCTGCATCCATGCATTTCGTGAAAGTGCGGGGAGATAAAGCTAGGCCAAACGGAAGAACCCTGTACTGGTACGCCTCGCCCCCGAAGGCGAACCTCAGGAACTTCCTGTGTTGTGGAAGGATGGACACATGGAAGTATGCGTCCTTCAGATCTATCGTGACAAACCAGTCCTCGGACCTGATTTGAGACACGATCTGCTTGATAGTGAGCATCTTGAATTTTAGCTTCCCTACCGAGCGATTCAATATGCGCAGGTCTAAAATTGGACGCAACCCCCCATCCTTCTTTGGAACGATGAAATATCGGCTGTAATAACCTGACTCCAAACTGGGAGGAGGAACCCGTTCTATAGCCTCTTTTTGAAGGAGCGTTTTCACCTCTTGTTCCAATACCAGAGCCTGCTCGGGGCCCACCACTGTGTGCAGAACCCCTCTGAATTTTGGTGGACGACACCTGAACTGGATAGCATAACCCTTTTCTACTGTCTGCAGGACCCAATGAGATATTTTTGGAAGGCTTTTCCACTCTGCCAGAAATTCTACTAAGGGTACCAGCCTCTCGAGACTGGCCTCTGGTGTAACTTGAGCAGCAGACGCAGCGCCCTGTAACGGCGCACCGGCAGGGAACAACTGGTCTGACCGCTCTGAGACCCTCCTCAGAGGGAGCGAGCGTCCCTCGGGAAAGCGCTCGCTGGGATCGTCTGTGCCCCGGCATAAAGGCGGGGTTGGCAGAACGAGCCCCTGAGGGCACCGAGGAGGAATGGGCACCGTTAAAAGAGGTGAACACCTTTCCGCCTCGGTGGGGACCACCCTCAGCATCCTGAACGGCTTGGCGTCAGGACTTCTTCTTAGCCGAAGCCTTCTTAGCCAATATAACTGTCCTCAGATCAGTTCTACTGGGAGAAGGCTTCGGCTGAGAGTGTCGCGGCTGAGCCCACTGTCCAGCAGGGGGAGCACGAGACGCGACACTCTGCCTCTGCTGCGCTCTATGTGATGAGCTCGAAGACGGCCGGGGCTGCTCCCGCCCAGCAGCCCCAGGGACATGAACTTTAAGGGGAAGAAACTTTTTAAAAGCTGCAGTTTGTTTCTTTTCTTCTTGGAATTTATCGATAACTGAATTCACAGCATCACCAAACAACCCCATGGGAGAAAGAGGAGCATCTAAAAGAAAAGCTTTTTCTCTCTCTTTAATATTAGTCTGATTTAACCACAAATGTCTTTCTGCGGCCACCAGAGCTGCCATAGAACGACCCATTAATTTGGCCGATTCTCTGGTGGCACGCAGGGATAAATCAGCAGCCTGACGCAGTTCACGAACTACGTCAGTACTGACCTCCTCACTCTCACTCATGTCCCTTAGCAGATCAGCCTGGTATGCCTGCAAGATTGACATAGTATGCAGACATGACGCAGCCTGACCTGCTGCCGAATATGCTTTACCCACTAAAGCCGAAGTGTTTCTTAAAGGCTTGGTGGGTAATGCCGGTGCCTTAAAAGATGATGCTGCTTCGGGGGAGAGATGGCTCGCAAGCGTCTCTTCCACACGAGGCAAAGCACCATAACCATGAGCCTTGGCTCCCATAATATTAGCGTATGTTGAAGTCTGGGGACTAAACACTCTATATGACACCGGTTTTCTCCATGATTTCGACACCTCGGTGTGGAGATCATGGAAAAACGGCAGGCACCGGCGTGGAGGCTGCACACGTGACGGCAAAAATCTCTCATCCAACTTTGATTTAGAAACAGACTCCTGTCTAGTCACTGGCCATTCAATATTAAGTTTTTCAACAGCTCTTGTTAACACCTCCAAAAGCTCATCACTCTCAGGAGTGTGGGGTGGCGAATCCTCCACATCTCCCTCAACACTAACAACATCAAGTTCCTCAGAACTGGATAGCTGCAGCATTGGTGCCTCAGCCCGAGCGGAAGAAACCGCAGCGCGTGCTTCCGAACCCGGGACTGAGGCACTGGATCTCACAGGTGAAGGGAGAGATAAGGCAGAGCCCGTCTCAAACCCCGCTGTGAGATCCATCTGCGATCCCCACGATAAGCGCCGCCGCTCTGCCTCGGCAGAAGCGGGACCCGAACCGCGGGGAGCGCGCACCGAACCGCTCTCCTCAAAGAGCGACCGGCGGGAGCGGAGCGTCCTTAACGGCAAACGCTCGCAATGCTCACAGTCTGCTCCCTCGAGAGCAAACTGGGCATGCTGAACTCCCAAACAAACAACACAAAGATCATGTGTATCCCCGCTCGTTAAATAACGCGAGCAGGGAGGAACACACTTTCTAAACTGCTGTTCGTCCGCCATAATCTCTCAATATATATATATATAGGGATAAATTGTTTGTGTGGTGCAGGGTATGTAAGACAGACAATATCACACAGGGACAGATTCACATGTAGCGCGACTGAAAGCACAGAAGCTAATGCGCTTGTGTTTTTGGGGTGCTTTATAGTTTCCTGGTCGATGACGTCACCCGCCTATGACGTTTCATCTCTCCATTGGGCTGATTCCATACGTGCTTCATGACGCACAACGCAGGGGCGTTCCCGCAGCGTTTGACGCAGCTCGAAGTTCCCTTGAAAGGGAAACTCAGATTTTGAAACCTTTATTTTTTAGAATGAATTTTAGTATAATTTCTAAACTAGTATTACATGTATTAATATTTGTAACTATTTTCAGTTTACTTTCAGTTTTAGCAATTTTGTTAAAAACCTTTTGTAATTTTTATTATTTTTGTACATTTCTATTATAGGGGCTATGTGTAGTTTTTAACAGCCTCTCGCGGTGATATTTCAGATTGCAACCAATTTTTACAAGAGCGCTACTGTGCGCGTAAGCGAACTCAAGACCGAGCACTCATGGTACCGGCCACACTGAGACTTTCAACACACTGGAGAAAGCATCACAATAGGGATGAAAGTCAACTCCGGGTCTGTTTCTATACCTAAATATATACCTAAAACAAAGCGGATGTCTCTCCATAATTCAAACGCTCTGCCGATGTTGATCCGTGTTTTCGTCCGAAGTTGATCCGATTCACGTTTGGCCTGACGAGCTTCAGCGGATAAAACTTTTTTTTTTGTATATATATTTATGTGGAGTTTGTGTTGGAGTCTGTGTTGTGCTGGAGGCAGGTCGTTTTTTGGTGTTATCAGACTCCATGTAGTTAGTTGCAGTGCCGTCGCGTAGACTGTATATAAAAAGGAGAGAGGCTCGGGAGCGCGCATGTATGTCAAATCCGATGGATTTTGCGGTAAATCCGACCCGGAGCCTTCACATAGAAATAGGAATACTGGCCTTCAGAGGTAATAGCAAATAGCAAAACCCGACAAGTGGATCATTGTAATCTGTGATTACAACCCCTTCACACACAGGCAATACAAAAAGAAATTCATTTTAGAAGAAAAGCTACATATAGCACCTTTAAGCTTTATTTTTATTTTTTAAATATATATTTGATTATTTAATTTTATTATTATTTAATTTTATTATTTGTTCTAGTTTTAATAATTGAAGTACTAGTACAATTTTATTTCAGTTAGTTGCCAAGATAACATTTCTAATTAAATTTTGTTTTAATTTTTTAGTTTTTCATCTAATATTTTTATTTTATTTTATTTCAGCTTTATTTAAAAATATGTTCCACTGTATTGTTTTGTTTTTTAAATTAGCAATACAGTGGACAGAACCTGGTGATTTTAAACTTTAAAAGAGAAAACCATAAAACTGGTCAACCCAAACCTGAATTAATACAACAGTATTTTTGGAACATACCAAAATTTAAGTCATTCATTGATAATCATTCCTTCCAGGGAGCTTTTAACTGCTTCAACAGAGTCAATGAGTTGAAATTGAGAATCAAGTCAGTCTGATTTAATGAATCATACATATTTTATTTTGAGAACCAAATCTACCAATTTATTCAAAAGACTGCAACTCACAGGAATGATTCATTCACAAATCAGATGTTGCTTCTTTTCTGATAAATGCTCCTAAACTCGGTAAGGAGAGCTAGGTTGAGACTAAAGGATTTCAGTCAATTTAACTTGTTCAAAATCTGGGATATGTGCTCAAGCTTAAATGTGCACAGGCAACTAACATGTTTTTAATAGATTTTCTGAGATAAACTTAGATTTCTCATTAAAACTAATGACGTTCAATTCAAGATGTCACTTACTGAATATGTATGTTGAGAGGGGGATAGAGCAAAACAAATGGAAATACTGGGATATATAAAGGTGTGAGTGATGGCCGTAGAAAGAATGATGGTCTGTTGCTATGACGATGGCTTTTTGCAGGTCAGTGTGTGTGTGAGTAAGTTCAGAGCCGACATGTGGAGGAATACAGTAAGTTTAACTCCACACAACCCGAGATAGAAAAGAAGCATATTGACAGATGGACAAAGCTCCATAAGAGTATTCTTGATTTCCTTAATGAAATTTTCAGCTTAAGATGTTTTTAAATCTGTAGACAAACCAAAGATTCCACCAATGTATCAGATAGTTGCAGTGATCACGACACAATGTTCTAGTTGTTTAGAGCTGGAACATTTAAAGAAGAGAATTGTACTGACTGTGCTGTGTGACTGAAATAAGGCTTGGCTGTGTGCAGTCGCCTGATTCTAATAACCCCTTTAATTATTCTTCTCTAACTGGGGGGCAATTACTTTATCACACACAGGGACTATTAGTGTTGGATTACTGTGGTCATTAAATCAATTAAATATGCACAAGATGGACGGAATGATAGATAGACAGAGGCAGACAGACTTTGACATTTAATTTAAGTGGATTAGATAATAGAAACCTGGTCAATTCATTGAATATTTTCTGTTATTTTTAAATGGCAAATGCTGTAATTGTAGCAGCCACTGCATACAACATTCTTAATGTAGGCCACCAGCAATGAAAAATGTAGACATTACAATTAGGCGTCTAATGGAAATGGAGCAACAGGTGTGCATTATAAAACCTTGCGATCTCTGTCCCTCTCTGTAGGCTAGTTTATTGTTTGGGTCACTGCAGCTGTGTCCTATAGCTAAAAAAAAAAAAAAGGTATGGACAAAAGGTATGTGGAAAAACATTCTCTGATCAGAAAAAAAAATCGGTGCACACTTCAGTCTTGACATACATTCATATTAACTCTTTCCCGCAGCGTTTTTTTTTTTTTAAATTTTTTAAAGTTGCCATGGCCCCCAGAATATTTTGTTGTATGAATATCTGAACATGTAATAATATATCAAAAGACAGAACAGACCCTCTGCTTAAAAAAAAAAAAAACTTGAATGTGGGTAAGTTTTATTTTAAAAAAAGCTCAATTTTGAGCAAAATGCTGAGAAATTCATGCTTTCGTCAAAGACTGCATCTTGATCGGAATCAGAAGGATAATCCAAAACACATATAGATTAAATCGAGTCCATCATCAGGTTTTCATCATAGTTGACACAGTGTCTTTTACCTATAGCATAAAACACAATTTCCCTGAAGCAAGCCTGCTGCAGTTCATAGACCGCTAATGCGCACAAAACACAGTGAGACAAACTGCACTGTTCAAAATCAAGTCTTTAGTCACTCTTTAGTCCCATTAAGATACACAGGGAGCACTCACTAAAACAGCTAATCAAGCGCTGTACAATTAAATAAGTTCGCTAAAATACCACAAAGCGTCCCCCTCAATGATCCCTGACGATAATTGAGTCTCGATGAGCAGCTGGTACCTGCTAGGTCGCATGCGAGAACAGAAAAGCGGAACACGCAGTGAACCTAAATGACTCTTCAAGTGAGAAGCGGTAAGTCGAGTTAACATTGGCAGGTGTTCTCTGTAACTGTCTTCTAGTGGAACAATATCATACAGGGATCGGGAAAACTCAAGTTACCACTGAGAGAACATCCAGCCAAATCTCTTTAGTCAAACATCTGTCAAAACAGATGTGCCAGGGCAAGGCCAGGGACTCGGAGAGGATGAGAATAAGATGAAGCGGGAAAGAAAGGATATAAAAACCGTAAGGTCTAATTTCTGGCACAATCAAGAAGGATAAATGGTAGAATCTGTTGCTTTATTGAAGACTTTCTACACCAGCCAGTTTGTTTCCAGTAGGATTTCATTAGCGCTAGAGAGACTGGCCCAGGTGCCTTAGCAAAACGCACGTGGGCTTTTGAATCTCATATTGAAAGAGACCCATATTCATTAAGTCTTGCCAAAACGGAAAAGCGATTCCTTCACTGGGCTAATTACAGATAGTCCCATCTGGCAGTAGGAGATAGAATAATTCAGACATAACCAAATTAACATTGTCATTGCATTTCTGGGTCCATGGCGTCGACTTTTTGGTTAATAACGGAGAAAGTCCTTTGGGTGTTAAGTTTAAGTAGAATAGTTTTGTTTTCTCAAGCGATGCACTTTTAAGAACTACCCGTTTGTAGTTGGCTTTTCTCAAACAGACTAAACTAGAAAACAAGAAGACACATTTTGTATAAGCAGTACTAGCAGTGTGTTCACACAGTGAGAAGCAACGGACTAAGCGAGTGGACTATGTGCAGAGCATGTGAATATATATGTATATATATATATATATATATATATATAACCCTAAAAACGTGTGGAATGTTCGATACTTTATGCATTTAAAGCCACACAGCTCCGACAGACACCGACCAATCAGCAGACATTCATAAGAATTAGTTTTACTATACCTTTATAAACTTGTTGGATCTTTTAAGCTTTGATTACTTGGACTCTCTATGGAGGGATAGAAACTTTTGTATGTTTCATTAAATATATCTTAAATTGAGTTTCGAAAATTAGCCGTCATATTGTTGGTTTGGAACGTCATGAAACTGTCATGTTGGTTTCATGAATCATGTTGGTTTAGCCGTCATGAGTAAATGATGACAGAATATATATACACACACATATATATATTTCCATCACCAAATGATAAATGATTTTAAAAAAGAGAGAGAGAGACGATTTTACCTTTTAGAAATGTAGATCTAGATGGCCAAGTACATTAGAGTGCACACTAGAGAGGGAAAAAAACCAATGATGAAGCAAATAAGGTAAAATAGCATAAGCGTTACGAGTACGAACAGGTCCACTATTACCACAATAACACAGCTGCGGTAGGCTCTGCAACTCCAAATCAAATCTGACAGAAAATATATGAATTAAGATTCTACAGTTAGAATGGTTCAAGCTAACAAAATGTCGGAAGTTAGAATGACTGGAATTGTTTACAGCACCTTTAAGATGTTGTTTATGTGTGGGTTCACTTCTGTAACTCAACAGTCAATAACAATTTCGATCTGACCCTTCCATGGCCTTGCAGTACCTCCACAAGAAAGCTCAAAACTGCACAGACAGTCTATTCATTGGAAACGGGGGCGGAACAAAAGAAAAAAGTGGCGTGCTAGAGGTGAAAAGATGTCTGTGCAGGTATTAATTCCAGAACATACCAACTTACTAACTTTTTTATTTGTTTGTTTCTTTTAACCATAAGAGCTGGGGCTCAATCCATAAATCATTACTTGGCATGGGTCATTGTAGCTTGACTAAATGTGGTCAGTTTCCAATGCAATATATTTCTGGAAAAGGTCATTGTCTAATTAGCTACATTCAGGTGACGTATAGCTCAATGTCTCTCTATTTTTCTAAAAGACTTATCCACCCATAACGCATGTTTTTTCAGTTCCACACATTGCCATCTTTGTGATAAACAGTGTTAAGCCCTATTTCCAGCAGAAATATTGTCTTTATTACCAAACGTTTAAAAGGGTAGGTTATTCTAGTTTCAATGGCTTTTCTTTTCAACTGAATTCCTATTATAAAATTGATGAAATTGCATGTCCACCCGTGTGGATGGTTATTAGTAAGGGTGTCACGCTGAAATTAAGTCACAATCTCGAACTTCGAATTCAAAAATGGAATCATCGATGCTGCCACGCCCCAATGTTACGTCCAGTCGGTTTGCAAAGCGGAAAAAAAACACGCGTGTTGAAGTGCTGCGAGTCAACCACCTCTACCTTAGCTACAGCCAGTCAAAAGATAGCATGGCAACTGCAGATGCAATAGACCCATCGGCAAGACTTGAACCCCCTCCCCTTTCACTGAAGTCGCCGGTGTGTGACAGTGGGAGTATTCGGTTATTTCCAGTGAGTTATGTTGACAACGTTCACATTCGCGTTCAAAGTCCGCGCTTCAAAAAAGCCACAGTTTGCAAGCTCTGCTACTGTATGTGCGTGTACCATATTCTTCCATTTTTTAAATTAAAACTTTAAATTGACAAAAACAGCAGGCTCAGAACAGTGTACATCTTGATACAATAAATCTTGCATGTCACAAATTACTTGATTTTCCACCTCCACGAATGAGACGAGCGTCGTTCATTTTCACACCGAGTCTATTTTTGCTGTGCTGCACGCGTTGAGTTAAAGTGAACACAAAATGAACACAAATTGACATGAAAATGTTGTAATTTCATCATAAATGCATTTAATTAAATACTACATTAAATACTAATATTTTTCACAGTCATGTTTTTACTTTAAGACCGAGGTAAAGCAAAGAAAACTTGAATGTCATTTTCTGTGAATAAGACTGCAGTTACAAAAGAGAAACTACATGGCAGGTTATTTTGCTTAAGTTTCCAATTGACTGAAAATATAAGTTATTGTAACATTATTTTGTTAATACATGTTTTAAATTTGACAATGTAGTGTGGTACATTGCGAACAAAGGTCATATATTATATTGCATAAAAGTCTAGTCTAAAAATGGCATAGCAAACTGTGCTTTCAAAAAATAAATGTAAAAATTGAGAATCGAATCGAACCGTGACCTTAGAATCGAAAATGTAATCGAATTGAGGATTTGTAGAATCGTGACCCCCCTAGTTATTAGAGAGCAAAATAATTTGCCTCAACTCAATAAAAGGCAATGTAGATACCAAAACCTCAATGTGTTTGCTTAGAGAGAGCTCCTATGATCAAAAGATCTGCTGCTTGGATAAGCTCACATTGAATCAGCATGTAAAAGCAAATCATACACATAATTGCAGTTGCTGCCACAGCAGGTTGTCGTCCACCGCAGAGATTGACCACAGGCCAATCCGAAAGGTCTAATACAGATAAGATGGCAAGAAGCATTCAGAAAGATTCAACAGATGTCAGCTTCCATATTGGCTTTCAAAGATACATCAGATTTAAGCTACAGTTATAACCGCAAAAGCCGACACAGATGGCACTCAGATGGCAAACCTTCGAAATGAGTTTCCAACTCAGAAATGATCGGTGCACACTTTTAAAAGAATAAAAGCCAATAAATGTTCTACAAATATCAGATCTTCAAACTATAATATTGCAAATCATATCAATCAAACAAACTAGCAAATAAATGAATAAATGTGGTTTTATCGTACTTCTGAAACAAATCAAAACAAGATCTATCAACAAAGCAAAGCAAAGCAAAAAAAAAAAAAAAAAAAGACAAAGCAAAGCTACGGAGCCCCTAAAGGGACATTGTGGTGAAAAAAATATGGGATGGGAGGTGGGTTCCATCGAGAAACTTTGCGTTCTCTCGTAATACTTTTGTGTTATCTGGCAAAACTTTTGCGATCTCTTGCAAAGATATTTGCGTTCTCTCGTACACTTTTGCAAGACCAGGAGAGCAATGATGTGTGAAGAGAATTTGGTGTACAGCGTGTAATATTGAAGTTAATGAATATTTGTGTACTAAATCTTTTCGGGTTTTGCACTTTGCACTTTTGTCTACGTTACTATGATTGGAAAGAGGTGTCATTTGTGTTTTAAAGTTTCACTCATGAGTTATTGATCCGGGAAGTTCGAATCTGTGAATATATTGCCAACTTTACTGAACTTTATTGAACTAAGCACTGACCGTATTTCTTTATACTTAAGTCCAAATTCAAAATTGAACCGCTTCATTGATAACTGTCTAAAACACTGCCAGTGAGACATTAAACAGTAAGTGTTTGTTCAACTCACAACCGGTTTTGCGAGCGAACGCAAAAGTTTTGCGAAAGAATGCAAATATCTTTGTCAGAGAATGCAAATAGGTTTTGCGAAAGAATGCAAAAGTTTGCGAGAGAACGCAAATATGTTTGAGTGAGCAAACAAAAGTTTTGCACAAGAACGCAAAAGCTTTGAAAAATATTCCCATATTTTTTCCACCAATAGCCTATGTCCCTTTAGGGGCTACGTACTAAACTAAACTAAACTAAACTAAACTAAACAACTGACCTAAACTAATATAAACAACCAAGCTAAACTAAACTAAACTAAAAAAAAAAAAAAAAAAAAAAAACTCAAGTCAGGTGTTACTTGCATGATTTTACCATGGTTAAGGGTGTACGTAATCAAATTACTTAAAAAAATAACTCAAAATAACTCAAATTAAAAAAAAAAACACAGCATTGAGAGGCAGATTACTTTAATCAATCACAGACAAACCCTTTCACATTATTCTCCAACATGTCACATCAGTTTATATGATCTTCACAGAGCACTGTCATGTTCTATATATTTATAGATATTACATTTCATGCATGGTTGTCAAACAGTATTTCTAATTGTCGCTTAAAGTGCCCTTTTATGACTAACTAACTAGCTACATGCGGCTGTCGACGTGTAGTAAGAATGGTAGACCCCTAGCTCCAGTAAAGAATGGCAAAAATAACATGTATACATAACCCTGAGCTGTACATAAAATGTGCAGTTTGAGACAGAGGGATGATAGCTAGTATTGTAAGTAGTATTGCGTATAGGCAGGGGGTCTTGTGGTTTTGAAGAGTGTTTAGGATTGTCAGAGCAGAACAAGCACTTTCCTAAAATGGTTTGACACTTGAACCATCTTTAAATAAGCCATCTCAAACTAGTGGCACTTGGTTGATACATATGACCCCTCAAGTTTTAACATGGATTATTTTGTTTGTTTGTCTGAAATAAAATGATTTTATGAATACAAATAAAAAAAGTATTTGTATTAATTGACTGCTATGTGCTTTAGTCCTTCTATACTTAAATAACTTATTACCATACCATCAAAATCAGATTATGATGCTTTATTAATGGGAAAAGGAGAAATGCAGTCCTCAAGGAAAACAATCTCAGGCATCATCAGTCCAAAAAAACAGAGCAGAATTATAGGTGAGATGAGTCCCTTAACAGTCTGTTCTGTCCATGCACCAATATCAGTTTGTATTCCTTTTCTTTTCTTTTTTTGTACAATTTTCTGGAAGATCACTATATATCATAGAAATCTATGACATTTGATATTTTATTTAATTTTTATTTAATTATTAAATCAAATAAATGTATATGAAATATTGTATATCAGTGATCATTCTGACAGCGCAAGGACAATTATTGTTTTTGAAAAAAAAAAAAAAAAAAAAAAAATATATATATATATATATATATATATATATATATATATATATGTACTTATACTGAAAAAAAAAAAACATCTAAAACCAATTTGGCTAGCAGCCCCAAGGTTATCTGAGTTTGAAAATCCTTTTTTAAACTAGTCTCTCCGAATGAGTCAATAATTATTATTTCCCTGCTCCACTATCTATTGTTGACTCTTTCTTTATCTCTTACAATTATAAGTCAACTCCAGCTCTATTCTTCTACCTGTTCTTCCAGCTCCCCTGGCGTACGACTGTAGCGAAACCAAGCGATTGGCGGTGGATTAATGAGCATTTTGTAAAGCAAGTTGTGAGGCTTGCAGCAGAAGAGTTGTGGGGATACCTGTCCCTGTCGTCTCCTCCCGGCAGCAGACGTCGCCTCACTAATGTACATTAGCCTCTGCGGGTTGAATAATTTGTTCTCTGTGTCAGAGACAGCCATCTGCACGGCAATCGCCTCCTCCCCTGCTTATTTGCTTGACTCATTTCTGGAACAGTCTGGGATAAATGTGCCCGATAGCCACCTGGTGAACTCTTCTCTAACAGTCCAATCTGGAGACAAAGCCATTGAACAGCTCTTACAGGAAATAGAGGAGCTTTAATATGATAAGGCCAAGGTCAGAGAGCGAGAGAAAGGTAGACAAAGAGACACAAATTGAAAGAAAGACAACGAGACGGAGAGATACACCAATTTTCTTGAGATTTGAAAGGAGAAGAGGGTGTTCTGATAGGCCGGCAGTCTCCAAGGTCGTGTCATTTAGCTATTGATGTCAACCTAACAAATGAAATAGCCATTGTGTTATGTTCACTACTTGTACCTAAAGGTGTGGTCATATTTGCTATTGCTCAGTGGAATTTTGCAAGCTCAATTCTGTAATTCCAATGGGAATCTTCGCAATCTGGAGTTTTGCGTGAGGGTGAAAAAGTTCGACATGCCTATCTCACTCATGATCAAGTTAGTCATGATTTTCCACACTGAACAATAGAAAGCTGCTTGGTTTTAAAGTAACTTCTGTGTGAGCTGTGCTTCAAACAACTATTCATAAAGCTATTGACAATAGATAATGGACCTTTTAAACACAAAATTTAGTTGAAGTGTCTCTAAAGTGACTTGATTAATGTAAACTGGGATAGTTTTGTTAGGCCGATCAGCCCAACCAGTTAACAACCAGCTTTGCCAGGCAAGGTAGACCATCTTAACCCAGGTAAATACCAGACAATCTCAAGCTTGGCCTGATTGGGAGACAAGTTTAATACCTCATAGGGGTTTAATAGTCTTAATAGGGGTGGCAGTGGCTCAGTGGTTCATGTAGGTTGCCTACAAACCGAAAGGTTGGTGGTTCGATCCCACCCATTTAGCTATATTTTTCCCTGCAAGAAAATCAAAAAAGAAAGAGGGATGAAAGAGTGTGAGAATATGCGAGACACACACTACCCCCCCCCCATTCCTTTAATTGTGCATTAACAGACAACAAACACTTAATCAGATTAGCCCTGATGCCAATGACATTTCTTAAAGCCAGCGGCTGAAATCAGCAGTGTGCAAATGTTTTGGCTAATGTGCAACGCTCTTCTCCGTTTGAATTAATTGTCTTAATTATGGATGTGCCATCCTGCTGTGCACACACAAAAAGGCCCTCTGCTGATACTAAAGCAACACACACACACACACACACACACACGCACACACGCACACACACACACACCCACACACAAATAAACCCTGGTCCCCTTAGAAGACAGTGATGTCAGTCTGCTGGGAAATAAAGATAGAAGCTCAGGGGAAATGTAACAAGCTCGCTCCCTACCTAGACAGGATTTCAAGGCACATGTTCACAGCCTTAGATACCTTCTTTTTGGCCAAAATCATTGCATTGCATGTATCCTTCAGAGAGAAGGAAATTCCAGAATGCACTGCAAGTTGGGATTAAAAATAAAATTTGAAAATAAAAAAACTAATAAATAAATGTGGTTAACTGAGTAAAAATATAAAAATAATAATTGTATAATTTATTATTTTTGTGTGTTATGTAACCATCATGCCATTAGCATGCTAAAATCAAACTATTCAAATAAATTAAAATAATTCAGGTCATTACAATAGTACACATATTAGCATGCTGAAATATCTAGAATATGTCCATTCATCAGGTATGGACATCCCATTGAAGGACACATCTGTGGCAAATGATAATGACAGAAAAGACAATAAATAAATAATGTATCATTTGTATAGACAAAAGTGAGTAGCACTTCAAGGTCTGCTATGAAAGTGTATTAGTGTGGTAACTTTCCAAATACCCACTGAGAGATCCATTTCATTGAGCAGTTAAAGGTTTAAAAAATGTACTTTCAATAAAATAAAAGCAAAGGTCATGAAGAGCTGTCATGTTTTGTTTTTGTTTCATGTTCTTGTTTCATGTCTGGCATGTGATCCCCTGTTCAAGTCATGTGATCCTGCCATGTGTTCTGTATTGTCATTGGTTCATTGTTTCATTGTGCACAGGTGTCCCTTGTCTAGTCATTAGTCGTGTGTATTTAAGCCCTCATGTTTGCCATGTGGCTTTGTCAAGTATTGTTTCCTGTAACCACTGTTTGGTAAGCGCCATGTCCATGTCCATGTTATAAGAGCGGAGCAAATACTGTATATTTGTTCTACCAAAAATACAGTTAGTTAATAATAATTTCAAACAAATATGCGGGAAAGTTATGTGGAGGAAGTATATAATCAATTGATGTGACTCAAACATTTTCTTAAAAAGTCTAATATGTCAGATGTCAAGAGTAAAAGCATACCAACAATCTTGCATATAATTTTCACTCAAGCAAACATGAACACACCAACAGCAGTCTTCATGTAACAGCATAGCTCATTTAGACAATCGAAAGCCACCATTCTGAGCACCGTATTCAAATGCTTTCATGTAATTACAGGAGTGGAGGTGGATAGAAGTGGGAAGATGAGATGACACTGCTTAAGTGAAAACCACAACGTGCAAGAGAAAGCAAGGCTACTGAACCCTGCTGAAATGATGCATGGCACACCAGACTGTGCTGTGCACAAAAACAGAAACCTAAAGTAAAAATGATGTTTTTGTTTTCTTTTGTCTTCCATAAACCGCACACTAGTTGGTTTGGGAATACTGTCTCAATATGCTCCCTTGTTTAGTTCTAAGTACACTGTGCAGGGGACATGGTTAAGAATCATGCAAAACTAACAAATGCGGTTCCAATTCTTCTTAACAATTCCACTAACAATTACTTTTAGTGGGCAGTGCACCTAAGGAGTGCAATGAGACACAGCTAGAAGATCACATTTCCTATGAAAGGGTGTGAAGGTGGTCGAATGTTGTTCAATGGAGAATTAACCCGGAGGGCATTTCCTCACTCTTACCAGTGTTTTAGAGATGGCTGGCGAAACGGTTCCTCTAATAAATGGGTGTCATGGAGACAGACCCCTAGAACTATAGTTTGTAACCCTAGCAGCAAGACTGAAAAAAGGGCTCTTTCTCATACACACACACACACACTTTCTCGCACATGCCCACTCAAGCTACTCTCATTAATAAACTCTCCCAGGGCTTGGCAGGGTGCAGTGCAGCAGCGGGTTCGCCGTGCCAACAGTGGGCAATGCTGGGCCAGACATTATTGATGACCCGCTGTGCCAGTCCGGGAGCAGTTGACAGACCGTGAAGAATTAAGGTCAAAGCCTCACCTATCTGATGGCGTAGGAGGAGAGAAGCAGCGGAGGAGAATGAGAGAAGGCAATTTCTTGGGCTGCAATGTGCACTACTGGTATTAAAAACCAGAAATCGCAGTGACAGTTTGACGCAAGAAATTATTATTTTCTCTTCCTATACTACCTCGTACGCACAGCTGCAGTAATAAATAAATAAATAAAAAATAATATATATTGTTTATAGTTTATGTAAATTTAAGATTATGTATTTGAATTGCTTTTAAAGTTTCCATCCAAGTAGCCTACACAATTCATTTGTCAGTCATACATGAAATAGTTAAGATTTGTGTAATAGTATGAATAAACTAATATACAACAAAAAATCGAAAACACTTTATTTTCATAAATGAGGAAACCGGAAACTGAGTGAAGTAGCAAAGCAGTGAAAATGATGATGATGATGAATGACGAATGGTGAGTAGCCACACACACACACACACACACACACACACACACACACACACACACACACACACACACACACACACACACACACACTAACACACACACACACACACACACACACACACGCGCACACACACACACACACAACACACACACACACACACACACACACACACACACACACACACACACACACACACACACACACAGAACAGTCACAGAGAGAGAAAGAGATGTTAAAAAACTTTCCCTTTCTCTTTGTAGGATGTTCACAAGGAGACTGCAAACAGGGACGAGGTGAAGCAAATACACTTCAGGTAAGTAACAATCCAAACGAATATAGTATGAGCCTTAGACGAGACCAGACAATCTCTGTGTGTTGCAAGTCCTTATAACTGGTGTTGGGGTGTAGTGATGGGTCGATCATGAACGATTCGTTCATTTTGTGTTGATTGCACGTGTTTATTAACACATTAATATTCATTGTTGTTTTAAAAAAAAAAAAACGTTATGCTTTCAAGCCCCCAAAACGACATTGTTGTGTAAATGAACGGCCAAAACACATTAACAATTTTCCATTTTTTGTTGAAAATGGCATCTTGTTAACAGCCTCCCCATTAAATATTGTTTGTTCCACAGCTAGCCATGATTTATCCATATTTATAGTTTTTTTTTTAACTGAATGAATGCAATTGTTTTCATAACAAACATATTATATGCTGATTCTATGCAATTTAAATAAAGGCATTTTGCATCTATAAATATTTAAATTAAATCAAAAAGTAAATACTAAACTATTCATTCATTCATTCATTCATTCATTCATTCATTCATTCATTCATTCATTCGAGTGTCAAAATCTTACCTGTTTCGTAATGGCTCATTTATGCTTGACAAATAATACATCACATTATTTTATTTAGTTTTTTTTTTTTTTGTGTGGTTTGATTATTTGGTCCAAATCACAGTTTCACACCAAGCAAGCAAGCCAAACTCTGATGACAAATGGACTTGGCTTCCACAATAAAACCTCTAGTGACCTCCTCTGCCTATATTATTGTTTTAATAGTAAACATCAATAAAGAGGTTTCAAAACTGTCCAGGTTAAAATGCATTCAACTATATACCACCGCACAGGAGTTCTGCTCTTCTAATCACAAGATCTACTATCAGAACCATTTTTCTGTCTGGCTTCAGTAAATAGCCTGTCGAGCTTCTATAAATTGGACTCAGCGACCCCAGTTACCCCCGTGTTTACAGGATAGGGACATAAAACCCATTCAGACTATTAGCAACAGCTCGTATCAGATAAATTGATGAGTGGTCACTCTAGTCTGTGGGTTGAGGAGGAAAGGAGGGTCTTATGGGTCCGATAAGGACAATTAATGTCATTTGTGGCACCATTGCAGGTTAGAAACAACACTGATCAGACCCTGACCATAGTCTGGCCACACATCTATGTCTTCTGTCGGCTTGATTTCTCCAGTAAGCGAAGAGGTGACTGATCTGATCTGGTCTGGTCTTGTTGATGTTTAGTTAAGTATAAATATATAAATTCACAAAATGTAAATATTTGAAGTATGTCCTGGTGAATTTTTACTAAGGGTGAATCTCCATCCACCCATCCATCCATCCATCCATCCACCCATCCAGTAAATTCATCACAAATAAAAAAATAAAAAAATAAATAAAGGTCTATGAATTTAGAAGATGATGTTTTTTTAGTTTGTTTTAGTTTGTTGTTTTGTGCAATTTTGTAATTTCTGAAATTACACATTTCTTCTTCAAATGCTTTCAAGCTATTTGGAAGATACTGATGTAATTGCATAACTGAAGAATGGACTTCAGCACTTGCAACTTGTTGGTATTGTGTGTTTAATGGGGGTCATGTTAACATAATTCCAGACAGACAAGAAGAAAATCTTGTTTTATGTAACTCTTACTACAAAGTGGGCTTACAGACAGGAAGTATTAACCCTTGTGTTATGTTCGGAGTCAATTTGACCCGTTTCGATTTTCTAGTTGTTGGAAATACTGGTTAACCTTTGTTTGTTTTTTTTCTTGATATTTTGTGACTTTTTCTCATTTATCATGATGAACATGCATGCAAAGTTTCAACATGCTGATGTGTTTTGACATATACAAACAAAATTACTGTTACGTTCGTGATGTTCGCGGGTCAATTTGACCCTCATAGAGAGCCATTCAAAAGCAACTGTACAGACACAAAATAAAAACATTTATTTTCTGTATGTCAGGGCACTTCAACTCCAGTTCTAACGTGCAAGTGCATCTAAAAGTGCTCTAACCCTAACCAAACACACTTGAAAAAGCTAAAATAACAGTGTTCAGAATTATTTCCAAATTACAGATGAACATCTTTGTCAGACACAGATAGTAAAATAAGCTCTTATTTCAATATTCAAGATATCTAAAATACCTAGCTTTTAACCCAAACTTTTATGTAGGATTTTCAAAGGCACCTTCACAGAGCCAATAAAATAATGTTTGACCAATGTTGATATTAAAAGTTGACAGTTTGTATCTAAATCTTTGTTGTTTTTCATAGTGTGATTTTTGAGGAATTGTATTGAATCCAATTAGGGTCAATTATGGACCCGGTCAGGGCCGGATTAAGAGTTCAGAGGCCCCTGGGCACAATGTCTTGTAGGCCCCCCCTCAGGCAGGCCAAATGTATATTTTGTCCAAGGACATTTTAATATGGCATTTACAATTTTACTGACTTAAAAGGAACCTTGTTGTACTATGCTGGAGTAAAGTTTATAAATGATCGTTCTTTCCCATAGGAATTTGTAAAACTATGTTGGGTGGACCTCTGTTCCTCAAGGGGGGTTCGGGGGCATGCTCCCCCGCAAGAAAATTTTGTACATTTTAAGGTTAAATGCATCAATCTCGTGCTCTTTGAGAGATCAAAATTAAGAGCTTCAACCCATGAACTGCTCGTTGAACAAAGAAAAAGCATTGATTTGTACCAGGAAAATAAAGAGGGCTCAAACAACTTTTTAGTTATGAGAGTCTCATTCTACATTACATTATCAATTGTATTTTAGGATGCCAAACAATTATTATAATAATGTAATAATGATTTATATAATTATTCCTATGACGTAAAACCCATATAGCCTATAAATGTACTATATAAATGAAAATGAATATTTCAAAAGTATATTTTAGTCTACATTACACTATAATACAGGAAAATTAAAATACTTTTCTCCTAATTTCTTCACTTGCAAGAAATAAACCCTTGAGCTTTTATTTAGGAGAAAACACCAGATAACCATGCTGATCGCGTGAGCAAAGAGTGCACCTTCTTTAAATCAGGCAGCACAAACATGATGCCTATTCTTAAATAGTCTTGTGCTGTTTTATAAAGGCACAAAGCCATATCATGGTTTCGATTTTAGTTCGTTGGCAAAATATAACGCTAGAGGCCTTTATGTTAGGTAAGGTTATACATTTTACATCTCATATGTGTTGGGGAAAAGGGCGAAGAGAGAGTTCGGCAAAAGGCGGATTCGAACTCGGGTCGAGCGCATCAAACGCTGCATTCTGGCACTTCACGCGCTACGACCTGCGCCACTGTAGCTATTCCGTAAAGGGCGCCTTTTTGCTAAAAAGACAGGCACTTAGTGCAAATATACGCTCCGTTATCTAAAATATTTATTTTCTTCCCCTCGCTTGGGCCACAAGTGCGCATGGCGAACTTGCAATGAATACATTTTATCAGACCGGCCCTCGCGGCCTCGAAACACTACCGGCCCACCGGGTAAACCCCAGACTCTCCCGATTGCCACTCCGCCCCTGGTGCCCAGGGCCCCTTAGATGTCGTGAGCCCGTGGGCAAGTGCCCAGTTGCCCTAATCGTTAATCCGGCTCTGGACCCGGTCCATAAGTAAATCGAACAGTGCACTAATGTGATGCTTATAAAAGGTTTTTGTGTAAATAATTAGTGAAAAACAAAATTATTTTTTTACAAAATGGCAAAAAATTTACACTGCTTACCTAAGAAGACAATGTCGAAGGTCATAGAAACTCATGTAGGATTCTTGCTATGTCATATAGCAAATCAAATCCCTTGTTTACTGAATCACACACAGTATGTGACTGTGTTAAAAATATTGCTTCGGTCTCAGAGATGCAAACACACAGTCCGTTATAATAATCCATACAACACAAAAAAAAAAAAAAAAACAATTGAGACTGACAGTTGCGTCACTCCACCCTCACATCTGTATGTACTGTGTGAAATATAAAGTGGAAAAATACAGAATCAGGGTGTATAAGCTCATGCATCATACATGACCCTAATGCATTTGTCTTCACACCTGCATTTATATTTCATGTTTTTTATGTAGTAAACAAGGAGGCACAATAAACTGGGGTGAGATGGACATTCGTTTTCACTCATAGAAAGGGTGTGCAACCAGGCTGAAACATTGGGGCGGTATGACTTATTTAGAAAAGTTTGCATGTTGACAGAACATATGTACGGAGCTCTGAGCTCCAAGCAGAAAAGTGATTAAAACTGCACATTTGGCGCTGCTGATGGGATAAAGACCTGCAGAGAATTGCTAACAAAGACTGGTGAAATATTCTCATGTGTCATGCGTGGGGAAATAAGAAAGGACCCAACAATGGCAGTGCATGTTCACATATGAAAACTGAAAAAAACAGTGCTGTCTGTTCTCTTGATGCTGTCTGTTTGTTTTACTGCCTGAGAAATCGGTTCAGATGGTTCAGTGGGAGAGCGGTCTAAATGAATGTCTAAAAAGACCGCTTTTGCAAACGTATTTGGCCAATTCGCCAAAAAGAAAGAATCGACTCAAAAGAATGATTATCTCAAGAATGATTGGAATCACTGGTTCAGTCGAAAGAAATACAGGACATAATAACTGCTAAAATATTCTCATGGAAAATGTTTCTTGGGTCAGTCGGAGCGCTTATGGTACGCACAGTGTGTACAGCCATACAGCTGCAGGCACCACTGTAATAAATATGCAAGTCAAGATCGATAAAGGTCTAATAAGATAGTGCACTGTAAGGCTCATCAACTCCAAACAAGAAATATGTTAATTTTATTGTTTATTATACTAGATATCACTTAGTGGTCTCTTTAATATAATTAAATTTGTCATTAGTACAATGACTCACTTTTATACCCCCAACCCCAAAAAAACAAAAAAAACAATCAATACTGTCAAAAAAATAACAGACTCGCCAAGTAGCTTTCATTCGAAATGAAGCTGTTCTGAGAAATATAGAAGCTTTTATTTTTATTAAGTTGATTTAGTTCGAAGATTGTTTGATTCACGGAAAGATTTGATGGGATGAAAATAGGAGTATTTTCCACACAAACTGCAGAATTTTGTAAAAAAAAAAACCTGAAGAAAATAAATAAATAAATGGATGATTTAATGAATAAAATAGTCATTAATAAAATAATAAAAAGATTGTGTATATCATTTTAATTAAATATTGAATAAAACATATTAAATATTACCTAATAAGAAATAAAATATTGATATATTTTAAATAGAAATGTGTCTATATGTCACCCCAGTGGAATACAAACCCCAGATTGGCAATTACTGATGTAGACAACTGATCTTAGTTTGACAATACAAAAGCACACATGTGGGCGAGTAAAAGCATATAAGTGACTGTAATTAAGTCAAATGACATGTTAACTCAAAGAATGAGTGCATTATCATTACTAACCTATTAAGGGGGAAAAAAAAAACTAAGAAACCAACAACAACGAGAACAATAACAGCAGCATTAAAACCAAACGATTTGATTCTTGTTTAAAGGCAAACAGCAGGCCCATAATCCATCGTTCTTCTAAGTATTTCCGTTATCCTCCAACATTCACTCTCCACATATCTCTCTCGTTCTTTCCCTCCGATTTCTGATTGAACGGTTCCACATGGTTTACCCCTACAGCCCAGCATGCATTTCTCCGCCTGCCCCCTTCCGCTTGGGCCGCGGGATGAACTGCATGCTCCATCACCCAACCAAGTTCACCCCCTGCATTCATAACTCTAACATATGTAGCGTGCTAACACAGTTAGAGCCCTGCTCCTCAGATCCATGTCTGCCCGATTAACGCAATTACACTCGATTCTACAGCTCCATCCACCTATCAATGTCAATCGTGTTAGCCGCTCTCAAGTGTTGGGGGGAGGGGGTGTGGTCAAGTTCAAACTCGATAGGGTGGAGTGGAGAAGTGGGCATGTAGCTCTGAGAGATTTTATTACATTCATTTGTCTCTAGTTAATTCCATTTCATCCCCTTAATATGAGATAGCCTAAAAACACAATTAAATCTCGGTTGCCTGCATTCCTCGGTGGAGAATGGCGCATTCGCATGCATTGGCGTCAGCGTCTCGGGCCTCGCTTGCACGGCGGGTGTTCTGATTCACGGCACGATGCCTCCAAAACGTCCTTAATTGAAAGCGAGCATGACTGTTGGCAGACAGCAGTTTCCTGACTTTATTAAAGAAAGCATGCAATGAGGATGCAGAGGGAATGTTGATGTCAAGCCAGAGCAGGAAGCTAATTCACCGGATGGACTCTGAGACTTTTCTAGAGAGGCTGATGTTTTTCACTCATGTGATGATTTAGAAGAGCAACATGTGCATGACTAAGAGTGAACCACACAGGTTGACCTGACATGCATCATTTGTGGAACGACCTGTTAAAAGGACAGAGGCATATCGACCGATCTGACAAACAGTCAAATTCTGAAAAGTAAACCTATCAAATAAAAATAAAACAGAAGAAAAAATAAGTTCTGAAGGATTTAGACTTTAAATAATATTTCACTCAGCATATTTATCAAAAAATTGCTTAAAGTAACAGTTTTGTAAATAGGCTATTGCATTAAGGTTTTTTTCATTTTCTTACTGAAACTTACAAAACGTATTCCCTATTCCATCTGCCACATTACAGTAGTCAACATTTGAAGTGGATCAAAACCTTTCATCAAAGTCATACATGAATTATCCCATTCTTGTCGTAGGACAACTTTGATAACCTTTTTTGATCCACTTAAAATGTTGACTATTGTATAAAGAAACACTTCACAGTCTTCACAGCATAAATTATAAATTAAATATAGATGAATCAAAGCTACAAATATTATTCAGTCAAGAGCAGTGAGTGATTTTCTCTTTTTCTTTTGTTCTTTAATTATCCTTAATGGCAGACAGCATAACATGGTTTATTAGGCTTCTGTCACTTTAAGACCTGTCATGCATGATGTGAAACTAACACATTTTCTCACAACTCTTTATGTTAATTTAAGACTTAATTTAACAAATTTAACTGTGCTTGCAAGGGATACTCTACAAAACAGTCATTTTTTCAAAACTTTTTGTCTTTTTGTCCATTGAAGCACTGTTTGAAGCGGCTTTCTGTGCTCACGAGTCGTGTTTGTGTCAATTCTTTGGTTATCAAGAATAGCATGAAAATAATATTAGCTTATTGCAATTTTAATAGTGCATTCATATGATATATGGACAACTTTTATTAGACTTTTATTAGTTGTGGTTTCTTGGTCACTCTGAGTTGTACTTAAATGGAAAAGAGTCAATATTGATTGAAAGTTCTACTTTAGTGTTATTTAGAGACAAGAAAACACAGCATACAGGTTTGAACAATTTGAAAGTGAGTAATTAATGAAATTCTGGGTGAACTATCCCTTTAAAAACAAAACTGACCACACAAAATAAACTTTCCATACCACAGGAACAAACTTCAAACAAAATCAGAAAATGACTTTGTGTTTTTAGTTCTGAGGGAATTCAATAGCTGTTTCTTATACTACAGCTATATTTTCAACATGGTTTTAGAGGAAATTATAATCTTCAGGCCTTGACATGCAGGAATTCAAGGCATACAGACATCGCATTCTCAGCATATTAATACTGGCACCAACAATACAGCTGAATGACCAGCATGCCATTCATAGTAAGAAAAGAGCCAAAGAAAATCACAACAGCAAGATTGATTTTGGCTTGTTTGGATCACATTCAGCCCTTTAAACCCTTATAACCCCAAGACTGATTTACAACCAGACACAAAAACACCCCCTGAAATGAAATGTGTGAGGTGTTCGCTAGCCTGGAGCAAACAAATATAACAGAAAAAAAAGATGCTACAAAAGAGAATGAGAATGAGAAGCCCTTCACATACTCACCCCCACAAAAACATATTCAATGCACATAGAGAGTTAAACTCACACATTTTAAGTAGACATTAGTGCATATCTGACCAAAACGATGGCCAAAACAAAGAAAATGCCAGCTGGTAAGGGGGTAGAAAATGACACAAATGAGAAAATGACACCCCCCCCCCCCCCCCCCCCCCCACATCATCCTACCCTTCCCTGACTCACAAAGCAATGTAAAAACTACTTTCACTCTCATCAGCGTTCAGTAATGAAGCAGCACCGCAGAAAACACAGCGACCGAGTGATTTATCATCATTCTGAGTTCTATTTCATTCCCCGATTACTGCAGGCAGAAAACATGAGAGCAAATTAATGAAAATGTTGGGGAATTATAAACTCCACTTTGCTCATACCTTGCCTGAATTAACTCGCATAGCGTTGCCGAATTAAGCCATTTAAATATATTTGGGGACTAATTTTGTTTTATAACCTGAAAACCTATTTTTTGGAGGGTGGGACAGGAGTCGCAATGCAAGTCCAGATTAACACCAATAGAGCCAGAGCTTGGGGGGAGGGGGGAACGTGAGGAAGAAGAGAATGTAAAAGAAATGCTTCTCTCCTTGCGTTACCAGAGCAAGGCCAAGGGCCAGCAAGCAGGCAGGAGTCCTTGTAAAGGAAATTGGAAGATAAAAGGTCCCTTCTTGAGAGTTTGCAACTATGCGTCCTCCTACTTTTTCTTATTACAGTTTCAGATGCCTTTGTGAAGGTGCAGAGGATCTACAAAAGTCAAAAGTTCCATTTGTCCCCAGTCACAGCACTTTTGAGTAAGAAAGTGCAGATATTAAATTTCTGTCTGTTACCAATAGCTTATTATATAATATATATATATATATATATATATATATATATATATATATATATATGAAAATCATACCCAACAAGACTTAAGATTGTACAGGTGCACTGATTTAAGGGTTTGAATACTTATGCAATGTACTAAATTCAGAATCTACTTTTTAATAAATTTGCAAAGTTGTCACAGACAATTTTTTTTTTTTTTTTGCTTTATGATTATGGTGTATGGAGTGTAGATTGATGTGAAAAAGGTAATTTAAAGTAGTTTAACTATTTTGATGGTCCCTCAACTTTGTCTACTAACCTGAACCTACAGTATAACATCTAACCCTAACCTTGCATTACTCTCTAACGAGAGTTAGTTAACATGTAGTTGCAAAGTTACTTATATATAGTAGAATATCTAAAAAGGGCCATCAAAATAAAGTGTAACCAAAAATGATTATAATATTTAACAATATTACTGTTTATAATGTATTTTTGATAAATAAATGAATCCTTGGTGAGACTTCATGATAAACTGTATATCAGGCAACCCTATTAATGTGCGCTGAAACAATGGAGAAGCAAGCTTTGGAAATTCTTGAGTATCTGGAATGAGCTGGTACATGAAGCAAGCATCTCTCATTGGTAGAGCAAATCAAGCCAGGGACATTAGGGCCTGACAGATGGAAGGGAGGGTATACAAGTCACTATGGGAAAAGGCTGATGGATCGCCCCATACAGGACACTTAATAGGGCGAAAGTTTGGAATCTGGCTGTAAAGAGGCTATTGATGAGGGAGTTGGTGAGGAATTCTGCAAAAACAAATCTGAAATGTGTAAGGTTGTCTTTTATCTGTGATGATGTCAGAAAGGTCAAGTCCAGTGAGTTTATTTTAAGCAATAAAGACATCTAGCACAATAGCATAATTAACTCAAAGGAAAAGCCACTGTAGTCAGACCTGGGAGAACTTAAAGCTTCTCTTTTGTTGACAACATGTTTACTTAATACTGAAAATACTAAATTACATAAAATAAATGTTAAAATAAATAAATTAAATTAATTCCTCGTAAAATATGTACAATTTAGCAAAAATCGTATGAATTTGTACGAGTGAGGTCATATGAATTTATACGAATTAGCCATCTCGTAAAATTCATACGAATTGCCGTAAGATCGGGTTGGAAAAACCATGTTAATTCATGTGATGTGGAGTATTTCATGGATGATGCTACAACGGAAGTCTTTGTCAGTGAGGAGAAACCAATAGAAGGAAAAGGAGGATTTGATGTCTAAATGTCTAATGAGGTTGGAAAGATAGAGGTGGCAAAGTTAAACAATCAGCATGAGCCATAGTTAAACAATCAGTATGAGCCATCAAGTAGAGATGCAGTTAAAGTCTTGGAAAACAAAGCCTCGCTTGTCTCTTCAGATGCGGAAAACAAAAGCTCACGTGAGTCCAGATTCCCTGCTGACTGTTCCTCTCCACTCATCGGTAACGGATACAGGAGATGCCAAACATATACTTCAAAATGCAACAAATACCAGTTGTAACCAACAGCTATAAAAGAGAACCTCAATCTTCAGCCAGGCTACATGAGTACTAAGATGACTCAACATTCTTTTAGCCAGGTTAATAGAATAGCGAAATTCGTGCTAGCAGAAGATAAAAGTAGAGAGAGAGAGAGAGAGAGAGAGAGAGAGAGAGAGAGAGAGAGAGAGAGAGAGAGAGAGAGAGAGAGAGAGAGAGCAAATCACAGGAGATGTTTGCAGGAGGCTTTGCTTTAAAGCTTGAAGGGGAATGTGTGATATGCATGTGTATTTTTGTTTGTGTCTTTACGGGCAGGTTTTGGACCAATGCAGACGGAGTGAGAGAGATGGTGAGAGCGAAAGAAAGGCCTTTTTCTTGTGCATGCTGTGGGTTATTTTCTCTGAAATGACTGGTCTTGTCCAGTGAGACGGTGTCTAGCACTTGCCAAATCGAGGCATCAAAGCGCTTGTGCGTCTGGGAGGACACTGTGCAGAGGTACCAACAGTCACATGACATTACTGTGTCATGTCAAGACAGCTTGTTATTAGCTATCCTAGGGAGATGGGCAGAAAGTCACAACATTCTGTAACTTTTACTTCTAGAACTCAGACCTTTTATTAAAAGGAAAAAAAAAACCCTACAAGTTCTGGAACATTATGAACTATGCATTCAATAGACCTAAAATTAGCTAAAATATCAACTTTCTATTTTAAAAAGACCACCAAAAACAAATCAGATTGATGTAATGGAATAATATAATATAATATAATATAATATAATATAATATAATATAATATGTGACCCTGGACCACAAAACGACTCGGTTACTAAAGTAACCTCGGTTCCCTGAGAGGAGGGAAGGAGTATTGCGTAAGTAGCTTACGGTATGGGAAAACTCCTTTTCTCGAGAATATTGAAGTCTTTATGTAAAACGCATTGCAGCTGCACAGCAGACAGCAATGAGCGAAGGAGCTCGGTCATTGGCTGTGCTGAGGCAACTTGCTCGAACCAATGACGGGGCGACTCTGAATGCGCGACCAATGAGCGCGCCTCGCGCCCGCGCGCGTCAGAGCCCGCCAAGATGGGCGTGGCCAAGAGCTATATATTGGGGGCCCCGTCATGAGAGTTCTTTAGGTTAAAATGACTGAAGCGAACTAACCAAGCACAAGCACGGCAGCTTACGCAATACTCGTTCCCTCCTCTCAGGGAACCGAGGTTACGTTAGTAACCGAGTCGTTCCCTTTCGAGAGGTCTCTCCTATTGCGTAAGTAGTTACGCTATGGGAACACCATGCAAAACGCCGTGCGTGCTGAACTTCGCCTTATGATAGCCAGAGGCAGGTGCCTGAGCTAAAAAAGCAAAGTTATCATCCAACCAGCCGGCAGAGGCGAGCTTTATATGTGGGAAAAAAGTAAAGAGCGGCCAGAAGGCGCTCAGTGTAACACAAGCACATACATAATCTAGATACGAACTCATAGTTCTACTAGCATCATGCTGATAGTACATTGGAATGCAATGTCGGGACCTGTAGGTTGTAAAACCTGATAAATGTGGACGGTGAGGCCCAGCCTGCTGCCGCACAAATATCCTCGATCGGTATCCCGCTCGACCACGCCCAGGAAGAAGCCACACTCCTGGTGGAGTGTGCTTTGACTCCCCAAGGGCATTGAAGTCCCTTGGCTTCATAAGCTAGAGCTATAGCCTCAACTATCCAGTGAGAGATTCTCTGCTTTGAAACGGCGGAACCCTTCGTACGGCCGCCAAAGCATACAAACAGTTTTTCTGTCTGTCTGAATAGGGCAGAACGCTCCAAATACACTCTGAGAGCCCTAACGGGGCAGAGTAGGTTAGCGTCGTGTTCGTCTGCTGGAGACAATAGCGCAGTTAGAGAGATAACCTGTGCTCTGAAGGGAGTGGTGAGCACTTTATGAATTTACCCATGTTTTGGCCTAAGGACGACCCTGCAGTCGTTAGGTCCGAATTCCAAGCAGGCAGGGCTTGCCCGAAAACGCGTGCAGATCGCCCACTCTCTTGACCGAGGCGAGTGCCAGCAAGAGCGCAGTTTTAAGCGAGAGCTGCTTAAGGTGCACGGTTCGGAGTGGTTCGAACGGGGGCCCTTTAAGAGCGTCTAGGACAGTAGCTAGGTCCCAGATCGGCACTGAGGGGGGGCGTGAAGGGTACATCCTCCTAGCGCCCCTTAGGAAACGAATAATTAGGTCGTTTCTTCCCAATGGACGTTCCATCACAGGGTCGTGTGACGCTGTGATGGCCGCCACATATACTTTGAGCGTGGAGGGGGAGCGGCCCGCCTCCAGAAGCCCTTGTAGAAAAGCGAGTATGTTCGTAATCTCGCATGTTTCAGGGTTCAGGCCCTCGGCGTTACACCAGTCACTGAACACTTTCCATTTCTGGGCATATAAGCGTCTCGTGGAGGGCGCCCGCGCCTCAGCGATGGTTTTTAGCGCTCCACTCGTGAGGTTCCTGGGAACCCGTTGAGGGGCCATGCATGAAGGGCCCACAGATCGGGGCGGGGATGAAATATCATCCCGCTGGCCTGACTGAGGAGGTCTGGCCTCAGTGGAATCGGCCGTGGTGCAGATTGCATTTGCATCAATTCTGGAAACCATGTTTGGTTCTTCCAGAGTGGAGCTATCAGGAGCACTGCGTTTTTCTCCTCTCTGACCCGACTGATGACCTGTGGCAGCATCGCGATCGGGGGAAAAGCATATAAGGGGCGGCTCGGCCAGCTCTGGGCGAGCGTGTCCGTGCTTTTCGTGAAGAAAAGAGGGCAGTGTGCATTCTCCTTGGAGGCGAAGAGGTCGACCTCCGCCTCGCCGAAGATTTTCCATAACCACTGAATCGTCAGCGGGTTGAGAGCCCATTCTCCTGGGAGAATCTTGTCTCTGGATAGCATGTCTGCCCCTTGGTTCAGCGCGCCTGACACATGCGCTGCTCTCAGCGAGCGCAAGTTGTGCTGGGACCATAAGATGAGTCTCCTGGCCATTGAATGCATGGAGCTCGACCTGAGTCCACCGTGGCGATTTATGTACGACACTACCGTCATGTTGTCCGTTCGGACCAGGACGTGTTCGTTTTTTAGATGTGGAAGCAGGGCTCTGAGAGCCAAAGCGACCGCTTTCATCTCCAGACAGTTTATGTGTAGGCGCTTCTCCGGGTTTGACCAAAAGCCGGAGACAGGCCTGCCCTCGTAAAGGGCCCCCCAACCTATTTTGGAGGCATCTGTTGTGATCATCTTTCTCCTTGTGTTCACACCCAGGCTCACGCCTGACTGGTACCAGTCGGCGGCTTTCCAGTGCGTCAGGGCTTTTATACAGCCGTGGTTCGCTCTGATTAAAAGGTGGCCCGAACGCCACGCGTGAGCAGGGACGCGGCTCTTGAGCCAGCGTTGGAGAGGACGCATATGCAACAATCCTAGCTGGAGTACGGCCGATGCTGAGGCCATGAGAACCAGCATCCGCTTGACGGGGGCGCGCGTGCCCGCCCTAAATGATGTTGCAAGGCGCCGGATGGTGAGCGCGCGTTCTGATGAGAGACGAGCTGTCATTTGCATCGAGTCTAGAACTATTCCCAGGAAAGAAATCTCTGGCTGGGAGATAGTATACTTTTTGCAAAATTGATTATTAGACCCAGGCATTCTAGATGGCTGATAATCCAAGATCTGTGTGTTATTAACTGACTCTCTGATTGTGCTAGGACCAGCCAATCGTCGAGATAATTCAGTATTTGCACTCCCCTTCGTCTCAAGGGGGAAAGTGCTGCATCCATACATTTCGTGAATGTACGGGGAGCCTGGGACAGGCCGAACGGAAGTACTGTGTACTGGTAAGACTGTCCCTCGAACGCGAATCTCAGAAAAGGCCTGTGATGAGGCGCTATTGGAATGTGAAAGTAAGCATCTTTCAGATCCACTGAGAGAAACTAATCTCCTGGGCGTACTTGCACGAGGATATGTTTGGTTGTTAACATTCTGAACGAGCGAATCATTAGTGCTTTGTTCAGGTGTCTGAGATCTAGGATGGGGCGGAGACCGCCATCCTTTTTCGGGACGAGAAAATAGCGGCTGTAAAAACCTGCCCCGCTCATAGAGGGGGAAACAGTTTCCACAGCGCCCTTTTCTATTAATTTGCGCACCTCGGTGCGTAGAACATGCGAACACTCCTTTCTCACTTTCGTCTCGACCACAGTCGTAAAACGTGGTGGTCTGCGAGCGAACTGGAGCGAGTATCCGTGTTTTATTATATTCAACACCCATTTCGGCATATCTGGAATGTTTTCCCATGCCGCTGCGTGTACAGATATGGGCTGAATACAGGCTAGGGGCAGGCCGCTGTGACGTAGGGACCCGGCCAGCGAATTGCCTGAGCTCGTAGCTCTCAGAGGCGCGGGCGCGCGCTGAGCAGCCGAGTGAATGTGCGCGTGTGTGATTACAACAGCGCAAGCTATGTCTGTAAGACTCGCAGCCTGAGCTGGGGTTGTGTTTGACACTGCAGGGACAGTGTTTATAAGTGGGGGTGCATAGACAGTGGTATGCACACGCGTCAATTTTATAATGTTTCCCGCTTTTACTGGGGATGAATTCATAACTGTGTGAACAGTGCTTGTATGTAGTGGTGTGTACATGACCGTAGGCACGTGATCTACATTCATGGGGCGTGCAGCCTGAGCTGGGAATGAATTTGGCACTGTTTTGACAGTATCTGGGAATGCACCCTTTGTGGACATGTGAACCCTTAGTGACACAGGCAGAAAAAGACTCTTTTTGTGTTTTCTGTGTGTCGCCGTAAAAACGGCGTTTGTTTGCAGGTGAGCGAGTTCTGTGACTGGCCCATTGACTGCTGTATAGACATTTCCAGCCGCCTGTACGGGGACTGGGTAATGTTTGAGATTTTGCAGAGAGAGTGGTCCGGCTTTTGCGAGACACGCACTCTCTCTTCTCATTCCTGTGGCTAGGAAGGCTTTCGAGGCTCAGGGTTCAGCACGATCTTGGGCCGAGGACCCCGTCGCTCAGGAGGCGGCTTGCGGTTGTGGGAGCGCGAGCGGCGTCGAGCGCCAGTCTGAGGCGCGGGCTGAGAGGCGGTGGGGGCTGCTCTAGCCCGCTGTGGCTGTGGCGGCCTCTGTCTGCTCTGCGATAAGCTGGAGCGTTTAGGCAGAAAATGGCGCATAGCTTGTGAAGCGTTCTGGGCCTCAGTGAAGCGTTCGGCGAAACCTTTAACTGCCGGTCCAAACAGCCCGCTGGTGGAGATAGGCGCGTCGAGAAACGGGGCTTTATCCGCGTCTTTCATCTCCGTCAAAGTCAGCCACAAATGGCGGGTGGCCTGGGCGGTGGCCTTCGTGGCTCGCAGGGCTATGTCAGTCGCGCTGCGTAGGTCCTTGAAGGCTTCGGGTTCGGGGCCAGACTCGTCCAGGGAGCGGATAAGCTTGGCTTGGAACACTTGAAGTACCGCCATTGAGTGAAGCGCTGACGCAGCTTGGCCTGCGCCGGCGTAGGCGCGACCAGCGAGAGCCGTATTAGTGCGGCAGGGCTTCGAGGGGTGGGAAGCCTTGGCTTTCCATCCAGTGGTGGAGGGCGGGCAGAGATGATTGGCCACGGCCTCCTCGAGGGCCGGCGTTCCCTCGTAGCCTCTTTCCTTCGCGCCGTCCACAGAGGAGAGCGACGAAGAAAAAGAAGGCTTCAGACGCGCAGAGTGGGGGGCTTTCCATGACTTGGTGAGTTCGTCGTGAACTTCCGGGAAGAAAGGAGAAGGCCTTTGCCGAGGGGCCTGCTGGCGCCCCTGCAGAAACCACTCGTCCAGTCGGCTTCGGGTTGGTTCTTCGGGAGAAGACCAATCGAGCCCGAGGTCCTCCACGGCCTTAGAGAGGATGCGGACAATCTCCGTATCCATAGAGGATCCCCCACTCGTGTTAGTTAGCGTCGACGGGGCGGGGTCGAAAGTGGAGCCCGGCCAGTCGTCAGATGCAGCGTCGATGGACAAAGAGTCATCTACTCCCCCGTCGTCCTCGGACGCGCCGAAAGTCACAAGGCCCACCGCTCTGCTAGAGGGGTGTGGGTCCGGCTGGGTGAACTGAACCGGCGGTGGGGAGGACACGAGCGGCGGTGAAGCACGCGGAGACTGGCTCGGCGTGACGTCACTGAGCTCAGGTTCATGAAGCCTCTGTGAGCTGCGCTTTTTCTTAACACGCGGCTCAAACAGAGGGGTGTCGGCGATGGGCTCGCTCGTGGTGAAAACGGCGAAGCGAGCCCGCAGTGCGGAGAGACCCAGGTCGTCACATTCCGGGCATCCGCCCTTGGTCAAAGCAGCTTCTGCTTGGTCCCGGCCCAGGCAGCGAGCGCAGATGATGTGACGATCCCCGTCCGGAAGAAGGTCTCTGCACGACCTGCAGGAAGGCATTTGGAACAACGCCTCAGAAAATTGCTCTTTTTCAAATGTCGCGGGGCGAACAGATGTAAATACTTGCGTGTAGCGCGCCGGATGGCTCAGTAGGATGGCGTTCGAAGGCGGCTGAAGATGCCGACGTCCTCGAAGCAATCCCGCTGGTACGCTTTTCCACGGCGGCGAAGGCTTTCAATAATCCGGAGGATTCAGCGAAGAAGGTGTTCGCTGAAGGAGATTAAATCTAAAGAACTCTCATGACGGGGCGCCCAATATATAGCTCTTGGCCACGCCCATCTTGGCGGGCTCTGACGCGCGCGGGCGCGAGGCGCGCTCATTGGTCGCGCATTCAGAGTCGCCCCGTCATTGGTTCGAGCAAGTTGCCGCAGCACAGCCAATGACCAAGCTCCTTCGCTCATTGCTGTCTGCTGTGCAGCTGCAATGCGTTTTACATAAAGACTTCAATATTCTCGAGAAAAGGAGTTTTCCCATAGCGTAAGCTACTTACGCAATAGGAGAGACCTCTCGAAAGGGAACCAGTCGTAAGTCGCACGGGTATATTTTTAGCAATAGCCAACAATACATTGTATGGGTCAAAATTATCGATTTTTCTTTTATGCCAAAATCAATAGTATATTCAGTAAAGATCATGTTCCATGAAGGTATTTTGTAAATTTCCTTCCGTAAATATATATAAAACATATTTTTGTGAATGGATGCAGCAATATCGCGCAAAAAAAACACGCCTACAAAACACGCCTACAAACTTTGCTCGCTGCTGCCCGCTCTTTGGGAATTACCCACTCAAGTTTGGTATCTATGTCAAGCTTAGATTTCCCCCTTTCGGATTCATAGCTCTCCACAACATCATTACAGCAGTAAGCCAATAGAGAGCGTTAAAACAAACCCTTCTCGTGTAAAAAAAAACTGTTTTCTTCTTAGCAACGGTCTGCTACAGCGCCTCTCATTGGCTGGCGACTTCTTCGCGTGCACAGTGTACACAATCCGCAATGGTTATGGTGCAAGCCATGGATTCTGAGATAGCGCGTTTGCTCAATTTAAACTTTAATTACAGTAATAATTTAACGAACATAGTAAATGATTTTTTTTTTTTTCGAAAATGATTGGGAAGATGATACAGACTGGCTTGGCAAAGGAGGATGACCTGAAAGACGACAAATTCGATCAATGTGTGGAACAGTTTTGTTACCACACACACACACACACACACACACACACACACACACACACACACACACACACATATTCATACACACAAACATACACACACACACAAACACACACACACAGACACACAAACACACACACACACACACAAACACACACACACACACACACACACACACACACACACACACACACACACACACACACACACACACACACACACACTTGATTTTAGTGCTGGGGAACTCACAATGGTGTAAATTTCATTAATTTCCTTTCATTAGTAATGCGTAGCAAAGGCCTTCATTTAGAGAACTTTAAAGGTGATTTTCTCAATATTTAGATTTTTTGCCACATCAGATTCCAGATTTTCAAAAGGTTGTATCTCGGCCAAATATTGTCATATCCTAACAAACCATAGATCAATGGAAAGATTATTTATTCAGCTTGCATGTGATGTATAAATCTCAATTTAAAGAAAATGACCCATAAGACTGGTTTTGTGGTCCAGGGTCACATATAATATAATTGTCACAATTACCATATTGTTCCAAAAAATAAGACGCTTTTGTAGATGTAAATTTAGTCTTTTAAAGAAAATACTTTATTTTAAAATAATTTTCATATTGCATATTTAGATTTTTAATTGTACTGGTAAAATTGTTAAATGTACTAACAATCTATAATAACATTCAGAAATAAATACATTTCTTTGACTGCTTGCCATCTTCATTTTGGGCTGGCCATCTTTTAACATTACATTCTGACACACCGTATTACTTGGCTGCTTAATGAGAGTTGTGTAATGACTCCGCTGCATTTATCAGTCCTGGTAAACACATACATTTTACACATATTTGGCGCTCCCCCTTGTTGCGGGTGTATTATTGGCATGTAAAAGTTTAGACCCCGAATGTAAGACGACCCCATTTTTCAGATGCATTTCCAAGAAAACAACATTGTCTTATATTCGGAACAATACGGTATGTTTTTAGTTGTTCATGTCATGTCTGTATGAGTTCTTGTCAGTTTCTATGGTTACTGATTAGTTACAGTTTTTTACAGTCGCTAGGACACATTTCTCAATACTTAGGTCACTTTTTCAAAACTCTTCACACAGTGAGCACAACATAAGTATATGTGGGCTAAACTGTGGATCATTTATCATTGCTTTGGCACAAAATGCATTCAATGACTACATCTTTCAAATTACATTAATTGCTTTCTCACTTCGACACAACAACCACCAAAACTCTGTGTACTTACAGGCCAATTTGCACATGCTTACATACAGTTTTCAAAACTGTTAAACTTATGTTCAAAACAATAACATAATACAAAACTGAATATGACAGCAATTTGCTACATTTCTACAGTAATACTGTGATGCAATATATTTCCAATCTAAAAATTAAATGCTATAAAAACAATTGGAAAATTGGACCAACCACAGCTGATTCCTATTGTATCTGTATCGGTGAATGGTGTGTACAAATTCTTGTATTTTGTTATTAGTCTGTGCAAAAAAAAAAAAAAAAGACATAAATTATATTGAAGCATACTGGATCATGTCTGATTCATTCCAGTAAAATATATTGCAGTGAATTCTAAACAGTAGAGAGGTGTGCTTGTTTTACAGAAGAAAACATTGTATAATGCTACCTGTTGTTAGTGTTTTTTAGGTCATTGTTTTGTGGGTGACAAAGTGTGTTTGTTGTCTGTCAACCTTTGCTAGTGTGATGGAAGAATATGTTGATTTGAGACATGTATGAAGTGATATGGTAGTTTAAGTGCATTTTGAAAGTGAAATGAACTGCTGTGCCGAGCTGAAAGTTGGTTTGGAGAACTGTGTGAAGAGTTTTGAAAAAGTGACCTAAGTATTGAGAAATGTGTCCTAGCGACTGTAAAAAACTGTAATCTTTGTCCAGCTGTTCCTGTTTAGTTCCCTCATTTACTATATGTACTGTATATACTCCCTGTTCTGTTAATTATTTTAGTTATTCAGTTATTGATTTGTGTAATGAGTAGTTCTACTTCTGCGGCTCCTGTAAAGTATATTTTGAAGTGTTATCCAGTGTTTGTATTCCTTATTCCTCGAATAAATGTTCCAATAATGCAAAAAATAATAATATAATATAATACAACAGGTGCATTACTCTTAAATATTTATCAGTGAATATTTCTTTTGAATTAGTTACTGAGTCACTGAATCACTCACTCAGATTATTCATTAAAAAATGTTGATTAATTCAAGAACGAAACAAGTCACTTAGACTGTATTTAAAATCGAATAAACTGTGTGTATATAATAATTTCTTCCAGGATTATGGGTTACAATATTGATTATTTATCCCACACAACACATTGTTGTTCAATCAAATGCTCTCTAGATTTAGAATGGCCCTTCACCACATGCAACTGACTTGTAAGTAGCAAACTATGGTTAATGGCTGATATAACACTAAAGCCTATTGGTCAAAATAATAATAAAATACATATCAATTGGAAATGCTTCAACCCAGGAATGAAAATGCCCTAGCCGGATAACTAGTTGGGGTGTTAGATGCAAATAAAGTGCTGGAGACCCAACTTTTAATATTGAGTCACAAAACATAATCCGACCCTAGAACTGCAGTATGGAGTATGTGGTAACACCATATCTCATGTGCTTCTAATCTATACATCCCATTGTTTCTATTTATTTCTCTATAACTCGTTGATCTGCTGTTCTTCTAAAGTAATCTTCTGGGTCGCACAGGCTCTGCGCTTCTGCGGCTGGTTGCAACACTGTTAGGGTGATGGAGTGTTCGAAGAACCTTCCTCTTGATCAAGCCTTTCTGTGTAGCCCCCTGGAGGCCCGAAGAACAGGCATCCATCTTCTTTAAACGCAGTGTGACCGCCAGAGTGCCACGTCCCGCTAAGTGTAAGATTAAGCTCTACTAACCAACTCCCTAAATCCTCTTTAGTGCACTGCAGGCCAGGCTAGCGAGGTGACTACCACACCCACAATACCCTAGACCCTCTCAACCTCTAGCCACAAACCGAGCTCACTTGACCCAGGTCAGCAATGCATTACTCCAACCGATCAATTGATAGATAGGCCTGTCCAGGCTGCCGTAACTAAATCAGCCAATTCAGATGATTCAGCAGTGGTCTTGGGAGCCTGGGCGGGTGTCACCAATCAACGATCACCACCGGCCAGGACAAGTATGGACATTCTCTTGTCACTTGAACTTAATTTATTGTAAACCGGCACATTGATCAAACTCATGCCGTTCCACAAGTCGTCCAGGCTTGAGTTTGAAGAACGATTAGAGCAAAAGGTGGAAAGAAGGTGGTAGAAGTTGAAGAGGTGTTAGAGGAGAAACTGAAGCAATGCAGAAATCAGACACCACTTCTAGATACCTAAAGTACCCTCAACAATGCTGACTTGTAAACTTGCGGTATCCTGTACTACCTATAAAACAGACCATTGATCTGTTGAGACAAAAAATGTTTTATATAACAGCATCAGTCTGTAAACGCAGCTAAAGAATATCCTGAGACTATTTGGATGCAACATACATATATATATATATATATATATATATATATATATATATATATATATATATATTCAGTATATATAACAAGTGCACGAGGAAAACGTATTTGTGCTAATGAATATATTCACATGAACAAACCCATACAAAGATGCATATGCAAACATACCAAAAAAAGCATAACAAAATTAATCCATTGAGAGACTAAAACTCATATAGAACAAGTGTCCTAGCAACACAAACACATTTCCTCCCAGAGCAGGAGCTTGTAATTTGAGTGCTGATGTGATATTCATCTCCACTGGTGTTGTGTTTTGACTAAAGGGGCATCGCTAATCGAATGAGAGGTTGTATTTAATATCCCTCTCTTCCCGTATGGTACTTGAACACACCAGCACTAGGAAACATGCATTAGTTTATAGCTGGGTAGAAGTCATTGATTTCTGCATAGCATCAGAGCCAGAAAGGCCAATTGATACCATAGCGATCAATATTACAGAACACTTGCCAATGGCTTTGTGACACCTGTTTCAACGGAATTGACATATACACACAACAAAAAAGACACATAGGCACATGCAAACACACCATCGTGATAATTCTATAGGACTATATGCCTTTAAGTCTTTCATTTGAGCAAAGGACAACAAACACAGAGAGACACATAAAAGAAGGGTTTGTGAAAGACTAAAGGTCAGAGTATTGATTTATCAAAGAATATTAAGACCCTTTTAACTGGTGAACTTTCCCAAGATGAACAGTGAGTACACATATATATATATATATATATATATATATATATATATATATATACTTAACCTGAAATAGCCTCAAACAGCTTAAGATAGTGCACTATATGTGATGATGCTGAGGCTGTCAATGCAGAAAGCTCTTCATGTTCCATGTCAGCAATGATACATAAATAATCACTAAGACATATTGTGTGTATGTATATGTTGTCAATTCCCTGAAAGGTATGACTACTATAACCATGGTTGTTAGAAGAAAATGTTTTCTAGCCATACAACCTTGAATCACAATCAATGCAGGATATGTGTGAATTAAGGAAAAGTACCATGCCACAATTAGCCACAAAAAGTATTTAAACATCAAATAAGCCTTGCAGTGAGTCACTAAACCTAAGGACAATAAAAAAATATGAATAAAAAAAATAAACAGAAAACCTAAAACAAAACAAACAATCAAAGTGCTCAAAAAAACTTCACTTGAAAAAATAATAATCAAGCTACCTACATAGTGGAAAAGGATGTTCAGGACTTACATTGTTCATGTACTCGCTCAGCAGGTCTTGCAGGGCTTGGCGCACAGCGTTGCACTCGGCTACGATGCGTTCACGGCGATCGTCGCGTGTGCAGGAGGAGTCGGCCATGAGGGCGGCGCCACTAATGATGCTCTCCAGACGTTCCTCCAGTGACGGCCTGAAGCGAGCCTCACTAAATGTAAGCGGATCCAAAATTATCTTATTCTGAAACAGAACAAAAGATGGCCAGGGACAGGGTTATAAAAGTTTCTGTTGAAAACATTAAAATCCATAAACAAGAGAAACTGTAAGTAACTAGTAGGTTGCTTTCCAGAATTGTTAATATGAGCATTGCGGGTCATATTATCAATTGCATCTGTTTTATCTTTTTATTTTATTTTTTATTAATGTATTTGGTCAGGGTTTCAGAGGAACTCTAATAGCACGTTGAAAGCCAAGCCTACAGTGAACAGTGAACCAGACTATTTAAATGTTGAGCAAGCAATCTCATTGGCTGCAGAATAAGAAGAGCTTAATCAGCTTGTGTCAATTAGTAATGATAGGATTTGTTTTGCAGATTGCATGTAAAGGACATATCAGCCTGCGCCATCTAGAGTTCCATGACTGAACTAGTGATATAAGGTCAGATTGACTAACATACTGTCAGAATTTACTAATGACACAGTGATAAAATAGCACTGAAAAGGTGTGGGTACAGTAATTTTTGCACCTGAACTTATTGCATATGCATTTGTAGGAGTTTCCCTTTGATACGCAACATTTATGGGAGCAGAGTATTTATTAAATAAAGCTAGGTTATTTAAAAAGGTTTGTTCTAGTCAATTTACAGGTATTTGCGCCATTATTTAATGCCCCAAAAAAGCATGTATTAAACAATTTTGCACCTGTGTTGTTAGTAGATCACCCGCACCAGATTAACAATGGCTCTGCTTCTTTGCGACCCTACGTTAATTTGCGGTATTCTTGGTAGATTGCGTTGGTCATTATGGAAATGATTCGCCTGCGTCTGTGTTCTTTATTTTGCACATCATCAGTAGATCACATGCAGAACTTTCCACTCCCATCAGTGCTTTTATGGAATTGTGCTCTCACACTAATTTGTCCTGTTTAGTAAATCTGAGCCATAACCTTAAGTGCCATAGTAACTCCTGGCTGTTTCACACACAAACCTCTCAATCATACTATGCTGGATAAAATATTTAAACCCTATAGTCAGTCATGAACTATTGATGTACTGTACTATATACATCCCCAAGATGTTAGAGGTTTGTGTAGCAGATAGAAGGTTAACAAGCCCTGTGAGATGTTTGCGATAGTTTCCATTAGTCGTCCACTGAAGACATTCAGCCTATATCCAGAGGCTGTTACAAGGTGACCTTCAAGGCGAGATCCAGGGCCTCGGTTACAACCACATTGTGATTTAATGGGGCTTTTAAACATAGGATGCAGACTCAAGAACATCCTACCTTTTTATTATTGAAAAGTTGCTACCAAATACAGGTTTTATGATCTCTAGGGCTGGGCTGGGGAAATTACCATATTGATACTGGCGATATTATGTTTTACGGCTATATATGAATACGGCTTCGGCAGCAGTTTGCATTTTGTGGACTTTGCCAGTGTAGATGAGGTGGAGGTGGCATTTAGGGGAACCAGAAGTGGCCAGTGCCCTTTACTTTTGAGACTAATATTCAAAAAGGCACTTCACCAAGCGGTTAATAATAAGTTAGATCTTTCACAGATCTTTCATCATTTATATCTCAGCATGCACTTCCTGTTATTTGGCATGTCCACAGGCCGGGCATGATGTTTGCGTCTTTCACATGTGCTAATCCAGCAGCAGTAATGCAAACTAACAACAGCACAATTGGAGAGAGAGAGAGCTTTCCCATTATAGCATGTTTCCATGGTGATCAACTCTTAAGTAAAAGCTGTAACAGCAGTCTTGGCCATCTCAATGACTCAATGATAAGTATGTGGACATTTATTGGTTTGTTTGAAATCTGTCTGTGTCAAGTTTCCAGGTCTATTCCGGTCCACCCGCTTCTGTCTGAATGAGGGACGAAAACAAAGACTTGTGTGAAATGTCTGATTGGAAAGCTACAGGCAGGACATTCAGATGCTGACAGGCTGGAGAAAAGCCATTGTGAAACAATTTGTACAGATTACTTAGATCTTGTGTGACTCATAAGCTGACTACATATTCCAATTATGAATTGATTTAGTTAAAGACAACATGAAACAGCCTTTACAAACACATTCAAATTGTGTTATGCAGCATATATTCGAATGGAACAATATTTAGCTGGAATTGATGGAAGAATTGGCTGTTCATGTTTGTGAAAGTTGCTATTTCATTAAAGGGTTAGTTCACCCAAAAATGAAAATGATGTCATTAATGACTCACCCTCATGTCGTTCCAAGCCCGTAAGACCTCCGTTCATCTTCGGAACACAGTTTAAGATATTTTAGATTCAGTCCGAGAGCTTTTTGTCCCTCCATTGAAAATCTATGTATGGCATACTGTCCTTGTCCAGAAATGCAATAAAGACATCATCAAAGTAGTCCACGTGACCTCAGGGGGTTAGTTAGAATTTTTTGAAGCATCGAAAATACATTTTGTTTCAAAAATAACAAAAACGACGACTTTATTCAGCATTGTATTCTCTTCCGGTTCTGTTGTCAATCCGCGTTCACGAGGCCAGTGACGCTGCTGACGTAAGACGCTGCTGACGTGTTATCTGGTGCGTCCGTGTATTCGGGTTCAAATAAATATGTCTGGTTAAAAAAAATGCAAGTCTTCCCCTGTGTTGAAATCCTAAGGCATGTTTGCAAAGATTGTTTTGTTTACAGCGTGCGTCTCCCTCAGACTGTAAACGAAGCTCGGGTGCACCAAATAACACGTCAGCTCGTCTTACGTCAGCGGACTCATGAAAGCGGATTGACAACAGAACCGGAAGAGAATACAATGCTGAAAAAAGTCGTATTTTTGATGCTTCAAAAAATTCTAACTAACCCCCTGAGGTCACATGGACTACTTTGATGATGTCTTTATTGCATTTCTGGACAAGGACAGTATACCTCCATTTTCAATGGAGGGACAAAAAGCTCTCGGACTAAATCTAAAATATCTTAAACTGTGTTCCGAAGATGAACGGAGGTCTTACGGGCTTGGAACGACATGAGGGTGAGTCATTAATGACATCATTTTCATTTTTGGGTGAACTAACCCTTTAAGAGACACATCTTATATATGACATGTATACTGTATATGGTCAAACTGACCTCCACATTGGAATTAATATCTAGGGGGGAAAATTTTCTCGGGTTATGTATGTAACCCTGGTTCCCTTTAGAGGGAACGAGATCCTGTGTTGAGAAGCTGTGGGATCGCCCCCGGCGATTGCGTTGTGAATCACGTGTATAATCAGTCCAATGGAAAGATGTGACGTCATAGGCAGGTGACGTCATAGGCGGGGTGACATCATCGACCAGGAAACTATAAACACCTGAAAACAGGCCGCACTCGTTTCTGAAAGGCTTGAAGCAAGTCAATCACAGGGATACAAGTAGTATGGCAGGGCGACGCAGCGTCTCGTTCCCTCTTCAGGGAACCAGGGTTACATACGTAACCTGAGACATTCCTTTTCAAGGGAACTCGAGCTGCGTCGAGACACTGTGGGAACACTATACCCACAACGTCATAATAACAAATGCCTGTTCTGTGTGAAGTCATTGCGCACACTAAGAAGCAAGCACCCGAGACCCCAGAGTGGAGCCTAGATCCAAGTCATAATATCTAACAAATTAATGCAGTGAGGATGCATTTGAGGCAGCCATACTCCTAGTAGAATGGGCCCGGACAGCCTAAGGTGAAGGCTGACCAGCCGCTTCGTAAGCAAGTGAAATAGCCTCGACTACCCACTTGCTCATCTTCTGCTTGGATCCAGGGTGACCTTTTCTATGTGACCCAAAACATACGAATAGTTGATCCGATTTACGCCACAGGACAGCTCTGTGTACGTAGGCATCCAAAGCCCGCAAAAGGCATAGCAGGTTAAGTTTTTCCTGATCTGGTGTATTAAAAGGTGGAGGACAAAAGGCCTGCAGCACAATTGGGCCTGTTACATTAGTAGGGACCTTAGGAATATAGCCCGGCCTAGGGTAAAGAAAAGCTTTCACCATACCAGGTGCAAATTCTAGGCACGAAGGAGCAACCAACAAGGCTAGCAAATCTTCAATTCTCTTGAAAGAAGAAATAGCAATAAGAAATACAATTTTTAGAATAAGGAACTTTTCTGAAACCTCTTCAAACGGGCTTGAAGGGAGCCAAAGTCAGGACTTCCAGTACAATGGCTAAATCCCAAGCTGGTGCTCTAGTGCACAGTGCAGGCCTCAGCCTCAGGGTGCCACGAAGAAAACGAATAATGAGAGGATCTCTTCCCAATGATGCCACACGTAGAGGAGTGTGGTAAGCAGATATAGCCGCCACATACACCTTCAAGGTGGAAGGAGATAACCCCGTAGATAAACATTCTTACAAATAATCGTGTACTGTACCAACAGGGCAGTTAACAGGATTCAGTTGGCGTTCTCCGCACCAAGCAGAGAACAGTTTCCATTTCAGTGCATACTGTTTTCTCGTGGAGGTAGCTCTGGATTGAAGTATGGTCTCCACAACCTCGGTCGAGAGACTTGATTCTATGAGCTGAGCCCCCTCAGGGGCCAAGCCCACAGTTTCCACTACTCCGGGCGAGGGTGATAAATTGTGCCTTCTGCTTGAGACAGCAGTTCCCTCCTGGTCAGAATCTCCATCGGAGAACCAATTAGAAGGGAAACCAGGTCCGAGAATTAAACTCGGGCCGGCCAGTAAGGGGCTACTAATTACAGACGGGCCCCTTCCCCAGAACACCCGGAAGCATAGATATCGGAGGAAAAGCGTACAGGTATAGCCTCGGTCATACCTGAATCATTGCATCCAGCCCCGGAGGAACTAGCTGTGTGAGAGAGAACCACGTGGAACAATGAGTTGTATCTGACGATGCGAGTTATCACCTCGGAGTATGTGCCAAGAAAGAAGATGGTCCTGCTATAGACCTTTCACAGAGCGACCACTCACGATCGCACTCCAACCTGTGAGGGAAGCATCCGTCTATAGCGTTGCACGTCAACAAGAAGCCCCCAGCACTGGGACTTGGGCGAGGAACCAAGGTTTCTTCCTCATGACTAAGGCACGTAGGCATCGCAGTGTGACCTTGATAATGTCCCCTTGGAGAAAACCCCTTGGTCCTGAGCCACCACTGCAAGGGTCTCATGTACAGAAGGCTAAAAGTTATTACTTTGGACGCAGCTGCCATGATACCCAACAGTCTCTGAAACTGTTTCAAAGTGAGTGACTAGTCTAGTTTTAACCCATTCACGGCTGAGAGAATCGAAGTAATACGTGTCGGTGAAAATTGTGCCTGCATCGTTGTCGAATTCCATACCACACCTCGAAAAGTGGTCCCCTGAGACAGGAGGTGTACACTCTTCTTGGCCTTGAGCCTCAACCCCAGCATCTTTATGTGAGACAGAACGACATCTCGATGTCGAACTGCCATCTGCCATCTGAGCTAAAATCAAACAATCGTCGATGTAATTCAACATGCGGATGCCCTGGAGTCTTAGAGGAGCCAAAGCTGCATCCACACTTTTCGTAAAAGTGTGGGGTGATGAAGCTAGGCCAAATGGAAGAACCCAATATTGGTACGCTTTGCTCCTGAAAGCGAAATAAGCGTCCTTCAAGTCTATGGTGACAAACCAGTCCTCGGACTGAATCTGTGACACAATCGGTTTGAGTGTTAGCATCTTGAACTTGAGTTTCTGAACTTTGCGGTTAAGTTGGCACAGATCAGGAATAGGACGCAACCCCCCATCCTTTTTTGGAACAATGAAGTACCGGTTGTAAAACCCTGACTCCCTGCTGGGTGGAGGAACCCTTTATATAGTCCCCTTTCATAGAAGAGTCTTTACTTCCTGCTCCATAACCAGAGCCTGCTCGGGCTCCGGAGGGGACCACCCTCAGAAGTCTGATAGCCTCGGCGTCAGCATTATTTTGTCGAAGCTTTCTTAGAGACGATGACAGTCCTTAGATCTTGCCTGCCTCTAATCGGCTTTGACTATGACCGCCACCCAAGGCCCCCCTGATTGTGGAGGAGCCCGAGTGGCGATGCTTTGTTTTTGCTGCACTCTGTGCTGCGAGGAGCTTGTAGACAGCCGAGACTGCCGCCCAGCAGTCTCAGGGACATTAGATCGGCGAGGAAGAAACTTCTGGAATGCCGCTGATTGTTTCTTCGACTCCTGAAATCTATCGACGACAGTGTTTACAGCGTTTGCGAATAGACTCAAAGGCGAAAGCGGAGCCTCCAAAATAACAGATCTGTCTCTATCCTTCATATCAGATAAATTCAACCATAAATGTCGCTCCGTGGGCACCAGGGTTGCCATAGACCGGCCTATTGATTTGGCCGTCTCCTTGGTGGCCCGGAGAGACAGATCTGTAGCACGACGCAATTCTAGAAATTGCATCAGCGCTGACTTCCTCACAATCATCCATGTCCCTAAGCAGATCAGCCTGGTATGCTTGCAAAATTGACATAGTATGCAAGCATGCCGCAACCCTGACCTGCTGCCGAATAAGCTTTACCCACCAACGCTGAAGTTGCTTTTAATGGCTTGGTGGGTAACGGTGGGGCTTTTAATGATGACGCTGACTAGGGAGAGAGATAGCTCGCAAGCGTCTCTTCAGCCCGAAGCATCGTCACATAACCATAATCTTTAATACCCACAACATTGCTATAATAAAATGTTTGAGGATTAAAAACACGATATGAAACCAGTTTCTTCCACGCCTTCGACAGCTCAGTGTGGGGATCGGGAAAAAACGGCAAACACTGACGAGGAGGCTGTGACCTAGATGATAAATATCTTTCATCCAGTAAACTTTTATTTTTTAAATTCCTCTTGTTCCTCGGCTGACAAGTCAATATTAATTTGGCAACAGCGCGAGTCACCACCTCTATAAGCTCCTCATCAACAGGGGTAAGAGATGGCGAAACTCTCATCATCCCCTGCAACAATGCTGACGACATCCAATTACTCAGAACTGAATAATCGCAGCATTGGTGCCTCATCCCAGGGAGAAGAAACCGCAGCGCGTGCTTCTCCCTGAGAAAAGGCACTGGATCTGGCAGGTGAAGGCTGAGTTAGGGCTAGGCCCATCTCAAACCCCACCATCAGATCCATTTGCGAACACCAAGTTGGTGCCTCAGCGTTAGCGGGACCAGTATCCTGGGGAGCGCACACCGAACTGTCCTCCTCAAAGAACGCCCGGATGGAGCGGAGCGTCCTCACGGACAGCTTTTCGCAAAGCTCACAGTCAGCCCCCTCGAGAAATGACTGAGCAGGCTCCACTCCCAAACAAGCAACACAAAGCTTATGTGTGTCCGCACAGAAGCAAGCACGGTCTGTATTTAGGTGTGCTTCATAGTGCTTTATAGTACTGGTCGATGACGTCACCTGCCTATGACATCTCGTCTTTCCGTTGGACTGATTATACAGGTGCTTCACAACGCAATCACGCAGGGGCGTTTCCACAGTGTCTCGAGCTCCCGCAGCTCGAGTTCCTTTGAAAGGGAACAAAAGTTATATCATATTAAAATAATCAGTATTTTAGAATGATTTCTGAAGGCTCATGTGACACTGTAGGCTAGAGTAATGATGCTGAAAATTCAGCATTGCCATCACTGAAATAAATTGCATCTTATAATACACTGTATATAAATATAAAACAGTTCTTTAAAAAAAAAAAAATCACAATATTACAGATTTTGTTTATCAAATAAAAATTGCAAAAATATATTTCAAACAATTTACCAACCCCAAACTTTTGAACGGTAGTATATAATTGAGAATAACACAAATATATAGAAATAAATATCTCACAAAGTTTCTCTGGAGATAAAGTCTATATTCAAGAATATCTAATACATAAAATCTGTAAGACAAAAAATACCTAAAGAAAAGACATAAACTATGCAATATGCACTAAAAAGACATGTGAAGTGAAATGTAAAACACCATTCTGAAAAGGTGCCATCAATTTCTCAGCGCAAACATAATTAGTCCAGATTGATTGCTGAGGAGTACATAAACTCATCTGTAAAAATGGATAATGATGGGCCAGACGCAATCAGTTATGTAGCATACTGTATGGAAGAGCGTGTATGTTTTAGAAGTGGGTGGGATTGCCACTTACTCCGCTCACAGAATGTGACAGGTTGTTCGTCAAGGACGATATAATGAGAGAGCGTCCAGGAGAGCGGTGCATTGAACGTAACCTACTTTTACACAGTGACTAAAGAGCTTTGGAGTTAGAGGACGGAAAAGAGGAAAACATGGGTGAGAGAAACAGCGAAAAGGACAGAAAGTGTGTGACGAACAACAAAGTTGGCTAGCCGGTTGACTAGTCTGTGCGGGTTATTAATGACTACTATCTATGTGAGGTGTCTCTAATTTTGGACGAAATCCAGCAAACTGTTGTCCTACATTCAGTGTGTGTGTGTGTGTGTGTGTGTGTGTGTGTGTGTGTGTGTGTGTGTGTGTGTGTGTGTGTGTGTGTGTGCGGACATACTGTACAGCAAGGTTAAGAGGGCCGGTGCTCCATCTGATTGAGTCATACAAACACCACCTGCTCCATCGCAGTGCACCAACACTTCACCCTTTGATACACTATTAAAAAGTTTCTGCCATCACTGTAAAGCGACTGCCCACATCAGAAGTCTGTCTCATGTGTTTCTGTTGTGTGTTGGCGAGCCTTCTGTCCACCACAATGGTTTACATACACCAACTGTAATTCTGAGTTCGTACAGTCTGTAGGGTAAAAGAGTTCTGAGACTGAGAAAGCCCGAGTAAACACAGTTTGGTGACAGATGCAAAGGATTATTGACAAATCATGTGTTAAAATGGTTGTATGACTTGTCAAGGAAATCTCATATATCACACAATGGCCAAAAAAAGTTAACAGTCTGCTCCTTAAAGAGGTAATGTCACATTTGTTTTTCTTATTTTTATTCATAATACAGTATTATGTTGTTGTTGTTTTTTTAAATCATTTACAATTGTTACGCCATTATGTGACGTTTGGATGTGGGGTTTGGGTGTTCTTTGCTTTTTTTTCTCTGTTCTTTGTTTTTACTTTCACTTTTTCAGGTGACATGCTGATTGGTCCGTCCCTGCTGTCAATCATATGAGACTACAAAGTTACAGCTTCTTTCTCTCAAAACTACCTAAACCTGAGAGGTTCAAGGATATGTTTAAAAACCTCAAAACAATAAAATACATAAATGCATCTCCAAACACACAAGAAAAAAAAAAAGCCCTTGGCTTAAATAATTATTAGTGATGTCAAATTGATTAGGATTAAAGGGATAGTTCACCCAAAAATGAAAATTCTGTCAGTATTTGCTCACCCTCATGTTGTTCCGACCTCGTAAGACCTTCGTTCATCTTCGGAACACGGATTATGATATTTTTGATTAAATCTGAGAGCCGGATCACTCCTCCACAGGCTTCTTAAGGGATTGAAGCTTGCCAGCCCCTAAAAGTTATTAAAGATATTGTTAAAATAGTCCAAGTGACTACAGTGACTCAATCTTAAGTTTATCAAACGACGAGAATACGTTTTGTGTGCAAAAAATAAATAAATAACGACTTTATTTCAACTATTCTTTTCCTTCTCTGTAGGCCTCGAATCACCCACATGACCAGCGTCGGCCAATAGTGAGCCTACGTGTGACGTAGCTCTACGCAATCACACTAAGTTAACTGACTAAAGGCTCACAGAGAAGGAAATGAATAGTTGAAATTAAGTAGTTATTTTTTGATTTTTTTGCGCACAAAAAGTATTCTCGTCGCTTAAAAAACTTTAGATTGAGCCACTGTAGTCACCTGGACTATTTTAACGATAACTTTAATAACTTTTCAGCGCTGGCAAGTTTAAATCCCTTAAGAAGCCTATAGAGGACTGATTCAGCTCTCAGATTTCATCAAAAATATCTTAATTCGTGTTCTGAAGATGAACGAAGGTCTTGCGAGGTTGGAACAACATGAGGGGAGTAAATACTGACAGCATTTTCATTTTTGGGTGAACTAACTTAACTTAATCACATCTAACAAAAAAGTTTGTAGATAGATAATATATCCTTGTATACAGTTATAATCAAAATGGTTGATGCAGGTAAATAAAAGCCAGAAATGACAACGAATATAAGCACAGACCTAAAACTGTTGTAGATTAATTTGGTGTTGTAAGAATAAGGAATGACCGTACAAAGATCACCACTGCATCAGTGATTCAGAGACAAAAAGAGTTGTTCGTTAATCAGTTCCACTGTGGTTTATGATTTGTTGCTTTGTCCTTTCAAGATAAGAAGCGATAGAAGTTTGCTGAAAAGTCAACTTAAGAAACACGGAGCACTGAGAAGTTAAAAATAGTGTGATGGGAAGTTAAATATACTGTTATATAACATATATAACAATTTATAATTTGCTGGTATTAATATATAAATTCATTTTATAATATCATATACAGTTTATTTCTAAAATAATCCGTACATACAGTCAGCGGTCACTACAGAAGGAAAAAGGTATATTTCTGCATTCATAATAAATGTCATTAACTTTCACTCCAAATGGCAGGCTGATTTTAATCAATGTGTGTCATTTAAAAGGGGTGGAGAATGAAACAGGGGGGAAAAACGCAACCTCTAATCACAGAGACAGAGACAAAGAGGCAGAGACTTTAAAATGCAGGTTTGGAAGGGCAAAAAGACCCATGGGAGCCACTGGAAAACAGCTTGTTTGAATACAAGACAGAAAACACAGAGGAAAGAGCTATTGTTATTCCATTTGGTGCTTATTGCAGGCACAGGGTCTGAGTGACGATCTGAAACGACAGTGAAGGAGAGATAGAAGGACTGAGTCCAACTTGCCCTTGAAGGAGTAGATAAGGTTTGATGAACAAATCGTTAATTTGAGACAAATCTGTTTAATGGCTAGATTGAACCGATTCGCAAAACTGAACAATAAGTTAGGGAATTGTTCATGAATCAACAACTCACAGACTTAATGAACCAAGAACAGGTTTGTAAGGGAGCTTTCACACTAGCACGTTTGGTGCACACCCGGGTCCGAGTGACGTCAGAGTTCGGTTCATTTAGATGGCGTGAACCTCCCAACCGAATATGAGTCCACATTAAAAGGGTGGTCTAGGGTACGGTTCATGTGAACTCTGGCATGGTTGGCTACTGAACTGCTGTTTTTGTGTGTTCTCACTTTCCAGACAAGTGTGACTGATACACTGCAGGCAGAGAGAATGTATATCTCATTTCTCCTTGCCTTCAGCAGAAATGGACTCCCGCAATCTTCAGAACATTTGTAGTACATTCACAGCATATGCAAGTTCCGTTTTGTGCCGACGCTTTGAAAACAAAACCAAAGTTTCAAACACCAAAAGATACATTTGCATTTTGCCACCTTCTCCTGCGTCATTGAAACAACAGGGGTAAACGGCTGCTGCTTTGCACTAAGCATTTGGACTAATGTAATGTGAACACAGTCCAGCAGGGGAAGGGGAAGGGGAAGGGGGAGGGGGGGCAATCGAACTCTGGTTCAGAGCAGGCGATCAAACCAAGTGTTAAAGAACCCTAAGAAAACCAAATAAGCCAATACGTGTGTCAAGGCAAAAACTACCTTATAGACAACGTCTGGCTATGTAAGATTATCACATTGTCACAGTGCTATTCATATTTATAGCTTATATTTTACACAATTTATAATGCAATGTGCTGAAAACTAAAACTAAACTAAAGAGGAATAAAATACAGGATAAATAATTAAAAACTGCACATATTTCAAATAAACAAGTCTAGCAAAAAATCAAAATAAGATTTTAAGCATAATAAATAAAATCAAAATGTTTTAAGGCCCACATTAATCTAAATGTTAAATGTAAAAAATGCTGTATTAACGCCGTGTATGTTTTTTTGTTTTTTTTTAAGTCCTAATTTTTTTTTTAAATGTATGCGTGGCGAGCAGGACGAGGGGACGTGAGAGAGAGGCACGAGGCCGGTTGTGTGATGGCTGATGAGCTACAACTGCGCGACGCACCGGTCTCGTATCTCTCACGGAGGAGAGGAAGCATAAAAGGAGGAGCGATGACAGTGGAGATCGAGAGAGGTCAGGCCTGGATTTTATTTAATGTTTTGTTTTATTGTGTGTGGTGGCAGGCAGCCGTGAGGGACTGCCGTCTTTTACTTTTACTTTAATTTTGTATTTGTTTTATTTTGTTATTAAACTCTTTGATTGTTCGCCGGTTCCCGCCTCCTTCTTCCCGTTACATCTAACTACGTTACAGTATGCTATTTACGCATGCATTCACTTTGTTGCAAAATAAGCTACTGTAATAATGATACTTTAATTTAAGCCTAAATTAGAACACTGCTGCTCTATGGATTTAATGGTGATAAAAATTGACATGCAAACAATCTTTGCCACTATGTTAATATAAAACCATTCGGAAGCCCTGAACTGCAAAAAAATAAAAATAATAATAATTCCATAAAAAGGAAATAAAAATCTAAAATTACGGGAATAAAGTTGAAACATTTCAAAAATGAAGTCGAAACATTTTGAGATTAAAGTCGAAACATTACAAGAATACAGTCTTCCGTTGAATTTGCGTGTGTGCTTGCCGTTGTTTCACATTGCCGCATAGGCATTCATAACGGTGCACGTCAAACGTAACGTGTGTGTGTGTCAAAAGTGTTTTCGCCTATAAAGTCTATTCTGGCGCAGTATATTTAAATAAAACAAATGGTAATGCGACAATCCGATTGGCACCTTTAGAATTTCCTTTTGTTGAAAGCCCATAAAAGTAATAAGCTACTATTTGTTTAACGACTTACAATTGAAGAGAAGTATACAATTAGCAAATAGTCATCTCACATTTTACTTGTGTGCTTGGGGAGACCGACAAGATACATCTGAGATATAATTTATGCCCCACATGAAAAAAAGTAGATATGCATACAATTGTGTGTCAGACAGACTAATTTTGTTTTGGTCCAGCCACTTCGGACTAGGCCATAAACAAGTGATTACTTGTTGAAAAAAAAAGAACAAATTTCACATAACGTGACTTTCTGTAAGGAGATATATGAATGTCGAAATCTCTGAATGCTATGCCAAACTTTGAATGGGCTTGTATCCTTGCTGCACACACAGTGCATAGGAAAACAATTTCAGCAGACAGTTCCATGAGGTCAAACCATCTGGACAAAAGCAGCTAAATTGAGCAATCACAGGTTTCGTAAGGACATTCTGGAAAACTGGTTTAAAGTCTAACACCTGGGGTGGATGCTGCATTTTAGCTGTTATTATCGGGAAAAAAAGAAGGTTTAAATAAGTGCTTCCGAAGATGGACATTCTCAAGAACAGCGGCACACGTGGTGTCCTTAAAGGTCATCTGCACACATGTTTTTCAAGTGTGTCTTTGGGCTGCATTGTTAGAAGACACAACAGGAGTTTTAGGATTTTTTCTTGTACCTTAAAAGACTGATAAAGTATGTCTTCATTGCTCACAGCATTAGCCTGTCTTCCTTACGTATTAACATTCAGCAATGAGGTCGTATTTTGGAAGCAAGTAAGATAAATGTTTAGGTCAGGCATGACTATAGTGGGATCCCTCCACGAGGCTGAGGCTGACAGCTGAGCTTAGCCTCACAAAGATACTAGCTATAAGAGCTGATCTGGATATTAGTTTAAAGGGTCCACTCTCGACATTGAAAAAAAGGGATTTCTGTGACAGATGGTGTTTAGTGAATTCACCATTGATTGGGACTTCTTAATTATTGCCCTGGTGGTGGAAATGGGAATTTCCAATGCTTCAGATTTTTCCTCACAGCCATTTTGTATTTATTTTGTGAAGCACAGCAATCTTTTGCTGCAGATCAGAACTATATTCTTTGGCTTTACCCATGAATGATAGCTAGCTGCATAGCTAGATGAATGAAATTTGGAAATTTAGGAAATTTTTTTGGAAGTCATGGCAGGACAATTTCATGTTCCTAGTCACCTTGGCATGCTAAAACGTATGAATGGGAATATACTTCAGAGATATTTTACTCATAAGAGTTTCTAGGGATGCTCGTACTACTTTTATGTTTATTTGCATGTTTGTTTGTTTTGTTTTGTTAGTTTGTTGGATGTTAAAAGTTATTCTTACTATGAATGGCATGAACGGAAACAAATGGACATTTGAAGATGCTTCAAAATGTCTATTTTTGTTCTACAAATTTAGAATTATGAGTAAATGATATTGCTGGTTGTACTAAGCCTTTCAATTCAAAAGGTGGTTCTGGCACTCAACTCAACTCTTGTTCTCATTTTCAATTTTGTGTCTGTGCTCCTCTGTGATAGACTGAAAGAAACACAGTCTTCCATCTGACTGCCTCCTCGATCAATTCTGCACTGTTAGCCACACCTGTAATCCTCATGCCAGCAAAAAACCAAACTATATACTGACCAATCTCTCTTCATCTCTCTTTGTAGCGGTAACAGAACCAAACACCAAGCCAGCTTCAAACTGTCACATCTCCCTCATCATCTTTGGGGATGCTTTTGCTCAAAAAGGCCACATTTCAAAACCAGTATGACGTCTTCATAATATCGATTCATTCAGTTCTATGAATCAAATTCCATGGGCCATGCTCTGAAGGTAATTTACCTCGTGCAGCTGCAAATAAGTGTCCAAATAAGTTTGAGGCCACTTGTACATACTCAAAAATAGCCAAATACAGTTAAATATGACTGCTAAGAAAGAAGAGACACATGTTGTTTCCCAAATTCGCAGAGCAGCAGCTGGTTTCTAGTAATGTTCCTAACCTCCAGGCAGAATTGAGATTGTGAATACCCTTCAGCAGCACAGATATCTAAGTCACATGTGCTCACACACTAAGTGCCCCATTCATCACTCCAACGGCCCAAGAGAACGGCACGAGCCGAGCAACGCAAGATTGTAAAACCTGGATTCCACATCTCTCACGTCCCTCCATTTGAGTATCTGGGTTTTACATTTTCCAAAAGACTCTATAGAAATTCCAACGACTGTTAAATGTAATCGCTAATTTAAATAGAAGACATACTGTTTACAAACAAATGGTCACCGTTACAGAAAGGTAGTGTGAGGTAATACTGTGGTCACTGCCATGTGTGTTCTCTTGGTGAAGGATGCAAATAAAGATGAAGAAGTTTTAAGAGGAGGCCACTTGATCTAACCCTACACTGATGTCACTGCCAAGAAGGGTTGTGCACCATTCCAAATTTAATTGAGAATTCAAGTGTACACATTTGAATTGCATTTCAGGTAGCAAAAACAGTGCAAAACTTTGAATTTAAAGAAGAAAAATGTAAATTAAAAGATATTCAGTCAGTATTGTTTTAACTTGCAAGGTAGTGTAAGTAATGATGTTAACTCTGCCATGTATTTGATCAGTGTAAAGGATGATGATAAAGATAAAGAAGTGTTTTTTGTATTATTATTATTTTAATTACTATATAATTACTATACATACACAAGGGAAAATCAAACTGTATCATCAGGACAATGTATGCCACACAGTATACACTGTTCAGGAATTATATTATATTGTATTATATTATATTATATAATATTATATTATATTATATTATATTATATTATATTATATTATATTATATTATGTTATATTATATTATATTATATTGCACAACCCTGTTATGTATGTATGGATGGATGGATGTATGGATGTATGGATGTATGGATGGATGGATGGATGTATGGATGGATGGATGGATGGGTGGATGGATGGATGGAATGGACGGATGAATAATACATAGTATTAACAAACAGTCAGTTACAAAACTTACATTTTGCATTCTTAAAGTGGACATCACAAATGCCAGGCCATAATTTCCTCTAAAACAGCTCTTTGAGCAAACCACAGGCTAAACTCTACCGAGACAAGACCATGCTCTGCTCCAGGTAGCCAGCGGCTGGGTTGAGACCAGTTGAGCGAGCGAATAAATTGAGTTATTATCAGGCATGATCAGACAATGAAGTCGAGACCAGGGGCCTGCTTTGATGGGTGATGTACGAAAAACAATGAGGAAGCCAGGTCTGCCTGCTGACGTCCATGACAAACACAAAGGGCTAGGCCTTGGGTACAGCCATCCACTCATGTATGCTCATTTATGTGTGTATGTATGAGTATGTCTCCAACGGGCACGCTTGCTATTGTGATTCTCTTGCCTGGAGACAGATGAAGAGGAAGCCGGGTTATTCACCGCCATTCAGTCATAACATATTAAGGCTCTATGCTAAACAGACAGTGAGTCAGCACTCGCGGCACACTTTCGGGCCTCTGCTGTACGTCCCATCCTCCCGTGTCGTCATCTCACTCCCCGCAAGTCTATGCTTTACTGGGACAGTTATGAGTTCGGAGGCTCTCTCAGTGACCTATAAAACTGCATAACAGTGCCTTACAGCAGGGGTCTTCAACAGGGGGCCCCTGACCCCTAGGGGCCCACAGAGATATTGCGTGTGGTTCGCAAATTATTGTTTGATTTCAACCTAATATTCGTGAAAAATAAATGGAAATATGCTTTACGCAAAAATACAATTTAAGTTACCTTAAAGTTACACTAGGTTTTCACAAAGAAAGAAAGAAAGAAAGAAAGAAAGAAAGAAAGAAAGAAAGAAAGAAAGAAAGAAAGAAAGAAAGAAAGAAATCCATTTTAAATGAAAATAATTACAAATGTATCTTAACCAAAAAAAAAACTAAGAAATATATATATATATATATATACAGGTCCTTCTCAAAAAATTAGCATATTGTGATAAAGTTCATTATTTTCCATAATGTAATGATAAAAATTAAACTTTCATATATTTTAGATTCATTGCACACCAACTGAAATATTTCAGGTCTTTTATTGTTTTAATACTGATGATTTTGGCATACAACTCATGAAAACCCCAAATTCCTATCTCAAAAAATTAGCATATCATGAAAAGGTTCTCTAAACGAGCTATTAACCTCATCATCTGAATCAACTAATTAACTCTAAACACCTGCAAAAGATTCCTGAGGCTTTTAAAAACTCCCAGCCTGTTTCATTACTCAAAACCGCGATCATGGGTAAGACTGCCGACCTGACTGCTGTCCAGAAGGCCATCATTGACACCCTCAAGCAAGAGGGTAAGACACAGAAAGAAATTTCTGAACAAATAGGCTGTTCCCAGAGTGCTGTATCAAGGGACCTCAGTGGGAAGTCTGTGGGAAGGAAAAAGTGTGGCAAAAAACGCTGCACAACGAGAAGAGGTGACCGACCCTGAAGAAGATTGTGGAGAAGGACCGATTCCAGACCTTGGGGGACCTGCAGAAGCAGTGGACTGAGTCTGGAGTAGAAACATCCAGAACCACCGTGCACAGGCGTGTGCAAGAAATGGGCTAAAGGTGTCGCATTCCCCAGGTCAAGCCACTTTTGAACCAGAAACAGCGGCAGAAGCCCCTGACCTGGGCTACAGAGAAGCAGCACTGGAGTACCCACAGTCAGTGATGGTCTGGGGTGCCATGTCAGCTGCTGGTGTTGGTCCACTGTGTTTTATCAAGGGCAGGGTCAATGCAGCTAGCTATCAGGAGATTTTGGAGCACTTCATGCTTCCATCTGCTGAAAAGCTTTATGGAGATGAAGATTTCATTTTTCAGCACGACCTGGCACCTGCTCACAGTGCCAAAACCACTGGTAAATGGTTTACTGACCATGGTATTACTGTGCTCAATTGGCCTGCCAACTCTCCTGACCTGAACCCCATAGAGAATCTGTGGGATATTGTGAAGAGAAAGTTGAGAGACGCAAGACCCAACACTCTGGATGAGCTTAAGGCCGCTATCGAAGCATCCTGGGCCTCCATAACACCTCAGCAGTGCCAGAGGCTGATTGCCTCCATGCCACACCGCAATTTCTTTCTGTGTCTTACCCTCTTGCTTGAGGGTGTCAATGATGGCCTTCTTGACAGCAGTCAGGTCGGCAGTCTTACCCATGATTGCGGTTTTGAGTAATGAAACAGGCTGGGAGTTTTTAAAAGCCTCAGGAATCTATTGCAGGTGTTTAGTTAATTAGTTGATTCAGATGATTAGGTTAATAGCTCGTTTAGAGAACCTTTTCATGATATGCTAATTTTTTGAGATAGGAATTTTGGGTTTTCATGAGCTGTATGCCAAAATCATCAGTATTAAAACAATAAAAGACCTGAAATATTTTAGTTGGTGTGCAATGAATCTAAAATATATGAAAGTTTAATTTTTATCATTGCATTATGGAAAATAATGAACTTTATCAAAATATGCTAATTTTTTTGAGAAGGACCTGTATATATATATATATATATATATATATATATATATATATATATATATATATATATATATATTATAATATATAATATAATAATTAATAATAATAATAATAATAATAATAATAATATTTTATTATTATTATTTGCATACATAGCTGCTAATCATACAACTACAAATGTATATTACACTGTCAAATCAACATTTTGTTCTGGAAAATAATGGAATATGGTGCAAAACATTCCTGATTTTTTTTTTGTTGTTGTTGTTTTTTCTGCCCACACTTACTCTGTTTCAAAGTCATTCTCACAGTTTTAATCAAAACTATGTTAGCTAGCTAGACGATGTTACCTTGGTGTCTTGGTTAAACGAATACGCAAAAACATCCCAAATGTTTTACTTTCCAAGCATAAACAGACAAAATAACAAATGTAATATGTAAAGACAACAAATCACAGGCTAATTGGAGCAAGTGACTGTTTGAAACTCCAAGAACATCCATACTGTATAGTGTCTAGACTTATAGCTTACATAAACATAGGTGACTTGATAAAGTAATGAAAGAAGTCCCTGCAGTATTTAATTAATAAGGGACACATGCACTGCAATTTATGGAACCAACAAACTATAAAATGTTCAAAGTTAAAATCACAGATGTGGAGCCAAAACGAGAGAGAAGGTGGCCGGGGGTCCCACGCGAGAGCAACTTATTTCTTGGCTGTCACTTTTCATTAGGCAGTACAACAGATAGAGAGAGCTGACTGGAGCGTTGCATCAAATTTGTAGGCTGGTAATTCCAGGCCACATGTGGGCTGTGTAAATATTTCAAAAGGGGCTTCCCCAGGCACTGTGAGGTAATGCTGTGGACACTGTTATATATGAATAGCTCCGATGCAAAACCCTCTAAAAGCCACCTCTGTCAAAAATGAGCTAATAATATCGAGTGAATGCTCTCCGCACATAGTATACGTTCATCAAATAGTTTCACTTCTAACTCAGTAAATCCCAGCCTCAGCCCATTCAGAAATGCTGGTACTTGGGTAGAAACCTATACATAGGAGCCTGATAAAAATGTTAATATTAAACAAAAAGTTTAGACGAACTTAGAGGCTTTTGCATCTGAAGTCTTCATATTTTATAAGTGTGAAGGATGAAGAATGAGATAAAGAAGTGTCAAAAGGGGGTCACTTGTTCTGGCCCTACACTAAGGCACTGCAAAGCAGGGCTGTGCACCATTCCACATTTAATTGAGAACACTTATTAAAGTGTCTAAATTTGAATTGCCGGAGCAAAAATTATGTGAAATGTCATATTGATGTTAAAGTTGAATTAAAAGGAAAATAAATTCATGTATCTGCTGTCAGTGTAGGTTTCAATTGCTGATTTCAGGCTATTATTGTATTAGGCTACGTTCACACTGCAGGCTGAAACGACCCAATTCCGATTTTTTTGCTCCTATGCGACCTGTATCTGATCTTTTCATGACAGTCTGAACGACACAGATACGATCTTTTCAAATGCGACCCATGCCACTTGGGTATGTGGTCCAAATTCGATATGTATCCGATCTCTTCAATCTGTACGGCCAGGTCACACATATCTGACCTACACGTCATTGATTTGCGACAGACGTCATAATTCTGTGTTGAAGTAGGCGTGAATGAGAAGATAAACAACAACTGGCGGACGATGCTGAGACCAGTCAATGGAAGGGAAGCGAGGTTTCTGATTTAAGTAATATTTGGGGGGGGCTCTCTATTCAGGCCAAACAACAAGTGACGTCGTTGACCGTTGAGTACTCTTCTGCGCATACGGGTCACTTCTGGGTCATTTTACGTTCACGTTCACACAGGAGATCACAAAAGGTTGCATTTAATTGGAAATGTGAACGGCCTTGCAAAAAAATAAAAATTTTTCAAAAAATCGGAATTGAGCATTAAGCCCCTGCAGTGTGAACGCAGCCTTGGATGGATGGATGGATGGATGGATGGATGGATATAAAAAGAACATGAGGCGTGTGACGTACGCTTGCAATATTTTAATCAGCTGTTGCAACCTCATAGATACTGACACTGTACGTTGGGCTGAACATGCATTAAAGGAAAGATTAAACAGAAGATAAAACATTTTTAGAGGTATCTGTAAGCTATCAATAATTCATCTCCCATGCTTTATAAGAAATGTATAATTTTCAGACATTTGTACTGGTGGAAGGAAAACCAAATAAATAAAACAAGTGATGATGATAAACGGCACAAGTAAATAAAACATGTTTCAAATGTATTGTGTGAGTAATGATAAAACTCACCACATATTGATATTTAATAGCTGACCACTCTCCCTCTCAGTCTCTCTCCAGTAAAATGAACAAACACATTCAGACACGTTCTTTTTTTGAGAGTACAGGCAACTAACAAGCATCGCTTTTTAGCTGTACTGCACAGTGCTTATTCGTCACCTCACAGCTTTAACCTTCATGCTTCAGAACGCGAACAATGTTGAGGTACATGAATTGAAGGATGTGCACTCTGTAGGACAATGCTAAATTATTCCCTTCCTCAGGTGTTGCCTCTCCTTGAGAAGAAGAATTGTGCTTCTCGCATCAAACCGAGCATTTAGCAACAAAAACAGCACAGTAACAAGGACATTTGGTATCTCACAGATAAACTGTATTCAAATAAGAAAACAAACTTGTGTTGATTATGTCAATGAGAGATACTTGGAAATGCTGGTACAAAGGCAGTGGCTGACTGGGGACAAGAATTCAGTAAACACTCAATCAATCCTTTAGAAAACACAGGAGTTTGTTTGTGTGTGTGTTTGGGGGAAAGCTCAGCACAGCTTTGTGCATTTGAGCTGTAAACACAGGGCAATATGACCATCCATACTCACTATGACTGAAACTATGAAAACTAGGTATGTCACAACTACCAATGCTTTGATACAAAGTCAACACTAAAATGGAAGAAAAAAAATGCAGAAAGATATGTCTTGTTTCTTGTAGAAGCTCAAACGTGTTGCGTAACACATCAGAATGAACCTCATTGGTTCTCGCATATATAAGCATGCTTGAGCTTCTGTTAACCATATCTAATGTGTACATTGATTATATGTGAATAAAAGCCTAAATTAAATATGTTAAATATATAAAGTGATCGTGTCTGTTTAGAAAATTTGGACTAAACTAAAATGTTGGAGTCGATTTATATGGATTTCATTATTATAAATAATTTTTTCTTCTTTTTTTATTTGGTAGCTGCGGGCGAGAATCCTATTATAAATGGTACATCAAAAATCGAACAGATCAATCCAGGTTTGTGTTATTTCCTCCTGGAAATAGTCTCTTTTAAAATCCTCTTCACACTGCCGAAATGTGATTTTATTTCCTTATTCTAACCGATTTGCTTACATGACTCCGATTATTTCCATAAGCTATCAGCTTTGTCGGTACTCTGGAGTCTCCTAGCGTTTCGGCACTTTCATGTCCCAGATCGCTCCTCCTCTGCTTCCTAATATGTCTCCTCATTTCAAACACTGGAATGCAATCACCTAGTCTCCCTCAGTGGACGCACAAATCAGCAAAAAGCCTCTCATCTCACATCTTATCAAAACAGTTCTCGCTTGACAAGCGGCAGTATGGAATATATTATGAAAATGTTAGCCTCATAAAATATGTGGTGCTGCATCTTACACATGATAATAAAGGAATAAAGAATCTCTCGATGGTGGAAAAATATTCTAATTTGCCAAACAAAACATTCATCAAGAACTTTGCTCGTCGAAACCGAGTCCGTGCGGCGGTAAGAGCGCTTCGTTATTGATAGACTATCTCATTGACCTGTTCTTGGCAGAGTTTGGAAATCGATGAGGCGTCGATCTCATATTCATATTTGGCTTGATGAACATATGGTGAAATGTTTTGTTCTTGTGAGATTGGTGGAGCAGCTTCATTAATCATGGCTTCTTCTAATGGGCCAGCAGAGAGCACTCGCGGCTTCTTAACGATGCTGGAGCCCGGCCCGGCCTCTCTCTGGCACTGGCCTGTTTGGATGTATTTTTGTGAGCCAAGCGTTAAGGGAACGGACCCCACAACCTCCTGGTGTCAAGGGAGCCTGTTCCGAGCACGGGGCTGCTAAAGCATGGCACCCATTGGCCACGGAGGCAGATGGGCACCGCAGGGAATTCCGAGAGGTGTAGCGGCAAATCTGTCAACATACTACTAACATGGTGGGTAATTAATGTGGCAGAAAGGGAAGTCAGGCCCTTCTTCCGACAACACGGCCCATACTGGGTTAAGCTCAGACTGAGGAACACATGCTGAGCCATAACTGGACTGACATTGAAGAAAAGTACTTTTGTAAGAAATTTTGTCATTGAAGGATATGAGAAGAAACTCATAAATGCTAACAAGAATAAGGTAAAAAAAAAAAATGTGTATAAAAAGCATGCATGTGTCTGATCTCAAAAATATATATTATATAAAAGGGAATGGAAAAGATAGATTAAAAAGAAATGAGAAATAAAGTCTATAGTAGGGATAACAATGGCAGAGAATATGAACTCAATCTTAAAGCTTATCTAACATAGCATTCTAGTAACTCATTATAGGACTTCATCCATTATTTACCAGAAGGACTAAATTGTAAGCTAAATTTAGCAGTTCCTCAGGGGAATCATACATGAATGTAAAGGCAGTTGGCCACTTACCTAGATAATTGAATATAAGTTACAAAATACTTGGAGAAAAAAAAACTGACGTAATGTTGGATGGACTATTTTGTTAAAAACAGAAGAGCAAAATAGTTTTCTGAAACAAAATGATATATTCTCAGAAAAGCCAGGAACATTCAGCATCTATATTTATTTGTCTCGGCTCAGAGTTGTATCTGCTGGAGCATATATACAATCTGAAAGCTTGTCTGCAGTAAATCCTCAACCATTCTAAATCGACCCCTGCTTCCTGGGGGGTGGGTGGGGGGGGGGGGTGGGGGGGGGGGGGGGTTCGCTATTGCTTAGCGTCCTTTTTAAATGCTTCAAAAAGAGCCAACAACAGTGGATTTGTACAGAAAGGTGACAAAAGCTGTTGTTGGTGTAAGAAAAGTAAAAAGGCTATAGACGGGCACATGGACAGATTATTAACAGGCTTTTAGGCTCGGTTTAGTGGTCTTCTGTTACCTATAAAGCTGGCTTAAAGGAGGTATAAATCTCAGCAGAGCTGAAGGCTATCTCTCTCGGGATCAGGACTACATGACTGTATACTGGAAAAATCACTCAGGGGTAAGGGATACGTGTGGGAAAGAGGGGACATGGCCACATCCACGGTGCTAGTTTTTTGTGACCTGGCGACAATTACCAGAGCATCTTGAACCTTCAGTCTGGTGCCCACTTAAAAAGGCCAAAACAAAGGTTCAAGGTTTTGCTCCTGTTAGCCACTGCTGGTGGATGCAGTAAATACACCATATACAAGCAAAAAAAATTTTTTTTTTTTAAATATTGTTTTTTTTTTTTTTCAGCTAAATTTAAAGCTAAATTTCAGCTAAATTTATATTACAGTAGACAATTTAACAGTTCCCAAATTAATTTTGAATGCATCTTAAAAGTGTGAAATGGATTTCCATTTTTCCCAACAGTGAGATGAATGGGAATGATAAGGGATCTTTCTCCATGTATTATAGAATTCATTGGGCCAAAAGGACAGTATACGGTAGATGTGAAACACATATTCGTAAAAGTATCAAAAAAGTACCAGATGGCTATAGATTGACACAAAATATTTGCATCATCACAGTAAGTTCATATATTTTGGCTAACCTCTGTGTGGCTATTAAACAAAACCTTTAAAAAAAAAACACCCGGGACGATCGCGGCTTTGTTTTTGAGTGTCGTTCAGAGGTGGGTGTGCTTTTTTGTCTGTTAGCTGTAGATAAGCTCAAGTGGGAGCTATAGCACCAGCTGAAAACCACATGTCCAGTCCATAATGCTCTGGAATTACGCATCTGTGGGGCAAAGCGTGATAAAAAGACAAATGAAGGGGACCTGGCAGATCTGGGAAATCATGCTCAGCTCCAACACAATAAGTGGGACATTAAGCTGTCATTTTGGCTCAAACGGAGTGGCCATTCTGGCTCGGTTTGTGCACATCTGCAGCATTGGAGGGCATTCATACATGAGCAGAGGAGCTAATGGAGTCACTGAAGAGTTCGAATGCCCCCTTATGACACCATATTCTCTGCAGCAATAGGACTGATGTAATGATCGTTCACCCGGCCAGAAAACCAAACGAGTCTCTGGGCTCAAGAGTGGGGGAGCCCTGCAGGTGTTGGCGCGGCCCAGCGGGAGTCCCGCTCACCTGTGTGGCCACTACGGCAGCTGCTGCAGGGAGAAAAAAGAATCTCCCCAACCCATCAACACTTTTTTTATATACGGATGAGTGTGTGTTTCTCTGTGTTTACTTTTCAGTAGCGTCTAACTCGCCTGCTGGGAGTTGAAGTAATTACCAGTCCGGCTCACCCCAGTCATTAGAATTTATTTATTATCCATCAGAAGAGGGAGAATATAATTAGAAATCACAGGGATACAAACATGCAATTACCATTCGAATACACGTCTCCTCGGCAGAGGCCAGAGAAGCCTTATTAATAATTCAGAACAACTTCCTCTAAGAGCCCAGTGGTACGACAACTGACAAGCTGTGTCTGCTCAGCTCCTAATGAGGATTAAGAGCAGTAAGACTCTAGGACGTGTCTCTCATGGCAAAGGAATGACCAGTAGACTGTGGCAGGTCCATAATGCAAATGTGTAGAGCATACAGAAGCACAAAAGTGCAGCGACCACATCAGACTATAAAAGCCTTTTTTCCCATCCTTATCTGTTTTATTTTTCTGCAAACCTGCGGCAATTTACAAAACATTTACTCAGTTGCTTTGTTTATATGTGTCTTGTTATTCTGGTAAGCGCTTCCCACTGTGAGATCTCAATGGTCCGATGCAGAACTTCAAGTATGATTGTTTTCTGAAGGATCATGTCACAATGAACACTATTGGCCGTTGAAAATCCAGCCATCACAGCTGTAAATTACATTTTAAATTGAATTATAATTGTAACAGTTAAATTGTAATAATATTTTAAAATATTTATTTATTTTTAAATCAAATAAATGCAGCCTTGGAGACTTTTTTTGGAGACTTTTTTTTTTTTAAACATGAAAAAAAAAATGAAGTACTGCAAACTTTTGACTGGTAGTGTACATTTATACATGTCCCGTCATGCCTGGTTTGGATACAGTTTAAGGGGCAGGGGACATAAAATAGTGTGAAGGTTAGTGTTGAAATTGTCAAAAAGGAGAAAAACAAATGGCGGGGAGGAGAAAAGAAAGAACACAAAAAAAACTGTCTCATCAGGCTACATGAGTGATGGACTAAAATATAATTATGCAAAGGGTGCCATACAGCTAGATTACAGTGGCGCTTCAGTGATTCTAATTTGTCTCACTTAAAGGATTAGTTCACCCAAAAATGGAAATGAAAAAATAAATGGCTCATTATTAACAAGCATGACATCTAAGGTATACAAAAGAAGTAATTTCAAATAAATTTGGTCTCTGTTTACCTTGGAAGCTTCATAAAGGAAGCAAAAGCACTTTTACATATTCATAAAAATGGCCCATATTACCTGCACATTATATTCAAAGCTTTCTGAAGCAATATGATAGCTTTCTGGAGATTAACAACTTAAATGTTGGTATGTTCCTCACATAAAACCATATTGCTTCTAAAGATTTTGAAGGATCATGTGACAATGAAGATTGGAATAATGGTTGTTGAAAATACAGCTTTGGCATCACAGGAATAAACTACATTTTAAAATATTTTAAAATCGAGAACATGTTGTAATTACAAATAACACCATCACGCTTTCAGCAAAATGACAAACACAGGCAAGAACATGTCTACAATCCCTTAGTGACTAGAAGACTGAACTCCATGATACTGTGTTCAGTAAGTACATTTTTCCGTGATGATGTAATAGATGCATCACAGTAGCTGAAAACCCTGCAGGGGAGACTGAGATCAGTTGAATATGAATAGACTGTTCATTCTATTCACAAGCTTTTTTTTTTTTTTTCTTCTATGGGCCGGTGATAAACCTACATATCTCGCCCTGATACTGACTGCTGTGTTCGAGGCTATACAGAACAACAATATGCATGAACAATAGGCATAAAACCCTCTCTTAATCTCTATCACACAAAGACCCGACAGCAGATTTGCACAATGACCGCACAAATGAATAAAGATTTGCAGCTGTCTATATTGTAACTCCCACACCTGTTACTCATTGTCAAAGCAACTGAATTCAGAATTGAATACTGAGTACAGAATATATCTATATAATTCCTTGAATTAAAACTTGACGCAACATATATATATATTTTTTTTTTAAAGGCTTCAACATATTATGTAAGCATACTATTAGAATTAAAACCACAAAAAAGCAATAATATTTAAAAACATGCATTGAAATTAAGAGAATGAACGTCAGAAACCCGAATATTTTTTATGGAACAGTTCCCTTGCGATCACCGTGATTTTAGAAGTAAGACGTGCTCTTGGGTCAACATCTTTTGTTGATCCTGGAACAACATTCCTGTCTAATAATATAGCCCTAACAGCCTAACCCTAACTTATCCCTAAAATCAGAGAGAAATGAAAGGTGAAAAAGAATGGTGTAGAAACCCCTAACCCTTGTTGAAAGCCTTGCTAATTTGAAATTAACTGTAAACCGTTTCCTCAAATCTGATTACTTGATTGGAATGTTGTTCCAGGATCAACAAAACATGTTATTTGGTGAATTCACGTTCACCTTAGCGTATCTAGCCACTATCAGTGATGTCATTAGGAGAAAGTCCAAGAAATATTATTCCTAAACACTGGAAAAAGAAAACTAACCAGCGAAACAGCAAAAGTTTCTGCAATTATATATATATATATATATATATATTTTTTTTTTTTTTTTTTACACATATATAGTATGTGCATATATTAAGCACATGCATATGGTGCAAATGGTATATACACATTAAATCTCCCTAGAACATGACAGTCTCACTGAAATAGGTGTCAAGTGTAACCACACCTGTCTCTGTGAGAGTTCTAGACGCTAGGAAAAAAAACTGCCAAGAGAGCGGCCTACACTTTTCTATTAGAAACAATCGTCTCGGTTACGTATGTAACCCTCGTTCCCTGAGTAGGGAACGGAGACGTTACGTCGGATGACGACGAATGGGGGTTTCGCTTAGAACACCTATCGACTTCGAGTATTACAAAACGAGCCAATGGCGATGAAATGCCATGGGTCTGCGGAATTTGCATAGCGTATCTCCGCCCCACCGCGTGGGTATAAAGGAGGACGCCGGCAACATGCAGGTATGTCTTCGCTGAGGAGCCGAGACTGAACTCAGGCGTCAGCCCAGCGGTACAGCGGAAGTGGCAGGGAGACGTAACGTCTCCGTTCCCTACTCAGGGAACGAGGGTTACATACGTAACCGAGACGTTCCCTTTCGTAGTCACTCCGAGTTACGTCGGATGACGACGAATGGGGGTCCCCGTGAAATCACGCCACCTTCACAGCTGTCTTCCAGTGCCCTGCGAAAGTCTGATCCCCTTGTCGTGATACTGGCACAGACGAAGGAGTCCTACTTAACACAGGAATACCAAGGTACACTGGGAAGCATATCTCAGAGGAGATATGCCGCAGCATGCCTACCCGTAGGGAGGACTTAAGATACACATATGGCCGGAGGGCTACATATGGGTGAACACTGAAGTGACCAGCCCGAGGGGTGGCAACTTTCAACTCCAGGAGGGCAAGATGGCTTGCCAAGGGAAAGACACATGCTCAAGGAGGCTTACAGTGGAAATACACATGTGGGGGTTACTCAGGGAGGAACCATGCACACGGAGGCACCTAGCCGACGCCCAGGCAATAGACACTGGCGCCAGCGTCAACAGTGCAGGAGGAACTCAGGGCTTCAAAGAGGAAGGCTCACCTAAGGAATAATCGCACGTATCCAGTCCGTGGAGTGGAATGGCGAGCAAGCGAAGACACCTGAGCGGGTCCAGCACGAGAGGACACAGGCTCCACTCGGAGATTATAGAATCTGGCGAATGTGTTGGGTGTCGCCCAGCCTGCAGCTCTACAAATGTCTGCCAGCGAGGCGCCATGTGCTAGAGCCCAAGAGGAAGCCACACTCCGAGTGGAGTGGGCTGTCACACCAAGGGGGCACGGTCGGCCTTGCTGTTGGTAAGCCAAAGCAATGGCGTCCACTATCCAGTGAGACAACCTCTGCTTTGAGAGAGCCTTTCCCTTCAGTCTCCCACCATAACAGACAAAGAGCTGGTCTGAGGTCCTGAAACACTGCGTTCTGTCTACGTAAGCGCGGAGAGCGCGTACTGGACAGAGCAGTGCCAAGGCTGGGTCTGCCTCCTCCCGGGGCAGCGCTTGCAGGTCCACCACCTGGTCCCGGAGGGGAGTGGTGGGAACCTTGGGCACATATCCAGGCCGGGGTCTCAGGATCACGTGAGAGTGACCGGGCCCGAATTCCAGGCACGCTTCGTCAACGGAGAATGCGTGCAGGTCCCCTACCCTCTTGATGGAGGCCAATGCAACCAGGAGCGCTGTCTTCATAGACAGGAACTTAAGCTCAACTGGTTGCAGAGGCTCAAAGGGAGCCCTCTGCAGGGCATTTAAGACCACTGAGAGGTCCCAAGAGGGAACGAGAGGAGGGCGAGGAGGATTCAGTCTCCTCGCTCCTCTCAGGAACCTGACGATCAGGTCGTGCTTCCCCAGAGACTTACCTTGAACTGCTTCGTGATATGCGGCGATAGCGGCCACATACACCTTCAGGGTGGAGGGAGACAGCCTTCGCTCCAACCCATCTTGCAGGAAGGAAAGCACGACAGAGATCGAGCATCTCCTGGGGTCTTCTCGACGAGAAGAGCACCAGTTGACGAAGAGGTTCCACTTCAACGCATAGACATGTCCCGTGGACGATGCTCTAGCGGAAGTGATGGTAGCCGCCACCGCTGGTGGCAGGGAACTCAAACCTGACTCGTCCCGTCCAGGAGCCACACGTGGAGCCTCCAGAGATCGGGTCGAGGGTGCCAAAGGGTGCCCCGTCTCTGAGAAAGGAGATCCTTCCTCAGAGGAATTGGCCAAGGAGGTACTGTCGCGAGGAGTACCAGTTCGGAGAACCAGGTCCGGGTGGGCCAATACGGCGCAACCAGAATGAGCTGCTCCTCGTCCTCCTTGATCTTGCACAAGGTCTGTGCGAGAAGGCTCACTGGGGGAAACGCATATTTGCGTAGGCCCCGCGGCCAGCTGTGCGCCAGTGCATCCGTGCCGAGAGAGCCCTCAGTCAGGGGATAGAACAGGGCGCAATGGGTCGAGTCGTGAGAGGCAAACAGATCTATCTGTGCGTCCCCGAACTGGTCCCAAATCAGCTGAACCGACTGGGGATGGAGTCTCCATTCGCAGGAGATGGGCCGAAACCGTGACAGCTCGTCGGCTGCAAAGTTCCGATCTCCCGGAATGAAGATAGCACGAAGGGACCTCAGGTGCTTCTGACTCCATAAGAGGAGGTGGCGTGCGAGTTGCGACATACGGCGGGAGCGTAGACCACCCTGACGGTTGATGTACGCTACAGTCGCGGTATTGTCTGAACGGACTAGTACGTGTTGACCCCTGAGCAACGTGAGGAAACGGTGCAGGGCAAGGCGTACTGCCAGCAACTCGAGGCAATTGACAAGCAGAAGGCGCTGGGGTCCTGTCCAGGAGCCCGCGGCAGCATGTCCGTTGCACATGGCGCCTCAGCCCGTGGAAGAGGCATCTGTGGAGACAACAACATGCCTGGAAACTCGTTCTAGGGGAACACCGGCCCGTAGAAACTGAGGTTCCACCACGGGGTGAAGGTCTGACGACAGGTCGGAGTTACTGTAACTCGGAGCGTGCCATGATGCCATGCCCACCTCGGGACTCGATCGCGAAGCCACAGCTGAAGCGGTCTCATATGAAGCAATCCGAGCGGCGTTGCCGCAGCTGCAGATGCCATATGCCCCAGGAGCCTCTGAAACAATTTCAGTGGGACCGCACTCTTGTTTAATGGCTGAGTGGAGAAGGCGACCAAGTCCATGCCGAGAAAAGAGCTCCCCTGCACGGGGCAAAGTTTACTCCTTTCCCAGTTGACCCGAAGGCCCAGACGAGCTAGGTGCCGGAGCACTGGGTCCCTGTATTCACAAACCTGGTCTCAGGAGTGAGCTTAAGACAGCCAGTCACCGAGATAGTTCAGGATGCGAACCCCGTGCTCCCATGGAGGAACAAGGGCTGCCTCAACAACCTTGTGAAGGCGCGAGGAGACAGGGCTAGCCCGAATGGGAGAACAGCGTACTGACATGCGCGCGCCCTGACAGCAGAACGTAGGTACGGTCTGAGTCGAAGGAGAACGGAGACATAAGAGTAGGCGTCCTTCAGGTCGATCGCTGCAAACCAATCCTGTGGCCGCACACATCCAGAAATGCGTTTGGCCAGGAGCATCTTGAACGGCAGCCTGAGAAGGGAGCGGTTCAGATGCATAGGTCCAGGATTGGCCGTAACCCACCAGACTTCTCCGGGACAATGAGGTAGGGACTGTTAACCCGGACCTCATCTCGGCTGGAGGGACAGTCTCAATCGCACCCTTCGCCAGTAGGGAGCAACCTCCGCTCTCATGATAGGGGCATAGCCACCGACGAAAGTGGAGCGGACTCCCGTGAAGACGGGAGGAGACCGTGCGAACTGAATCGCATAGCCGAGCCGATGGTTCGCACGACCCAGCGGAACAGATAGGGAGCTCTAGTGCAGGCTCCCAACTGTGCCAGCGGAGTGAAGAACCACAGACGTCCCCCCGGTGGTGCAGCGAAGCGGAAATGACCAGCCCAGACGAGGGCGGCATAGCGGCCCGGTGTGGGGGCAAGGTCATAACCGCACCCTGACAGAGGAGGCCAGGGAAGGACCAGCGTTCCACGGGGGCCTGCTCTGTCAGGGGTCTGGCGACAGAGGGGGACAGGGGCGAAACGGTCCGTGGACGGCACGCCGTGTCAACCACCTCTGGGGCAGAGGGGGAAGAGGAGAGCACGGCTTGTGGGCGGCGCTCTGTGTCGTCCGAGAACTCTGTATGCTCAGAGAGGAGAGAGTCAGTTCTTCCTGAATAAGGATTCTTCCCCAGCCCTCCACCGGGGAAAGGAGTGGCCCTGCTACCAACTCCTGGAAAGAACTGAGTCTCATCTCTGAGCAGCCCATCTCAAAAGTGCCGCTTAACCCGGCGTTTAGCGGGGTGCGGGGCTGGAGAGGGCTGAGGCATCCCCCTACGGTCTTCCAGAGCCAGGCCCGGGTGAACGGGCGGGGTTGGAACCGTGGGAGGGAGCCTTCGGCGGTGGGCAGACTGAGGGATCTGAGCGGACGGCGGGGCCGTCGGGCAGAATAACCTCAATCTGCTCACGGGCGGTTGAGAACTGTGGGCAGAAGCACTCAACCGCACCGCCGAAGAGGCCGACCTGGGAGATGGGGTGTCGAGCAGACGGGTCCGCCCGACATCTTGCACATCAGACCGGTCAGCCCCAAACTGGTGAACATCACCTGACTCCGAGAGCGTACGGCCACTTTCGTCGCTCGGAGAGCAAGGTCAGTGGCGGCGCGCAGCTCACTGAAGAGCCTCGGGTCAGTCCCGCCCTCCTGCATGTCCATGAGCGTCTGGGTCAGGTAGACCAGCAGAACGGTCATGGGATGCAGTGAGGCAGCTGCCTGTCCTGTGGCACTATAGGATTTCGCCACAGATTACTGTGACGAAAAGAACTACAGGCTTGGACGGGTGCTTAGGATTGCGCCGGGAAGCACTCTGAGGACACAGTAGCATGGCAACAGAGCGTTCAACCGGGGGAACCCCAGTGTACCCATGGGCAGCGGCCCCTGAGGGGAGGAAAGGCGGATGAGACCAACGAGAGGACCCGTGAACTCATCATGCACGTCCGGGAGGAAAGATATTGGGGTTTGCCGTGGACGCGTCGGCGGCCTCACCCAAAAACCAATCGTCCCGGGAAAGCATGGCCATCATCTCCGGATCAGACTCAGGCACAGCCGTATGCACACCAAGGGGTGGCAGCTGTGAAGAGTCGTCATTTCCAGAAGAATCAAGCCCACCTAGTGATGCTGCTACAGACACAGCATCATCCTCTGTAGCTTCAAATGAAAACACACGGGCCACCCGTGGGTAGACTCGTGGAATCATCAGTTCGCTAGCGGGCACCGTCATTAAAGAGGGGGGGCTGGGGCGTGGACACAGAGTCGGCGCCTTGTTCCAGACCAACACCCTCAGGTCACCCTGTCCACCAGCCGAAGATCGGGTAGTGGATGAGGGGACTCTCACTCTTGCGAGTTCACCGAGTCTCGACCTATATATGACGCGATGATCACGTTCCCAGAGAGAACATGAGTCATCCACGAGCGCTGTTCAAGCATGATCAAAGCCCAAACACACTAGACAGCGCTCGTGCCCATCAGAGTCCGATACCAGTCCGCTGCAACCAGAAATGCACGGGCGAGCCGTCTTTAAAAAGACGTGCCGCGTGCGAGCTCTTTTATGAGAGGAGAAAAAAACTCCGCGATGTTGAAGCGCACAGGGAGACACACACACACTGGCAGATCACTGCACAGATCAGCAGGCACTGTGAGCTCGCTGCAGATCGCCGTCACACCAACACCGGAGAGAGAAGCTCGTCTCATAGAGCGAAGTCAGAGATGATTGTGGAGTGAAGAAATATTCTTGGCTCCGAAGCGAAAACATACCTGCATGTTGCCGGCGTCCTCCTTTATACCCACGCGGTGGGGCGGAGATACGCTATGCAAATTCCGCAGACCCATGGCATTTCATCGCCATTGGCTCGTTTTGTAATACTCGAAGTCGATAGGTGTTCTAAGCGAAACCCCCATTCGTCGTCATCCGACGTAACTCGGAGTGACTACGAAAGGGAACTGTGGTTGTCTATCATTTTATGCCTCGGTTTTCTTTTTAGTTTTTTATTTATTTATTTTTTTATGGTGTGCAAATGTGTTACTTTTAATATAATACAAATGTGAGTAAAAATTTTGGCAAGTTAAGTAAAATCCAACTACATTGATTGCATTCACTACATTGTTTCCCCTAAGGCACATAGTTCCCATAACCAGACTGCTTTCAGAGTGTTCACCACTAGAGACACAACAGAGTCCCGTAGTCCTGCTTTGATCTCAAGGACGGAACTGTCAGAAGGTATTGAACCACATTAGCCTGTTCTCTGTTAAATATTGACTTTGATCCTGCAGCACAAGGCCTGGGGGGAAAGAGAGACCGATCCAGTAAAACACAACAGAATTGGATCACACACCGGCACTCATCTGTCGGCCGGGCTGGTGATAGACATGGTCTCTAATAATGTAACATCTATAAAACCCAGCACATGGACTTCTGCCATATACTGATAGACCCCAGTGGGTGCTGGAGAGAGAAAGAGGATATTTTCCCAATAAAAGCACAAGCTTTTATAAAAATCACATTTGTAGCTAAGTGCTAGTCTAGCCTGTGAGTGTATTTACAATATCAAAGGCACTGAGGTCAGGAAAACGTTCTGTCCTCCAGATAAAGTGAAGAGGTCACTCACTATGGAAAGTTTTACGCCCCCTCATCCCTAGACTTTGAGGCACACGTAAGCCCAGAGAGCAACATCTCTCGAAACGTCGTTTTCACGCTAACCCTCAAGATCACCTCCGTGTTTTGGAAAAACACAACTGAGGAACATGACGAGAAGCCTGCCAATCGTCTTGGCAGTTGCCTAGATTATTTCCATAAGTTCTAATTGAACTGTTGGGGCAACAACAGTCTGCAAAACTCTCAGAAATGGAGCCAAGGCACATTTAGAGAGTGAAACCTATGGCAGAGACCCCCAAGAGAACAGCCAGAAGCAACAAAATGCTAACACCTACAGCAGAGCTTTATTAGACTTGCTTAGATAATACACCAGTCCACTGAGGGTTTAGCAAAGTGCCAGCAATACTACTATGTGAACATAATGCTAAATGCAGTGCAACATAAATGGAATGCAAGATAAACACAGAGAGTTGTCTAGAAGTCGGAGACCATACTGAAAATAGAGAGTTTATTGGAAATAAAGTTTTAGGATTCAAAAGAGAAGTTCTGATTCTGATCCTGTAGTGCGTTGTTGAAGGGAAAAAGATTGTAGATGAGGTGATTCCAATATAAATGTTCTTTATTAATCCAAGAGACAAACACAAGTGAAACGTGTGTGTATAACAAAAACACAAACAATACCAGACAATGAGGGGGAAATGGTGAGGAACTTAAATACACAATGGTAATGAACATAATGACAAACAGCTGTGATAATTGATGAGTGTCCATGGAAACCGATGAGTGGCAGGAAACCTGTGACTGAAGACAAACAAACTAAAAGTCCATGAAAATTAAACTAACTGAACATAAATTTGACAGAACCAGAGTTGTGCACTATTTGAATTTAATTGATACTCCCTTAGACATTTTCATTAAACAGAATGAAGAATTGCAATACAAATTTAAAAGGATGGATAGATGGATGAATGGATGAATGGATGAATGGATGGATGGATGGATGAATGGATGAATGGATGGATGGATGGATGGATGGATGGATGGATGGATAGATGGATGGATGGATGGATGGATGGATGGATGGATGGATGGATGGATGGACGGACGACCGACAAACCGGCAGACAGAAAAATTTAATTCAATACTTCAGTTCTGAATTATGGCCAATCATGCATTGAAAGTCTTACAGTAAAATAATGTTAAAAATTTCAATTAAATCAAATAAAATCTGTGTCATAAGAAGAAAGAAGAACAGCATCCAACATGAGTTACTTTGTGTATTGAGCTGAGTTTGACAGCAATGTGGAAAGGAGGATGTGTTGTTTGTGAACTCAAGAGATGAGTGTTGCTTGGGGAATGACAACTAGATGATGTGGCCTTGCTCGCTGACATTGTGCAGGAAAAGCATTAAAACTAGTGTTGGCCCATAGTCAATGCCCATATTCGGACGCGGACACACAAAAACAACTTACAAGTTAAAATGTGTCACCTAGACACAAGCAGACAGATAGGTAGGTCGACAGATATAGTCTGGGAGAATATTGGTCTCACACCTTCACTACAAACAAGAGTGCTGAAATCTTTAGTCCCACAAGACTTTGAGAACATCTTCATTCAGGGTTAGAACCTACCGATGGGCCGGACTTATATCAAACATGTAGACAGTTGGAACATGTCAACGGAATCAATAGCAATCAACATGCTGGGCATACCTCAATAAATGTGATTGATTTCCCTTCTGAAAACAGATATGGAAGGCCACAGATTTATACAACTGAAATAATTCAAAAGGAGGTGAGGTCATTTCATGTTACGCTACACCATGACATGCCATAAATAACGCTTAAGAAGTGTAGTCAATGACATATTTACTGCAGAATGCAATAATATGTGTCCTACTGTTACTATAAAGAAGGCCACCACCCTTTCTCCTAAAAAGCGTAAATCATTTCTTATTTCATTCAACATGGAACTCAAAAAAGACTTTGCCTTCTATATCTTCCTGTTAAGTATTCCACAAAATGCATTTGAAATAAAAAAGGTTAGGTTTCCGTTGTGACCACATGGTGCATGATATTTTGCATTGCAATAGTCCTTGAAGAAATAAAGCTTTGCAAAAAGCGATTGCAGAGAGATAAAATTGGTCTGCCGTGCTCATAATCACTATTCCAGGATTTGCCTAGCATCCCAGGAGGGCAACGCACATATTCGCGAACAAAGTTTATTTACCGGGGTTGGTGAAGAGACATGGAAAACTTTCACAAAGAAGCCTTGGACACACTGCCAGGAATATAACCTGCATTTGCATTTGGCAAGAACCAAGCAGCAGGCTCGATATCCCTTGCCCAATCTCTCCTCCTCACTCGGTTCAGGAAGGTTTAGCCTTGGCCTAGGCTCCATGCTCGTACTGGTCTCGGCTCAATGGCTGTTCCGGAAACATATGAGTTGGTACACTGGCTTTCTGTAATCGTTGAAAAAATGACCTTGACTTCAAGGCAAAGCAGCGTGAAGGGGAATATGTGAAAGCCACCCCATCACCTGAAGGCCTAAAGAATGAAGAGGTATCCATTGAATGCTAATGAGGGTGCCATTCACTGAAGGTTACCATGTCCAATCTGAAAAGAATTACATACCGAACCAGTTGTGCTGATTTTACACAAGAGCCACTGTGAGGTCAGCCAAAATTAATCCTCAGCCATTTTTAAGTGAGACTAAATTAATTATTTCTTGCAATGCACCTTTTATGGTCTCTTGAATAATTGTAACCACTGTTATAACAAATTGTAATACTTAATTGAACATACCTTTAAAAAGTACAATACCTTAAAACACATCACAAAAACAAATTGCAGATGTAAAAAGGAATCTGCAAATAGTATACTGCATTTTCACTTCGGTTACAATTATTTATGAACAGATATAATGCCTCATATCATACAATATGAATACCTTTATAATGCAATATAGGCTTTAAAGGTTTTAAGTGTTACTGAAATGGTAACAATGTAAATGTGTTTACTGTGCTGTCACTTTTGATCAAATTAATGCACCCTTGCTGAATAAATATATCAATTTTATTAAAAACAAAAATAAAATACTGACACTATATTTATGGAAAGTCAACAGCCAAAGTTTTGCAGGCACTTACAGACCAAACTTGCCAAAATTCATTCCCAAATTAAAGTAAATTTAAACAATTGTGTAGTTCTGCGATTTTGGAGCCCCCTACACTTAATGAGTGGAATTCACTGTTGTTAATATTTCACTGTCATAAACATAGTGGATAGCTGATTTGGATAGATAATTGCTAATTGATTTCAAAAGCAAAGAAGAACCATGTCGACTGATAAGGTAAGCCATATTACAACTATAACAAAAAGAATGGCATACAGCAGGAATGGCAAAATTACTCCTCCTTTGTGATTCAGCAACCACCAGCTAATGCACTCGCACACGCATAAAGTAGCATTACTCATTACAAATGTATTGGAGTAAATATACTTATTTAAAAAAAGTACACTGTAAAAAAGTTGCTGCCTTAAATTTTCCAGTACCTACAAGCAATTTGGATGTTAAAGAAATTTCAACTTAAATAACATTAAACTGACTATAAATATAGTAAATATAGTTAAATATAGTAAAGCAATGTAAAAACATGTTGTCATAACTTATTAATCAGTTTTTTTTACAGTGTAGGGAGTAAAATTTGCTAATATATTTATATATGTATAAGTCGCCAAAAATATATTTATGTACAGTAACTCATATATTTTACACCACTGCATATTGTGTGCTAAGCGTCTGAATGTGTATGTGTGTAATCAAATGTTGGCGACACAATAGCTAAATTAATTTGACAGTATAGACTATTACAAGATAGAAGAGATGCATCTGCAAGGCTGCAAACTTTCAAAGCGTACCTACAAAAGTGACTACAAAACTCTGTAATGTGAAGACGACACCAATAAGGTTAAAGCCTACATTGCTGTCTTTTATAAATAACACTGGCAGGAGAGTCATTCGTTCGTTTCCCCCCCATTAGATGCCTTGATGTGCTTCAAGTGCTCACACTACTTCTGACATGAAGAACAAATAGATTTACAGAAAGGGGGTTTGTCGCATTCAGTGTGTAAGCATCTGCCATGATGTCCTTACTGATAATACTTCTTTGATAAAGCATTGTTGGTTTGATGTAGTGTGACTTACTCTGCAGTGCAAAGGCAAACGGCTGTAACTTCGTTTTTGGACGAAAATTAGTTATTGATATTTTTGGCATATTCGAGACCTCCTTTATCATGTGGATAAGTATCTTGAGTCCAATTTTTTTTTTTTTTTTTTTGAGAAAATAATAGGTTGTTCTTAACAGTAACATCCAAAAGCCCATGAGAAACCAAGGCAGAACACCGTTACACCAGTTACCGCTCTTTGGCTTTGTTTTGGAATGCTCAATTTGAGTTACGGTACTTTGCCTTTTTTCAGCCGTGCGTCAATATGAAGTTACTGTGCCGGTGTTCTGTCAAATAATGCGACCTACCAGATTGTATGGTGTTCTGCCTTTGTATTACTGTCCATTAAAATTTGCCGCATTTAAATTATGGTTTAGCCCGTGTACAGTGTGCCATCAGTTCCTGTAACCTCTGAAATGTCCACAGAGGGACAGCTTTGTCCTGCACAAACACGGTCAGGACATTTAGTATGCTCTGAACCCACTCCATCAACAAACGTGCGATATCGATCACGAAGGATATATGCAGAATTGACAGAAAAATGTTACTCATGCCGTAGCAGGTGAATACAACAAAAATCTAGCGTCTTGCCTAACCCAGGTGGGGTAACGGACCTGGTTGAAACACGCATGCATCTACCTGGCAGAGTGCCAAAACTGTGAACGCGGTCGAGCCGACGTGGGACTAGTATGTCACAGGGAATGATAATAATGAAGCAACAAGTGTATTGGTGCATACAACATCAAACAAGCTGTTACAATTGGGTTATACAGACAATCACAGCGTCACAGCATGGAAAAGAAACAGAAACTTTTTGCATTATTTGAAGCCAATTTATCATCAGAATAATTTTTAAACTGATATTTCAAGGTAAAAATAAATAAATGTTGCTTTAAAAATGAACTGTGGGTGGTCTGTAGGCATATCGTCTGACGCTGAGATGTTTTATTGATATAAAAATCATTCAGTATTAGTAGGCTGGGGGGGGACGAAAACAAAACAAAACCTATAAACCACTGCATCAGTGAAATTGTGAATGTTTTTTAATGTCTGTTATTCGGATAACCATACTGTAGCCGAGATGAAGGGGAGCTGCTCTTTGGCCGATAAATAACTAAATATGTTCAGCACACAGAAGAGAGACAGATATTGATTTTGGGTAACCTCTGTGAAGGGGTTTGGCTCCTCTGCAGGAATAAGAGGACCAGCATTCCAGGTCTGAGGAACTAGGCATGCACTGGTAAACTCACTGCTGTGTCCGTTTAATCCACTCTAATCCCAGAGTCTACATACTCAGGCCCAAAACAGGCATACATTTACATACATCTTTCAGAGATCAAAAAATGGGATTTTGATTTAACATGTGGGTGTTGTGTGGGTGTCTGTATACATGTATTGTCCATCCATTTCTGACTCAAGACACTTTCAATGTGCAATGAAGCTATGTTCAGTATAAGCCATAAAAACACTCCCTAGTGATGTTAAGTCATTGTGAGTCCTCTCTTAAGATCCAAAAAGAGAAGAAAAAAATGAATAAAAAAGAAAAGAAAAGAAAAGAAAAGCAGAGGCTGGGTGAGATAAACGGAGGATGTGCCTGCAAAGACAGCCAGGAATGTAGAGAATAGATTAATATAGCAATTACGCCGAACCTTATTCAGCTGCAACGAATACATATCCATATATTAGCCTTCCAAGCGTGTGTGTGTGTGTGTGTGTGTATGTGTATGTGTGTGTGTGTGTGTGTGTGTGTGTGTGTGTGTGTGTGTGTGTGTGTGTGTGTGTGTGTGTGTGTGTGTGTGTGTGTGTATCTGCAATCTATTTCCAAGATTGTATAAACATGTAAACTCCTTCACAACCAAAACACTTCTTTCTCTTTATGCTCATCAGCCGACATCCATTACATTTCAGTAAGGATTGGTATTGGTTCAGAGTATGTCTGAAGCTGCAATGTGTGTGTGATTGTGTTTAGGACTTGTAGTTGTGTTGTGTTCTGGTCTTTAAGAACAGATTATTTATTCCATGTCACTGGCAGACATAAGATGATTTAAGGAGCACAGGAAGCTCATCTGACATGCCCCATTGGTGGTCTGTCAGGTGTGAGCACTAATTTGACAGGTGCTTTTGTACTACAGATTCATCTAAAAGCAGGGGGTCCTTTTTGGATTCTCCATCATTGTGACACAGGAAATGACATAGCAAGGGGATATGATGGGGTCATGAATGAGACAACTCTGACAAAGAGATTACTTTCCGGCAGCCCTGAGCTACAATATCCACTTATATGAGAGTACGAGGAAAGGTCACACACACACATGCGTACACACCTAATCACTATTATAAAATCCACAAAGGCAAAGCCACATAGTGAAAAAATAATAAAGGATGACAAATTCTTTGCTACAGACACAGCTCTGTGTTTGTGTGTGTGTGTGTGTGTGTGTGTGTGTGTGTGTGTGTGTGTGTGTGTGTGTGTGTGTGTGTGTGTGTGTGTGTGTGTGTGTGTGTGTGTGTGTGTGTGTGTGTGTGTGTGTGTGTGTGTGTTTAAGCCAGAGGGGGGGTCTTTTCCCAGAACACTTCCATCAGCAACCTGAAATGATGGGCAGGTATGAGAGGGGAATTTTCAAAATAGCAAATAAAGAAAAAATGAAGGAAGAAAAAGAAATAGGAGGCGGCAAGGAAGCAAAATGAGTAAAGAAAAGAATTGAGAAAGGATGAGGAAGTGAGGGATGGAGGAAATGAGGAAAGGAATGGTCAAATGAAGAAAGCACAAAACCAAAGGTATGATTGAAGGATGGGTTGGAGGACATAAAGAAAGGAACAGAGAAGGAAAGAAAAGGGTAAGGCAGAAGGAGGAAAGACAGCAATATGTATGAAGAAAGGAACAGATACATTCAAACTATGCATGAAGGAAACAAGAAAGAGGAAAAAAGAAAGGAAGGAATGAATGAAAATAATGCAGAAAGAAAGAAAGAAAGAAAGAAAGAGGCAGACAGAATTGGTGAAATGAAGGAAATAAGTATATAAACAAAGAAAAGAAGGAAAGGAAAGGGTAAGGGATATAAATAAAGAAATTAATAAAGAAACAGAAAAAAATGAAGAAAGAAAGAAAGAAAGAAAGAAAGAAAGAAAGAAAGAAAGAAAGAAAGAAAGAAAGAAAGAAAGAAAGAAAGAATAGAGGTTGGAAGAGAAAGAAAGAAGAAAGGAAACAATATGGAATTAAATAAAAGTTGAAAGGAAGAAGGAAGGAAGGAAGGAAGGAAGGAAGGAAGGAAGGAAATGTGGAAAGAAATAAGAGAAGGGAAGAATCAAGGAAGGTAATAAATTAAGGAAGAGAGGAAGAAACAAGGAAAAGAAAATAAGGAAGGAAATGTGAAAAAATTAGGGATGGAAGGAAGGAAGGAAGGAAGAAAGGAAGGAAATGTGGAAAGAAATGAGGGAAGGAATGAAGGAAGGAAGGAAGGAAGGAAGGAAGGAAGGAAGGAAGGAAGGAAGGAAAGAAGGAAGGAAGGAAGGAAGGAAGGAAGGAAGGAAGGAAGGAAGGAAGGAAGGAAGGAAGGATATTGCAGAAGACATGAGTGCTGGTGATGGTTATTTTCACAGCAGTAGATAAGATGGCCACTAATCACTACACACACACACACACACACACACACAGACACACACACACACACACGCACAAGCAAACGCACACGCACACGCTATAGCTTCAGTTCAGACATACTCTATGTCAGAAGCTACCAATCCTTACTGAGATACAGTATCAATACAGAGCTTTGAGTGCAATGAAAGACGAGAGGAAGTCTGGTCTGTAACTACCAAACCAGAGAAGATGTGAAAGAAACGACATGAATCATGCTTGCTTTCAGACAGAGAGGGGATTCTGGTGTGGTGCAACACTGCCCCCTATTGTTTACTCTGAGATGTGCATAGTCTGACCAATGGTGTGCTGCCCAGACACAACCATGTCACTCCACAGGACACACTGCGAAACCAGTGATGCTGTATAAATAAACATACTCCAATACTTAACCTCAGCATGATGACATAACATCATAATAGGCTTTTGAATGGAGAATTATTGAATTTGCAATCATCTTAAAAGTAAAAAAAAAATAAAAAAAATATCAGCAATAGCAGTCAAAACTGCAGTCCATCTTTTGCACTAATGAGAAAACAAAACAGGCACTTAAGTGGAGAGAACATGCATGCTCAAGACACTGATTTGTTTTTTCAGAGTGAAGCACGCTGGGTAAACAAATGGCAGTGTGGGGAATAAACAGTTTCTTTGATGATCTGTTTTGCTGATTTGCTCAGAGACGGCATCCTGCAGGTCAAAACTGAAAAAAAGAAGCACTCTGAGGAAAATAACAGGCATGAATGTGTTGGTTGTGTGTGTGTGTGTGTCTGTGTGTGTGTGTGTGTGTGTGTGTGTGTGTGTGTGTGTGTGTGTGTGTGTGTGTGTGTGTGTGTGTGTGTGTGTGTGTGAATTACATTATTAACTAAAAATTACATTTCATTATTACATAGATTTCATTTTAAAAGATATTCAAATACTATTTAACAATTTTACTGTTTTTACTGCATTTCTGATAAAATAAATGCAGCCTTGGTGAGCATAAGATACTTTTTTTCAAAAGCATTAAAACAAATCATACTTTTCAACAGTAATGCATATAATAATTATACTATTAATAATAATAATAATACCTTATTATTATAATTGAATCTAGCATTGTCAGCAATCTTGGATTTGTTGTTTTCACTGAGCTTGTTGAAATGCATTCTGGGATTGCCTTCCCTGAAGGATACATCGAATGCTGTCTTACAATCTGGTCAAAACTATTTACAATAGCCCCTTTCACACAGAGATTCTGGAAAATACCGAGATAAAGTGACCTGGGATTTGACCCGGGATCGTTTGACTTTGGTTCATTCACACTGCCAGTGATTTTCCGGAATCAGAGTTCACACACAACCCGTAAAAATCCCGTAAAGACACGTGACTTCGATGTGACGTGTAATGTCTCAGCAGCGTCTCTAGTTTGCTTATGAGCTGCGATTTCTCTCTCACGCTTGTGCATTTTCTTCTCGGATTCGATCATAAACTAGCGCATTACGTACCGTATGACGCTGGCGAACGATCCCGGCTTCAGCGTCATCATTACGACTCGGCATTGATTACGGCATTTGTTCACACAGCGCGCGTTCCGGGACTGATCCTGGCAATGTTACTAGGTCCCCAACCCGGCATCAATGCCGGCATCAATCCCGGGTCTTGTTTGCGTTCACACAGAAGGTGTTCTGGCAATTTCCCAGCAATTTCCCGGGATCAACGCGCTGTGTGAAAGGGGCTCTTGAGAGGCAACCTAATTAAGAGGCCTATACCTTTTGGAACAGCATTCGCATCAGGAGTGGTAATAAGGCCCTAAATCACTAGGTTTTGTCACAGATCTCTTGTTGCCCCTCAGACCTGTAAACTTCCACACGACAGATGTAATAAACAAAACGCCACAAGCCATTTCCACAGAAGCGGTAAATGCTGTATAAACTGCAAAACTTGCCAACTTGCCCCAGTGAGTTTCAAGCCAAATTTTGTATCACTCCGTTTAGAAACCCAATAAGATCACAGCATATTGAGCGCTGGATCAACAAACAGGGCTTACGAGTTCTTTATCTTCCATTTACTCAGCTGTTTTGTCTTTTCTGTAAGATTTGAAAGCAATGTCCTGGGTTCAATACCAGTTAAGCTCTATCGACAGCATCTGTGCGGTGTGTCGATTACCACAGAAAGTCATTTGGCCTCATCCCTCAGTTTGTCAAATAAAGTAAAAACCGTGTTAACAGTAATACACTTACAAAGAAAGCTTATGAGACAAGGCATTGCACTGGGAGAAGCATTCAAATAACAGTGTTTAGTACGGTGGCCGAGAGGTGCAGAACAAATCACAATTATAAAAACAAAATAACAATTCAGAAAACACAATGACAATTCACAAAACAAAATAACAATTCAGAAAACACAATAACAATTCAGAAAACACAATAACAATTCAGAAAACACAACGACATTTCATAGAAAACGGAAAAGGTAGGTACATTTTGAGAATGGCAAACTTGTCGCTGATTGGACGAGACACCTGTCAAACTAGCTTTACAGGAAGTAAGTAATTTGTGATCAAAATGGAACACACACATTAAACATTACTTTGAAGAAGGACATTCATATGCCGTGATTGTGGACATGCTGGCGACATACCACGACATTAAAATGAGCTTGTGCTCAAATGGCTTAAGTTTATCGCACCCATCAACATGCCAAAGATAGTTCGGTCCCATGGAGTGATATGCAGACATCCCAAGTCTCCCGGAAGTTCCCCGCATATTGATAGCGGCTCCCTGGGGCCGGTTGCACCAGCTGTGCGTAAGTTACAACTTAGCCTAGTTTTGACGTAAATGGGAACTAAGTTACAACTTACGAACTACTAAATATTTTTACGTTGCACCATTAAACTTAGTTTAAACGTAACTCTACGTTCCAACTAAATATTTACGGCAGCCTCCGATCAGGAGTAACGGTTGGAATAAAATATCAGACAGTAAACTGCATCAATAAGCTCTACTTTTACCTGACAGACTTCAATTCTTTAGACATATATGATAATGCTGACATTTACACTCACTTACATTTTAAGAGAGAGAACATTATGTGAAAAGACAACTTTGTTAGCGGCTCTTTAACACCAACCCGTCCCAAACCGCTGTGTGCATTGGTCCATGTTGTGCATATCAAATATGAGTCATAATCCATAAACGTACTAATATCTTATGTTTTGTGTATCAGTATTTATTCATTGATGCTTATTTCATTTCAAATACAGTTTCTGAATGTTATTTACATATAAAAACACTTAAGTTATGATCAAGTATCGTTTTTAATGGAAACTTATTTTTACCGTTAGTAACGTGAGGTAAAAGTTGTTAGAATGAAGGATAAACTGAAATTCACGGCAATGCAACACAACTTCTGCTCACGCATTTGAAGACTGCTACTGGTTCATCGAGGCTAAACGTCATAATATGCGACTACGCATTACTTTACGGAGAGCTTACGACCTACTAGCTACGTTCTGCCTTACGAACAAATGGTGCAACGGAATATAGTAGCCTACACAGTTAGTTACAAACTAGCTAGTAGTTACTAAGCCTCTAGTGTGGATGTTACGTTGCAATTTAAGAAAGAACTTATGAACGGCTGGTGCAACCCTACCCTGATGCCCGCAAATTAGTTTAAAAACTAATTTTTCGCTTTCGCCAGCTCCGAACCGTCTAGCGCACAGCAGAGAGGTAGAGACAGAGAGCGAGAGACCTTGCGTGTGTGTGCGCCTCACGAAGCGCATGTACATATTTTTTAGTAATCTTGTAAATAGTTTTAATATCGTGGTATTTCGCCAGCATGTCCACAATCACGGCATATGAATGTCCTTCTTCAAAGTAATGTTTAATGTGTTCCATTTTCACATTTAGCAAAACAATGTTGATCACAAATTTCTTAATTCCTGTAAAGCTTGATTGACAGGTGTCTCGTCCAATCAGCGACAAGTTTGCCATTCTCAAAAAGTTTTCCGTTTTCTATGAAATGTCGTTGTGTTTTCTGAATTGTTATTGTGTTTTCTGAATTTTTATTTTGTTTTCTGAATTGCTATTTTGTTTTCTGAATTGTCAATATGTTTTCTGAATTGTTATTTTGTTTTCTGAATTGTTATTGTGTTTTCTGAATTGTTATTGTGTGGTTTGAATTGTCGTTGTGTTTTCTGAATTGTTATTTTGTTTTTATAATTGTGATTTGTTTTGCACCTCTTGGCCACCATAGTTTTGACATAGAACTGCACTGAAAAAACATTGGCTGTAAAAAGAAATACAGAATTTAGTTAATACAGAACTCTTGTTATGACTATTTAAAGCTGGTAGACCCAGTAAGACACCAGAAAAGCACTGCTAATTTTAATAATATATCATGTTTTAAGTATTTAAAAATAAATTTCAATAATAATATTAATAATTTTAATATGTAAATATTTTACATAGAAACCATGATACATCGGATCTAATGACGAATAGAAAGCTCAAAAGAACAAGATTTATTTGTAACATAATTTTTGTAAAGCAAACATGTCCAAACTTGCGGTGTCCTCTAATTATTTTAAAAATTAGCAGCACAACTATTTTCAAGATTGCTAATAAGAGATGTTTCTTGAGCACTGAATCAGCATATTAGAATGATTTCTGACGGATCATGGGTAACACTTCATTTTACAGTACGTGCACTTTCAATGTACTTAAAGTGTTCTTACCACAGAAGTAATGAGTAGTGTAAGGTAACCACATGGGTTAAGTTAAGATTTAGGGGTAGGTTCAGGGTTAGTACCTAGTTAGTGTCATTACTACAATAAGTACATAGTATGTTCATGTGAAACAGGACTGTAAAACAAAGTGCTACTGGATCATGTGACACTGAAAACTGTAGTATAAAAAAATAAATACATTGTATATTGTAATATTTCACAATATTACTGTGAAATAAAGGATGATTAAAATTATGAAAAATGAAATATTATTATAATTGTTTTAAAAATGGCATTTCATGTCAAAATGTTGATGACCCGCATGCTGTCCTCATAACACAGGCAAAATCTCATACACAGAACTTACTTCAAAACAGGTCAGAAAGAATATCAAAGCAGAACATTCCCAAGTAGATGACACATTTTCACAGGGAATTTTCAAAGAGATGTGCAATTTTTGTCATGCCATTACTATCTCCCCGCATGCATATTCACTCTGATAAATAGGAGTGTGAAAGCTGGGTGAGCTGTGCGTCTGAGCTTCATGAGAAATGCAGGAGGTCGGGGAGAAAGAGACTCATTAGCGGGACGTCTCCACTCTTCACACCCGTCTCGCACCTTATGCACCAGCTGCGATTCCTCTTTAAGAAATCATATGCATCACTGCCACACACAGTCTAATACTATCCAGCAGGTGTGAGAAACACTGACTATCAAGAAAGTGTGACCTCAACAAAGCGCAGGGACGAAATGTTGACAGGAACAGGAAACTGTGTCCACGTGTCCACGTTTTGAGTTGTTAAAACTGTAAATTCTAATTAATTCCGTGATTCTGTGGATCAAACAAACAAAAAAGATTAAACAGGCTTCCAAAACACTTCAACTTCTTCCACTGTCCCGTCTTCCTTTGTCGAACAAAATACCACTGGCCCAGCCAGAAGTCACATATTGTCAACCAATGAGTCATTTTCTTTACACACTAAATCCAATCTCCCTATACAAATATATCCAAAAGCCATTTTTGTCCAACGCAGTTATTTCTATATTCCAGGCTGCAAGTTCTCAACTTGATTCCCATAGACTTATATATATATAGACTTACAGTGAATAAAATGCACTTCTATGTTTAATCAACACAAACAGAGATGGTTTCAGACAGAGCTGCAGTGCAGCTGTCTACACTAGAACAGAAGAAAATCATCCTATCTAAAACACAATTATTCCTGACTTGTAAGCTACAAGATACTTCACAGCTGAAATTGTCTAGTTAGAGTTTAGATTACTATAATTGTGGCTCAAATTAAATTGATAAGTCAAAATATAAAAATAAAAGCTCATTTCAAATATGAATAAATACTATAAGTAAGCAATAAGGTATAATACTATAAGTAAGCAATAAGGTATGAGAGGCTGTGCTGTATCATGAATTAGTCAAGTGCCTGCAAAACCTTCAGCCGTGACTTATTCACGATACAGCACTAGAACACCTTATTGCTTTTATAAAACGGTTACAACACAAAACAAATATAAAATCCAAAAAGTATGTATAAATGTGCAACTTTTCGATGAAGTAAAAATAACATCAATTACAAATCATCAGTATCTTCCATACTTTTCCATACCCACGAAAAAGTGTGAAAGTGGAAAGCAGAAGCAGGACGGTTACCATGGTAACGAAGGACGCCTGCTTGTGCACACCGATGGTGTTACGTGAACTTACAAAACTATCAGATTAAAGTTGGATTATTACATTTATTCGTTAAGTTTAAGTGTAACATACATCTTCATAAAATATATGCATATATTTGTTAATATATCACGTATTTTGCGGATGCGTCTAGGATATTTGATGTGCAGGTTCATCTGAAGATATCAATACGATATCAATTAAGATGTTTATGACTTTGGGACATTTACACATAAGTGGGCTGTGGGTAGTGGAATGGAGAAAACGCAAGGTCTTGAGACGTGTTTTTAAAAGCTGAACTTCTTTTCAATTGAGCCCCGCGTTTTTAGAACACTGAACCCTTCTGTGTTGCTGCTTGTTCATACACAAAAATACAAATGAATATTACAAATGCATAAAAGACTATCTAGTATGGAAGCCCGTCTTATATACTGATTATTTATCATTAATGTTATTCACTGCAGAGCGTGCCATGTGTGCTGTGATGCATTTACACGCTTTGACCCGCGGATGTCGCTAGCGTGGCACTCCCTTCTGCTCCACGGCTTTGCACATGCGTAGAAGTGCGAGAAAATAAGTCATTATTTCGAGTAAGTTTCTCATTATTACGAGATGCGAAGTCATTATTACGAGAAAGTTTCTCATTATTACGAGATGTTAAGTCATTATTATGAGAAAGTTTTTCATTATTACGAGATGTTAAGTCATTATTATGAGAAAGTTTCTCATTATTACGAGATGTTAAGTCATTATTATGAGAAAGTTTCTCATTATTACGAGATGCTAAGTCATTATTATGAGAAAGTTTCTCATTATTACGAGATGTTAAGTCATTATTATGAGAAAGTTTCTCATTATTATGAGATGTAAGTCATTATTATAAGAAAATGTCTCATTATTATGAGATACTTAAGTCATTATTACGAGAAACTTTCTCATAATTATGACTTAGTATCGTCTCGGTTACGTATGTAACCCTAGTTCCCTGATAGGGAACGAGACGCTGCGTCAAACGCTGCGGGAACGCCCCTGCGTTGTGCGTCATGAAGCACGTATGGAATCAGCCCAATGGAGAGATGAAACGTCATAGGCGGGTGACGTCACCGACCAGGAAACTATAAAGCACCCCAAAAACACAAGCGCATTAGCTTCTGATAGGCTTGAAGGAAGCGCTAACGGGAGTGCCGGGAGTATGGCGGAGCGACGCAGCGTCTCGTTCCCTATCAGGGAACTAGGGTTACATACGTAACCGAGACGTTCCCTTTCAAGGGAACTTCGAGCTGCGTCAAACGCTGCGGGAACGCGAATACCCACGTCGCCATAGGACCAAATGACCGTCATGTGAGACTAGCGCACAGAGGACGAGAGCACCTGTGCCCCAGGGGTAGAGCTTAAGTCTAGGTCATAGAACTTAACAAAAGTATGCGGTGAAGACCATCCAGCCGCATCACAAACATCACTCAGGGAAACCCCCGACAAAAGAGCTTTAGAAGCAGCCATACTCCTGGTAGAGTGAGCTCGGACAACCAAAGGTGAAGGCTGGCCAGCCGACTCATAAGCAAGTGAGATAGCCTCAACCACCCACTTGCTCATTCTCTGTTTAGACGCCGGACACCCTTTCCTGGGTGGCCCGAAACATACAAAAAGTTGTTCTGATTTCCTCCACAGGGCAGCTCTGTGGACATAAGCGTCTAATGCCCTAACAGGGCAGAGTGAATTAAGTTTCTCCTGGTCCGATGACATAAATGGAGGAGGACAGAAAGCCTGCAGAACCGTAGGTCTAACAATATTAGTAGGAACCTTAGGAACGTAACCTGGTCTAGGATGCAGAAAAGCTTTAACCATGCCAGGTGCAAATTCCAGGCACGAGGGTGAAACCGACAGAGCCTGCAAATCTCCGATTCTTTTTAGTGAAGAGATAGCAAGCAAAAAGATAGTCTTAAAAGTGAGAAACTTCTCGGGAACTTCTTCGATAGGTTCAAAAGGAGCTAGGGAAAGACCTTCTAATACAATGGCCAGATCCCAAGTCGGCACCCTCGTACGAACTGCTGGCCTCAGCCTCAAAGTGCCACGGAGGAAACGAGTTATAAGCGGGTGTCTCCCAAGAGAAACTCCACTGAAAGGGACGTGGTAAGCAGCTAGTGCCGCCACATACACCTTTAGTGTGGAGGGGGATAACCCTGTGGAGAAGCGCTCCTGCAGGAATTCCAGCACTGCACCCACTGGGCAGTTAACTGGGTCCTGCAGGTGTTCTCCACACCAAGAAGTGAAAAGTTTCCACTTCAAGGCATAAAGCTTCCTCGTGGATGGAGCTCTGGAGTTAAGAATGGTCTCAACAACCTCGGTTGAGAGACCGGAGTCTATGAGCTGAGCCCCCTCAGAGGCCAAGCCCACAGTTTCCACAATTCTGGGCGGGGGTGAAGTACCGTGCCCCCCGCCTGGGAGAGTAGATCCCTCCTGACCGGGAGCTCCAAAGGAGAACCGTCCAGGAGAGAAATCAGGTCCGCAAACCATACTCGGGCCGGCCAGAACGGGGCTACTAGTAGTAGACTGACCCCGTCCCGGCGGACCCTCTCCAGAACTCCTGGTAACAGAGCAATCGGGGGAAAGGCGTACAGACGTGACCTCGGCCACGGCTGCACCATAGCATCCAACCCCAGGGGGGCTGGAAGAGTGATGGAGAACCACCGATGACAATGAGTGGTCTCCTTGGAAGCGAATAGGTCCACCTCGGCGCGACCGAAACTCAACCAAAGGAGCTCCACCACCTCGGGGTGGAGTCTCCATTCCCCTGGCCTCGGCCCCTGCCTCGACAGGGAGTCTGCTACCACATTCAAATACCCAGGGAGATACATTGCTCTCAGAGATAGTAGCTTCCCTTGGGACCACAGGAGGATCTGACGGGCCAACTTGTAAAGCCGGCGAGACCGCAGGCCCCCCTGATGATTTATATAAGAGACCACCGACGTGTTGTCTGATTGAACTAACACATGATGGCCTCTCAGGTCTGTTAGGAAGTGTTTCAGAGCCTGAAACACAGCCAACATCTCTAGACAATTTATGTGCCACGAAAGATGATGATCCTGCCACAGACCTTGGGCTGGGCGACCACTCATGACCGCCCCCCACCCTGTGAGGGAAGCATCCGTCGTTAGCGTTATGCGACGACAAAGAGCCCCCAGCACAGGACCTTTGGATAGGAACCAAGTTTCTCTCCACATGACCAGAGCACGAAGGCAGCGCCGCGTGACTTTGAACGTGCGGAGCGGATTTCCCCTCGGGGAGAATCCCTTGGTCCTGAGCCACCACTGTAGCGGTCTCATGTACAACAGGCCGCAAGGTATAACGTTGGACGCTGCTGCCATCAGACCCAACAGTCTCTGAAACTGCTTGACAGTGAGTAGCTGGCCTAGCTTCACTTGTTTCACAGCTGAGAGAATCGAAGCGATGCGGGTCGGAGAGAGTCGCGCCCGCATCGATACCGAATCCCAAACGACACCCAGAAAAGTGGTCTTCTGGGAAGGAGATAATACACTTTTCTTTGCGTTCAGCCTCAACCCCAACTTTCTGATATGAGCGAGGACGACATCTCGATGCCGAACCGCCATCTGCTCGGTCTGAGCTAAAATCAACCAATCGTCGATGTAATTGAGAATACGAATGCCCTGAAGCCTCAGAGGCACTAGTGCTGCATCCATGCATTTCGTGAAAGTGCGGGGAGATAAAGCTAGGCCAAACGGAAGAACCCTGTACTGGTACGCCTCGCCCCCGAAGGCGAACCTCAGGAACTTCCTGTGTTGTGGAAGGATGGACACATGGAAGTATGCGTCCTTCAGATCTATCGTGACAAACCAGTCCTCGGACCTGATTTGAGACACGATCTGCTTGATAGTGAGCATCTTGAATTTTAGCTTCCCTACCGAGCGATTCAATATGCGCAGGTCTAAAATTGGACGCAACCCCCCATCCTTCTTTGGAACGATGAAATATCGGCTGTAATAACCTGACTCCAAACTGGGAGGAGGAACCCGTTCTATAGCCTCTTTTTGAAGGAGCGTTTTCACCTCTTGTTCCAATACCAGAGCCTGCTCGGGGCCCACCACTGTGTGCAGAACCCCTCTGAATTTTGGTGGACGACACCTGAACTGGATAGCATAACCCTTTTCTACTGTCTGCAGGACCCAATGAGATATTTTTGGAAGGCTTTTCCACTCTGCCAGAAATTCTACTAAGGGTACCAGCCTCTCGAGACTGGCCTCTGGTGTAACTTGAGCAGCAGACGCAGCGCCCTGTAACGGCGCACCGGCAGGGAACAACTGGTCTGACCGCTCTGAGACCCTCCTCAGAGGGAGCGAGCGTCCCTCGGGAAAGCGCTCGCTGGGATCGTCTGTGCCCCGGCATAAAGGCGGGGTTGGCAGAACGAGCCCCTGAGGGCACCGAGGAGGAATGGGCACCGTAAAAAGAGGTGAACACCTTTCCGCCTCGGTGGGGACCACCCTCAGCATCCTGAACGGCTTGGCGTCAGGACTTCTTCTTAGCCGAAGCCTTCTTAGCCAATATAACTGTCCTCAGATCAGTTCTACTGGGAGAAGGCTTCGGCTGAGAGTGTCGCGGCTGAGCCCACTGTCCAGCAGGGGGAGCACGAGACGCGACACTCTGCCTCTGCTGCGCTCTATGTGATGAGCTCGAAGACGGCCGGGGCTGCTCCCGCCCAGCAGCCCCAGGGACATGAACTTTAAGGGGAAGAAACTTTTTAAAAGCTGCAGTTTGTTTCTTTTCTTCTTGGAATTTATCGATAACTGAATTCACAGCATCACCAAACAACCCCATGGGAGAAAGAGGAGCATCTAAAAGAAAAGCTTTTTCTCTCTCTTTAATATTAGTCTGATTTAACCACAAATGTCTTTCTGCGGCCACCAGAGCTGCCATAGAACGACCCATTAATTTGGCCGATTCTCTGGTGGCACGCAGGGATAAATCAGCAGCCTGACGCAGTTCGCGAACTACGTCAGTACTGACCTCCTCACTCTCACTCATGTCCCTTAGCAGATCAGCCTGGTATGCCTGCAAGATTGACATAGTATGCAGACATGACGCAGCCTGACCTGCTGCCGAATATGCTTTACCCACCAAAGCCGAAGTGTTTCTTAAAGGCTTGGTGGGTAATGCCGGTGCCTTAAAAGATGATGCTGCTTCGGGGGAGAGATGGCTCGCAAGCGTCTCTTCCACACGAGGCAACGCACCATAACCATGAGCCTTGGCTCCCATAATATTAGCGTATGTTGAAGTCTGGGGACTAAACACTCTATATGACACCGGTTTTCTCCATGATTTCGACACCTCGGTGTGGAGATCATGGAAAAACGGCAGGCACCGGCGTGGAGGCTGCACACGTGACGGCAAAAATCTCTCATCCAACTTTGATTTAGAAACAGACTCCTGTCTAGTCACTGGCCATTCAATATTAAGTTTTTCAACAGCTCTTGTTAACACCTCCATAAGCTCATCACTCTCAGGAGTGTGGGGTGGCGAATCCTCCACATCTCCCTCAACACTAACAACATCAAGTTCCTCAGAACTGGATAGCATTGGTGCCTCAGCCCGAGCGGAAGAAACCGCAGCGCGTGCTTCCGAACCCGGGACTGAGGCACTGGATCTCACAGGTGAAGGGAGAGATAAGGCAGAGCCCGTCTCAAACCCCGCTGTGAGATCCATCTGCGATCCCCACGATAAGCGCCGCCGCTCTGCCTCGGCAGAAGCGGGACCCGAACCGCGGGGAGCGCGCACCGAACCGCTCTCCTCAAAGAGCGACCGGCGGGAGCGGAGCGTCCTTAACGGCAAACGCTCGCAATGCTCACAGTCTGCTCCCTCGAGAGCAAACTGGGCATGCTGAACTCCCAAACAAACAACACAAAGATCATGTGTATCCCCGCTCGTTAAATAACGCGAGCAGGGAGGAACACACTTTCTAAACTGCTGTTCGTCCGCCATAATCTCTCAATATATATATATATAGGGATAAATTGTTTGTGTGGTGCAGGGTATGTAAGACAGACAATATCACACAGGGACAGATTCACATGTAGCGCGACTGAAAGCACAGAAGCTAATGCGCTTGTGTTTTTGGGGTGCTTTATAGTTTCCTGGTCGGTGACGTCACCCGCCTATGACGTTTCATCTCTCCATTGGGCTGATTCCATACGTGCTTCATGACGCACAACGCAGGGGCGTTCCCGCAGCGTTTGACGCAGCTCGAAGTTCCCTTGAAAGGGAACTCATTATTATGAGAAACTTTCTCAATATAATGAGATACTAAGTCATAATTATGAGAAACTTTCTCAATATAATGAGATACTAAGTCATAATTATGAGAAACTTTCTCAATATTATGACTTAGATAATCTTCTTTTTTTTCTCAACTATGGCGGAAACGGGCTTCCATACTAATAGCCTTCCTACCACTGTAAAAATAATCCCTGACCATGAACAGCAATAGAAGTTACATTATTTCACCATTAGATGGCGACAAAGGGTGAGTCTTTATGAGTGATGTCTTTATGAGTGAGTCAGTCAGTAGAGAAGACTTTTATATTGAAAGGACTGAAACTTGTGAACACGGAGAAGCAAGTGACAAATGACTAGTGGGCACGGAAAACCTCTTAACTGTTAAAAGGTAAAGATATCACAGCAGACATTCCAACGGATTTTTTTTTTTTTTACGAATATAGGACTGACCTGAAGAAAAATGCTATATCTATTGTAAATGCAGGTAAACTCACATACTCTACTCTATAAGCTTCAATGAACAATATAAATGAGAACAAACATGGTTACAAAACACAACTATTGACCAATCAGAATCAAGGACTGGAACTAATTGTTTTATAATACTATATAAATGATATTAAAATAACAGTCACTGAGTATCGCTGCTTTTAGGGGTTTCATGAAAAAATACTTGATGAAAAAATACCAATTTACACACATGTAAATGCCATGCGCTCATATTTTGGGACTACATCTATTGTCCTCCAGATGAGACATTAAACAGAGTTCCTGATTCTCTATGGTCAGTAACAATCCCAGGATGTCCTTTGAAAAAGAGTAGGGGTGTAACCCTAGCATCCTGATCAAATTTGCCCATTGGCCTCCATATGGCTTCATCACCCTGTCTCCTCTCCACCAATAAGCTAGTGTGTGTGGTGTGGGCGTTCTGGCGCAATACGGCTGCCGTCCCATCATCCAGGTGGATGCTGCAGACTGGTGGTGGTTGAGGAGATTTTCCCCTTCCATATGTATCGTGCTTTGAGATCTGACATCAAAATGTTAGCAGCAGATCCTTCAAGTCCTAGAGGTTGAGAGGTGGAGCCTCGGACCTGACAGGACAGCCTTTGTTGTCCTTGTGCATCAATGAGTATTGGACACAAACACCCTGTCGCCGGTTTGTTTTCCCTTCTCGGACCACTGTTGGTAAATTCTCACCACTGCTGACCGGGAGCAACCTGGCCTTGTCGTTTCAGAGATACTCTGATCCGGTCAATTTGCTGTAACACTTTGGCCCTTGTCAAAGTCGCTTAGACCTTTATTCATGCCCATTTCTCCTGCATCCAACATGTTGATAATGATAACTTATTGTTTGCTAACAATCTAAACTACCCAGACCTTAATATGTGGCCTTGCTAGAAGATGATTAACGATATTCATAATGTTTTGGCTCAGCAGTGTGTGTGTGTGTGTGTGTGTGTGTGTGTGTGTGTGTGTGTGTGTGTGTGTGTGTGTGTGTGTGTGTGTGTGTGTGTGTGTGTGTGTGTGTGTGTGTGTGTGTGTGTTTGTGTGTGTGTGTGTGTGTTGTTGTCTAAAAGCACCATTGTGCTACAGTGGATGTCAGTTTTTAGTTTTTATTTTATATTTATTAACATTAATAACATTTCTCTTGATTAATGTGTTTGGTGCCTCCAAGCAACATACTTAAACAGCTAAACATATTATTCTAAACTACTGATAAAAATCTCATTTGAGTGTACATAATTTTGAACGATTTGGTACCATTTGCTGTATCCACACACTTTTGACCATTTTGTGTGCCAAGTACACCACTGAAATGCCTTGAACCTTACGCCAATCCCTATTTAAGCAGACACAATTTTGACAAAAGTCTTGGTGAAGATAAAAAAGGGCAGATCATATTCCAAAATTTTTATAGTGCCAATACAACCTGCACTACATTAATTTTAACATTTTGTGAACAGTAGTGCTTATGATCACCTTAAACGTCCTTCATGACCACTAGATGGCAGCCTAACCTTATATTCCAAATAGTCTCTCACAGGAAGTTGAAACTTCTGTGATGGTTTCCCATAAACTTCAATATTGGAATCATCTGGACTTCTTGTTTTAAAGAACAAAAAATAAAAAAAGAAAGTAAATGAGGGGTGCATTAATTTTGTTATTTTACATATTTGGTACAATATGGTTACTTTCAAAAACGTTGCAGATTCTGGTGGTTAGAATATTATATTTGACATATTTTGCTTTTGTTTTGTTTTGTTTTGTGCCAATGTCATGAGTTTGGTCCAGGACTTCCTGTGTGAGTAAACAATGGGAGATAAGAAATACTGGTGCTATTAGTGGTGTGGAAATGACACACCTTAGCCCTAAATATTGACATGTCAAATTGATCGAACAAGCACCTTATAGGGACTACAAAGATTTAAAAAAAGCTTTTTTATAAGTTGACACATTAATCTGATAAATGTGATAGCTTGAAACATTAAAAAACAATGAAAAAACCGCATCATGTTACAGTTTGTGTGACTGCATACTAAACATTCTGCTTGACCCCTTGTCAAGCAGACAAGTGTACTCACGTCAAACTCATTGAGAGCGGCTGCCAGCTCGCCGATGCCAGCGTGACCGTGCTTTTCGTCGGTGGGCGAGGAGGCCTGGGCAGCGCTGGAGATGCCACCGATGGCCTCTTGGACCTGTTTGAAGACGTAGTCACGGTTGGCACGTGTAGCAGCCACGTCGGGGTGGCGCAGGAAGGCCTGGGAGGCAGTGTAGAGCATGGTGGCGTTCTTCTTAAGAGCCCCTCGAGCTGCCGCCATCTCATCCCTGCACTGAGGGTCCTTCAGCTCCTGCAACACGAATACACAAATACACAGACACACGCTAGCTATCGAAAGCTATTGTAAAGCAGCAAATGAAATGAACAGATGAAATGAGTAAAGTTTGAAGATAAATACATTTTCAAATTTAACTGCTAGGCATCCATCCATCCTATAATTGTACAAAACGCAATTAGTCAAAGACCCTTCATGCATACAACAATTTGTGATAGAATGGATAGAATTAAAACTTCTTAAAATTAAAACAAATCATTATAATAGCCTTTTGTTATACAAAAACAAAATATATACACTCAAAAAAATTCATTATATTCTTGAATTCAAAACACAAGTGATATTTAACAAATACCTGCTGTCTGCGGGCAGCAACGTAGTTAAGTTTGACCATCTCCTTCCCAAACTCCTTAAAGCGATTGGCCAAGTCCTGTTCGTTGGTGGCATTCTTGACAGCTTCTAGAGCTTCTTCCACCTGGAAACACATGCATCAACGCACACACACACACACACACGCACACGCACACGCACACACACACACACACACACACACACACACACACACACACACACACACACACACACATCCAGCTGTTTAGACATCATCCATATAATGAATTGTAGAATAAAAGTTCCATAAAGCACACAGTTTACTTTCCTAGTGCTTATTATTGGTTCTCCTGGGACACATGTAATGTGATTTCTGACAGTTTTCACTGTCCGTAATGAGACTAGCAGAAGAACAAGGAGGTGTTTTGTCCCTTGAGGGACATCTTAAAGTTTCTCAGTCATATCCTACACCATAAAAGTTATTTTTTTCGCAACCATTGAGTTTGATAGATCTTAGTTCTCAAATTTGTTTACTGATTATATAACAGAGAGGCCGCTGGGTAAAAAAAACAAAATAAAAACACTATAAACTCTATAAATTGTTGGTTTAAAGTGAGAAGAATTGTGTCTGTTTCCTCCGTGCCAGTGGGGAACAAAAATCGAAAGAAAACAGAACGATGCAACTAGAAGAAATAGGATAAAGGGCAAAAACTGTATGGAAATTAAGGTATAAGAGCAAAAAGCCTAAATTCAGCCACTCTGAAATATAATTATCTACACCAAAATTACAAATGCAAAACATGAAGCCTATTTGATGACTAGAGGCAAGATAAGTGGTATTTGAGAGTATTATTTATGCATTTTAATTATCTTTTGCAAAGTTATACCAGGAGGTTGTTGCTACGGCAATATATGCTATGCGAATAGAGAGCAGGAGTGGAAATAAAGAGAGCTTCTTTTTTCTCCAATAAATATAACTCCTGTGCCCTTGAAAGAAAGGCAGATGTGTGTACTTGGATATCAAAACAATTGAGAGGCTGATCTGGCTTGTTCTGATCAAGTGGACAGTGACCAGCTGTGAAGACCAGCCGCACTCAGTCAGAACGAAAAAGGAACAGAAAGATGACAATGAATTGTCCAGGAGACAGCTCTCACTGGCAACAAAATGTAGGTTAATACATATGTGTGTAAATGTTCAGGTGCAAAAATGTGTAAGGTGGGTAGAGAGTAGGGCTGTACGATCTAGTAAACTAAAAACTAAAATTAAAAGAAAAAGAAAAGAAAAGAAAAGAAAAAAGCAAACAACAAAAAAACAAACAAAACAAATGCAAAAACAAAACAAAAACAAAACAAAAACAAAAGCTGGTAAACTAAAAACTAAACTAAAAACAAAAAAGAAAACGAAGACAAAACAAATAACAAAACAAAACAACAACATTAAACAAGCTCAAAAACAAAAACCATAAAACAAAACAAAACAAACAAAAAAGTTATACAAATTATGAACACAATAAATTATTAATGATAAATAAATAGTGATTCATTTCACAAATGAACTGCAACTGTGGGGGAAAGAAATGACCAGTGAGAGATGAACAAGAAGAGAACGTACGATCTTGAGGTGAGCCAGGAGCCTCATGACATCAGCCATGTCAGCCAGGATGAGAAGGCGCGTGACAGCAGACAGGAGGGCACGCGCGGCTCGGACCATAGTCCCACGCTTCACAGAGGAGCAGGGGTCATCCGCGAACTCTGAGGAAGCCACGTGCATCGTCTCCCCTGCACATAGACACAAAACAACATATGTTTAATGTTATACCACAAAGCATATCCCTTGTGCATATCTAGGAATTTTATCTCGGAACCGAATAAAGCTGCCTGGACATGTCAATGGTTTATTAATAGCTGTGCATCTGTTTACCAGTGAAATAAACTGCGAGCACAGGCAAGATTGCCAAGAGTGTTCATTAGTGAAACAGCACACTTCAGAAAAAATAAAAATAAAAAATACGGGCAGAGGATTGCTGGTGTCTGGAACACAATGTGCCATTATTGTGTCTAACTATGTTGTCCATGAAATGCAGTGCCTTTTGAACTTTTAATAAACATTTCAAAACTTTAAACACAATAGAAGAGATCAATATGCCAAGAATAATAAAACCATAATAAAGAAAGCCATTTGTAGGTTGTCATAACAGTGATGTAAGCAGCTGTTTAATACCCTTGCATTTTGGTTGACAGTATTAGATGACCATGCACTTTCTGAACATTTATTTAGCACTCCATTTGTCAAAATTAGCATTTTCATTTATTTATGTGTACACATTGTTTTGTGCCTACATGATTCAGATACATCAGTACGGTACTGTGGCATGCTAGCTAAAGTCGAAATGAGCAATTTGTCTTAGGTTCATTGACAGAATCTATTAATGACCCTACAGTAAGTGGACCTCCCATCATCCATCCGAACAGGAGCCGCAGGTGGGCAGAGTTGATTAATGAAAGCTTACAAAAAGCCCGACTGAGACATTAACAAAATGTCATTGAATCTGAGAATGATATACAGAGATGAAAGCTTGTGGCAAACTGACTTCACAGAGTCTATAGGGAAAGAGAGAACGGGAATATTTGTTTTTAACCCCGTACTGGCTCAGGCTCTGTGTGGGTGAACACTTGCATGTATACCATAAATAAGGCTGTTCTTTACCATATGTGCGCATTCTGCTGTTCTTCTCACACTGAACTGAAACGACAGAATGACAGCTATTCTTAACATTGTCTTGCTGCTGAAATGTCAGCAGTGTTCTCTGGCTCTGTGTATCTTTGTGGCAGCTCTACCTTCATGGATTACCACAGGAGGTTATTATATTTTTTATAGCTGTTTTTTAACCTCTACGGCACAACTGAACCAAGTCAATAGGACACACATCTTGCTCTTTGATTTTCATCCAATCCGTTCGAAACAATCATTATTTTTGCAATATTGTCTTTTACCTTACTTTGTCAGAAACCATTTATTCTTTTTTTTACGAACCAGCAACGTATCGTATCGAGGGCAGTGAATTCATCTATGCTGATTTAAAAAATAAAAAATAAAAACTGTGGTGAAAATCAAGTTTTTAATGTTGTTTATATGGCTATGTGTTGTTTTTAATATGCATTAAGACAAACCATGTACAAATTCATTTGTCAACACCATTGATGAGTTTTTTCTCCTTAAACCTGCAGTGAAAGAAAAAAGCGCAGTTTGAAATCGGTGGTGTTTCTAATGTCTACATTATAACCAATCACGTCAACGTCTGTGCATGCTTTAGCATACCATTAAATGTGTAATAGGTGATTCTCTACAGATTTTCTTTTTTTTTTCTTATACTGGTTGAAAGTCTCCTCACATCCTGATAGCAATCACTATGTTAAGCAGTCTAAATGTATTTTTTTTATAAATATATATCATCAGTGGAAGGCGTATGAGCATAAAATCTCCGTTAAATCATTTCATTCGGTCCGGAAAATATCCTTTCTGAAGAGTTGTTAGACGATCAACACTGAATGTTCGCTGGACGAACAGATTAATTTATGGTAATATTTATTCAGCAACACAAAGATAATGTGTTTAACTGATGCAAATATTTATAATTAATTATAACGAGTTATGATTAATTATTCATAATTCCCTTTGGAGCTAATTTGCTACAGCATTAAACCAAGCTTTTATGGTTGAATGCTTCCGGATTTTGGATGATGACTTCTTGAGCCTATACCAGTAAAGGCTAGGTCTTAAAAACTATTAGGGCGAACTCGGTCAGATTAAATACTCCTCCAAGATACACATGGCTGTAATCTGGAAAGTGTGACAGTAAAACATTAAGATAGGACTAGGTCATTTGCCGCCCCAGATAAATTTGGAATTGAATGAAATCATTTATTTGAAGAATTTAGGAGGAGGAACACTTGTGAGCATGGGGACTTGACTTTGTAGGAAATCAATTTACCTCTAAATGAATAAATAAAAAAAAACAGAAATCAGATATAAATATTTATAATTTATAGTCCCTCCTAATACTTCCTGCAACCAATAGGTTAAGGTTTGGCTGGTTAGCATAATTTAGTTGTCAGCTGCTGATAGGTTCCATTGGATTTATGGCACAGGTCCAGAAATGACAGGTTGCAGACTTACAGTGAGGCCCTGAAAAAAGCCGGACAATAGAGATGGTAACGGATTTATCCAGGTATTACAGACCTTAGTGCAGAGCATTTCGGCTAGCATTAGCTGGATAGCATATCGATCCCTGAGATTACCCTCAGCTCTCATTACTGAAACCTTGTTGAAAAACCACTGAAGTCTCTTTAATTTTTCAATGGATCGTCTGCATTGTCTTTTTATCCAGTGTCTACTTGTTAAGTCTTATATAATTGATTAGCAGCTTAATTATCTTTTGGTTGAAAGTTTCACGAAGTCATTTTTCATTGTCGGTAAGTGAATAAATCAATAACTGTGGGATGGGACACAAGCGACAATTAGATAGAAAAAGAACGGCTTCTCATTTATTTTTAAGTATTTTCTTTGTCCTTTGACCCCTGTTTCACACAGAGTAGGCTAACAGACGGTCAGCCATGGGAGCAGTAAGTCACTTGGACCATTATGCACAACCTGTTTATCAACCTCATCCCAGCTAAAGGTCGGCTTGATAATGGTCCACACAGAGTATTTTAACACACTTCATTCTGCTCCATCTGTCAGTAAAGTAGTCCATTCACTGCAGATCTGAGAATGGTTGTGCATTTTCACCACAAATGACTATTACAAACTCTGTGACTCTGATCTTGTGGAAAAATATACACTACCATCAAAAAGTTTGGGGTTGGTGAGATTTTTTTATATTTTTGAAATAACTTTTTTATGCTCACCAAGGATAATTTATTTGATCAAAAAAATGTATGAATTAAAAAAAAAAAATAGTTCAAGTTCATCTAATTTATATAGCACATTGTATAACAGCCACTGACTGACCAAAGTGCTTTAACTACAAAATTAAAAGACAATAATACTGTGCATTACAGCACAGCTAAGATAAGTATAGCAAAGCTAAGAACAGCCTTAAACAGGAGTAGCAAAAACATTGTCAGACTCAATGTCGGACTGATACTGTAAAAACAGTATCAGACTCATCAATAACAAAACAGAAATGGCAGTATCAGACTTAGATAAAAAGGGAAAACAGCATCATACTCAAAGGAGAAATGGTAAAACTAACCAACCTTATTTATAGGCCAAGGAAAACAAGTGCGTTTTTAAAAGTGACTTAAAAGAGATCACGGAAGGGGCTATCCTAACTTCTATGGGCAAATTGTTCCACAGCCGAGGCCCAAGCACAGAGAATGCTCAATCCCCTCTGCGTTTGAGTCTAGAATGTGGGACTAATAACAGGTTCTTATCGCTTGATCTCAGACTTCTTGATGGAGTATAAGGTTGCTGCAGTTCAGATAGAGAGCTCGGTGCTTGGTTGCATAAAGATTCATAAACAAATAAAAGGATTTTAAAATCAATTCTGAAATTAATGGGCAACCAATGAAGAGACCTCACAATTGGGGTGATATGGTCACTTTTTCAACTATTTGAGAGGAATCTTGCAGCAGCATTTTGCACTAATTGAAGACGAGCAGTTTGAGTTTTCGAAATACCGCAGTAAAGTGAATTGCAGTAGTCTACGCGAGAGGTGATAAAAGCATGGAAAGCCATTTCAAGAGTTTTATGATTAAGGAATGGTTTGACGTTCGACAGCAGACGAAGTTGATAAAAACTAGAGCTTATTACAAAGGAGATTTGTTTATCAAAGTTTAAAGACTCATCTAGTAGAACACCCAGGTTCCGTACACTTGAAGATTTAAAAGCCGATAGTCTGCCTAGGTCGAAGGTGGCAATCTGAGGATTAACAGTGGACCCAAAAACAATGATCTCGGTTTTGTTTTCATTTAGAAATAAAAAAAATTGGTCCAGCCAAAATTTAACTTCATCTAGACAACTTAGTAATGATGAAAGGACAAAGGGATCATTTCTCTTGATTGATACACACATTTGAGTATCGTCTGCATAACAGTGAAAAGATACCCCTTGTCTTCTTAAAATAGTGCCCAGTGGTAACATAAGAGAAGGCGCTAAGATAGATCCTTTAGGAAGACCACAGGTTAGATGCGCAGGTTACACAGGCACAGGTTAATTTATTCCTGTGGTGGCAAAGCTGAATTTTTAGCATCATTACTCCAGTCTTCAGTGTCACAAGATCCTTCAGAAATCATTGTAATATGCTGATTTGCTTCTCAATAATTTCTTATTGTTATGCATTTCTTTTTGAAAACAGTTGTGCTGTTGTGTTGAACAGTACTCATTTGAATACATATTTCCCCAAGCTGTATTTTATTCTTTGTTTTTTTCTCAAGGATTAGTTTGTTTAAAGTCCTGAATATAGACAAATAATCAACCCAAAATCCATTAATATTATATTAGCAAGAAATTTAAACTAAACAAATTAATCATTCATTACCTCATTGTAAAGTCCAAAAAAGAGAAAAGATATGATAGATAATGCATTTCAGCTTTTGGAGTTTAAAATTGGCTTTTTTCTCTTCTCCGCAACCTCATAATTGCTCTTCGACTGTGTTTATGGGATGATGAATGTCCTGTGAAACACCATCAATAACTGTTTGCCATTTTCATAGTGGTAATTTGGCTGAACAAACACTAACTTCAGTCCAGACCAATGAGTATGCAAGGTTTGGAAAGGGACTGTGTATGGGAACAATCATAAAAGAAAAAAGGATGGAGAAAAAAACTTAGTAAGAGAGATAGTGTGTGTGTAATGTACTGCCAGATAAGGGATGTAAATATAGGTAGAACTTATAGGTGACGGAGGTAAAAAAGCTATACCTTAACTGTCTGCAAACTGCCACACATAGGCAAAAAAAACAACAACACTAAAGACCACAGCAAATTACCACATTACTGACTTTAATGATGAGATAATATGACAGATAATGAGTCTGTTTGGTTGCCACATGACCCTAGAAGTCGTTTCTACTCTCTCAAGAAACCAGAATGACTAATGGACAGGCAAGTAGTCAAGAAGGAGCATTTTAGCCACTATGCCACACCAAATTCAGTTATAAAACCTTTAGAGCTGGCTGCTTGATGGGATTCTGGAACAAATGAGCATCTAACAACGAATGTTCTCAGAACTTTGGTTGACATTCTGGCAAGTTTCACTATAGATCTTATTCAGAGCAGTGCCAAGACAGGTATGGAAGCGAGGCTGTGAGGGATAGACTTACCATGTTTTCAATGGCATTTGCTTTAAACAAAATCAAAAATAAAAAGCTGTATAAGCTCCTAGATCACTAAGAATTTTCTACAGCCCATATTGTTGGGAGTGTTTTGTTTACTGACGTTTCTTGTAAAGATATTTTTTTGCAGTGTTTCATCAGCAGAACAATCCAAAAACACATTAAATAACAGCACAACCCTATGAAGAGATGTATGTCGTCTCGGTTACGTATGTAACCCTAGTTCCCTGATAGGGAACGAGACGCTGCGTCAAGCTGTGGGAACCCCTCTGCTTGTGTGCGCCATGAAGCACGTATGGAATCAGTCCAATGGAGAGACGGAACGTCATAGGCGGGTGACGTCATCGACCAGGAAACTATAAAGCACCCGCAAAACACAAGCGCGACAGCTTCTGATAGGCCTGAAGGATGCGCTAACGGGCATGCTGGGAGTATGGCAGAACGACGCAGCTTCTCGTTCCCTATCAGGGAACTAGGGTTACATATGTAACCGAGACGTTCCCTTTCAAGGGAACTCGAGCTGCGTCAAGCTGTGGGAACACCAATACCCACGTCGCCATAGGAGCAAATGACCGTCATGTGGGAACTAGCGCACAGAGGACGAGAGCACCTGCGCCCCAGGAGTGGAACATAAGTCCAATTCATAGAACTTAACAAATGTATGTGGTGAGGACCACCCAGCCGCATCACAAACATCACTTAGCGATACTCCTGACAACAATGCTTTAGAAGCAGCCATACTCCTAGTAGAGTGGGCTCGTACAGCCAAAGGTGAAGGCTGACCAGCCGACTCATAAGCAAGTGAGATGGCCTCAACCACCCATTTGCTCATTCTCTGTTTAGACGCGGGACACCCTTTCCTGGGTGGCCCAAAGCACACAAATAACTGTTCTGATTTCCTCCACAGGGCAGCTCTGTGGACCTAAGGGACGTAATGCCCTAACCGGGCAGAGAAGGTTAAGTTTCTCCTGATCTGATGACACAAAAGGAGGAGGATAGAAAGCCTGCAGCACTGCAGGTCTAACAGCATTAGTAGGGACCTTAGGGACATAACCTGGTCTAGGGTATAGAAAAACCTTAACCATACCATGCGAAAACTCCAGGCACGAGGGTGCAACCGACAGGGCCTGCAAATCTCTGATTCTCTTAAGTGAGGAGATTACAAGCAGAAAAAGAGTTTTATACGTGAGACATTTCTCAGAAACTTCCTCAATAGGTTCAAAGGGGGCCAAAGTAACAAGTAACTGGGTCCTGCCGGTGTTCTGCACACTAGGAAGTGAAAAGTTTCCACTTCAGGGCATATAACTTCCTTGTGGACGGAGCTCTGGAGTGAAGGATGGTCTCAACAACCTCAGTTGAGAGACCAGATTCTATAAGCTGGGCCCCCTCAGAGGCCAAGCCCACAGTTTCCACAACTCTGGGCGGGGGTGAAATATCGTACCGCCCTCCTGAGAGAGTAGATCCCTCCTGATCGGAATCTCCAAGGGAGAGCCGTCCAGAAGAGATATTAGGTCCGCGAACCATACTCGGGCCGGCCAGAATGGGGCTACTAGAAGTAGGCTGACCCCGTCCCGGCGAACCCTCTCCAGAACTCCTGGTAGCAGAGCAACCGGGGAAAAGCATACAGACGTGACCTCGGCCACGGCTGTACCAGAGCGTCCAACCCCAGAAGGGCTGGATGACTGATGGAGAATCACAGATGACAGTGCGTTGTCTCCTGGGAAGCGAATAGGTCCACCTCAGCGCGACCGAAACTCAACCAAAGGAGCTCCACCACCTCGGCCCCTGCCTCGACAAGGAGTTTGCTACCACATTCAAATAACCAGGAAGATACATAGGGGACCACAGGAGGATCTGACGGGCCAACTTGTAAAGTGGACGCGACCGCAGGCCCCCCTGATGATTTATATACGGGACCACCGACATGTTGTCTGACTGAACTAGCACATGATGACCTCTGAGGTCTGCTAGGAAGTGTTTCAAAGCTTGGAACACCGCCAACATCTCTAGACAATTTATATGCCATGATAAATGATGGTCCTGCCACAGACCTTGGGCTGGACGACCACTCATGACCGCCCCCCACCCTGTGAGGGAAGCATCCGTCGTTAGCGTTACGCGACGACAAAGAGCCCCCAACACAGGCCCTTTGGATAGGAACCAGGTTTCTTTCCACATGACCAGAGCACGAAAGCAGCGCCGCGTGACTTTGATCGTGCGGAGGGGATTTCCCCTCGGGGAGAATCCCTTGGTCCGGAGCCACCACTGCAGTGGTCTCATGTACAACAGGCCGCAAGGTATGACGTTGGACGCTGCTGCCATAAGACCCAACAGTCCCTGAAACTGTTTTACAGTGAGTAGCTGGCCTAGCTTTACTTGTTTCATAGCTGAAAGAATCGAAGCGATGCGGGTCGGAGAAAGTCGCGCCCGCATCGAGACCGAATCCCAAACGACACCCAGAAAAGTGGACTTCTGAGAAGGAGATAATACACTTTTCTTTGCGTTCAGCCTCAACCCCAACTTTCTTATATGAGCGAGAATGACATCTCGATGCTGAACCGCCATCTGCTCTGTCTGAGCTAAAATCAACCAATCGTCGATGTAATTGAGGATACGAATGCCCTGAAACCTCAGGGGCGCTAAAGCTGCATCCGTGCATTTCGTGAAAGTGTGGGGAGATAAAGCTAGGCCAAATGGAAGAACCTTGTACTGGTACGCCTCGCCCCCGAAGGCGAACCTCAGGAACTTCCTGTGTTGTGGAAGGATGGAAATATGGAAGTACGCGTCCTTCAGATCTATCGTGACAAACCAGTCCTCGGATCTGATTTGTGACACGATCTGCTTGATAGTGAGCATTTTGAATTTTAGCTTCCCTACCGAGCGATTCAACAGGTACATATCTAAAATGGGACGCAACCCCCCATCCTTCTTTGGAACGATGAAATATTGGCTGTAAAAACCTGACTCCAACCTGGGAGGAGGAACCCGTTCTATAGCCTCCTTTTGAAGGAGCGCTTTCACCTCTTGTTCCATTACCAGAGCCTGCTCGGGGGCCACCACTTTGGGCAGAACCCCTCTGAATTTTGGTGGACGACACCTGGATTGGATAGCATAACCCTTTTTTACTGTGTGCAGAACCCACTGAGATATTTTTGGAAGGCTTTTCCACTGTGCCAGAAATACTACTAAGGGTACCAGTCTCTCGAGACTGGCCTCTGGTGTAACTTGAGCAGCAAACATAGCGCCCTGTAACGACGCACCAGCAGGGAACGACTGGCTTAACTGCTCTGAGACCCTCCTCAGAGGGGACGAGCGTCCCTCGGGAAAGTGCTCGCTGGGACCGTCTGTGCCCCGGCATGAAGGCGGGGTTGGCAGAACGGGCCCCTGAGGGCACCGAAGAAGAGCGGGCACCGTGTAATGCGGTGAACACCTCTCTCCCACGGCAGGGACCACCCTCAGCATCCTGACGCCAGTGGCGTCAGGACTTCCTCTTTGCCGAAGCCTTCTTAGCCATAATAACTGTCCTCAGATCAGTTTTGCCAGAAGACTTCGGCTGAGAGTGCCGCGTCTGGTCCCACTGTTTAGAAGGGGGGGCGCGAGACACGACACTCTGCTTCTGTTGTGCCCTATGTGAGGAGCTGACTGACGGCCTGGACTGCTCCCGCCCAGCAGTACCGGGGACATGAATTTTAAGAGGCATACATTTCTGAAACACTGCCGACTGTTTCTTCTCTTCCTGAAATCTATCTATGACAGTATTGACAGAATCACCAAAAAGACCATGAGGAGAGCGCGTAGCGTCCAAAAGAAAAGCTTTGTCTTTTTCTTTCATGCCAGAGAGATTTAACCATAGATGCCTCTCTGCGGCCACCAGGGCTGCCCATTAGCCTGGCCGACTCCTTGGTGGCGCGCAGAGATAAAACTGCAGCCTGACGCAGTTCGCGAACTACGTCAGTGCTGACCTCTTGAGTGTCACTCACATCCTGTAATAAGTCAGCCTGGTATGCCTGCAAGATGGACATCGTGTGCAGGCACGCCGAGGCTTGACCGACCGCCGAATACGCCTTACCCACTAAAGCTGATGTACTTCTAAGAGGCTTAGAGGGAAAAAGTGGTGCTTTAAAAGAAGATGCAGCTTCAGCAGAAAGATGACTAGCAAGCGCCTCTTCTGCTTTGGGCATCGCCCCATAACCATGAGATTTAGCCCCCACAATGTTTGAATAAGTGGACGTTTGAGGGCTAAAAACACGATAAGAGACCGGCTTTTTCCACGATCTCGAAACCTCTGTGTGGAGATCAGGGAAGAAGTGCAAGCACCGGCGTGGAGGTTGAGAACGGGAAGGCAGAAATCTTTCATCTAATTTAGATTTTTCTCTAGACTCCTGCCTAACAGCTGGCCACTCGATGCTTAATTTAGAAACAGCACGAGTGAGCACCTCCATAAGCTCCTCACTTTCGGGAGGGCGAGATGGCGAATCATCAACATCTCCCGCATCCAGACTAACAACATCCAGATCCTCAGAACTGGATAGTTGCATTACTGGGGCCTCAGTTCGGGGGGAAGAAACCGCAGAGCGTGTTTCCGAACCCGAGACTGAGGCACTGGATCTAACAGGTAAGGGCTGAGATATGGCAAAGCCCGTCTCAAGCCCCACTGTTAGATCCATCTGTGATCCCCACGAATGACGTCGCCACTCAGCCTTGGCATAAGCGGGACCCGATCCGCGGGGATCGCGAACCGAACCACTCTCCTCAAAGAGTGATCGGCGGGAGCGGAGCGTTCTAAGAGGCAAACGCTCGCAATGCTCACAATCAGCCCCCTCGAGAGCTGACTGGGCATTCTGCACTCCCAAACAAACAACACATAAGCTGTGTGTATCCCCGCCCGTTAAATAGCGCGAGCAGGGAGGAACACACTTCTTAAATTGTTGTTCGCTCGCCATTGTCTCTCAATATAATATATATATATATATATATATATATATATAGTTTTTTGAAATAGTGAAACTCCTGTTTAGTGACAGACAAAAACACTTGAGACAGAACCACATATAGCGCTTACTGAAGGCATAGAAGCTGTCGCGATTGTGTTTTGGGGGTGCTTTATAGTTTCCTGGTCGATGACGTCACCTGCCTATGGCGTTCCGTCTCTCCATTGGACTGATTCCATACGTGCTTCATGACGCACACACGCAGAGGCGTTCCCACAGCTTGACGCAGCTCGAGTTCCCTTGAAAGGGAACTATCCCTCACAGCCTCGCTTTCATTCCCGCTAAAACTCAAAGATAGTGCTGCAGAGAATAATGATACATTTTATATAGTTGCTTGGTGACAAATATAATACAGGGTGTGGGGGTGTTTGGGGGTGGTGGAGTGAGAGAGAGCGCGTGAAGCCTTGTTTATACTCGACTTGTATATATCCGCACGAGCGGCAAAAATGACGTCGTTGCGGTCGTCATTGCGCAAGACCCCATTTCGCCTGGCGGTGTGCATGCCACTTTTTGTAAAGCCTTGTTTTTACTCGATGCGTCCGCACAAGCACGAGTCTCCGCTGACTGTGTGCGCACCTCCCCAAACGGACGAGACATTTACACTTGACGTGCTCACCGTTGTGCTAGTCTGTGAAACGACAGGGGGCGACTCGGAGTAATTCTCCTCTAAACCACCAGGAATCAGCAGTGAAGAAGTAGTTTTCTGTTTATTAGTAGTTTATTAATTGTTGAAATTCAAATTAAAAAGAGTAATAAATGCAGTAGGGTTGCACTTTCACTGCATGTAAACTTAAACAACTGAAGCCTTATTGAAGAGTGTTTAAACCTTAATTTCATCAGCAGGGCTTACTTCTGCTATTGTAGGCTTATTTTGTAAATGTAGTTACTTTAGACAAGTGCAAACTGGGTGCTTAATGCAAATGTGTTCCTATTCACAAAATTAGAGGCTTTTATGGTCGCCCATCAATGCAAAGTCTCTAAGTGTATGGAAGGATCATAAACATGCTGGTACAGACATACCAGCTCGGACAAAGAAGTCAAAGTCGTTCATCTTCGGATGCGGTGCCGCGCGCGATGTTACAAAAAGTGCCGTGCACACCGCCAGGCGAAATGGGTCTTGTGCACCCAACACGCACGACCGCCCACACCGCAATGACGCAATTTTTGCCGCGCGCTCTTGCGGACGCGTCAAGTATGACCCCTAACCCCTAAAATCCACTGGATCTGTCTACGGCGCGGAACGTCAGCGTTGCGGATGCCGGAGCTAATCGCGGCCATTATAGTCAATGCTCTTAACCCCTAAAATCCACTGGATCCGTCTACGGCGCGGAACGTCAGCGCCACGTTTTTGATGCGTCCCTAGCTCGGCGTCAAAGTCCGCTGGAAGCGTCTCAGACGCGTTTCAGCAGCGGAGCGTTGGTCTCCACAGGGTGTTTTATTTTAAAAATAGACCGGATCCTCTATGCCGTTCTGTGTCTGACTTCCTGCCCGGTACGATGTACGTCTGAGACGCTTCCAGTGGACTTTGACGCCGAGCTAGGGACGCATCAAAAACGTGGCGCTGACGTTCCGTGCCGTAGACGGATCCAGTGGATTTTAGGGGTAAACAAGGCTTGACATCGCGTGCGGCGCCGCATCCGAAGATGCGCGACTTCGAGCCGAATCTGGCCGAGCACATACGTCTTATCACACCGGCACCCAGTTTGTGGGTCTAGTAGTTGCTTAAATTTACAAAATGAGCCAGCAATAGCAGACATATGCCCTTTTAATTATGGTCCATGTTTTATAAATAAAATTCTCGAAACTAAATGAAAATGTTTAGTGAATTTAGAAAATATGTAGCTAAGTTATTGTTAATTTAGTTGTATATGTTCTCAGATTCATTTATTTTGTTCTAATGTAACAAGTAGCCTAATAATCTCAAGGTTTACTGCTTTAGCCTGCACGATTCTTTTGTAATGTGGTTTTGGTGAAGTGTACTAAAATAAACATTCACCTGTGTACCTTCTTCTCACCGCTGATTCATGGTGGTTAAGAGGGCAATTACTCTGAGTCACCTCCTGCCGTTTCAAAGAAAGGTACAACGGCGAGCACGTCAAGTATAAACGCTTCGTCCGTTTGGGGAGGTGGGCGCAGGCAGCGGAGGCTCGCGCTGCAGAGCCAGGCGAAAGTATAAACTTTCGAGAGAGCGCGAGAGGTATGGGTGAGTGAGAGAGAGAGAGAGAGAGAGAGAGAGAGAGAGAGAGAGAGAGAGAGAGAGAGAGAGAGAGAGAGAGAGAGAGAGAGAGAGGGACGAGTGAGAGGTAGGGCTGCAAGTCAATAAGGTGAACCAATGATTCAATGGCCAGATTCATAAAGTGAGCCATTTACTTAATTCCTGAATGTATCAGCCGTTTAAACAAATCGAATGAATGAATGATTGACTGACTCAGTGACTTACTCATTAAAACATTTATTTTAAAGTATAATTTCATAAAAATATAGAAGTATTTCATATTTCCATATAAAAAAAAACATTAAAGGTATAGGTCACTCAAAAATGAAAATTCTGCCATCATTTGTTTTAGAATTTACTTGTAATAGATTCTATGTTATTATTTTTTTTCTAAAGCTATTTTTTGTAATGTCTATTTGATGCTTTTCTCATTTAACACAATACTGACTTTAAATTATCTTTTGGGGGTAATTTCTCAGCCAAATTTGACAATTTGCAATTAATTAGATTAATCACCACATCATGTAATTAATTAGATTAAAATAAATAATCACTTGACAGCCCTAAAAATTGCATTTTCACAACGTAATGGGAACATAAGCTAAATATTTTAAGAGCATATTCATATTTTTTAGTTTGATTTAGTTTGGGAATGTTCTTCAGTGTGATAACACCCTGCTCACCTTGCTTGCGGACGTCCTCTACAGCTGCGATAAGCTCCTCTTTTAGGTCCTGGCTGTCCTTAGCAATCTGCTCGCCCTTTTCTAAAAAGTTCTGGGTCGCCTGCTCCACGGACACAGCCAGCACATGAGCCTTCTTAGAGCGGCCCTTTTTCTTACTGGATGGGCCTTTATTACTGGTGTTGACCAGGGTGGTCACCTGTGGACGAGAAGAGTCAAAGATGAAGATGAATGTAATGATTGTTGTGTAAAAAAGACTCCTTTGACTCACATTTCGACTGACCTGCATAAAGTACTGTAGGTCTACCAACACAGTCCATATGGCACATTTAAAGTAAAGTGTTATGTACACAAGGATGATCAAGCATAAGTTTGTTTATTTCTAAATCAATGTCTCAGAAAAACTGCTGGGTTTGTGTGCTTTCAGAATTATGTACAAGTAAGGGGACGCTTGCATTCGCAACAGTCAAAGATATACATCTATAGCATAGACCAACAATTAAAAAGACGCAGTCAAGCACCAGGACGTGCCCCGTGCGAACAGAACCCAAGTGTCCCCTTCAAACTCACCATTAAATATCAAACATAAGTTAATGTCACCATTAGAAGTCAAAAGTCAATTTGAAACCTTGAATAGTAATAATGCAAGCATTCCAATTATTTTTTTAGTTTAGTTCAATAAATGTATGTCAAGACCTGAATTTATTTCCAATTAATTATAAAGAAATATTTAAGAAATGTAATATCTTATGAATATATATATATATATATATATATATATATATATATATATATATATATATATATATATATATATATATATATATATATATATATTAGGGCTGTCAAAATAACGCGTTAATTTCGATTAATTAATCTGAGAAGAAATAACGCGTTAAAAAAAATAACGCCGATTAATCCATTCCGTTTTGACCTTTGCGGAGACGTTCTAGCATTCGTGTAAATAGAAGGAGGGATACAAGAACGCGCTGCTTGGATCATTGTTTGGAACATTTACTTTTAACAAACGGAGTTCGTCAAACTCTAAAGTACCACATCAATGCAAAGCATCCAGGAGTGTGTGCGTGAGTCGGCGAGTGTGTCTGAGAGAAAGCGCGCTTGTGTGTGTGTGTGTGTGTTGTAACTTTTCAAGGCCTCTCACGTCACACAACCATTTTCTCACGCACAGAATAATCGCGCACCAAAGAGAGGACACGGAAACAGACAAGACAGAGCACGTTACTTATGATATTAAAAAAATCTCAGCTCTCAGATTCTGTTAATTTTATTACGAAAATCAAACAATACCGTTTTGGCGTTTGTAAATGTGAAATGACAGATCCCTATAGCGGCACGTGAACCGATCATCTCTAGCTAATAGTAAATAAACACGAATGACCAATGTTGAAAGATACAGTAGGGCAGCCTAAAACTTACCGAAATGTATATTGTAAGTTACCTCAGGAAAGCCATTTCATGACCATATAGCATGTTATAGTTGGCTATAAAAAAGAGCTATAGAGAGTATTTTTCAAAATTTATGTAGCCTACTAGTATATTACGTATGGATTATATTTTTACTTAGCCTATATCAAAGTTGTTATTTGTAATAAACACGCATTATATTTAATTTGAGCTATTTTTAACCCTAAATACTACCAGCTGATAAGGCTCCCTGTATTTTTACAGCATTGGGTGAGATTTTTTTTTTCTTGAGAAAAGAATGCCTATCTTGTGTACCTAATATTTATCCAAATGAGTCAATATTGCATCAAATCACAATAATTAAATTAAATTGAAACCGTGAAATTTGTGTCAAGCAATAATAATAAAAACGTAGCTTACCAGAAATTGTACCATGTAAACATTGTAAGATTGTGTATGTGATTAATTTAGATTAATTAATTACAGAGTATGTAATTAATTAGATTAAATTTTTTTATCGATTGACAGCCCTAATATATATATATATATATATATATATATATATATATATAGAACAAATTGTTTTAAATAAATATTTGTTTGTGTGTGTGTGTGTGCGTGCGTGCGTGCGTGCGTGCGTGCGTGCGTGCGTGTGTGTGTGTGTTTTAAAAAAAAATATGTCAGAAGCAAAAAAAAAGGTTTTATTACTTTAAACAAAGGTTTGGTGTGAGCTATTTATTTATATATAGTTATATCTATTAATCTATTTTAGCTTTGGAAACTGTGATAGTGATTTTTCCATGATTATTTGATTAACATAATTGAAAAGAACAGCATTCAGGGTATTTATACAGGGTATTTATATATATACAGAAATTTATTACCATCAAATTCCATCATAGTACAACCTTTTTTTTTACCTTTTACATCAGTGTTGTTGAATGGTTTATAAGAGAAGTAGCAAACTGCCTCAGGTCTGAATTGTGAAAAAAATAGCTTAATTTATTGATTTAACAACTGCATCGCAATCAAAATCCTCACATTTCCCACATTAAGCAGAAGTATGAAATTGGACAGGGTAAAAAAAAAAAAAAACGGTGCTTACTTGCTTTGACAAAAGAGATTATTTGCAGTGCAGACATTTCTGGCAATTTGCCACATTTGTCTACACATTTTGTATGATCTTTAGTGAATCATTCCATAGTCAGGCATTAAGCTCTCAAAGGGCCTATAAAACAGTGCTGTTTTTCACTTTCTGCTGCAGGTCTCTGCTGGGACCGTTCTCCCAGGGTAATGTATTTTCAAGGACACCCACGCTAAGCAATTGCCATAGTACAACAAAGAACTAACTTGAATTCCCTTTAAGTCAGTCACATTTAACGTTATGTTGGACTTATCTCAAGGGATCTCGCCTGGGAGCCCAATCACCTCAAGGGGTAACAAAACGAGCCAATGGACATTAGCCAGTAAGATTTGCATGCCAAGTCACACCAGCAAACTCAGCCTGCTGATAAAACTTAAGCCTGCTGATAAAACGTTATTTCCAAACCGCAGCCACATTACCATCGTGGGGCTTCCGCATAGATCTGAATGATGAGCAAGAGATGGGTCCGTCCCTATCGCTTGCTGCATCACCAGATCCACACGTTCCCTCGTGTGATCCCGAAGCGCGCTCCGGTGCTGCTTCGGTTCATGCGGGGGACGATGATATATCTCTTGGGTCAGCGGACTACGAGCAGCCTACCTCCGAGCGTTCCTCTTGCGAAAATAAATCTGTCGAGGAATTGATCGAGGTGGTTACTCGCGCGGTGGCCAGGTTACAGCTTGACGCGAACAAGAGACCCGCAAACATAGTAAGCTAGAAGATAGGTTTCTGTCCGGACGCTCGCGAGCTATCTCTATCCTGGTCCGGCATCTTCATTAAAGAGACCTACCCTCCCCACGAAGCCATGCAAAACAACTTCGGCGCTCGTGGGAAAAGCTTATCAAGCTGCAGGATATGTCTCTACGTGCTACCAAGCAAACGGACCGTGCAATCGGTCATTCAATGTCCGTGGTGGTTAGCACGGAGAGGTAGCTGTGGTTGAACTTAACTGGAATTATAGATAAAGACTGCGTCTTTCTGCTAGACTCTTTAGTTTCACCCTCTGGCCTGTTTGGCGACTCTGTCAACACAGTAGTCACCAGGTTCAGAGAGGTTAAAGAGCATGAGGAAGCTTTTGTCCAATGTTTGCTTTCAGGGGCGAAGCGTACCAATTTCGGGTTCTTCCATTCGATCTAGTCTTGTCACCTCGTACATCCACAAAATGCATGGATGCAGCACTGGATCCATTAAGACTACATTGCATTCGCATTTTGAATTATATCGATGATTGGTTAATACTAGAACAAACGCAAGAGATGGTGCTTTAACACGGAGACATTGTGTTAGCTCATCTAGTTTCTCTAGGGTTGAGACTCAACGCCAAGAAGAGCGTTCTTTCTCCTGCCCAGAGAAAAACTTATCTCGGGATCGTTTGGGATTTGATCACTATGCGGGCACAACTGTCTCCCGCTCGAATCAAGACCATTCGGCATACCATGAGCAAAGTCAGGCCAGGCCAAATTCGCAGTGTTCGGCAGAACCAAAAATGTTTGGTTTCATGGCTTCAGCATCCACGGTGATTCCTCTCTTGCTGTTGCACATGAGACCATTTCAGTTGTGGCTAAAAGCAAGGGCATTTCATCCAAGGGCCAAACCTCAAAGGCAAATAAAAGTGACACACTGCAGGCTTTGCACACTATCTATATGGCTCAGACCCCGGTTCCTCGCCTTGGGTTCCACTCTAGGGGTGCCTCGTCATCGCACACTGTTAACGACAGACGCCTCCCTGATGGGCTGGGGAGTGGTCTTTTGTGGTAGTCCAGCTCAAGGGGAATGGGAGGGTTATCAGCTCGATTGGCACATCAACTGCCTCGAGTTGATGGCTGTATTTCTGACCCTGAAATACTTTCTCCCTCAGTTGAGATGCTGTCATGTCCTAGTGCGGGTGGACAACACAGCGGCAGTCTCTTACATAAATCACCAGGGAGGTCTTAGCTTACGCAATCTGAACAGAAAAGCTAGGCAGATTTTTATCTGGGCCCAGGAGGGACCAAGTTCCTGTCACTCAGGGCAGTGAACATTCCAGGGCATCTGAATGTGGGAGCGGATTTACTGTCCAGACAGAAACTACCGATGGGGGAATGGAAACTCCACCCAGAAGTAGTGAAAAAGATTTGGACCAGATTTTACGAAGTGGAGGTGGACCTCTTTGCCTTCCATCAGACAGCGCAATGTCCCCTCTACTTCTTTCTGAGTCACCCAGCTCCCCTGGGTCTGGATGCGATGGCCACATATGGCCCAAAATACGCCTGTATGCGTTTCCTCCAGTTTCTCTGCTCCCGGGAGTTCTAGCCAGAGTTTGCCAACAAGGGTCTAGCCTCCTACTGATAGCGCCACGTTGGCCGAACAGAGTATGGTTCTCGGAGATAATATCTCTTCTCGACGGCTCGCCTTGGGCGATTCCGGAGATGGGGGTCCTCAGACGGAGAGCACGATATATTTCATCCCAGGCCTTACCTGTGAAACCTTCATGTTTGGCCCCTAAGGGGTACCAATTGAGAGACACTGGGCTTTCACCCGATGTTATTGAGACCATTCTAAGTGCTAGGGCTTCCTCCACTAGAAAGAGTTATGCCAACAAATGGGGTGTCTTTGAAAGGTGGTGTGTTGTATATAATGCAAATCCGGTCAACTGCCAGATTGCTTCAGTTCTGGATTTCCTGCTGGAAAAATTATCAACAGGCACATGCCCCGCTACTCTCAGGGTTTATGTCTCACAGACTGTGTCCAGTCCGTGCTCTTCAGGCCTACGTCCACCGCACTAGCCAGTGGCGTAAGTCAGAGCAACTGTTCGTCTGCTATGGGGGGGGGGGACCACCATGGGGGTCGCTGCCTCTACTGCTCTGGCAAGTGGTGCCCCCTTGCAATTTGTTTGTGATGCAGCGGGTAGGTCCTCTCCGCACACATTGATAAGATTTTATACTTTGGATGTGCATGCCACTCCGGGCTCTCACGTCCTTAAGTCGACAGCACAAGCTAATGTATAGGGCCTTCTTGCATTCTTATGAGCACACTTACACAACCGTAAGGGGTCCAGACACTTTCAAGCACGGTGGCGTGGGTACTCTTGTTCCCAATGCGCTAAGCAGCACAGCAGCGATTGTAGATTTTGAAAGGGAACGATCCGGGTTACTTGACTGTAACCTTGTTCCCTGAAAAAACGGAATGAGATGCTGTGCTGCATTGCCGTGCGGAAGATGTCCTAGGACTACTCTTCAAACAAAATATCCTGACGATGCACCTGTGGCTCATCTATTTCTAGCTTCGTGTCGCAGGTGCGCATCGATGGCGTCATCGACCGACACTATAATACTTCTGGGGCAATTCTATTGGCATCAGAGTTTCCCATACGTTCATTTATTTGTGGTGGCCCGCCACAATATCAACGCTGACCCCATCACATTGATTTTCAATTTTTTTTACTAAGCCTTTTTTAAATTATATTTGATTGCAGAGCGCCGTAGCGCATTCACACAGCACTACCTCTCGCTCGTCCCTTTCTCTCTCTCACTCACCCGTACCTCTCGCACTCTCTCTCCCTCAAGCCTAGTTTATACTTTCACCTGGCTCTGCAGCACGAGCCTCCGCTGCCTGCACCCACCTCCCCAAACGGACGAGGCATTTATACTTGACGCGCTCGCCGTTGTACTTTTCTTTGAAACGACAGGAGATGACTCGGATTAATTGCCCTCTAAACCACCATGAATCAGCGGTGAGAAGAAGTAAGGTACACAGGTGAATGTTTATTTTAGTACACTTCACCAAAACCACATTACAAAAGAATCGTGTAGGCTAAAGCAGTAAACCTTGAGTTTATTAGGCTACTTGTTACATTAGAACAGAATACATGAATCTGAGAACATATACAACTAAATTAACAATAAATTAGCTACATATTTTCTAAATTCACTTAACATTTTCATTTATTTTCGAGAATTTTTTTTATTAAACATGGACCATAATTAAAACGGCATATGTCTGCTATTGTTGCCTCATTTTGTAAAATTAAGCAACTACTAGACCCACAAACTGGGTGCCGGTGTGATGAGACGTATGTGCTCGGCCAGATTCGGCTCGAAGTCGTGCATCTTCGGATGCGGCAATGTTAAGCCTTGTTTATACTCGACAGGTCCGCAAGAGCGAGCAAGGTGCGCGCGGCAAAAATGAAGTCATTGCGGTGTGGGCGGTCGTGCGCGTTGGGTGCGCAAAACTCCATTTCGCCTGCCGGTGTGCACGGCACTTTTTGTAACATAGCGCGGCACTGCATCCGAAGATGAATGACTTCGAGGCGACTTTGTCCGAGCTGGTACGTCTGTACCAGCATGTTTATGATCCTTCTATACACATAGAGACATTTGCATTGATGGGCGACCATAAAAGCCTCTTATTTTGTGAATAGGAACACATTTATATTAAGCACACAGTTTGCACTTGTCTAAAGTAACTACATTTACAAAATAAGCCTACAATAGCAGAAGTAAGCCCTGCTGATGAAATTAAGGTTAAAACACTCTTCAATAAGGCTTCAGTTGTTTAAGTTTACATGCAGTGAGAGTGCAACCCTACTGCATTTATTACTCTTTTTAATATGAATTTCAACAATTAATAAACTATTAATAAACAGCAAACTACTTCTTCACTGCTGATTCCTGGTGGTTTAGAGGAGAATTACTCCGAGTCGCCCCCTGTCGTTTCACAGACTAGCACAACGGCGAGCGCGACATGTATAAATGCCTCGTCTGTATGGGGAGGTGCGTGCGCAGTCAGCGGAGACTCGCGCTCGTGCGGACGTGTCGAGTAAAAACAAGGCTTTACAAAAAGTGGCATGCACACCGGCAGGCGAAATGGGGTCTTGCGCAATGACGACCGCAATGACGTCATTTTTGCCGCTCGCACCTTCGCGCTCGTGCGGGTGCGTCGAGAATAAACAAGGTTTCACACGCTTTCTCTCACTCTCCCCCCACACTCAAATTTTAGCAGTAAATGAAGAGATGTGTTATCGATCAAAAGTTCAGTATGGCATACCACAAGGCTCAGTACTAGGACCATTGCTGTTCACTCTGTACATGCTACCCTTAGGAGATATTATTAGGAAGCATGGCATTAGTTTTCACTGTTATGCTGATGATACTCAGCTCAATATTTCTTCAAGCCCTGACGAAACTTACCAATTCACCAAATTAACGGAATGCATAGCTGATATAAAAAAATTTATGACCAGTAATTTCCTATTACTTAATTCTGAAAAAACAGAGATTCTAATTATTGGACAAAAAACTTCCTCACATAATAACCTAGAATACTGTCTAACACTTGATGGCTGCTCTGTCAAGTCCTCGTCGTCGGTTAGGAACATGGGTGTGCTGTTTTATACCAATCTTTCATTTGAAAGTCACGTAAATAGTATCTGTAAAACCACATTTTTCCATCTAAAAAATTTATCTAAATTACGTCATATGCTCTCAATGACAAATGCAGAGCAATTAGTTCATGCGTTTATGACATCAAGGCTAGATTATTGTAATGCTCTTATGGGTGGTTGCCCTTCACGCTTAATAAACAAACTACAGTTGGTCAAAAAATGCAGCCACTAGAACCAGGAAGTATGATCATATTAGTCCGGTTCTGTCAACACTGCATTGGCTCCCTATTAAACATCGTATACATTTTAGAATATTGATGATTACTTTCAAAGCACTAAATGGTTTAGCTCCCCAGTACTTGAGCGAGCTCTTAACGGATTATAGTCCTTCACATCTATTGCGATCTCAAAATTGCGGCCAGTTGATAATACCTAGAATATCAAAATCGAATGCTGGCGGTAGATCCTTTTCCTATTTAGCACCAAAACTTTGGAACAATCTTCCTAACATTGTCCGGGAAGCAGACAAAGTCTGTCAGTTCAATTCTAGACTAAAAACATATCTCTTTGGCTTAGCATACACATAACACATTATAGACCTCTATAATTCAATGTTAGGCTGCATAGTTTAGATCAGCCGGAACCGGAAACACTTCCCATAAATCCTTATGTACTTTGTACATCATAAGAAGGATGGCGTCTACACTAATATTTGTCTCTCTGTTTATCCCGAGGTTTACCGCAGTCCGCCGGATCCAGGCCATATACGGATCTGATGAAGGACCTGCACCTAGACACAACAACAACGCAGTCCTGAAGTGTCAACTAGTCTCTCCCTAGTGAAGGCCTCCTTCCCTTTACCTCTGTACTGATAAAACGTTGTTGGGATAATTCCGATTCATGTGGCTACGCGGAAGCAATAAAAAAACTTCTCAGAGCCACCAGGCACTGTTTTATGCAAATGAGCGGCCGGATCGCATTAAAGAATTTTCTGTTAGAACGGTGTCGTGTTAGCGGCCCTTAACTAATGATCGTTGCGAGGGAAGTGAATCAATCAAAACTAACTTTAGCTGGACAAATAACTTTATTCTAGAGCTGCTGTAAGGCCAAAACAATCTCTGTTACTTTACTTTCCTATTATCACTGTAAAGCTGCTTTGAAACAGTCCATATTGTTAAAAGTGCTATATAAATGAAGGTGACTTGACTTGACTTGACAAACATGAATCTAACTGAATCGATTCTCAAATTCAACTAAAACTACAGCTAAAAAAAACAACCTAAATATTAGTTACAAACCAAATTGTATGACAGAAGTAATTTAGACCACTTTTATGATGCTTATATGGTTTTTTGCGTCATTTCAGAAAATCATGACAGCCCTATCCATCACTCATGTGCATCATATGAAAAGAGAAGTCATCATATTCTTCGAAAATTCACCTTTTGTGTAATACAGGACAAAAAAAAGTCATCCATGTTCTGAGCTGATGTACATGAGGGTAACATAATTGTTATTCTTGGGTTAACCCCTTTAATATACTACATCCAATTCAAAACATACTGAAAATATCCTGTTTCACTGTGGATGAGTTCAGTGCTCCTGAAGGGAATTCCCTGACACTACTATCACTCATCACTACACAATCAATCCCAACTGAGGCTTACCTTCTCTTGGATAACACTGTCATTGCCAATAGCAGCATCAGCAAGACAAATGAAGCACTAAGATTCATAAATCAACCCCAGTCCTGGAATTATCTGTTCTATAATAATGTGGGAACAATAAAACTGTGGGCAAGTTTTCAATAGTATCATGACAACAAAAGTGTAAATAAATGGTAGCAATAGAAAGACAGTCACAAATGGATTTCTGTGTGAACGCATCCTCCTTCTTTGTTCTGTGTAACACAGAGAGATGAAGTCTATCCTCCTGTGCCCAGACCATTGATTTATCCATAGAGCTAAGAGGCTAACCTTCCAGATACTTGCTGAGCTGGCTTTCATCATTATCATGATCTGATTAGCCCTGACCAAGAACACTTGTATGATGTAAGTAACATTATAGAGGTATTTTTACACTTGAAATAGTTAATGCTGGGTCATTCTAAACCCAGCGTGAACAGAATCCTGCTTCATGTTTCAAATTACTCATTATTTATAGGGATAACAATAAATCCTGGGTATTTATTAACTGACGTTTCACACACATTCCTAAACCTTGGGTTAACATCATTATTTCATTATTTGCATAGGGGTGCCAGTGTCATTGATTAGGCAAACACAGCATGCAACTTGTTTAAAAAAAAGGCTCTAGCATTTTGTCCTCATGGTACATATTGCCGATTGAATGGACTTGTCAGACTATAAAGGTATGAATGAAACGGTCTCCTCTTCGCTCCAATTTATTGACATTCATTGGAACTACATTAACTACTTTCAATTTGAGAGTTTCCATGACAGTCCAAAGCAAGTGAATATGAGGGACACACTTGGCTGTCAGTTGCTAAGCATTCAGCCGTAACATTCTAACAATGCATCATTTGACACTGCACACGTTTCAAACCGCGATGCAGGGTTAACAGCCCAAAAGTGTTGCAAGGTTTCATAACTTAACCCTGCTTTTAAATTACAGGTGTAACGAGATACTGCATCCTCTAGAGGAATCTATGAGGCGTTCCCCATTGTGTCCCATTGTGGAGGAATGTGGTCGGGAACCACTGCTCTAGAGAGGACCCAGTGCGAGATCTCATAAGAAAGTTATGCATGTAACCATGGTTCCCTGAGAAGAGGAATGAAACACATGGTGTTAAGCATAATGTGAAAAGCCCTTACTGTACGTATATTTTAACTGTCTAAGGCTGTTAACTGTTTCATCTGAACCATCTGGGTCAACATCAAAGGATATAGAATGAAAATGACTTTGTCGGCTTGTATCTTCTAACAGAAGATAATTACTTTTTTTCATCATTTATTTTTGCTTGATATTTGACTTCATTAAATCTGACATCAAAATGATTCTCTCATCACAGGATAAAAAATGTTTTAACGATTGAGGTCACATAATAAAGTTGTCATGAGCTGCCTGCAATGAATGAAATTATTATCATTAATGAGAAGTTTTCCTTTTTTTCTTCTTTTTTTTTTCTTTTTCATTACCTAATCTTAAAACAATATATTTCAGAGTCAGAAAGACAGATTCACATATTGATCCAAATGTTACGACAACTGCACATCCAATTCATCCAAGTCCACCTGACAACTCTAGTCTAATTGGAGACACACTCCATCCATGGCTGGGTTTCCATGGAGACACTCACAGTCCTGTCAAAGCCATCAACAAAAGGTCCAGGTGAAAATAAAAGTTGCACTGTCACATTGTATTGCATGGATGATGTGGCAAAAGTCAACAAAATTATGGAATATAACAACTGGGAGTGTGCCAATTATACATTGACCAAACATCAAAAGTAAAAAAACTAAAAAAAAGACATTATAAAATGTTTAAATGTGTCTATATATTAGGGGTGTGACGAGACACTTATCTCACGAGACGAGACACGAGATTGGGTTCACGAGAACGAGACGAGACAAGATTTTTTTCAGAAATCCTCAATGACAAAATTCATGACTGGAAAAATTATCTGCAGGTGCATTTTGAAATGTTTTAACATTTAACTAATAATCTTCTAATGCATGTCATTTTAGGTCTTAAGTACTTAAGTATGAATCATCAAATGCCTTGAAAGAAAACAATATGCAATATTTTACTTTCACTTTTAAATTCGTGATCGCGTAGCCTAGAAATCTAGACGCATCCTAGCGGCAGCAAAATGTATTTTGCAGCCCGTGTAATGTAGCAATGTTGGCTTTCGAGCTGGAAAAACCAAACTCTAGTCGGGCCAATCACATCGTGTATAGAGTTGGCGGGCTTAACATAATGACGGCAGAGTTGTGACGGTTCCGCGAATTCCCTGCTACTTGAAAACAAAGAAGATGACCGCTGCTGCTGGCGAACAGCGGCCTTTCGAATTGGCTTTGGCCGTGACTCTGGAGGACTTGGAGTTAAGCTTTTCTTTGAGAAAAGAACAAAGAACGGCACTTAAGTCATTCTTAAAAAAGGAAGATGACCGGATACGGCAAAAGTTTTATATATCAACTAGTTCTGCTGGTGGGAAAACGCATGGGACTCACTCAGCCACCTAACCGTTCGTTGCTCTGTTTGATTGTAGCGCTATCCTATTGCGTTCAGAGGGAATTTGAAAGACAACCGTTTATCCCGCCCCTCGGATTGAGGCATGCCACGGTGAGTTCCCAGACCTAATATATTGATGTGGGTCAGTGAACTGTGATTCTTACTGCATTGACGGATTCTCGTGCTGGATGAGCAGAGCCGACTTTTACATTAGTTTATAATGTTTTTTTAGTTTTTTTATAAAAACAGCAAAACGATAGTTGAGGCGAATGTGAGTGTAGCGGTGGAATATTTTATGCTTATTTCACCCTCACGCTCCGTCATGGCGATATCGCGAGACAGCTTTTCACTATACGAAAAATCTCGCCACATTTTAGTCTCGCGAGATCCCGTGTTACGAGATCTCTTCACACCTCTACTATATATATATATGCATCAGTTTCCACAAAATGTTAAGTAGCACAACATTGATAATGAATGCTCAAAAATGATTTTGGGCATCAAATCAGCATATTACAATAATTTCTGAAGGAGCATGTGATACTGAAGACTTTCCACAACAGGAATAATTCAAATTGTAACATTTTAAAAGGTAAGAATATTTCAAAACATCACTGTGTTTTTGAACAAATCATTGGAGCCTTAATAAATAGCATTCCCTTCTGCAACATGTATTTTTTTATATTCTCTACAGACAACATACAACTTCACCAAGATGGATGATTTGGCTGGAAGTGCTGGGAAAGCTCATTATTTCCCCAATAAGATTCCTAAGACTGTGTTTCAGGTGTCCATGCCAAAATGATCACGGTTGCTAACAGCAGAGGATGTCAAGAGGAAGAAAAGACGCCATCTAACAGACAAAAGTGTGAAAGCCCCCTGTGCTGAAACTTAGAATGAAATCTCCGTTTCTACCAGCCAGCCCACCAATCCTTTCATGGTGTCACAAAAACCGAGGAGGGCTAAAAGAAGTGGAGTCTGCTTGAGTTGGAAAACCTAATTGAAAATGTCAACCTAAAATGACAAATGAAGCGGCACAGCCACTCCACCTATTTCTGATTTCAAGAAAGTGCTGGTGGCGATGAAGTGCTCTTAATATTCATGCATGACAACAACGAAAGAAAAGTATAACATTTCAATCTGTCCATTTTCTTGAAACAGAAAAAATGTCACAAAAAGCTATAGTGAAAGAAGAAAATAACATGATAGAAGAAAGAAGAAAATGGTAATGGGGAGTGTTTATACATCACATATTTTTTTCTGTACAATGCTGTGCCAAGCAACAAAAAGACTTCAAATTTCACACGAAAAGTGTTAGATAGCCTTTCTGTTATGCTATTTCACTATTTATTAATTCACACAGAATATTATACGATCATTATTCTTTGAATGTCTCAAAAGGCCTCATAATGTTAAATCATGCAAACTGTTTGGTAACTATTGGCTGCCTTTAAAAAGCTCAACAGCAAACACGGTCACAGTTGAAACAGTTTGAACTGAGTGTCACAATATAATACTTGACCTGCAACACTGAAGCAAGTCATGCGAAACAGTCCCTTTAAAAGTGGCCTTAAATATTTGACAAGTACAAACAAAACTGGTGTGATTAAAACATTTAGTTGTGATGTAATCAAACTACTTAATTCAAATTTGCATTTGTAAAATTCCATGCTCTGTGTCACTGCCGCTGACCCGTATAGAATAACTGGTCGTGTGGTTGATATTTATACGTCTCAAATAGCAAGTTCTACCACACAATATGTTTATTCTATGTTATAGACTAGTAGTCGACCAATTATGAATTTTTTATGGCCGATGCTGATATCTTAGAAAGCAGGGTCGCCGATGACTGATATTAAGCCAATATATATGATATCACACTATGTAAAACACATGCATAAAAATTGCAAAAAAAAATTTATGTAATATTTACTTAATTAGAAAAAAAAATGGCAATGAATGATATTAAAAGCACAATTTGAACTTGATAAAAAATAAATCAGTAAATTAAACAGATTTTATACTTCATATGGCATCTTCTTGATTTTGTAATCCTGCTATAATATTTTTTTAACTATTTCTTTATTTTTTTAAAAATATTAATATAAAGGAAGTAAACAATGTAACCAATAGTGCACTCAGTAATCTGTTAAGTCTGTGCAAACTGGGAATCATATTTTCTCAAGTAAATACCAGGTAACTCTGATTTTATATAGAGTACACAATGAAAATGATATGGATTTGCCAAAGTTGAAAGGTTTGAGAAATCAATGTTTATTGGATATCCAAATATAATAAAGTATATAAATGATGCTGGTAGGTGATTAGGCCTAAGTATTATAGTGTTTGCCTTTCTTTTACTAAGGTTGCACTTTATTTTACAGTACATGTGTGTACTTACAGTGTACATACATAAGAAAGTACTGGGTAATATAAGGTAACTACATGGGTTAGGTTTAGGGTAGGTTCAGGGTTATTACCTAGTTATTACCCAGTTATTACAATTACTATAATGTCCATGGGGAACATGACTGTAAAATAAAGTCCTAAAATTACTAACAACAGAAAAGTAAACACCATTTTACGTTTTTGGTAACACTTTACAATAAGGTTAATTCGTTAACATTAGTTAATGTATTAACTAACATGAACTAACAATGAGAAATACACTTGTTACAGTATTTATTAATCTTTGTTAACGTAACTTAATAAAAAATATAGCTGTTCATTGTTTGTTCATGTTAGTTCACAGTGCATTAACTAATGCTAACAGATACAACCTTTGATTTTAATAACGTAATAGTACATGTTGAAATCAATATTAACTAGGCTAAGATTAATAAATGCTGAAGAATTATTGTTCATTCTTAGTTAATGTTAACTAAGGTAGTTAACTAATGTTAAGTAAAGAACCTTATTGTAAAGTGTTACCACTTTGTCATGTATGGTTTCCTTTTTTTTGTTTAACTGTTCTCTCTAATATTTCATTAGGCAGAACTATTAAAGAGACAAACTACACTAATGAAGACGGAGGATGAGAGCTAAGACGCTCAGATGCTGGTCCAGTCAAAATATCCGACACATCCAATGGTTCAATTCCGACACATTGGCCAAAGAGAACAACTCACAGGCCGATGCTGATAATTAAAAAATGGCAAATATCGACCGATATATCGGCCCTGGCGATATGTCGGCCGACCAGTTTTATAGAAATTCAAATAATCACATAATTTAGGGAGATTTTTAGCTGAATATAAAGCAAACATGCAGCATTCAGAAAACATTCAATATGTATGTATTGAGCATCATCATCTAGCCACTGTCTTGAGATGTGAGCGTTCCACTTCATTTCCTGGATTAAAATTATACTTACACATTTAAATTGTGCTTTGACAGATTAGTTAGACAACTGCCCACAGAGTGTTTCAGAATTGTGAGCATTCAGTTACTAATTATAGATCTCAATAGACGTCCGACGTCCTGTCATACATGACAGGGACTTTCTCACTGTGAAAAGTGAAAAGGAGAAAAAGGAAAAATGCTGACAGAGAAAAGGGAGGGGGAAGCCCAATGGGATGAAAAGTCAGAAGGAAAGAATGAGGACACGTATGCTTGAGCTGTCCCGAGCCCCAATTTGAGAGACACATCATGGCGAGATGTAGCAGGTGGCCTGGAGAATAGACTGACAGCTCAGTGTAACAACACCCTACCTATCCATGCGATGAGATCTAACGCTTAGTCAGGCTCACTTTAACCTGCAAAACCATGCTCACAGCTAGACTTTATGAGTTATTTCACTTCAGTAAACCAAAGAAATAAACATCAGTTTATTTAAAACGACTGCTTAGTGTAGTGGAACGAAGAACCGCTGAGGGTCTGAGCGTGATAAAACTGTCAATGGCATATTAAAGGACCCAAGTGTGGTAAGTGACCTGAAAACATTAAATGAGGTCCAATAAAAGTCACAGACCATCTCGAAAACATCACTAGCTGCCATTGCTGACCTTTGCTCACAGTCCATAGACCTCTACATTTCTGTTTTATCAGTAATCAATAATACTAAATGTTCCACAAGTGATTTCCTTGGCTCAGAGAGCCCACCAGTGAATCCAGCTACATTAATTAAATAATTAAATAATTAAAAGGACACCACAATACTGCTCAGATTTCTGCTGGCTGTTTTCTGAGCCTACTACTCAGGTCTTGGGTGTCAGAAAATCAACTTCAAATACTGCAGTGGCCTCTGGATTACCCACAGTGAGAATATACCCATATCTACAACTTGTGCATGAGGGAGCCGCCAATTCTAAGTAAAGACCATACCGGTGAAAGGGGAGGAAAGAGATTTCATACATTATCTTATCAGCAGGATCTCACCTTTCCCTCTCCTTTCCAACTTATCCTTCCTCCTGTGTGTTGAGAATCCATTCCCAGATAGATTTCCATTCCAGAATTCCATTCAGAGAGAGTGAAAATAGCATTGCCTGAATCACTAGCATGTGGACAACCATAAATATCATTCCTGATTGAAAAGCAGTGTGAGCGAGCAAACCACCGCTAAAACAATATGGCCTCCCTGAGAAGCTCTGAGCTGAGGTGAAGGTCAAAGATGCTCTCACAGAGAGATGGGTACCCTGCCAAAAGAGAGAGAAAATCATTTGTTTCTCCTCACCCACTAGAATAGTCAGAATAGATTTAGTTATCTCCTCAGGGAGAGGCAGAAAAAGCAGATGCCAGACAAAATAAAATATTAAGTACAATATTAAGAAGCATGACTGTTTTTAACACTGATAATAATAAGACATGTTTCTTGAGCACCAAATCAGCTAACTATAATGATTTCTGAAGGATCATGTGACACTGAACACTGGAGTAATAGAATCACAGGAATAAACTATATTTTAAAGGGGTCACATGGTAATATTTTTAAAGTTCATTATTTTGTTTTACGATTTTGTGCCCGGAAATGTGGATGATCGAGCTGATTGATCGGACCCAACTTTGAAAGCACAACTTGAGCAGAACTTCTCACAGTGGTCAGTAGATTGTAAAAGAGTAAATAAATAAGTAGATAAGTAAAATTGCACCTAAGTATACTTGCCATATACTGACAGAAAGGTCAGTATATGGCAAAGGAAATTGGACAGTGAAAAGCGGGCAATGATATTGTTCACATTTTGCCTTGTCAATGTGCCCTTGTTTACATCAGCAGAAAAACATTGTGTTCTTTCGAATAGTGTGCAAGACAATTTTGATTATCTAAGAAAGAAAAGAAGAAAAAAAAACTGAGGACATAGCCAGACGGTCTTGTCGATCCTCGGATGACATTTTCATCCTGCGTGTTCGCGCCCACATTCCTTGACAAAGCCTTCCTCAAACAGACAGGTTGCTTGAGCATTTCTGGTTGATGTAAAAATGACCAGACAGACTCTGCAACTGCAGCAGTATTACCAAGTGCTTTGAGCTTAGACTACATAAGAAGCGCTGGCTGGCAGATGACTCAGCTTGTCACACGGGCCTCGATGGAATTATGAGGCGGCGATGGCGTGGCCATATGCCAATTCTGTGTTAGTCACAGCCAAGGACTCTAAAAGAGCAAGGCACTCGGAAGCCTCTTACCCAGTCGCATGTCCTTCTTTCATGTTTTGTGGCATGGTGAAGAGAGATTTCTGCTTTCCTGTCCTCCCCCCTTCATGTTTTCTCAGTCTGTGTATGCCGACAGGAGCCTGGAGTTGATTCATTCATATTCAATAAGCCAAAAAGCAACGGTTTTAAAACACACAGGGCAAACTGACACGTAGACGTGGGCACGTGGCAGAGCCAGAGAACGCATTGATCCGTTTAATTTCCCTGATCAGTTTGATCGTTACAGCGAGTCAGAGAGGGAATTTCTTCATGATTGCATCAATACTTTTCTCATCCCAAACACCCAGAGCTGTTGTAACTGTGATTGTGCAGCGATTTGAGAATTGTTTTTTTTGCAAACTGTAATTAGAACGGGATCTATCACAGCTGAGATCAGAGGCAAAAAGTATTTTATTGTGGAAAAAGACAAATTTGATTAATTTACTGTTAAACAGTCAAGATTACGCAACATGCTGCAAGATTTGCTCTAAAAAAGGATTTTAAATAAATTAGCTCTAAAATTAAAGAAACCCAAACAGCCCATCTCCACCTTTTCACATACTTGCTCAACCCAGATTAGTCTGCCTTAATCTAAATTAACAAATAGATTAGGATAAGGCAAAAATAACAGTTTAATTACATCAAGGGTGTTTTCTCTGAGGAGGCAACGGAGTCAGCGCTTCCACAAAAATATACATTACTATTTAAAAGTTTGGAAGATTTTTTTTGTTTTGTTTTTGAAAGAAGCCTTTTTTTTATTTGATCAAAAATAAATTATGCACAATCATGTTGTGTTTCTATTTTTATGTATTTTAAAATATTATTTAATCCTGTGATGAAAGCTGAATTCTTCTGGAGCATGTCACAAAACTGAAACAAAACTCACCGAATACTTGCAAATACTACAGACACCAGCAATACATCTATAGAAACAAGTGTCTATTTTAAATTAACTAATTCAAAATGAAAACAAATATTCTCTGATTGTGCACTGTCCGTTGAAGCACTTCAAAGACCTTTGAAACTGCATTGATTTGGACTTCAAAACGGAGGTTGTCATTGAAGTCCATTATTCGAAGAAAAATCCAGAAATGTCATCCTCAAAAAAAAAAAAAAAGTCTTCCACTGAGGAAAGAAAGACATGGATATCTTGGATGGCATTCGGGTGAGTAAATTATTAGGAAAGTTTCATTTAAAGGTGAACTAATCCTTTAATCTGTGCAATCTGGCAACCCTGCACACACTCACTCTACACTGAGGGAATTCAGGGAAAAGCACTAATGATCTGAATACAAACATGCACTGGAGTTTAACGATCTCCATAGCGATATGCTGCTTAGATAAAATTGTCATACAGCCAATCTGTGTTTCTTCACAAGCCACTTGTGCTGTTTGTGTGATTAAATCTGCCAATCAAACCTTCAGCGACTTATTTGGAAAAAATTTGGAAAAAAGGTGGATCTCCACCTTATTGTTTAGGATTATGTTTGCAATATTAAATTAACAATAATTTGAAATTATCGGAAATGATGAGGAGTTTCACTGTTCTATCTTTTGAAGTTTAAGGTTTTACCAGTTTCCATGATGTGAATCATCTAAAAACCATGCATTTTGTATTGACTTGCCATGTAACGCTATGGCCTATCGCAAACAATCGAGCAAATTCAAAAATTCGATTAATTACGACTCAAGTATGCTCTTAGTATTCACGCTCACAAACAACTTTGATTAACTCTAAAACACAAGTTGCATTATTGAGTATATTAATTAAAACAAATGTCCAAGTTTAAGCTATGTTTCAAGTGTCTACCAAACAAGGAGAGAATATGACAGTTGAGCAGAAAGTTCAAGGCCCTCGTGTGTAGTCGTGACGTCAGAAAAAACGTCTGACTCGGGGACCTCTAGTTCCCCCAGTGGGAGGAAATGAAGCCAACCAAAAATCAACATTGATTAAATGTTTGTCTTTTCAGTACTGAAAAGCATTGAAATATCAACATTGATCCAATATTTTGTAGGACTGAATTTTCAGCCTCAACCAAAATGATGATTCTGATGGAATTTCAACATTGAATCAATGTCACCTTGCTATCTGGGGTGTAGGTTGGTAAAGGATGTGCAAAATGGCCTATTACATTACCACTTTTGATAATTATGCAATTTAGTCTATTATGCAAGTCTCTTCTCTTTCTATGTAATTCATCAAATGAGAATAATCATGATTCATTATCATGATTATAATTTTGAGCAAAATAATCGTGATTATCAGTTAAACCATTATCGTGCATCTCTTCTTTAAAAAAAATATTTGAATAACTTGAAACTTTTGACCGTAGTGTATGGATGAAAAATGGATAGTACCAAAAAATTCGATAGTACAAAATTAAATTGATGAAATAGAGTGTAAACAACATTTTCCCCCTTAAAGTGCTATAACACACAGTGACACCAGCTGATAAAGTTTATCTTGCCTCCCTGGATGATTGATTTTATCTCATGGCCTAACATTATCAACATCTAACCAGATGCAGCAATTTGAATGAGGTCAAAGTTGAATAAATTAAATATGTTGCTCATACAAAGCTACACTGTAAAAAAAAAAAAAGAGTAAATTTAAAGGGGTCATATAATGGTACATGCACTTTTACAAGTTGATTGTACTGCAATGTGTGTTGGCAGTGCCTGTACACAACCATCATATAAATGATAAAAATCCATCCAGTGTTTTTGTTTTAATCTCTTTATATGTATTCCCCTGTCTCAAATCGAGCCGTTTCACCGCGTGACGCCATACGGTGTGTGACGCCCCTCCCACGGTTGTTGATTGACAGCAGTGTTTCAACACAGACCCGCCCTGAGCGAGCTGTCATCATAGTCCGTCATTGTTGATACACTGGAGCAGAATGGCGTCTGAGCGATTGTGTTGTTCTGTTCTTGGGTGCAATAACAAACACAGAAATCATTTTGATGTTCCTAAATTTGAACCGCTGAAGACGCAGTGGCTGAGTTTTGTTTACGATGGGAATATTCCCCACGATCAACGTAAATGCGTTCATGTTTGCGCAAATCATTTCTCACCAGACTGCTTTGTAAACGAGGGTCAGTATAAAGCTGGTTTTGCTAAGAAGCTGCTCCTGAAAAAGGAATCGGTACCAACTATTCGTGTTCCTGCTGCACCTGCTCCTGAAGAAGTGAGTATAACGTTTTATTAACCTTTTACTATACATATTAATCTTTGCAAATCGCTTGCACGCTTCACGATGAATGCGGCTAATGGTTACACCCAGTGTACATTACGGCATGTATTCTATGTAACGTTACGACGTTCTCGATATAATTCATAACCCCACGTTTATAATGAACAATGCGTTATGGTTATTGTGTTATTAAAAACTGTGTACGCAGGTGTTACAGTTAACGTGCTAACACTAAGTTACACCTGGTTTACTTGTATGTTACTGATTAAGAAGTAATGTAAAAAAAAAGTTATAACTGCATGAAGATGAATTGTAACACAAAACCGGCACAATACTGTTTACATCTTGTAAATGCATGATTCAAGACTATTAATACTGTAATTGATGTTATCTGATCTCTTATTTTTGCTTTTGTATGGAGTAAACCTATACAGTAAACACATAGCGTTTGTATCCCACTACCCTACCCTGACAGTACATACAAAAATAGATCAAAATGACATTACGTTAACCAACCATTCAGAAACGTCCTGTTCGAGCCTTAATGGTCGAACTTCTTCGTGGCCGTCATCTTGTTCCGGGTCCGACTCCGGTTCAAATTGGTATGGCAACACTACAGATGTGTCCTCAGAGAATCCCGCTGCCATTCTTTCGCCAAAATATACCAACTGTTGTCAAGGCAACACTCCACGTGCGTTGTGTCAAAAACGCCCCAAAGAACAGAGGGGCGGAGTCAGCAAGCTCTTTATCATTTAAAGGCATATACACTGAAATGGCGTGCTGAAAACAGAGCTGTTTTTGACCAGGTAAAATTAGTGTTTTCTTAAAATATTAATGAGAATTTTTAATAAAAGTATATTAAAAAGTTTTCATTTAGACCCTAAAGATTCATATTAACTTTTACAAAAATGGCATTATATGACCCTTTAAAAGTAACGGTCTGTATTTTTTTTTTACAGAATTTTCCGTTTTGTCATTATAGGCCTACAGTGAATGCCTGTTATTTTACTGTTATTTTAAAGGTCCACTATTAAATTTACAGGTAATTGTTTGTATTTTGGTTTTACATACATTTTACGATTTTAAAAGTAATTGTTGTTTGTGTAATTTTAATGTAATGTGTAATTTAACATAAATTATTAAGTCATATTTTACAGATTATTTCTGTGAAATTAGAAAACAAAGAAAAAAAGGTATAACTGCAGAAATCAGCAGTCATTTAACATGTTTTCCTTGAATATCATTAAGCATGTGGGGGTTAAAGTGAGTTTTAAGGTTAAATAATAGGTTAGTATTTGTACATACAGTAGGCTACATACAGTAGGCAGGCCTATTTAATCATTATAGTCTTTTAATTTTGTCTTGCAAATAGATGCTCATTTTGATCATAATTTTGTGTGACATTATGACATTGTGTGACATATACCGCTGTAGCGGTAACATTAGCCTAATTATAACTCAATCAACTTTCGTATATGTTGCATACTATAACTCCATAAAACCTTGTCACTTACCAATTGTACGTACAGTATGCTTCACTCCAAACTATTAATCCTTTTGTAAAACGGTAATCAGTAGTATGAAGTTGCCGAGGGACTGTGCTGACAGTGATCCCTAACTCACAGACTGCAGTCTGTATTGAGTGTAGACCGTAGCGATCAAGCGAGCCAGCTGATAACGCTAATGTGGATGAGAAATCCCTTATGAAAAACAACTATAGGAATCTTGTAGTATTTTAGGACAAAATATTATAGTAATCCTATAGGAATACTATAGTATTTTGGGACATAGTATTACTATAGAAGTACTATAGAGGTATTAGGTTACAGAACATCACAGAAGTATTACACACTACTATGTATTGCTTGTAGCCATTTTGTCCTCCTTTCCGGTTCTGTGTGTTTATTAGGAAGGATGTAGAACTTCAATTCATAATTTGTTTGTTTATTGGCGGTACAGAAAACGGCACAGCAACTCGTCAGCATGATTGTCGCGTGTATTTCAATGAGCGCCAAGGCAATGTTTTCCCCTTTCCCCCACGGGCTAAATTCACATCACGTGACGGGGCGTTCCCAGACAACCGTCTGTAGCTGTGTCTCAATGTGAAGGCTGCGTCCTTCGAAGGACCCAGACTACCCAGCCTTCGTAGGATTCCCGAATTGCGCATCCAGGTGTTCCCGATTACCGCTCCTGGCGCCAAGCAACAGTGCGAGAGTAGCCTACGGCTGCCATCCTGAAAATTAATTTTATATAATTGAATAAACAGTATTTTGTTTATATTTTAATGGAGGACATGGTGAGGATGTTTCAGTCATGTATTTTCGCCTTTAATAGCCGGATCATGGCCAGAGGTTTTCTGCGTCCCAATTCAGAAGCTGCTTCCTGAATTGCCAGATTACACTTTAAACTGTTCAAGTATTGGGTGTTAACTTACGTAAATAGTGTAATGAAAAGAAAAGAAAACGTTGTGCTTTTGTAAAATAAAAGAAAACAATCAGGCGTGCTTTCATGAACTCCGTGAACTGGAGCACGTCTCAAAAATGAACTGAAACAAAATATAGCCTACCTATACAAAAGGTTAAAAAAAGAAAAACGAGTGGACGCAAAAGTACACGGACCTTAAATTATTAAATATTTCAAATAATGTAGGCTATTTGTAGAAAAAGTTAGTCTTGGGTCCGTGTACTTTTGCGTCCATTTGTTTTTGCACAAATAAAAGTAGTTGCGAACGATCTATTATTATTTTCTGTATGACCAGAAATGATAGAGTAGCCTAGCCTATTTTAAGTTGTTTCCACTGTTGATAGAAAATTGCAAGTGTCCACGCCCGTGCCTCCACACTCCACACAAACACTTGTATATACGTCAAAATCTTGTGTTTATGTATGATAATCTTAGCCCTGTATTATTATTGTCTTACCTGTATTATGACTGACATTTGACGAATTGCTTTGTTCCTTTTTTTGATAAAAGCGGCTTCTAAATATGTAGCCTTAATGTAGCCTACTAATAATAATAATGATAATTATTATAATTATTATTTGTATTTATGATTATAACTATAAATGAGTTCACTGAAGACAGTAGGCTAATATGTGTCACCACTAGGCTTCTTTGGACTTTCTGTTTGTTTTGATTTGCCACGTGTGTTCCCCGTCTGAGTTTCCCGCCACCAATCTGTATCCATGGACACTGATCACCTCTCTCACAGCTGCCTGTCATTTTGTAATCATCTTCACTGTGTATTTAAGTTCCTGCCTGTCTTTACTTCTTTGTCCTGTATTGTTTGTGTTTACACGCTGTTACACCCGTCTGCCTGTTTGCCTGTTTCCTGTCTGTGGATTAAAGTACGTTTTTGGATTCTATCTTCTGCCTCCGTCTTCCCTGAACCACCCTCGTGACAGAATACCGGACCCCAAAATGGAACATTTGGAATTCATCCAACTCCCTCAGAAGAGCAAAAACTTTTTGACTTTCACTAGAGACTTTTTCGTTTTAGCAGTCACCAGCCCCCTCGACGACGAGACCCTGAAAAATCTGTTCTGGATCGGGCCAATTTCCATCAACGCGTCGACCTTCCAGACACCTCCAACTTGAACTGGATGGAGGCGGTCATCAGGTGTCTGGAAAGCGTCGAGTCCCGATCCAGCACACAGCCAGACCCAGAGCCCGGATTACCACCCTAAACCGCGGAGAACCCGTGCATTCCCCCCGCAGACGGAGAGCTACCACCCGCCGCGACGCGTCAGCCAGAGCCCGAGACGAAGAGGACAGAGCTGACCCTCTCCCCGGAGGAGGAGCTCCAACAGGAGTCTGACCAGGGGTGTGAGCCCACGACATCTGCGGACGAGGGGACCCAATCCACTGATCATGAGGACTGGCTGAAAGATTCTTCTGAGGAACTACCGTTTCCCACCCTGTCCAGCCCGTCATCTACATCATCGTTGTCTTCAGACCTCTCCAGTGACTGCATCCGCCCTGTCATCAACCTGTCAAGTCCCACCATCTCACCTCAAGGCTCAGCCAGTCCTCCAGCCCCGCCGCAGCTTGATGTTCGCTGTCCTACATCGTCTCTGGGGAGGCTCCCGGACGTCGAGACGCAGGTCAACTCACCATCCGCAGCACTCGGGCGTGAGGATCTCTTGGCTCCGTCTCCAGCCTCAGTCCTCTGCACTCCATCTCGGTCTGTCGACCAGCCGGCTCCGTCTTGGCTCCTGCCACCTGCCCCTCCACCAGAGACCCTCGAAACTCGACCCTCCAACTCCAGCACTCGTCGCCGTGATGTCGCCTGGGTCTCCAAAACCAGCGTCGTCGTTGGAGTCCACAGGCTCTCCGTCTGGGCCGATGGATCCTGCCGCCGAGTCTCCGTCGGTCATCCCCCAGCTACCGTCAGCCTCTTCTCCACCTGATTTCTTCCCTCCGTCTACTCTGCCGTGGGCTGTCGGTACTGGACTGCTCTGGGTTTGCGCCACCAGGCCATCTCCATCTGTGCTGTCAGGGAATCGTCGTCATCCCTTCACCACCCTGTCACTCCAGCCTCTCTCCTGCACTTCCTCATCGTCTCGTTCACCACCAGAACCTCCTCCGGTCCCCCCTCCGTCATTTTGTTACGGCGCGAGGACGCGCCTTGCCGGAGGGGGGCGTTATGTCACCACTAGGCTTCTTTGGACTTTCTGTTTGTTTTGATTTGCCACGTGTGTTCCCCGTCTGAATTTCCCGCCACCAATCTGTATCCATGGACGCTGATCACCTCCCTCACAGCTGCCTGTCATTTTGTAATCATCTTCACTGTGTATTTAAGTTCCTGCCTGTCTTCACTTCATTGTCCGGTATTGTTTGTGTTTACACACTGTTACACCCGTTTGCCTGTTTACCTGTCTGCGAATTAAAGGACGTTTTTGGATTTATCTTCTGCCTCCGTCTTCCCTGAACCACCCTCGTGACAATATGTTAATCATAAAATAATTTATGAATGTTTTATCCTACAACCTAACCTTGTGTTTGTGTTATATTTATTTTTTATATGTGAAGTGATTTTATTATACTGAGCTTTTTTTCCCCAAAAATTTTAATAAAAAAAATTACAATCAAAGTTTAAACACAATGCAAAGCATTCCTCACAAACAGGTGGCCTGGTTGAATCATTGTGGCCACGATTTGTTAAACCGAGGGAACAGTTTAAGAATTCGTGAGTATAGTTTATAAACTGAGGGGACGGACTGCACAACCGTCGCCATGGATTGTTTTTTTTCCCCCACAGGAGACTTTCCGGGCTCCGTACTACAGGAATATAAAGCCCAGTTGAATATAAAAAAGTGCAGTTCAAATATTACTCCCGCTCGTCATCGGTAGCTGTCACAGTTGCTAGGTGACAAGAACAATCATCCATCATTTAAAAAAAAAAAATGGGCTGTCGTCACCAGCGCGCAATGACTTATGGGGTAGGATCGGGTAGGATCGCGAAGGATCCATTTATGTATCCTTCCTTTCACGGGGAAATGAAGGGTTAATTTGGCGTCGCTTTTGAATCAGGGTAGCCTTCGTCGCGCTGCGATGACGCAACCGGCCTTTGGATACGGCCTTCGAAGGATGCGAAATTGAATTGGGACAGCCTTCATCGCGCCACGGTGACACAATCGGCCTTCAAATACGGCCTTCGAAGATGCAGTCTTTGAATTGGGACATCCTTTGTCGCGCTGCTGTGACGCAATCGGCCTTCAAATGCGGCCAATTTGGCAGCCTTCACATTGGGACACAGCGTATGTATTACTTTTCCGTTGCTTAGTCCTGCCCACAACGGTTAGCAGATATGTGCCAAGGGCAAGCGGGAGATTTGAATTCAGTCTACTACGCTCGTGAAGTGGATTGTGCTTGTGTTCTGGAAGTGAACGGTGCCTTGTGGTGCCATCATCCCAAAGAGACACAAAATCACTTTCACAGACCTTTACCTGCACTGTTCCCTGCTGGTGGAATGACCTGCCCAACACATTTTCAAGAAACTGCTAAAGATCCATATTTTTCGAAAACACTTGACCCAATAATACTAAATCTTTGTTTTAAAAAAAAAAAGTGTGTACTTGCTATGTGTAGCCTACTGTGCTAGGCTAACTGGGACTTGTCACTGCACTTGTTGCTTCTATTGTTATCGTAATTGGTAAGTCACTTTGTATAAAATGTAATTGTAAATGTTTAAAAAAAGTTATATTAGAGTATAAAGGTATACAGCAATTGATTTTTAATGTGGATATTTGTACATGTTCTAAATTATATACTAAGCTTGTATTTCTTATCTATCACTTATCTTGACGTTCAGTGGTTATGTTCAATTAAGTTACTAATACTGTAAATGTGCAGGTATTCTGTACTTACACATTTAGTTAATTTAACAGAAATTGACTGTAAATTTGCTATTATTAAATAATTATTTAGAGATTGATGATACTCAAATTATGTTTGCATTTCATATACCAAACTTTGTGCAGAGGACAATGAGGGGGCAAGAGGGCATGAAATACATTTGCTGTACATATGTATGGGCAGACAAGGAAAAACAAAACTGAGACATTGCAGCTTTGTTCCATATTTTAACTGAATACATAAATAACAAAGTAGTTCACCAAAAATTCACTAATTATTTTAGTCATTTATTTGGGGGGCTTTTCCGTTTATTGCTGAAAGAACACTTCAAGAACTTTGATACCAAAGCAAAAACTACCAGCCAAACTAATAAAGAAGTTCTAACATTGTTAAAGACAAGTGAACAGTCAGTAATAAAATAAGTACAAATACACAAACTACAAAAATAAATAAATGCAATATAACAAAGTTACAGATAAATTAAGGTCTAACAGTAAAAAAGTAATTAATTACAAGCAACTAATTACATCTTCAACAGTGTAATAATATTACTGTACTAATTACTTTCTCTAAAATGTAATTTTTAAAAATGCTCATATGACTATACTCTAAGGCCCATTTACACCAGGAATTATAACTATAATGATAACTATATTACCATCAACAATGCCAATGGACAATAACGTTCTGTTTATTACAAGCAGTTACAGTATGTTGTCTGCCGCTAACTGTCACTTTATCACCTGGAGAAAAAAAAAAACATTATGCAAGTAGTTTCAATGAAATGATTTCTCTGAGCTGCTCTATAGTGTAGTTTATTAAAATTGTATAGTTATAGTTGTCATTGGTGTGAACAGGCCTTTATGTTGCAACTAAAGGCTGATTTATACTTCTGCGTCGGACCTACGCCGGAGCCTCTACGCCGTAGACTACGCTTTGGTTTTAATTTATACTTCTGCGTCGTTGTCCGCGTTGACGCACGCAGAGGGAGCATGTGAAACCCGAGGGAGCGGTTTGAGCAGACCAATCACAGCGCTTGCATCCGCGTAGAATTGACGCGTTGTTACATTTTTGTAGAGGTGCACGTCAGGGTACGCCGAAGGGTACGCGTGCTACGCACAGCCTACGACGTAGCTACGGCGTAAGTTCGACGCAGAAGTATAAATTGGGCTTAATTCAGGAATACAAATGCAGACTACCATAAACCCCATGTAACTACAAGAACTACAGACATTTATCACACCCATTTGAAGAAAAAACACTAAAAAAGTAGTTCTTCAATTTGGCACAAACATAGGTTCAGTAGGATGTTCTAAAGATTCTCCATACAGTTCAGCAAGATATTTGTCAAACAATGAAATCTCCTGTTTGATAGAGAACAATGAATTTATGAGCTGTTGCTTCCCACCGAACATTCCAGATGAGCCACTGAGCTAGCACGGACTTTGTGTATTGTAGTGTACTGTATTGTGGTGCATTGAGTTATCCGAAGGAAGTGAACAGATGTCTAAGGTCACACAGTGAGACACAGACGCAGAATACACCTGCTGTCAGTGTGTCTGAGGAAACGTATTCAGTGTGTCAAGGTTCGATGACAAGGCAATACACACGTCAGCATGCTTATATTTTGCATCAGCAGACAGAATGATGGATGATCTTTTACAGATGATCTGTTTAAACAATCCTGCCTTGGGAAAGTCATACTCGTATCTATTAAATACAAATCATGTCTCTTCTGTGCTGCAAATGAGCCTACAAGCTATTCTAAAGAAGAGTGAACAAAAGGCAAGAGGATACTATCTGAGAGAACATTCCATATAATTCCACAGGAAGTGTTAACATGATGCTTACATAAAGCAGCGACTGGTGGAATTAACTCAGACGAGCACAAAAACCATGAACAGGTTCAAGTTAATCTGTTTATTGAAACTGGCGTGTCTACAAGGCCGTGTGACACGCAAGCTTTCAGAAAATTGAACGCCACTGTCAACCCGAAATTAACATGCCACGCGCTGCTCCAGTTGATGCACTAAGTGCACAGAAAATGGATATGGAAACACAAGGAATCAAAGAGTCACACAAATGGTCAGACAAGCGCATAAATTAACTCTTTATGTACAGTGATCAAAAAAAAAAAAAAGGTCTGGCAGGTTTATTTGTGGAGATCGGTACATGTTTTTACCATTACTACTCTTGGTAAAGTGTAAGTATACTGTGTATTAACATCACATATCGCATTTATGCATGTGGGAAACTTAGATAAAATGTCCAAAATTTAAGTTTATGTTAATAGTGTGACAGTATATAACAGAGAGTTTACACACTCTTTGTGTTTTATTGTAAAATGGATGACGTCCATTGTGATAAATAGAAAATAATGAACATATGCATCTACTCTGACAGTTCCATAAATTAAAGACGATACATATCAAATTATTTGTCATCCAAATATCCTTGAAGATATACACAACATTCAGTTTAGAATACTGACGTGCTACTTACTGAATACTGTGCAGTAAATACTGTATTACTATTTAAAAAAAAAAAATAGAATACGAAATAAAACATGAACACGTTAAACAGTATGCCAACACATTGTCATCACATGACCTCTTTATGTTTGTCATACGACCCATTCAGTGAGTGGCATCCAGGAAGATATTTCAAAAATCATGGCTGATTTTACTTTCAGCTGATTCTTCCATACTGGTAATGGAAGGTCAAGTAATGTCATGATTCTGCCCTCATGTCCGTGATTTTCTCTATTCTTGAGGCAGGCTCATGACAGAATCATGTTTTGTGTGCAAGCACATGGTCTTGTGTTTTGGCCAAGTGCTTGTGTTGTCTCGTTCCCTTGCCCCGCCCCCCTTGTTATCCTCGTTCTGTCCTTATCACCTTATCTGTATCACCTGTTGATCATTAGTGTTCCCTTTATAATCTCCTTGTGTTTGCTGTCCTGTGCTGGTTCATTGCCTTACGTGCCATGTCAATACCCAGTGAGTACCTTGTCGAGTGTTTTGTCTAAAAGTTGCGATCTTGTAAAAGCCTGTCTTGTTCCTGTATAGTTTAATGTCAAAGTCTTAGTCTAGTGTGGTTAGTCGTTTACTTTATCTTGTACTGTTTTGCCCCCTCGCGGGTTTTGTTTTCCCTGTTTTTTTCTGTTATAATAAACGTTGTGTTTGCATACCGTCTGCGCTTGGGTTCATCTGCTATCCACATAACAGAATGAATCGGCCACTAAAGAACCCAACAGACAATATGCCTTCCCTGCTCCAATCGGAGTTCCGTGAGCAATGCTGGTTGCCTGCGCCCACCGACGGTGAGCAGATCAACTGCCTAGTCCCGTCCCAGGGTGAGCGGATCATGAGGGATTATGCCCACCTCTGAGATCTTTTTTCCCGGGAGGATCCACAGGCTTCTTCCTCAGGCTCTCCACCCTCTGCTTGTCTGCCCGTGATCCCGGAGGGTCGCGTCCTCGCTGTGGCTACAATGGGGAACCAGACTCGTCCCAGCTCGACTCCCGAGACACCAGCCGCATCAGTCAGCCTCCGCGGTAAGCAAGGTAGACGTTTATCCTGGGAGTCAGTTTCGGAATCCTCCTCTCCAGAGTCTTCCTTGCCGGTGGTGGTTTCCCCAGCTCCAGCGAAGGACCCCGGTGATTCTTCATTTCCGGCTACTAGTTCGGCTATGGCCTCTGCCCCGCGGCCAAGGAGAAAGAGGAAGAAGAGGGCTCTCTGTCCCCCGTCCCTATCTCACCCTGTGTCCGCTATGAGTTCTCAACCTGCCGCGGCTACAGTGAGAGCTGTTCCTGGACCTGCTACAGGAAGCACGATGCCCGAGTCTGTGGCTGAGAAGGCTGATCCTGAGTCTGCTGCAGAGAGGACGGTTCCAGAATCAGTGGCAGAGAGCGCTGTTTCTGACTCAACTACTGAGAGCATAGTTCCAGATTCCACCGCTGATATCGCTGTTTCTGTGACTGATTCGAGGAGCTTGGTTTCCGAGTTTGCTTCGGAGAGTGCTGATCCCGAGTCTGTTTTCATGAGCGCCGAGTCCGATTCAGAGAGTTCGGTTCCCGCTCCACAGCCGCCTGCTACACCCCCTGTTATGTGTCCTGTTCCTTTTCCCGCTGTTTCCCCGGTCAAGAGTCTTGTCCCGCCACCCTCAGCTTCCCCTGTCGTGATTCCCGCTCAGTTGCCCACTGTACCTCCTGTCCCTGTTCAACCCCGGACTGTTTCCCCCAAGACTTCTCACACTACACCACCCAAACCCGCCCGGATCTCTCGTCCTAAGCCCACATCCCGTAAACCCAAGACCACCGTCCCACCTACCCACCCTGGACAGTTCCCCAAGGACTTTGTTGTGCCTCCGCCTCCCCTTCCTTGTTTATGTTTGATGTTTCATCCTAACCCTGTTGTTGTGTTTTCATGTTTGCCGTTACTGTTATTTGTCATGTTTTGTTGGTTTGTGTCGATGTCTCAGTCTGTCTTGTCCCGTGTTTGATGTCCCCTTGAGGAGCGTCTGGTAGCCGCTCCTTAAGGTGGGGGTTCTGTCATGATTCTGCCCTCATGTCCTTGATTTTCTCTATTCTTGAGGCAGGATCATGACAGAATCACGTTTTGTGTGCAAGCACATGGTCTTGTGTTTTGGCCATGTGCTTGTGTTGTCTCGTTCCCTTGCCCCGCCCCCCTTGTTATCCTCGTTCTGTCCTTATCACCTTATCTGTATCACCTGTTGTTCATTAGTGTTCCCTTTATAATCTCCTTGTGTTTGCTGTCCTGTGCCAGTTCATTGCCTTACGTGCCATGTCAATACCCAGTGAGTACCTTGTCGAGTGTTTTGTCTAAAAGTTGCGATCTTGTAAAAGCCTGTCTTGTTCCTGTATAGTTTAATGTCAAAGTCTTAGTCTAGTGAGGTTAGTAGTTTACTTTATCTTGTACTGTTTTGCCCCCTCGTGGGTTTTGTTTTCCCCTGTTTTTTCTGTTATAATAAACGTTGTGTTTGCATAACGTCTGCGCTTGGGTTCATCTACTATCCACATAACAAGTAATGGACAGAGCATTTCGGAATACAGTAGTGCAGGATGCTCAGCAAATTTTGGCTAATGTGGTAGGTCATCCAGAGTCTTTATTCTAAACATTGCTATTGTGGCAATATACACTAATAAGATAAAGTGAGTGTAAATTCGTCAAAAATATTATACATAGATATAAATAATTTCAGTGGTGGATTGTTAAGTTGTTGGCTGACACTAAATCAAGAAGATCTGTATGAAATTGACACAAGTGAGGCAGTGTATTAGCATGGCAAGAGTGCATGGACAGGGCAGCATTTTAAAGCTAGCAATATATACCGTATCAATAAATAAAAGACCAGAGAAGACCTCAAATTCTGTAATAAAATGGAATTGACAAAGTAAATGGGTCGGGGGAAAAAACCCTCACAGGGTTGGGAAGCATGTTGCTCAAGTGCCACACTGTATTAGCGGAGAGGACAAGATCTTTTGTGGTGTCTTGTGTCATTTCTTTGCTGAAGGGGAGGAGACAAGGTTAAGTTTTTGAAGCTAGAGGCGAGAGTACAAAGGGAAAAAATAAACCAGAATGAGACACATTAGGGTTCAGGTTTTAGGCTTAGTCATGACCAGCTAAGCTAAAATATAAATGAGTGCATTGAGGTAAAATTAAAAGAGTGCAAGAGTTTACTCTGGGCTACAAAGAATATAAATATATACACTCCGGCCCCCCAAAAAGTCACTGTTTGTATTTAAATAGCCAAAAGCTTAAGAGTATATGACTGGATCATTAGTGCAGATATTATTTCTAGCATATTACTGTTTATGTTTGGCAACAGTTTTTCTAACCCTAATTGATGGAGTGTGACGCATTTCATTTCTTAAACAACCATGTAGGAAAACACATCATGGCCATATTTCAGGGTGACAATGTCAAGATTCATCAAGCTCAAATTGTGAAAGAACGTTTGGGACGAAGCATGAAGAATAATTTTCACATTTGAATTGCCATCTCACGTAGCATTTCATTTACCTCTGGCAAATCATTTAGTGACCTGTACTGAACCGTGACTTCAATACCGAGGTTTGTAACGAACCGTCACGTTTGTGTACCATTACACCCCTAATACAGTATAGTATAGCAATCACCTCTATTAAATTACTTTTCCAATAGCTGTGAAAATAAAAACTGGTAAATCATAGAAAATTATTGGTCAGAAGGATTGACCTAACAGCTGTGGAAAAGCTTTATATAGTCTTATCACATCTGTCCAGTCTCTCAAGACAAAAAAGTGTCTGTGCACATCCAGAGCCTTCATCAAATACCCACAACTTTGAGAGAAAAACAAAAAAACATTTCCACACCACAGCCCATAGTACTACTAAATGCCAGCCATACTCTCTTTATAACAAGTTCTTTAAGAACTTTAATTGCCTTTATGAGAAAACCAAATGTTGGGGTGGAACTAGGCAAGTCAATAATGAGCAATCAATGACAAGAACAGTTCATATCGCCCCGGGCCACTCTCATTAGTCTGTTTGATACTGCTAATATACTCTCAGCTAATCAATTTCTGATACCTTTTCAAAAGATCACTTTCATCATCTTCACACGATTATGATCTCAGTCTCTCAGCCCTATATTTAATATTTACACAAACGTAACCCTCTCTCTCTTCAGTGACTAAAGTATTGATGCATCCACCTCAAATCTGGAGGGTGGGCACTGAGCATGAGTGTTGGCGAGGGAGTGACGTCTGAAGGGGATCATGAGAAGATAATGCTGTCCGTGCACTGCTTTTGTGCATGTTTTATTTATGAGCTCTCACAATGGAGCAGGAGGGTTGGGATGGAAAGCACTGGAACATCGCATAACATCTGAAAGGAAGGAAATGGACATGTTGATTCTATGTTTTGTATGTGAATGTCTAGTGTGCGTTTTCAAATACACCCTACAGAAAACATTCACATCCTCTAACCATATTCAAAGGGCTGTATATGGTGTGCTTAGTGTGTGATGTAATCCCTCTTAATAAGGCAATTTATTAATGATCTGCACATATAGGGTAGCAATAGAGAGATAGAGAGGGAGAGAAAAAAGAGACACTGCACTATTATTATCAAGGTTACAAATACCACTGTACAGCCATAAGAATTGTAGAGGATCAATTTAACATTAATATCTGAGCGCACACACACACACACACACACACACACGCACGCACGCACGCACACACACACACACACACACACACACACACACACACACACACACACACACACACACACACACACACACACACACACACACACACACACACACACACACACACACATTCAATGCTGTACTGCAGTGTAGCATACAAAGAAATTCATACATTCAGTGCAACAAAGTGAGAAGTTACTGGCTTTTTTACTGGCTTATACTGGTTCTTTCATAAGCGCAACGGCACCATGATAGTGTGAGCTGAGAAAATAGACAGATAAATTAAATTCACAGACCATGTTTTGACAAGTTTAATACTTCTTTCCCAAACTCTTTCATGTATTAACAGCTTTATTTTTTCAGCATGCACTACCGAAATTGCAAAACTAACACGATTCAGCCAACAAAAAGTGTTTCCATAAGTATGCGCAAGCAGGTTCCTATAATTGCAACCTGGATGATAACTTCTTAATAATTTGTGCAGATGATATTACACTGATGTTTGAAACTTTAGAAAGGACTTAAGCATGAAATGGCAAATAACTTGTATCTTTCAGAATTTTCATTTTATTCCTCATAATTATGACTATGAAAGTCACACTGTGACTTTGTTGATTATTTTACACAAATCCATTTTATTATTTATTTTAACGGTTACAGGCTTTCATACATCCAATTGAATGAATGATTAGATAAATAATAATTAAATTATATTACATTCAATTAGTAGGCCTTACTTACTGAGCTCTATCACTCTATACTTGCATTGCTAAGTGTGCTTTAATGTTTCACCTAATGGAGTTTTGATCTGCTATCAAATATCATATATGTGATTGCGAAAAATGTAAATACTCTACAGCCCTACTGTAGTCATATGAGTCTTTAATAAAGTTCTTAATTAATAGAGTCCTTGTGTTTGGAATATATTACTAGGGCTCAACTGTTTGTCAAATTTTGCTCAAATGTTTGTCAAGTTTGTCAAATGCAAATAAGACCGAGTTACAGTAAATACATTAATGAAATATATCTCAGTAAAGCCTGAAAAACAATAATTAGGACAGAAAAAATATGAAGTGAGACTTTGGTGGCAGTCACTACATGAACAGAGAATTATTTTTGAAGTCACGGCCTCAACGAGATCTCTGACTCATACTTGATGGATTTACACTGAACTTTCATTGAATGATTGATAAAAAGTTCATTTAAAAATGCAACTGTTTCATCTGTGGAACATTAAAAGATCAAATTTAAAAGAATGCACTGGTTATTTTGTGTTCCAAATAGGTTTGGACTCAGAGTAAATGATGACAGAATTTTAACTTTAGGGTGAGCTATTCTTTTAAGCTAATTATTGTATTAGCATTTAAATGCTGCTGTATTCCCCGAGTCCAACAACAGAAGCCAATATCAGTGCCTTTCAATATTCTCTGCACTCTTCCTTGAATGGCACAGCCTTGTGGGACACCAAGCCAAACAGCACAGAAACCCATTCAGCCAGACTCAGCCAGACTCAGCTTTGCCAAAAATTGATTATGTTGTCTTCACATCGCCCTCAAGTCTGAGACACAGAGTCAGATGCTATTTCCTTCTGTGTGCTCCCAGCATTTGGTGTTGTGCATTGAACGCTGCCTACAAAGTTTTAACATTCACTTTTGTATCATTACCATTACATTAGACAGCAAAAGGGAATAGTACCCTGAAGCTACAGGAATCGATAAAGGGGGAGAGAAAAACGTTGGAAAATTCATTTGAAGCTTTAACATAATATTGATGATATGCCCTTTTTACAATGACACTTCTGGCGTATTACATACATATACCTACATGTAATCGTAATTTATAAACATTTAACATGAATGAATTTAAAGAATGAAAAAAAAATGAAAGTGTAGTATATTATATTATTCTATAGTATATTACTCTACTCAAATTTACCGCGGCATAAACCTTATATCATGGACATTTTTGGCCATGCCACCCAACCATGTTTGAGCAAGACCATCAATGCAATGAAAATTCGGAAACGCTTCATTTTACAGTACAGTACTTACAGTGTACTTACCTAGAAAGTACTGGGTAATATAAGGTAAGTATATGGGTTAAGGGTAGGTTTAGGGGTAGGTTCAGGGTTAGTACCTAGTTATTACCCAGTTATTGTAATTACTATAATAAGTACATAGTATGTACATGGGAAACAGGACTGTAAAATGAAGCGTTACCGAAAATACCTTTGAATTAACGAATCTGAAAAATGGATACATCTAAATCTTATCTAAGACAGTTAAACCCAGTTACTCCACTGCGATTAAAACTGGGAAAAGTATATTGTAATTTGAATAACAACATAATTTAAAAGTATAATGAGTAATTTAAAAGAAGTATTAAGTCATTCATAAAAAGGGATCTAAATATAGTACTAAAACTAATTATGGCATCAGCACAACACTAGTTGTTACTTTTTCTACATTCAGGATTCATTTACAATAACACAAGGACATGCATTTATTTCCACATTCAACAGTAATGAATGCTTTAAAAAAACATACAGACTTAGCTAAAATTCAATGTAACCCATTGACACATCATCAGTGTCTAATGTTGATGCTGATGCATCTATTCTAATACCACACTATAAATATTTACTGAAACACAGAGGGGCTAAACGTGGTCTTCTCTTTGTGACCACATGCACTTTAAGGAGCATCTTCAGTCAGACTTAAGTTGATTAGATTGCAGCAAAGCACAGCTATGAAAAGAAACAGCATGGTTGGTCCTTGCAAAATAGCAAAACAACACAGCACTGTGATTTACACTACTGGAAGGAGGAATAGAGATAGAGAAAGAGAGAGCAAATAAGATAAGGAACACTGGAGAGCCAAAGTTTGCAATCGGAGCTCTGAGCTTTGCCGATTATAAGTCTTTAAACTCAGTTACTTGCCATTCAGCAGACACTTTTTATCTAAAGCAATTTATAGTACAATTTATAGTACAGTAACTGCAGAGTCAGACGTTCTGGGACAGCCCAGGATGAAGAGCCTTGCTTAAGGGAACAATGGTGATTAAATAGAATTGGGATCTTTGGAACCTCCCAGTTCCTGGATCAATCCCAGATGGAACTAAACTGGCAAATCTTAGTCTTAACAAGTCTTAGGTGAGAAATTAACGTGCACACCAGCTAAATGCAGCAACTTTTTTTCTCTTTATTTTCAAAATAGTGGGTAATTTGTCTCATCTACCAGCTATTGTCATGTAAAACTACACTGACCATTTTGGGGGCATTAAGCATTTTAAGTACACTATAGGGAGAAAAGATAAAACGAAAATTACCCTTTTAAACTAATACAACAGTTGATATAAGTGTAACCACAGACATGCATAAAAGTAAGTCCAAGAATGCAAACACACCTAGAGATTGTTAGCTATAAATGAAATTGTATTTTGTTTAAAACTTAAAAAGTACTGGCATTGTTTCATTTAATAATTTTACTCACTACTTGTGTGTGCTATGTAGTTTTATGCTTGTAAGAATCTAGATTAGCAATAAACTAACTCTAAATTGGAACTGGGTTTGTTTGGTGCAGCTAGAATTTGTTATTTTACCCAATACTTGTTTATACAGGGTAATTTTGTGCTCGTAAGAATCTATATAGCAACATGATAATGTTAAACTGGACCTGAATCTGGTGTAACTAGAAATGTATTATTGTACCCAATACTTGCGTAACGCTTCCTGGACCTATGCTTTTAAGAATCTATATTAAAAACATGGTAACATTAAACTGAAGCTGAATTTGTTTGGTTTAACTAGAAATGGATTATTGTATACTTTCATATGCTGTGTAGTTTATGCTTTTAAGAATCTATATTAACAACATGTTAACGCAAAGCTGGAGCTGAATTGCAGTAATAAGTTGCTATTAAAAATGTATTATTTATCCAATACTTGGATACATACGTCTACAATCTACATAAGTGTAAACAAAAGGATGTCGGCTGACGCATCAGCACAAGCAAAAAAAAGAGAGCGCAAGAGGATGCGGCGGGAGTTGGAGACCAAGCCGGCCAAAGGGGCAGTCTGCGTATGTGCTCTTGAACTATGTTCTGCCTTCTTCACAGCGCAGGACCAAAGGGACTGCTTTGAATTGCAGAAAGGTCAGCCAGAAAGATTGAACAATCTCTAAGATAACTGCATATACAGTGCCTGCAATCTCAACCACACACAGCTGGGGCTTTGGATCAATTCACCTTTGTCTGTTGTTCTTGTCCCTGTTGTCTGCAGATAAATGAGGGTTTACACACTTCGAGGGCATTGTCACAACAAACTATTCCATCTAAATAAGTCAACTTTAGATAAAAAAGAAATTTGTTTTTGGTGAAATTGCATTGCTCATGAGAGAAAACGAAAGGCAATGACAGCAGCTATGCACTGAATGAAGGAAACTTGTAGAAGTGCATCAGCTTCTGAGAATCAGACATGCAAAGATGAATGGCCAATTTCTTATCACTGATTTGTATTTGTGCCAATCCATTTCATTCCAAATCAATGCCTGAGACTTTATAAAAACCCACCCTGGAAAAATGCATCTCCACTTTTCAATCTCTCATAAGCGCATCGGGTTTAATTCCCACAGAAGCTAATTTAAGAGCTTTGTTTAGTTCTCTGAAACACACTGACCCTGGGTTCTGCATCCTTTTGCCTGACTTTGAAGGCAGAGGGTATAGGGGAAAAGACAGCAATAAAAAACAACTGAATAGAGAGCAATCTGCCCAATCTTTGCCCTCCAAAACAAGACTTTACGTATACACAGTCACTTTTTAGGAAGCATGTGTGCTTTTCATTTGAAATATATTGCTCTTCAAACAAAAATGCCTCATTTTAATGGAGATAAACTTTTGCTACTTTCATGTTCTTTTTTTGAATGGAAAAGCTGCATTACAATGCATTTTTTTTCAGGAAAAAGCGAAAAAAGGAAAAGCTTTTGTGGACAGCCTGCATGCTATTGAAAAATGAAAGTTCTGCTATTATTCTCTCACCCTCACGACATTCTGAACCCATTTTCTGTTAATTTCCTTATGGAACACAAAGAGTATTTGAAGAGTCTTTACACAGCTTTATTTATTTGGGGGGACTTATATTATAAAAGCATATTTTATAATTGTATTTTCTGCACTTAAGCATCAATCAAACAATCAATCAATCAATCAATAATCAATAATCAAAGTGTAGAATATAATACAAGTTCTTAGGAATTTCTATCAAGTATCAATAAATTGCTTGCTGATTTTCAGAGTGTCAGAGAAACTTGCTGACCATTCACGGCTGGACATGAGCAGAAATGTATGCAGGTGTACATGCTAAATTAAGTACTGGTGAGAGTATGACTCACAGGTCCAACTTGTCCGAGGCAAACTCAAATAGACTACGATTTATTCATCTCCTATGTATTGTTTTAACAAGGAAGTCTATTTATCAACTCGTGTCAGGAAAGAATCACTGAAGTGAATCTCTACACCAAAAGAAGTCAGTCACTGCCAAAAAAAAAGTACTATAATATAATGAAATATTTGCGATTTCACAAAGCATTCACATCAAAGGTGATAAATTGACTCCAGAACTTGCGGGTTATCCTGTGTCAGCCAAGCAACTGCTATGTGAATTCTAACAGAAAACTTTATCTAGGTACTATAGGCCTTTTTGGTGACTAAACCTTGACCCCTTGTTTTGAACCTTTATGGACTTCCTAAACCCATTCCTGACTCTTCATTCACCTTCTTTCTCTTTTATTTGTAGTATTGTTTCTATAAGATTGTCTCTAGGGTGTGCTTCCATTAATCCTTCAAACGGTTCAGAGTCATCTGCCGCGTTTGTGGTCAGGATGAAAGATAGTGAGCAAAGCAGATATCTGTATTAAATTCTGTGCAGGTTTCCCCTCTTCCTTGCCTTTCTGTCTTCATTAAACTGCAAAGCGCTTCAACTTCAGTTCAAAAGTACACCTGGCTCGAAGGAAAAGGCAGAACGGGACACCGAGCTTATGCTTTCAAATGCCCCCAAAAGTGCATTTAAATACAGCATCCTCCCTTAGGGGACAGGAAACAGTATTTGCTTGCTTTACTGCATTGGGAGCATCAATGTCGCATGAAAGTTTAATCTATGAAGAGAAATACATTTCATGGATGATCGGTGAACTCATTTCGTGAAGATCCATAAAAGAGAGCTTAGATTAGCTGGCTAGAAGTTATGACCCGAATACTTTTAAATGAATGACTTCGCTCAAGATCCGTTATGAGGGACCTCCAACTCGTTTTCACTCCAGTGAACTTCTCGACGTCTTACTGGTTGTACAAAAGGAGAACATGTTGCCTGCTCAGTTGTATACATTGCACCCGTGACGTTTCAAAGAGATTATATTCTTAATCAATTATATTCTTAATTTGCAGTTTCATTGTGAATTTGTTCATTCGTTCTGCATTAAATGAATTAGGTGTATAATTCAGAGCAGGGAAAAAGTCAGACTTTGGAGTAGAAGCTGAAATAAGACAATACTTTTACTGAACTAAGAGGGAAATAGTACTTTGACAACGTTAATAGTCAATCTGTAAATCTACCTTGTACTAACAAGCACACTTTCTTGAGGTGCCATATAACAAACTAGCAATTCCTGTTCTGCTATATGTCTATTTTAACCAAACTCATCTAGCGACGCAGGGATTTTTTTTTTTTTTTTTTTTTGTGTAATGCTTATAAACCAGGAAAGTGAACAAATAAACATGGTTGATTTATTAAAACATTTGTGTATCATCAATTAAATTTATTGGTACATTAATAGAACACCTTTTTTTGGAAGAAAACCATTAACCCTTGTGCATCAATTAAAAAAAGTTACATTTAGGTCCATAAAGGACAAACATGTCTGTGTCAAAAAACTGTCACGAAAATGTTAAGCTTGGGAGCACAGACTTACGTTTGGTCTCATTTTGAAGAAGACCCTTGGCAGATTATTGCTGAAGTAAAAAAATAATAATAATCCCAAAAAAAGTTAGATAGGTTTAGGTTTATGAAAATTATTTATGAACATTATTGTATATACAATATATATTTTATGAAACAAGATGAACTCTAATATAAATCCATAAATCTAAATAAGTTGTGATCAAAATTTGAGGTTGATATCTCAAAAAATGAGCTTTGGATGCCAGCAAAACTCCACTGATGCACACACTGTTAGGATTTGTTATTTGCAGTTGACTTTTTCTCTCTCAATATTACAAACACACACACTTTTTTTTTTTATAACTCACATACCAACATCACTCTGACATCCATACCAACACACCCACACAATTAACGTTGCATAATTTACCCAATTCGCTCTATAATATGCAGAAGCAGAAAACAGGAATAAAGCGAGATATTGCTCTATAGGCCAAACTTGAAAAAATGGCACCATCTGGTAAAAAAATAGTAACATTTAAATCTTACAACAGAATGAAAGCCTCTTAAAAAAGATTGCCTAATTTTATAGTTAATTGGCCCTGGGATTAAAAATTGCAGTTTTAATGGGTTTCAATGGGGAAATTGTTGTACAAAAGGCGCTTAGACGAAGTATTTTTTTGTACCTAGTGCAAAATAGATTTTTTTTTTTTAAAGGAAATGGGGTGAAATAGTAAAATTCCAATAAAAATACACACCTGTGCCACATTTTATACAGTTAGCATTAACACAGGCAAAGTGATCAAAAAAACAAAACTGAAAAAGACAAAAATGTCCATAAGGATGCATTTTGCCCCCCTTTATGCATTCATGTAGGTTTTTGGTTCATGCATTCTAGGTTTAAACAGATTTGCTAAAATCAGATCTCTAAGCATTTATCAGGACCACATCTTCTAAATGTTCTTGTCCTGGGTAATAAGCTCACATCTTTCAGCATATAGTTCAGTGTCATCCATGTGCTACTAATAGGCTAAATGAAAAGGGCAGTGCAATGTGCGTTCAGGTTTAACAATCTACACATAATGGCCCTTCTTACAGTCAGTTATTTAGGATACAGGTAAAACAAAGGAATGGCCTAGAACAATGTGACTGCATGTGTTTAAGGAATTAGGCTGTTCTTTCACCTCAAAAATAGATAAAAAAAAAAAACTCAGATAGACCGCCTGAAAGAGGGCGCACACTCTTAATCCTACAGCTAAGCGCATGGCTGCAAAAAGTGAAGAAAAGTGTGCAATACTGTGGGAAGAGGAAGTCAGAGTCCTCAGCGTCCCCATCACGTAGCTCAAATACATCTAAAGGGGAGTATTACAGGCAGGAACGAGAGAGATTGTCAAAATCCCTTCTCTGTCCTTGATAACTCCATGAGAATGCATGGAGAATCAGATCTATTGGGATTCCAGAGTCAAGGGTATGAGCGAAAACCGAACAAAGTACAGATGGTGATCAGTCCAGTCAGTGCAAACCAAAATGGCAATTAGGCAAGACTCTAAAAAAATGTATTGGATTTAATGAAACTGATTGTTCTCTAAAATGTGCCAGTAAATAATGGGAACAAACTGTACAGAAATATATGGACAGCAGGACAGATAAACAAAGTCATTTTTTTTTGTCCAAAAAGATTGCCCACAGAATAATAAAATAAAAAATATAAAAAAACACTTGCCATGTGTAATCAAATAACAGCATCCAAGACAGCAGGAAAGAAATATGCATTCAAAATCACAATTGCCACTCCAATTGCAACTTCCATCAGACATCTTTCATTTTAACAAAAAAATTATTTTGCAAAAAAAAGGGCTCATTGGAAAAATGTGCCTCTATTCCTACACTGTTGCACAACTCAAACCATACATATACATGAAATTCCCTATAGATTCCAGCTAAAATTAACACTATATAGAGGCAGTAAAAACACCAACAACTGGTATTCCTTTTCATGCAAATTATGATTACAGGGGAAGATTGTTTTAATGAAGGCTCATTTCCACATGGTTCCAAAACTTAATTTTTAATTTTTATACCTGTACATATGTATAAACTAAAACATTTTAATGTTTGCATTTCATATCCAATTCCATATATGTTTTTTTTTTCAATGTAGTAAGCAAAGCTCACCTTATATAATGTTAGAGCGCTAGGATATGTTTTCTGTGAAACAGTTCGACAAAAGAGCACAAATCCGTGTAAAAAGAAGGTAAAATGGCCTGGTTGCATCAGCAAATGCATCTTTTTCACATTTTCATTCTTTAACACTATCGACCGGGTTTAAATTTGTGTTTAGTATGGGGATATGTTATTTTTAAAAACTATAAAGCATTAACATTTCAGCACCACTTACCAGACATTTCATTTCCGAATTGCCATGATACGTGCATGAACCAATGTAATAAAACACAGTCATATTTCTTGGTTTCTGAGAAAACTGAGCATACTACCACTCACCACTCACTGGTCATTTAACTGTGTCACTGTCGGGAAATGTGTAAGAAGCAATGTAATATTATTTTTGCAAAAATCTCACCACAGGAACATTTTTCATTAGCATGGATTGACAAAAAAAACATCCTCTAATCAGTTAGAGATATAGACGTTTACATACAAAAAGAGATAAAAGTAGTGGGCAGCATTCTAAGTGTGTCGATTTGGTTTTAAATAAACCATGTACAATTTCTACCTGTTATATTAAACACATTTTAAGGCTCTTAAAGGCACTTTAAGGTACATATGACTACACTATTAGCTTATAAAGCATAATCAGGTTAAGATTTGCATGTAAAATGCAGTGAATCCATGCAAAACCTATAGTATCTCATTTCTATCAGAATGAAGGTAGCTACCTATAAAAGTAGACTTAGAAGACAGCTATCTAGTTAGCTAGCTTCTGGAGCAGAGAGGCAGAACACTAGACCCGTCTAATATGCTGCTCATACAGAGATGTCATCCTCTCATGCAGACATTTAAAGGACATTTGTCTTTTGATCTGAGATTCCTACAAAGCAAAGTGAGGTCTTGATGTGTCATCTGACACATGATCTGCTTTCTGCTCTCTTCATCTCTGACTTTGTAACCTGAGCGGTTAATTTTAGCATCCTGCATACAGATTAAAGCTATCCTGCATGGAATACGAAACAAACATATCCACAAAAACACCTGGTAAAAAATATGCTCACTAATGAAGCATCAGGTTTTCTTTGCCTCTTTCTTTCTATCTGTTCAACCCACATGTTCTTTCACTAAGAAGAAAGATTGCCAAGCAACTCTATGAAGCAAACTCATTATGCTAGGGGTGGGTAGGGACCTAAATCTTAACACTATATGAAATTTCATATGACATTATTTTATATTATCCCTGGGAACCCTGAAAAGGTTTAAATATCACATTAACTTATGTCGTAGTGATTTCTTGACACTTCACAACTTTTTTTGTCACGATTACAATTTAAGTGGTTGGTTTATACACATTTATACTCTCACATTCTATAGCCTACATTAGAGGTCACGTGACAAATACCACATTATTTTTAATTTACAAACATCATCAATGTGATCTCAATGGCTTAGGATATTTAAATCACTTTTGTTACATGTCAAATCAAATCACCTTTATTTATACTGTAGTGCTTAATACAATACAGATTGTTTAAAAGCAGCTTTAGAATAGTGAACAGGAATTATGAATGATGCAAACAAAATTCAATTCTGCTGTAAAGCAGCTCTGAGGAAAACAGTGATGTCATCATCCAGCTCAGATCAGGGGAAAATAAAGAAAAAAAGAAAAGAAAAAAAAACCCCTTTGGAAAACCAGGCTCAGTCGGGGGACCAGTACTCCTCTGGCCAAATGACCAAACACAGCGTCTTATGTTTCCAGGCTGCACAACAAGACAACTTTTAGATTGATGAAATAATTATTCAGAACATCAACTCAAGTTTGTAATGTTTTGTGGCTTCTTATTTCAGGTCACATTTACATCGACAACAGCTGCATCAATAATTGCTTGCAAAAGACAATGCAAATGAAATTTTAATACCAATGGATGTGTGCTGAAAATAACATAGATACAGAATTATTCAGAAATAGACAATTTTTTCTTTTTACAGAGTATGTGCGACAAAACAGCAGTTCTGTCGAGACTTATGACATTTAACTTCTTACACAAATATTAAATCAAGCCCTATTCTACTGAAACAGTGTATCTTGTGATTAGGAAATACAAAGACTGGACCTCTGAACATTATGAATACCACTGGAATATACGATCATGTCGACAAGCCCTATATTGGGCATACACAAACAGCACCATCTATATCCAGCCTTTCCCAAGTGAACTATCTGACAACAACACAGCTGAAGAGGGGGATCAGCTGCAAGATCAATGTGCATGCAGCTTTCAGGTTAGCAGTAGGAAGCTAATCTCCGTAAAAACGGATGAAGGGCGGCAACAAATTGTTTAGTTAAACTCTGCTATCACCAGGAGAAAGCAATCATAAGACCCTGCCAGTCAATTCCAGAGAGATATTATCAAGACAGACATCATAAATCAGCTGTTGGAAGCGAAAGAAAAAGTAGAAACAACGGTTAAGTATCAGATAACCCGGAAGGAATGACTTGGAAGAGAGTGCAACATTTATGAGAGAGGAAGAGGAATATATAAAGTATAAAAGTATAAAAAGAGAGTTATAAGGATAAACAGATGAAAAATTAAAGATGTGAGAGAGAGAGAGAGAGAGAGAGAGAGAGAGAGAGAGAGAGAGAGAGAGAGAGAGAGAGAGAGAGAGAGAGAGAGAGAGAGAGAGAGAGAGAGAGAGAGAGAGAGAGAGAGAGAGTGTGTGTGATAGAAATGCTATGGTTACAAGGTACAGTAGCTATAAAACCGCCTGCCTGCCTGGTTTCAATCAATGCTATCAAGGCCACAGAAAAGAGTCTCCAAACTCCAATCAAATACCTGTTCTGAGGGACAAATGTCGACCTTGTCAATAAACAGAGCATTAAAGCTAGCACAGAGGAGTGAGAATAGCAGAGCAGATAAACATAGTTCAAATAAACAAATGTAATTCTAAGCTTTAAGATAAGATTAATAAGATACACAATTCTCAATCGGTGAATACATTTGCATGGCACGCTGCTAGTTTTACGCATTAAAGACCAACTGTGAGACTTAAAGTGAGACAGTTAGCACTGATGGAATCTAATGCTCGATGGAATCAGCTCAGCATATCTGAAGTGAATGAATTTACATTTCATCAACAAGATTGTCAAATGGAGGAGAACGAAACGGATAAACACCCACCCACTCTTCCCTGGATACAAAGTGTGTGCTGTGTTATTTGAAGAGAGTGCAAGAAATGTTTATGGGTTAGAGTTCGTTGAGGTTGAGGTCAACGCCATTCCACACTCCTGTATGATCCTACATGAAAAGAAAGTGTCCGCTCCTCCACTGAGTTGGTCTAATCTAAACTAAAGTACTAAGCAGTGTTGAGTAGAACCTGGAAATCCTTCAATGAATCGCAGATTGTTTGGATTAAGAATCAAAAGCAGCTGAGAATCGGTACACAAAATCCTGCCGAAAGCTTTAAAGGCTGTACGAAACGCAAATTGCGTTGGTCTTTTCTTTCCTTCTGTGAAATATATCTGAGTGGCTTCTTGAATAAGAAATGTATTTTGATTAAAGATTATGATGGCACATTAATCAAAAACAAATAATGTGCACAGATACATTTTTTTTTAAATAATCACTGCATTAAGAAGAATACTTGTCTATTTTGATTTCATTGTGACTTTAAAAGCCTGATGCTAAAGACTGTCTCTTTGGAGAGATGTACCTACAGTATATCTACAATTCAGGATGACAACTTTTTTTCTGCAGCAAAGCAAGAAGGCATTGTTTTACAATCAGATTGTCACAGAAGGCTGTCTCCATAAGCTTTGAATGTGTCTAGTGGGTGGAGGTGTTGAGAGGGTGTAAACCACAGTTAGAATTGGACCTGTGAAAATTAGAAATGTTGCTGGCATTGTTGGGAGTAAAATGTGCAAACTATGTTATTTATTGCCCACTAGCAATTGATACCAAGCTAAACTAGCAAATTTTCTAATATATTATACTAATGATTGAGCTTAAGGTTAAAGGAATAGTTCAATGAAGTTCAATAGTTCAGCTGAACACAAAAGAAGATATTTAGAAAAATGTTGACTTTTATTTGTGCTTCTCAGATTTTTATCCCAAGAAAAATAATCCCATCCAAGTATCTTCTAGAGTGGATCTTAACATCTCAAATGGCATTTGGAATTGGCAAGATACCAAAGTCTGCAATTTAAAGTCAGAGATTCTAGTATGATATCAAACACTTCTTATCAAATTCTTGCAAGTCAAATTATCTGAGCTATAGGGTATCCACATTAATCCACACACTTTCATGCATCAATATGTAAACAAGGTCCACAGCCATTAATATCTTCAAGTGTAAGTTTTAAATAATGCTACTGCTTTTGAGCTACATCTCATCTTTTAAAGCCACCTGCTTGCCCTATTCCAATTCCCCTGGGAAGCTGTCCACATTCTTCACCAATGACTTTTAATATGTGTCTCTTTACAAGAAAAGAATATGCAAAAATATCACCTGATGTTTCCCAAACCCAATAATTTACAGCCGAGATATAATGAAATACATAAAACATTTTGCGGTTTTCATCAAGAGCTTGTTCTCAGAATGCTCAGATCTAATTTCAGAATAGCATTCAGACTTCAAAAAAACGACATTATTCAAAATGTCTTTGCTTTCACAATCTCACTGTAATTTACATCATGGTCTTTGGAGAACAGCTAACATCATTCAATGCAAAGGATTCACATAGAAAATCCAAGCAAGCAAGCATCAAACAAGCACATGAGGCCAGTGACGAAAAAAAGGTCTACCTTCTGGAAATGGTACTGCACGTGAAATCTCATCGACTGTCAATCATATTTCAAAAGTGCTTTTGAACTGCAATGCCTATTTTTCCTAAAAGCAACTTTGGGCTTCTTATATTGGTAGCTTGGCAGAAGAAAAAGTACTTTAGCTAATTCATTGCTTGCTTAAAAATACTCCCTGAGATTCCATACATAAATTAACCAGCTCACCTTGGACCTGAATAATAATGTTTGTGTATTTCGGTTATGGACAAAAAAATTAAAGTCTGATTCGTTTTAGTGAAATTATTCAATTGGAGTGTTAATAAAAATGAACCTATAATAAAATAAATAAAATAAAATAAAATACAATAAATACAATAAAATGAAATATTTACAGAGTTAATGAAAAAGGCCCTATTAAAAAATTAAAGAATAAAAATAAGAAAATGCACAAATAGCATATTATTAAATAATCAATCAAGACCAATTCATTTTTGTAAACTTATTTAATCAAACACTATATAAACAAACATGTTGAAATAAAATAGTTCCAGACACTGATAATCTATAATACACATGAAGGACTGCCAATCAATATTGTAAAGGGAATAACATGTATTTGATGCTACACAGAATGTTCTGTTAGGAAAACACAAGAAAATATTACAAAACATGTAGGATTTAGTGGAGGAGTGTCTAAAGCCAGACAGGTGAAATACAAGAAACCGACAATACTGACAAGACTGTATCAAAATGGAGTCTTCAACAGATCCTTTCTGCTTGGAGCAATGCCAGAATGTGTGACCATGAATGTGTTCCATGAACTATATCCTGTGCGCTACATGCAGTCAGCAGTCCCTGCAGCACGTGCACACACTTGCCTTATAGATAGACGTCCTTGTTGAAGGCTACACTTTGTGATTCTATCAGAAGCTGTGAGCTCTATTCCACTGTCAACCTCATAATAACACTTCCAAAAGATCAGACTCGCAACTGTGCCACAGCTGCTCAGAAACTCCTTACACTTTAACATAATCAAAATGCACTTTCACAATCACCAGCTGGAAACCTTTCAGATGTATTTTTTTTTTTTTTCAGGACACTAGGCCTAATTCAATGCCATGCGAATCTAAACTGCACTGCATATTTTTTTTTCGTTTGCCTTTGTGTACTTGATACAGTGTGAGCTGGAGAGCAATGCCTGACCACATCTGAGTTGATGCTGGAATAATGGAATCAAGTAGGAAATGTGCATCTCTAATAAAGTACTTGAAGCCTGTCAGGGAGCACTTACAGTAGATGACAGCATGCAAGGAGTGCAGCTAGAAAAGAGTTTTGGTTTGTAAATTTTCTTCCATTCCTTTTACTTTGGTTGCACTTCATGGACTGTTGACAAATTATTGCCAGTTTGAAGGTTATATAAGCCTTATTTAGTTTAAATGCATTGACATTGTTCAAGAAAAACTAAAAATGTTAAGATATTTAGGCTTTTCTGAGGTGAGAGTGTTGGCTATACAGTAGGTGTTGCTAGGTATCTCTGAGTGATTCTATAGTTTATAGGGTTGTGTAGGTTGTTGTTAGGGCATTGATAAGTTGTTTACATGGTTGGATAGATTTTGATTTGGGGGGTTTTCTCCCCCTTTGTGGGTTCTTCAGTATTAGAATATAAGATGTTTTTTTTTCTTACCCCACATTTTTGAATGGTAGTGTACCTGGGTTTCAAGTATCAAACATAGTTTTTAACATTGGTAATAACAAGAAATGTTTATTGAGCACCAAATCAGCATATTAGAATAATTTCTGAAGGATCATGTGACACTGAAGACTAGAGTAATAATACGATCCGGGTTACTTGACTGTAACCCTGTTCCCCTTTCAAAAGCTACTATCGATGCTGCGCTGCTTAGCGCATTGGTAACATCTTTAATCGTGACCAGCTGTGAATATTGTGTGTAACACATCAATAGAATTGACCCGGAGGTATTAATAGCCTCGGCCGGTGACGTCATCGGCACGCACCCACAACACGAGGCTATAAATAGATGATCCACAGGTGCATCGTCAGGATATTTTGTCAGAAGAGTAGTCCAGGGACATCTTCAGCACGGCAATGCAGCGCAGCATCTCGATACGCTTTTTCAGGGAACAGGGTTACAGTCAAGTAACCCGGATCGTTCCCTTTCTAAAGCTACAATCGATGCTGCTCTGCTTAGCACATTGGGAACGAGAATACCCACGCCACGGTGCTTGGAGGTGTCTGAACCCCTTACGGTTGTGTAGGGGTGCTCAAAAGAACGCAAGAAGGCCTCAGACGTTAGCTTGTGATGTCGACTCAAAGACATGAGAGCAAGGAGTGGCATGAACATCCAACCTATAAAATCTTATGAATGTGTGCGGAGAGGACAAGCCTGCCGCATCACAAACAAATTGTAAGGGGGCATCACTTGCCAGAGCATTAGAGGAGGCGACCCCCTGGTGGAGTGAGCCCTTAGACCCGTTGGCGAAGCTTGACCGTGTACCTCATAGGCAAGAGCAATAGCATCCCTTACCCAATGTGACATGGTCTGCTTGGTGGCGGCCGCCCCCTTGTTACGGCCCCCATAACAGACGAACAGTTGCTCTGACTTACGCCACAGGCTTGTGCGGTGGATGTAGGCCTGAAGAGCACGGACTGGACACAGTCTGTGAGATCTCTCCTGCTCCGGCTTTGTGAACGGCGGAGGGCAGAGGCCTCAAGGGTTAACGGATGTACAGTCGAGAAAGGAACCTTAGGCAGGTAGTCATGATGAGGATGCAAAATCGCTTTCACCATACCTGGGACAAAGTCTAAGCAGGATGACGAGATTGACAAAGCCTGCATATCCCCAATTCTTCTTAAAGAAGTTATAGCCATTAGAAAAAAAACATCTTTAGGGTCAGAAGTTTGTCAGACGCTGACTCTAGAGGTTCAAAGAGGGACTCAACCAGACCCTTTGAGGACTATAGCTAAGTCTTGGTTCTAACAGGTGATCTTGGTTCTTACAGGTGGCCTCAGTCGTCTGGCCCCACGAATGAAGCGCACGAACAGAGGATCTCAGATGCCATATAGATCCTGAGAATGGAGGGGCATGTGCCTATTGACAACTTTTCCTGCAGGAAGTCCAGAACTGAAGCAATCTGGAAGTTGACTGGATCTGCATTATTTGCTGTGCACCACCTTTCAAAGACACCCCATTTACTGGCATAATTATTTCTAGTGGATGAAGCCCTAGCACTTAGAATGGTCTCATAACATTAGGTGAAAGCCCAGTGTCCCTCAGTTGGTACCCATCAGGGGCCAATCATGAAGGTTCCACAGGTCGGGCCTGAGATGGAATATCCTGCCCTCCACCTGAGACAGAAGGTCCCTTCTCTCCGTAATCGCCCATGGCGAGCAGTCGAGGAGAGATATTATCTCCGAGAACCATACTCTGTTCGGCCAACGCGGCGCTATCAGTAAGAGTCAAGACCCTTATTGGCAAACTCTAGCTAAAACTCCCGGGAGCAGAGAAACTGGAGGAAACGCATACAGGCACATTTTGGGCCATGTGTCCGCCATTAAGTCCAGACCCAGGGGTGACTCAGAAAGAAGTAGAGGGGACATTGCGATGTCTGAAGGGAAGCGAAGAGGTCCACCTCCACTTCGTAAAATCTGGTCCAGATCTGTTTGACTACCTCTGGGTGGAATTTCCATTCCCCCATCGGTAATTTCTGTCTGGACAGTATATCCGCTCCCACATTCAGATGCCCCAGAATGTACACTGCCCTGAGTGACAGGAACTTCTCCTGGGCCCAGAGAAAAATCTGCCTTGCTATTCTGTTCAGATTGCGTGAATGCAGACCTCCCTGGTGATTTATGTAAAAGACTGCCACTGTGTTGTCCACCCACACTAGGAAATGACAGCCTCTCAACTGAGGGAGAATGTATTTCAGGGCCAGAAATACAGCCATCTGCTCAAGGCAGTTGATGTGCCAATCGAGCTGATGACCCTCCTATTCCCCTTGAGCTGGACGACCACTTAAGACCGCTCCCCAGCCCATCAGGGAGGCATCTGTCGTTAACACTCTGCGACGTCAAGGCGCCCCTAGAGAGGGACCCAAGGCGAGGAAATGGGGTCTGAGCCACAGAGATAGTGTATGAAGCCCGTGGTGCGTCACTTTTATTTGCCTTTGAGGATTGGCCCTTGGATAAAATCCCCTGGCTTTTAGCCACAACTGAAACAGTCTCATGTGCAACAGCCCCAGAGGAATCACCGTGGATGCTGAAGCCATGAAACCTAACATTGTTTGGTACTGACGAACAGTGCGATCTTGGCCTAGCCTGACTTTGCTCGATTTGAGTGGGAGACAGTTGTGCCCGCATCGTGATCGACTCCCTAACGTTCCTGAGATAAGTCATTCTCTGGGCAGGAGAAAGAACACTCTTCTTGTCGTTGAGTCTCAACCCTAGAGAAACTAGATGAGCTTGTCATGACACGATCTTGAGCACTCTGACTGCACGGTTTAAGCCTAAGATCTAAGATTGGACGCAACCCACCATCCTTCTTGGGAACCAGGAAGTATCTGCTGTAATAGCCTGACTCTCTGTCTGGAAGAGGAACATGTTCTATAGCATATTTGTTCAGCAGAGATTGTAGCTCTTGTGACAACACATGTGCCAGCTCCGGTCTCACGGAAGTGGAGACCACGCCATTGAAACGGGGAGGACGGCGAATAAATTAGATTCTGAAGCAGATAGAGAGGTAAGAGAGTTTTCTGACGCACACATACACAGAATGGCCTCTGACGATGCACCTGTGGCTCATCTATTTATAGACTCGTGTCCTGGGTGCATGCCGATGACGTCACCGGCCCAGGCTATTAATACCTCCGAGTCAATTTTATTTCCATGTTACACACAATATTCACAGCTTGTCACAATTAAAGACGTTCGATTGTAGCTTTTGAAAGGGAACTGAAAATGCAGCTTCATATCACAGGAATGGTGAGTATGTAAACAGTAGTAAACAGAGCGAGTATGTTAATTCCTATCTAAAAAAAAATTTGTATTCAGGGTTAGGTTTAGTTACCTTAATAAAAATAAAGTATGAATGAAAAGTCCACACAAGGATACAAGAAGGTTGTGTGTGTGTGTGTATGTAGGTGTAAAATATCGATTGCTATAGGAGAGTGTGTAACAGCATGGCGTCTGGATCCTAGATGCTAGCAATGCTCAGTGTTGTGTTAAAAGGAAATGCTGTTGTACAGACCAACACAAGCCCTTCTCCACAGACCATCAATCCTGTCAGAAAAATATCCTCCAAATCAACTGGAGAAACAATCTCACTTCTCTCTCCACAAACACGGTCACACGAGGGGATTTGGAAAGATAAAAAGCTTATTTTTTTTCTCTGCACGGTATTTTTAATAAACCTTGAACTGCAGGGAAGGAATGGCACTTGCTACCAAACCATAAAGCTCTAGATGTTTCAATAAAGCATTCCTTCTTTAGAACAGGGTAAGTATCACATTTCTTAGGAACTACTCATTAAAACCAAGATGCTTCAGAAAATTACTTGCACTAACAACATGAACAAGGCCAACATCATCTACACACGTAATTAACTGAATTAACCTTCAGTTTTAACTTCAATCTAACCAAAGGGTTGAAGTTTCAAGAAGATATATGTCACATAAAGTTGAGAAGGAAGATGAAGGAGGTGAGGAAACAGATAGCTTACCACTTAAAGATACTTATTTCATATAACACAATAAGACAAAGAAGGCTAATCTAAACAAGGATGAAACGAAAGAAAGGATAAAAGAAGCAGCAATGACACATCTTACATGCATAGGGTAAGACAACACAGATCGAAGAACTGAACAAACAATTCAACAAGTACCAGGTTTGTAACATAATCTGCAACATATGAAAACAAGGAAGGTAAACTAATAAATAACCAGAACATTGACAAAGAAAAACATGACTAGAAATTAAACAGAAGACAAGGAAAATAAACATGACAAGACTGTGATAACATTTTAAAAACGTCTCAGGTTACAACTGTAACCATAGTTCCCTGAGATAGGGAACGAGAGGATGCGTTGACGACGCTTTGGGGATGCTTCCAGCGTGAATGCGTCTGAAGCATCTATTTCAACCAGTCCAATGGATGGAATGAACGTCACGGGCGGGTGAAGTCATGACCAGTAAGAGATAAGTGTGCATCCGGTGAAACCGGCATTAGCTTCGAAAATTGCCGAAGCAAGCCGATCACAGGGATGCAGGAAGTATGGCAGGGCGACGCATTGTCTCTTTCCCTATCTCAGGGAACTATGGTTACAGTCGTAACCTGAGACGTTCCCTTTCGAGGGAATTCGCGATGCGTTGATGACGCTTTAGGAACAAGAATATCCAAATTGCCAAACTTTCAAATGCCTGAGAGTCAGCCTGTTGTCATCACTACACAGAGCACTAAGCACCTGAGACCATGGGGCAGCGTCCAGGTCCAGGCTAAAGATCTGACGAATGTGAGCGATGAGGACCAGCCCGCCGCATCACAAAAGGAGAGAAAGGGTCGGATTTTCTCCACAGAGAAGTCCGATGAACATAAGTGTCCAGTGCTAGCACTGTGCACAAGAGATTCAGCTTTTCCTGGTCCGATAAACGGAGGAGGACAGAATCTGGCAGCACAATAGGCCTCGGAATAATGGTAGGCACCTGGGAACATATCCATGTTTGGGGTAAGAATGCCTTGACCATCCCCGGGGCACTCAAGGCAGGTGGGGACCGAAAGGGCCTGAAGGTCTCCGACTCTTTGAGGGACGAAATAGCTAGCAGAAAGTTATCTTAAAAGAAAGAAACTTCTCTGAGACCAAATCTAAGGGCTCGAAGGAAGTCCCAGATAGGCCTACTAGAGCTAATGCAAGGTCCCAAGCCGGCACCCTAGTGCAAGTTGCAGGCATCAGCCCCAAAGTGCCATGAAGGAAACGAGTGAGCAGGGGGTCTCAATCCAAAAATGTACCACCCACCAGGGCGTGGAAAGCCGCAATGGCCGCCACGTATACCTTAAGTGTGGAAGGATATAGACCTGATGCAAAGCGTTCTTGCAGAAACTTGAATACTGTGTTTACTGAACAGTTAACCAGATCCCACTGACGCTGGTAAAACCAAGAAGTGAAAAAACTCTAAAAGTGGATATAGTTTCCCCGTAGTGGGAGCTCTGGAGCTTAGAATGGTCTCAACAACCTCGGTTGAGAGACCACTCTCTATGAGTTGGGCCAGCGTGGTGTTACTAACAGTAGGCTTATTCCATCCTGCCGGATTCACTCCAGAACTCCTGGGAGCAGAGCAACAGGGGAAAATGCGTACAGACGTAGCTTCGGCCACGTCTGCACCATAGGGGGGCTGGTTGAGTTAGGGAGAACCAAAGTGGACAGTTTGTCGTCTGCTGAGACGCAAACAGATCCACTTCTACCTGACAGTAAATTCCAATATTAGCTCCACCGCCTTGGGGTGGAATCTCCAGTCCCCTGGCCACAGCCCCTGCCTCGACAGGGTGTCTGCTCCAATATTCTGGCCCTCTGGAATATACACTGCCCTCAGAGAGCGTATTTTTCTGAGGGACCAAAAATAAAAGGCCACAAACGTGTTGTCTGTGGGACAAGAACCAGAGTTTCCTCCATATAACCAAGCCGTGGGGATACTGCAGCGTGATCTTGATCGTATGGAGTGGGTTTCCCCTCAGGGAGAACCCACTGTTCCTGAGCCACAACTGTAAAGGTCTCACGTACAGCAGGTCAAAGGGTATCACATTGGTCGCTGCTGCCTGAGGCCTAACAGTAACTGTTCCAGAGCAACACATGATGGCCTCTCAGGTCTGGGAGGAGATGTCTCAACGCATTGAAGACGGCCATCATCTCTAGGCAATTTATGTGCCAAGAGAGATGATAACTCCTCCACAAACCCTGAGCTGAGCGGCCTTCCAATACCGCTCCCCAGCCGGTGAGGGAAGCATCTGTCGAGATAGCAACTCGATGGCAAAGAGCTACCAACACCGGAACCTGTGACAAGAACCAGTGTTTCCTCCATATAACCAAGGCGCAGGGATACTGCTGCGTGATCTTGATCGCACGGAGTTGGTTTCCACTCGGGAAGAACCCTCTGGTCCTGAGCCACCACTGCAAAGGTCTCACATACAGCAGGCCAAAGGGTATCACATTGGAGGCCTAACAGTCTCTCGAACGGTTTCACAGTGTGTGACCGGCCTAGCTTTAACTCTTTTGTGGCAGTAAGGATAACAGCTACACGAGCAGGCGACAGAACGGCTCGCATCGTGATTGAGTCCCAGACCACTCCAAGAAAAGTGGTCCTCTGTACTGGAGAAAGCACACTCTTCTTGGCATTGAGCCTCAACCCCAAACTTCGCATATAAGCGAGGACGACATATCGATGCCGAACCGCTAAGTGTTCTGATTCCGCTAGAATCAGCCAGTCGTCTATGCAATTCAGAATATGTGACCGGTCACGGAAACTAGGGACACAAGTCGGTTCTGGGGCATTTTGAGTTATTCATAGATTCTGAAAGTGTAATCTCCAAGCTTTCCAACGATGTGTAACATGTGGAAATCTGATAATATTTGGAGAAGTTGTGGCCATTTGAAGGTAGGCACTTAAAAAAGCTTAAAGAGGAGAAAACGAGCTCTAAAGATTGTGCAGTTCTCACCTGTCTCTGCTGCTGGGGGTGACAATATGGCTCATTTACATCTCATTTAGATAAGCCATACCCCCTGTAAAGCTCCTCCATGTGCTTTACAGCTTTTTTTGCACTTCGAATGAGTGCACTTCTGCCGCACTAGGCGAAAAACAATTGTGCTGCCCCTCTATTTGCAACGTACCAGCAACAACACACAAAGACCAATAATGCCATATAGCCTGCATATAACGCGAAACCAGCAACAACACATAAAGACCAATATGCCATATACATATAACGCAAAACCAGCAACAACACACAAAGACCAATATGCCATATAGCCTGCATATAACGCAAAACCAGCAACAACACACAAAGGCCAATATGCCATATACATACAGTATAACGCAAAACCAGCAACAACACACAAAGACCAATATGCCATATACATATAACGCAAAACCAGCAACAACAAACAAAGACCAATAAGCCATAGGCCTACATATAGCGCAAATAGTGCGCAACGCTCGTGTGCCCAAAATGTCAACAATATTAAAGATTATGTAGGAGGCAAATGCCTGCTGGCATTTTTCTTTAAGCAGTCATTTCTGCAATTTTCCAAATAATCACATTTCACCTCCTCAAATTACTGTTGCAAATCTCTTTACACCACTTTCTTATGTGCGTATACACACACAAATGAAATGTCCGCAAGCACATTATATCATCAGCAGGTTCAGCATCTTAAATAACGACTAAAGAGCAAATGAAGCTTAACTTACATTTCAGAAACACGCACGGCAGGCCTTCATCGCAGCAAAGGTCTTAACTGCATCCTCTATTTCGATTCTCTGTCACATATGAAACAGCCAGCCACCGCTGTCAGCGAGCCGAGCCGCCGTATTCAAGCACTGAGGGCGCGCGCGCTGCGCCCATAGCTCCGGTTCAGTTTCCCGAGCCCACGAAGTGCGGCGAAAACATTTTCGGTGTAACTGCCAGACGGTTCATCTCGTCTGCGACAATCTTTGCGGCATCCATCTTCATTGAATTTTGATATCAGAGAGAGCCGGCCAGAGCACAGCATAATAAGTAGCCATGTGGTTGACTTGGAGGGCGGGGGCAAAAGCGCCGGGTTATTCAGTATGGAAATACACACAGACAATGACACGCCACGCCCCTACTGCATGCTAGAATCTCCGAAAACAAGCCGATTTCAACCTCAAAATGTAAGCTTTTAAATATACCAATACTGCTATCTCAAACATGGAGAGGCTTCTTCGTGATTTCAATTAACAGATTCTCCAAAAAATTGAAAATCACCAATTTTGAAAAAAAACTCTTCTTTCTCATTTTGCTCGAAAGTTGTGCTGCCGACTTGTGTCCCTGGTTTCTGTGACGGGTCACATATGTGTGCACTGTAGCCTCGCGGGGCCAGAGCTGCATCTACGCACTTCGTGAATGTGCGGGGTGATAGAGCTAGACCAAAAGAAAGTGTCTGATACTGGTGTTCTTTGCCCCCGAAAGAAAACTTCAGGAGCATCCTGTGCTGAGGGAGAATGGAGATATGGTAGTATACTTCTTTCAGATCTATCGTGACAAACCAGTCCTCGGATCTGATTTGAGCCACGATCTGTTTGAGTGTCAGTATCTTGGACTTGAGTTGGACTTCAGGGACAATGCTGAACCAGGAGACAGATAGCCCGCAAGCGTCTGTTCTGCCAGGGGCATCGCCCCATAGCCATACTCTCTCAACCCCCCAATATCTGAATAAAAATGAACCTGAGGGCTGAATAGTCATGAAGAGTATGGTTTATTCCACGATCTAGACAGCTCGCTGTGCAGACCAGAGGGTATGCAGATCGGGAAAAAATGGAAGGCCCCGTGATGGAGGTGAAACAATAGAGGGAAGGAAGTGCTCGTTTAATTTATTTATTTATTTTTAGGACGAGCGCCCCTTTTCTCTGCTGGCCATAAACTATTACATTTATCTACAGCTTTAGTAATCACCTCCACCAGCTCTTCATACACTGGAGAAAGAGATGGCAAATCTTTCCCCCCCCCCATGATTGTGTCACTTTCAATACTCAACACATCTACCTCCTCGGAGGTAGAGCACTGAAGCATTGGTCTCTCTCGGAGACATGATGTTTTCAAGTTTACCCTGGTGTCTGCGCGCGCTATGAGTGGGCACGGCCAATTTGATAATTTTTCATCTTGACGTCACAACGAAAAGGAAAATGACTCATTGGAAAAACGATTCATTAAATTGACTCAGAGTCGACTCATACTTTTGAGAGACAAGACATTTTTTATGGTGAACTTCTAACTTTTATGAAACTGCAGGATGTTTTTGTGCCCCTTATATCTATGTTACACACTACATGAAAGGTAATTTTGAAAATTCCATAATAGATGCCCTTTAATGTATAATGTTAGTTAAGGTTTCTTGCATCAAAAGTACTTCAACTGAAAAGGAAAAATTACCATTAGATTAGTAACCTTAAAGCAATCTTAAATGCATCATCTTGTAAGCATTCACTGCCACCCCCCCGCCACATTGGCCAAATGCCCACATTTTAAATGACTTACAAAATTAAAAAAATCAGCATTTCAACAGCCCAAGCTCATCGTCTGGCGTTAAGCTTCTGCTTTCTGCAACATGATTTAAGCGGCACCTCAGCTGAATATGCTGAACTATTGTTTGAATTAGAGACAGCCATAAATCAAAATGCCTGCATACATTTACCTCAGGACAGAGATACTGTAGTAAAATTGAACAACAAGCCTCTTAGTCCTCTGGCCTCTTCGAAGCAGTTTCCTTAAATAAAAGCGGAATACATTGAGACCAGGGTGCAAAATTCACCAAAAGGTTGTCAAGGCACCAGTTGGGTACACTGAGCTCATGAACACGAACACACTCAGTTAGAGTTTCTCCATTAGGGTTGCTGAATCCCAGACAAATATGAGCCCCTTAAATGGGACAATTCTACACCTTTGTAGCTTTTTTTTTGTCTCGTAAGTCAATTTATAAAGTTAATAAAGGTTTCTTGCATTAAAAGTATATATTAATATATTAAATAAAATAAATTATCTCACATTTTTCTCTTTTAAAGTTTAGAAGAGACCTAAACAACTTTACAAATTGTGCACTAGGTCAAATACTTAAAAGGGACTACAGTAAAAAACAATATTATAATAATAATAATAATAATAATAATAATAAAATGTATTACATTTATATAGCACTTTTCTTGGTACTCAAAGTGCTTTACATGGATGGGGGATCTCCTCAACCACCACCAATGTGGGTTAGGGTTAGGCCCACCACACTCCAGCTTACTGGTGGAGAGAAGACAGTGATGAAACCAATCAGTATAGGGGGATGATTAGGAGGCCATGATGGACAGAGGCCAAGGGGCACATTTGGCCAGGATGCCGGGGTTACACCCTTACTCTTTTTCGAAGGACATCCTGGGATTTTTAATGACCACAGAGAGTCAGGACCTCGGTTTAACGTCGCATCCAAAGGACGGTTCTCTTTGACAGTATAGGGTCCCCATCACTATACTGGGACGTTAGGACCCACACAGACCACAGGATTAGCACCCCCTACTGGCCTCACTAACGCCTCTTCCAGCAGAAACCTGGTTCTCTTTCAAGGGAACTGGAGCTGTGTCGAGACGCGGCGGGAACGCCCCTGTGTGATTGCGTCGTGAAGCACGTGTATAATCAGTCCAATGGAAAGACGAGACATCATCGGCGGGTATCACCTTGAAGGTGCATGTGTCGGCTATATCTGCTTACCACACCCCTCTGGGTGGTGCATCATTAGGAAGAGATGCTCTCATTATTCAATTTATTGGTGGCACACTGAGGCTGAGGCTTGTACTGCGCACAAGAGCACCGGCTTGGGATTTGGCCGTTGGACTGGAAGGCCTGGCTTTGCCTCCCTTCGAGCCCACAAGAGGTTTCCGAATTCATTTCTCATTTCTATTTCTTCTATCAAGAGAATTGGTGATTTGCAAGTCTTGTCGGTTGCTCCTTCGTGCCTAAAATTTGCACCTGGTATGGTGAAAGCTTTTCTCCACCCTAGGCCGGGCTATATTCCTCAGGTCCCTACTAATGTTACGGGCCCAATTGTGCTGCAGGCCTTTTGTCCTCCACCTTTTAATATACCAGATCAGGAAAAACTTAATCTGCTGTGCCCTATTCGTGATTTGGATGCTTACGTACACAGAGCCGCCCTGTGGTGTAAATCGGAACAACTATTTGTCTGTTTCGGGTCACCTAGAAAAGCAGAGGATGAGCAAGTGGATAGTCGAGGCAATCTCACTTGCTTATGAAGCGAATGGTCAGCTGGACAACCTTTGGTTGTCTGGGCCCATTCTACCAGAAGTATGGCTGCCTCAAAGGCTTTATTATCGGGGGTTTCCCTCCACAACATCTGTGATGGGGCAGGCTGGTCCACACCGCATACATTTGTTAGATTTTATGACTTGGATCAAGGCTCCACTCCAGGGTCTAGGGTGCTTGCTTCTTAGTGTGCGCATTGACTTCACACAGAACAGGCATTTGTATTATGGCGTCGTGGGTATGGTGTTCCCATCGCGTCTCGACGCAGCTCAAGTTCCCTTGAAAGGGAACGTCTCAGGTTACTTATGTAACCCTGGTTCCCTGAAGAGGAAACGAGACGCAGCATCGCCCTGCCATACTCCTTGCATGCCTGTGATCGACTTGCTTCGGCTTTTTCAGAAGCTAGCACGGTCTGTTTTCAGGTGTGCTTTATAGTTTCCTGGTCTTTCCATTGGACTGATTATACACATACTTCACGACACAATCACGCAGGTGCGTTCCCACCGTATCTCGACGCAGCATCTCGTTCCCTCTTCAGGGAACCGGGTTAAATACGGAACCTGAGATGTTTTCTCAGGAGGTCTCCCATTCAGGTACTAACCAGGCTCAACCCTGCTTAGCTTCAGTGGGCAACCAGTCTTGGGCTACAGGTTGATAAGGCTGCTGGCTAAAAACAACCCATACATACAGAGTTTAAGCATATATTAAAGGTGCTCTAAGCAATGTGTTTTAGGTCAAAACATGTTTTGTCACATACAGCAAATATCTCCTCACTATCCGCTAGCTGCCTGTCCCCTGAACACACAGTAAAAAAAAAAAAAAAAGACACTCTGCAGACACCCCAGGCTCCAAAAACGGCAACAAAAACAAACTGTACTAACCCGCACCACGAAACATAACAAACTGTTCCAGCCAATAACCGGCAAGAAGGATTTGGGGGTGGGGTTTGGGGGTTAGTGCGCAGATGAGGAGGAGGGAGGGTCTAGCTAGACTCCGTTTTGTTTGACAATACTTCGAACGTCATCAAGAAGTGACGTCACCCAACAGATTTTAGAGCAACTTTAAGAGTGAAGTTATGCAGAAGGTTAACATTATTTATTTCTGACACACAATAGAGATTAGATCTGTACAGTTTATGTGCATTGGGCACATAATTTGTTCTTTGAAATAGTAATGTACCCGATGCCTTTATTAAAACTGACTTACAGAAGTCTTAACCCTGGATCTTTCTTTGTTGAAAGATAGATTAAATAGCTTAAGAATTAATCATTGACTAATTTGATTAGCCAGTTCACATACCTGTATTTACTTCCTGTTTTCGGTCGAAGTCCACAGTAGTCGATTGTCGAGTGCGCGCAATCATTGATTCAACATCTGATTCGGATGAACTATCCATTTGAGCTGATATTCTCAGAACACCACACAGCACCGTCAACAACTGACAGCTGACAGTCTGAGTCTCCACTGTTGCTTAGTTACCAATGATCGCGTGTGCGCACTCGACAATCGACTACTGTGGACTTCAACCGAAAACAGGAAGCAAATACAGGTATGTGAGCTGGCTGAATTAACATCACTTTTATTCATATCGTTCACATCTACTGCAGTCAGATTCACCGTGTTCACTCTGAATAAAATAACTCACATGGCTGTCCACTTGTAATGACACATCAAGGATGTTAAGAGGCTAAAAGCAGGTTTAAAACTTGCCCCATTTAAGTCAACAGGGTGCAAATTTTAAAAAGAGATTAAGCAAAAATCTCTTTCCATTTAGGAAAAGTCTCCATTTGATGTTAAAGTAACCTCATTTTTGTCTAGGAGAAACATTTGAGATGTTAAAAGGATCTAATTTTTTATTTGCTTTCCTCTAGGATGAAGCGTCACAGCATACGACACAGTAGCTTTGTGTCATACAGATCAGATACAAATGAAAGCAGTGGCAGGTATTCAAGTTCTTTCCTCAGCTTTGGCCTTAAATCAAAACTCACCTTTCTTACAACACTTATTGACTTTAACCTATCTCAAGGAGACAGGCTCATTTCACAGAATACTTTGTTGAGGCACCACTACAATAAATACCTGCGTAGGAGTGCATGTGTTTGCTTAGGAATTCAACATATGTCACTTTTATTCTTAAACGAACCAAATTGACACTCAGTTTGACAATAACCAAACTTATCAGGTCTTATAATGTAACTGCAGAGGTCTTAGCAAGATATTTTCCCTTGAAATGAAAGACAATTTGTCAAGTGGAAAATATAGAAAGGCAGCTAGGTTTGATTGTGTTCTCAGAGGGTATTCATCTGAGACATCACCCTTTCAATTGTCTATTTGCTTTCTACAAGAGGTGCACAAAGACATTTAATTCCAGCCTGCATAGTAGGAGAGTTTTTTTTTTTTATTTTTTTTTTTTTTTACAAATCACGACATTAACTGACACCTGTTAACTTCAATACTGTCATGTATCCAGTCACCACACCAGCTCTGTCACCTGTACCACACTACACTTCCCAGAATCCCTCATGTTTCCCACCTGCAGACCATCAGCCATTACCTAATTACATCAGCACCTGCACCTCATCATCAGCACTCCCTATAAAGAGACACTTCTCCTGCACTCCGTGGTCTTGTTATTTCCTCAAAGAACACTTACCTGACTCCTTACTTGCATGATACCTACTAGCATGATTCGTCTTCAGTCATCTGCCCCGATCTACATTTCAGAACCTGCAAACAGATAAGACCATTACTCATCCAGATATCCATCCTGAACACTATATTCATCAGTTACTCACCTACTTCCTTCGTTGTGATCACATACTTCTGCAAATAAACCTATTGATTTATTTACCTGTGTGAATGCTTCTGTTTAATGACAGAAGACCAGACCCTAAACAAAGTATGGGCATTTCCCGCATCCATCAAAACCCAATCGATTGTCTGATAAACTGTTTCAAGGATGGCCACCCGATCCAAGAATATGTGAAAGAGTTCCTAGAAATTTCAAACCAGGTCAACTGGACAGATCGCATCCTAAAGAACGTGTTCGGGCTTGGACTGGACGATCCTTCAGCCACAAAACCAGGTTCATTCGCACAATATCTGGATCATGTGCTGTTGTTGAGCGGTTCAGCCTTCACCGTGGGTGAAGCTGATGATGACCTCGCCACTCAACCACCATCACCAGCCATCTTCCTCGCCACACCACCTGCATATCTTCATGTCATGCCTATCAAACCTGAATGTCTTCAAGTCAGGTCTGCCGAGCCTGAGCACCTTCACGTCATGCCTGTGAACCTGAGCTTCAAGTCATGCCTGCCATCACCTAATTACATCAGCACCTGAATCTCATGATCACCACTCCCTATAAAGAGACACTTCTCCTGCACTCCCTGGACTCGTCGTTTCCTCGAACACTTACCTGACTCCTTACCTGCACGATATCTACCAGTACGATTTGTCTTCAGTCATCTGCTTCCTTAATCAGTCTTCAGTCATCTGCCTAGATCTCAATTTCAGAACCTGCAACAGGAAAGACCATTACTCATCCAGATATCCATACTGACCACTATATTCATCAGTTACTCACCTGCCTCCATTGTTGCAATCACATTCTTCTGCAAATAAACCTCTTGATTACTTTACCTGTGTGAATCCTTCTGTTTCATGACAAATACCTCTTCCTCTTCTTGTAAGTAGCTGGTTCATTTCCTGAGATCCTAATAGAGTAAGTAAGTGAAGAAACGAAGCCTAATTTTTAGCTGGGATGCCAATTCCAAATTAAGTATTAACGCCATGTTAAGAATCCATTAGCATTCCCATGATTGCTTATGCCATTATGTGACCGAACAATGGGAAAGCTGAGACGAATAACTTTGGGGAGTTGTCATATTGTGCTGAGGAGTGTGGGAGAGAGAAACAACGAGGGAAAGAAAGAGAGTGTATAGCAAGTGTCGGGAGATGAAAGCTGAGCTCTAAATTCCACAAAAGCTGTAAATTGGCAGTATCAATCGGTCTCTCACCCAGAGAGCAAATGTTTTTATCCGCTTGTTTATCTGAACTCAAACTCTTTCTTTCACAGGCTGCATCTTATGTTCTGAGCTTTTACATGCTTCCTGTACATGTTGCAAGGAAAGGCTGAACATCTATTTTTATTTGTCATAGTGAGTTGAGTGATATTTAGGGCTCTATGATTTCACCAATGTCTAAAACGCAGATGAAATTGAGTATTCTCGTCTTAAAAACTTAATTTATTGTATAGCGTTGAATGTCACAGAATTTGGCAACATTTGGATGAATAAATCAAAACTTAAGGTGAACACTTAATACAATCACAATTTGGACTAGTGAACATTAAACTACAAAAATACTATTTAAGTCTGCATGTTATGTGTCTGAATGAATGGTGCAGTTTCCGATACTACACATATTCAAGCACACATGACGCTTGTGGTGTATGAACATGAACTTGATACACACAGAATATCAAAGGTCTTCACTACAACCAACCAAAATAATTTGGTTTAACTTAAATTTATGATCAAATATATTACTATTCATTCAAGAGTAGAATGCAATTAATGTTTTAAATAAAGTTATGTTAAAAGTTAGCCACTTCCACCTTCTTCACTTAAGCCTTGAACATTGTTACAAAAGAATTTTTGAAAAATAAAAGGATTTCATGAGGCCCTAGATATCCAATTACACCAGAACTTCCTGACAACCTTGACTAGGCAATTATCCAATAAAAAACAACAACAACAAAAAAAATTCTAAAATGCACAAACGTAATTAAACGCACTATCCCAAATAATCAAAATCAAAATTAAGTCCTTTAGGATAAAGGGTACTCAATGTGTATATATAAGGCCATCCTTAAAAATATTCTTGTTTGCCTAACCCGACCGACCCTGTCAATTTAGGACCGACCCAATTATTATTTTTTTTCCCCTTTTAGTCCGAGCGACTTGCCGGTTAACTTGCGTTAAGACCGACCGACTTTTTTTTACTCTTCAAACAACTAATACAAATTAAATAAAATAATATTAATTATATTTTAATTAGTAATGTGAAAGTTGCTTATGCCTACATACAAACGTAGGCTACGTTCTTTCTTTTAAATAAAAACCCGTGCGCCGTCATCGTCATCTATGATTGTTTACACCATTGGTCTAGGCATGTAACACTATGGCTTGTACATTCGCTTTGTTTCATTCACTGTTCGCGCTTGGTAATGATTAGGGATGAGTAGGGGAGAGCGGGGCACAACCTAACACATTTTGGTTCTGGCTCAATTATTAAAAAAAATAATTAAGTTTGATTAATCTTTCTTTTTACACAAGCAACATACACATCTCTGCTACAAATGAACACTTAAAGTTTTTTTCTAGGACCTACCATTTTCGTACAGTTGCACTGAAAGTGACAGAAGTCTAAATGTTACAACTTACCCCATATGCGGAGTTAATTGTAACAGACAGAGGGGTTAGTTGTAACACTTGTGTGAAACACACATCATTCGGTACTATTGTATCTGTATAGTTTGATATTGTTTGTGCATCTGTATAGATAGATATCCATACATCCATCCCTAATCCAATCATCATTCTGTTATGGATCAATATCATGGATAGAGATATAGGAAAGGGCTGCACAGTTTTGCAATAAATAAATAAATAAATAAATAAATAAAATCATCAAATATTGTAATTGCAATTGAATTACATTTTTGTGTGGCAGCTACATGTAAAATTATTATTATTAATAATAATAATAACAGTAAAAATAATAAAAATGAGCTTAAAATAAAAATTTTAATGGTTTATTGCATTAAAAACAGGCTAAACAATTGATCAATGCATAGTAAACTAAAAAATGAAAATAATTCCAACATTGTTTGTGGAAGTCCAACAAAGTTAAATATATAAATAACTACTCAAACCTGAAAAGTTGGGTGGCTCCCGTTTTCATTTGATTATCATTGTACACTTGGCGGCTTAGTTGTAACACTGTGCTACAACTAACCCCGCTGTGTAAAAACTATTTTAAGCCTAGCTAACAGTTGCAAGGAGTTGCTGACATGTTTCAAAACGGTGCTATGTTATTGCCAACAAGACAGTGATTAATGTCAGATAAAGTTAGATTTGGTGACGTACACACCACACTCAGAAACCGAAAAAAACCTATGATGAAAAATGTACTTGCATGGTGTCAAAACACTCTTTGTCCAGTATCTTCACGAAATCTTATCAAAACTTTCCACAAATTCGCGGGAGATCGTCTTCTGGCAGCAGGAGAAAAAGAGCGGAAACACACCCCGCTAGATCCTGACTAATAATGTAAAAGGTCCGCGTTACATTTAAACCCGCGTTAGGTTGTGCCCGTGCTACCGAAACTCGGTATTAAACGGGCCCCGGGGCTGAATTTCAGCCATTTCTATATATGGTAATATTACGGTAAACCATTTGTCTGTGATGCATATTTGCTATTCGCAGTCCAGAAGAGAGAGAGAGCGAACTCTCACGCGGAGCCACAGCGCTCACACATGACAGCCCTGCTTAATGAGTGACAATGAGGACAGAACTAAACATTCAAACGTGGTTACAATTTAGATCCGGGATATTATTCTAATTTTATTTTAGATTTCGGCTTTCAACGATTAGAAAAAAAGATATTTGAGATGAAAGCATTACAACTCATTCTGTCTAGCGCAACTTCCTTCCCTTCACAGCGATGCGCTGTCATTCTTCCTAAAACCCAAACTCAGAATCAGCACGATCGGTGATTGTAAAATGCAGACTCTAGGCCTACTGTTGCTAAATTGCGGACGCGTTTAATCATTAAAATATTAAAAGCACAAAAATCTGTGCAAGAGACGCTGTTCACAAGGCGACGCGCGCTCCGAAATGGACTGCAAAGAGAGAAGAAAAGTATACTTAACTTTGGGATTCATGTGCGCATCTAAACTATCAAATATTCATAAAATATAAAATGACCAGCTCTGAGATTCACTGAAACACAGTTTGTGTCTTAAATGGACGTACATAGTTGGGAGGAAATGATGGTGCATCATTCACATAGTAGATCTAGACTCGGTCTTAACCCTTTAGGCGCCAGAGGTTTTTTCCTAAAACGTTCGATTTTGACCTCTTAATTTCAAAAGGCTATATCTTAAAAGTGATAAAAGATAGAGACTTTCTGTAAATTAGAGAAATATTAAGGATGACCCAAATTGTATGTAGGGATTACATTTTCCCATCTAATTGGCATATTATGACGTCATATAAACCTGCTGACGATTGAGCCGTTAATGCGAATCAAACAACAGAAGGCAGAGAAAATCCCCCACAGCTCTTGAATGAATAACTTAAACTTTAATAAGCATTAATCTATCTATGATAAACTATGCAGTGTTATTTTACATTTGATTACTAAATTAAATTTCTTTTCAGACAGAAACACTTAGGCCTACCTGAAAAGTAATTTTAGACCTTCCTGAAATTAAAGCACTGTGTATATAATTTGTTAGTTGGTATAGTTTGTACTTGTTTTTGCTTACCGTATCCTATCTCATGTATATAAAACAAAAAAGCCTGCACACTGCGGCATAACAAATAGCCTATTTTATTTGTTTTATTAAAGCATTGATTTTTCTTTTGCTATAGATATTTTACATTTCAAAATATAAAGCAAATGTTAATTATTACCCGAATGTAAAAAAAAAAAAACATCAAAAAGAACCGATAAGAATACTGTTCAAGTACCGGATCGATAAGCAGTATCGTAAGAGTAGTACTACCATTAAAACCTTAACGATACCCATCCCTAGTAATGATGCAGTAAAATAAAATGTTTGCGGTCACGGTTCAAATTCATATGGCTTTGGGCACCATAATAAATGCATTCTAAAAAATGCATTAAAACATCTCGACACCGCTTTAACTTGGCACGAAGTTTTGGAAAAACTGTGCCCAGATCTTTTCCCCCCCTTTTCACCTGTCTAACGGTGATCGTGTCGACTGACCTGAAGGAAACCACTAAAATGTTTGTGGAGGAAACTCAAACTATTGAGGACGTCCTACAATTTCACCCTAAAATCATAGTGGTTTCTTTTAATTGAAATTTCAAAGTGAGCCACCACCTACGGCCTTTTTTTTTTTAAACCAAAAATGTGTTTTAGGTGGACAGATCAATACAGTACACAGAACATGTAGGATGTTGGAAAATAACAATGTCTTTTCTGTTAACCAAATGCTTTTTAATATTCGCTATTACTTCAATGCAAGTGAACATGCTCGCCGTTATTTGTTGCTTAGTGACGTGTTTGTTCAAGTAAGCCAGAAATGCGCAGGTTCTGCGCAATACGCTGTATTTAATATATCATGAGGACTCACAAGTTGCGTATTTGCGCTACATCCGCGCAGATTTGGTTACAAAGTTCATTTTTACCCTTATTTGGCGGGTTGGAGGGTGTTAATTTCAATCCCTGAATGTTGCACTCCTGTTTGTCATTGTCTACAAAACTTCATGCCAATAAATCATCAGAAATATTGCTGACTTGTGCGCGTCTCAAGCGCCCTCTTTGCATTAGTCCTAATGCCTGTTAGTTGTCTGTGGGGAAAAAAAACAACAACCTTTTTTTCCCTTTTTTTATGTTACTGCAAACCAAAATATTTTTAAGGATGGCCTAAAATGCTTCCATCTATAAAAGGAGTTACCACACCTTGTATTTTTACCTGTTTAATTCCTAAATAGCAAAGTATTTGGACAAACTGTGTTTAAATAGATTATAGAGAACAGCAACAGGATTTTTCTGGCCATTTAAGCAAATATTACATCTGTTTTCTGCAATCTCTGTTTTTAATTTAAACTTTGCTGTGTTTTATAGACCACAAGAACATTTGTCAGTCAACCTTCATGATTACACATATTACCAATTGATTATTCCTTCATGATCCCACATATTACCAATTGACTATTAATACCCTGATCATGAATTAGCTCAGAATGTTCAGAAACCCTCAGGGAAATGGTATTTCTGCAATCACCCCCTTCCAGATCAAAGCAGCCAACTGACATAATAGTCAGACAGACTGCTGGCCTCGTATTCAAACATTTTTCCAACCTAGCTTTGAAAATTCAGCTTCGGGGCATTTATATCCAGACAACTGGACTGTCTTTCCACAGTGCTATGCATGGTAAATGGTAAAGGTCAAGGTACATCATTAGATCAAAGCATGTGTGAGTGAATGCAGAAGAGAAAAAGGACAGATACCTGGATTTGTATTACTACGTCTATGGATGCTAATTTATTTGGCACAGCCCTCTCTTGCAGATTTAATTTACCGTCGTTCAAAAAACAAAGAGATAAAAGGAAAAAGACTTTCTTATTCCCTAAGAAAAAAATAAAAGCCATACAAATGTGGTTTAAAAACACATAATTGCTCAGAATATAGAAAATACTGTTTAACGGGAAATGTAATTTTCAATCAGACAATTACGATCTCTGCTTTTTTTAAGGGAAAAAGTCTGTACACCGTTTAAATTTTGGGGTTGATAAGTTGTATTTATTTATTTGACTGTTTATTTGTTTGCTTACTTATTTAGTTAGATAGTTATTTTTGTTTGTTTGAGCCTCTTATGCTCACCAAGGTTGAATGCATTTGATTAAAAATGCAGTAAAAACAGTAATATTGTGAAATATGATTACAATTTAAATAGCTGATTTCTATTTGTATTATTTTAAAGCTTTATTTATTCCTGTGATGGCAAAGCTGGATTTTCAGCATCATTATTCCAGTCTTCAGTGTCGCATGATCCTTCAAAAAATCATTCTTATAGGCTGTTTTGGTCCTCAAAAAACATTTTTTGATAAACAGAAAATTCAAAAGAAAAGCATTTACTTTGAAACAGAAATGTTCTATTGTGTATGTCCTTACTGTAACTTTTGATAAATTGAATGCCTCCTTAAATAAAAGTATTAATGTATTATACCTATAGCTATATTGCTAATCCAAACCTTTGAACGGTTGTTTAAGTTGACCTTCTTAGTACAAGGTTATTATGTGTCAGGATATAGGGACAGAGACAGAGGTAAGTGAATCAACACAAAGCTTTATTAAAGTGACTAGAGTGCATCGGTGAGTCTTTCAAAGTTCAAGGGTGAATTCGGTGAAGATTACGGTGCGGGACGGATTCCAGGTGAATGGATCCTCTTCAGTTTATCCAATGTCAAACAGACACAGTTCGGTGATACTTGTCTTCTCTTAGAGATGCAGCCACGAGCAAGTTGAACTCAGGAGGAATACAGGGTCTCAGGATACACGGATTTAGGCGAGGATTCTGGGAACATCGGAACAAGGACACAGAGGTTTGTAATCAATAGGTGAGTATACGTAACTTGACGGGTGTTGGCAGCATCAGAGACTTCGTGCGACGGAGGCTTCACCCTGACTGAGGCTGTGGAGAGTGTTTTTATGGAGCTGGCTGATGAGGCTGTTGATTGTAAACAGGTGCAGGTGATAATTCAGGGGAGAGTGATTGCAGGTGCGCCAAAGAGGATTCTGGGAAATGTAGTGCAAAAGATAGACGGTGAACCATGACAGAACCCCCCCCCTCCCCGAAGGCGCGTCCTCGCGCCGTATAACATCCAAAGGGGTGGGAGGATGGGCACCCTGGAGGCTGAGGAGGGCGTGGTTGGACAGGACGTGAAGCCTCCAGGGCGGAACTGGCAGCTCGGGGGACCAGGGCGGAGCAGGCAGGGGTTGTGGCCATGGTGGAGCAGGTTGTGGGTGTGGCCACAATGGAGCAGGCTGTGGGTGTGGCCAAGGCGGAGCTGTGGTACCCTCGGGCGTCCAGGGCGGAGCTGTGGGACCCTTGGGTGGCCATGGTGGTGAGGACCCTTCTGGCGGCCACGGCGGTGAAGACCTCTCGGGCGGCCACGGCGGTGAAGACCCTTGGGGCGGCCACGGCAGTGAAGACCCTTCGGGCGGCCACGGCGGTGAAGACCCTTCGGGCGGCCACGGCGGTGAAGACCCTTCGGGCGGCCACGGCGGTGAAGACCCTTCGGGCGGCCACGGCGGTGAAGACCCTTTGGGCGGCCACGGCGGTGACACTGAGAACCTCGTCTGAGGGACCTCCGCGGCCCCCCTAGCAGGTATACTGCGCCCCCCCCCCCCCAAAATTTTAATGGGGAAACTGACAGGAAAGGGAGGGTCCGGCAGCAAAGAGGGTCTTGGGCTGGGCAGGACCAGCGGTGAAGAGGGCTCTGAGCTAAGCGGGACCAGCGGCAAAGGAAACTCTGGGCTGGACAGGACTGGTGCAGGATCAGCGGGCTCTGGCGCAGGATCAGCGGGCTCTGGCGCAGGATCAGCCGGCTCTGGCGCAGGATCAACCGGCTCTGGCCCAGGATCAACCGGCTCTGGCGCAGGACTGGACGGGACCAGCACATCATGGGACTCGGAACTGGACGGGGCCAGCACATCATGGGACTCGGAACTGGACGGGGCCAGCACATCATGGGACTCGGAACTGGACGGGGCCAGCACATCATGGGACTCGGAACTGGACGGGGCCAGCACATCATGGGACTCGGAACTGGACGGGGCTAGCACATCATGGGACTCGGAACTGGACGGGGCCAGCACATCATGGGACCCGGAACTGGACTCATTGGCCGTGGACGGGACCAGCTGGACGGGCTCTGGCTCGAAGATTGGCTCTGCAGGCATGACGTGAGGATCTGGGCTGGGCTGGACCAGCGGCGAAGGAAACTCAAGGCTGGACGGGACCAGCGGCGAAGGAAGCTCTGGGCTGGACGGGACCAGCGGCGAAGGAAGCTCTGGGCTGGACATCGGGCACTGTGTGTTGCATGAAGTCCTCTTCCTCTTCCTCCGTTTCCGAGAGCAAGAGGGCGCCGGACTGAACGGGATCAGCGGTGAAGGCTCTGTGGGACGAGACTTTGGCCGGATGGCCCATCTGGAACCACGCAGTGACATCAGCGGGAGATCGGTCATGCTGGAAATCAATCCTGGAAGTCCATAAACTGATCTGGTGGCTGGGTTGATGGTTGACGTGACGTGACGTGCAGGCTTGGGATGACTAACGTGGACTGCAGGCTCGGCGGGGCTGACGTGGATCTTGGGCTGAATTTGGAAATCGTGCTGGATGTCTCCCATGGTGAATGAGGACCCACACACCCACAGCGTGCGGTCCATGAATTTGATGAGAGGTAGGTTGATATCATCCAACAGCAGCATCTGGGCGAGTGGATCGTCTAACCCGCTCCAGAACTCCTGCTGAAGGAAGTCCTCTTCCCAGCTCCCATCCTGGAAAAGGTGAAGGTAAACTTTAACAAATTCCTCCAGGGTACAACCATTCTGGTCGAACATGGTGGATTCCGTGGAGTGTGCGGAAGCGCTGTCTTAGGGCAGTGTAGGATCCATAGTTGTATGGGTCAAGCCTTCTGTCAGGATATAGGGACAGAGACAGAGGTAAGTGAATCAACACAAAGCTTTATTAATGTGACTAGAGTGCATCGGTGAGTCTTTCAAAGTTCAAGGGTGAATTCGGTGAAGATTGCGGTGCGGGACGGATTCCAGGTGAATGAATCCTCTTCAGTTTATCCAATGTCAAACAGACACAGTTCGGTGATACTTGTCTTTTCTCTTAGAGATGCAGCCACGAGCAAGTTGAACTCAGGAGGAATACAGGGTCTCAGGATACACGGATTTAGGCGAGGATTCTGGGAACATCGGAACAAGGACAAAGAGGTTAGTAATCAATAGGTGAGTATATGTAACTTGACGGGTGTTGGCAGCATCAGAGACTTCGTGCGACAGGGGAAATGGTCTGTTGCTGTTGGAGGCTTCACCCTAACTGAGGCTGTGGAGAGTGTTTTTATGGAGCTGGCTGATGAGGCTGTTGATTGTAAACAGGTGCAGGTGATAATTCAGGGGAGAGTGATTGCAGGTGCGCCAAAGAGGATTCTGGGAAATGTAGTGCAAAAGATAGACGGTGACCGTGACATTATGCTACCAGTAAAACTTGACTGAATTTGTTTCTCAAGATATATCCAATGACAAAAGAAGGCGTTTTTTAGAGGTTCTAATTTAAGATAGCTCTGGTCTGTTTATCATTTTGCTCACTGCATAATTCCCATAGTTCCAGTCGTGTTTTTAATGACTTCATGATTATTTAAATGAGGCGAATAAGTTGTGTTCAAACCTTTGACTGATGGTATGAAAGTCCAAGAATTTTGCTTGTTTGTTCATTTGCAAACTTTGCTTAGTATTTTAAGCCTAACAAACCCTAGATATACCCTAGACACAAGTAAACAAAGAAAAAACAAGTCTAAAATGAGATTCCTGCTGTGAGCTCTGGACTTCAGCAAACTGAACAATGTAATATCCAGCATCAGCCTATGTTCAGCCTGCACTGCTCTGACAAAGCCTTAGAACAGAAAACATGGAATTAATTTCCACTGTTATGCTGATGACACTCAATTATATATTTCATCACGACCAGATGAAAACACTAACTTATCTAAATTGACAGAGGGTCTTAAAGATATAAAATGCTGGATGACGTGTAATTCCCTGCTATTAAATTCAGATAAAACGGAGGTATTACTTATTGGTCCAAAAAAACTACCCAAAAAACCTTGTACAATACAACTTTATTTTAGAAGGATGTCCTGTTACTTTATCCACTACAGTAAAATACCTGAGTGTTATACTAGACCAAAACTTGTCTTTCAAAAATCATATTTCATATGTTACAAGAACAGCCTTTTTCCACCTTAGAAACATTGCTAAGCTACGTAATATGCTATTTGTTTCTGGTGCAGAAAAGTTAGGTCATGCATTCATGACCTCGAGACTAGATTACTCTAATGCTTTATTAGCTGGCTGTCCTGCATCCTCAATAAACAAGCTACAGTAGTGCAAAATGCAGCTGCTAGAGTTCTTACTAGGTCAAGAAAATATGATCATATAACACCAATTTTATCATCTCTTCACTGGTTACCTATTAAGTTCTGTATCATTTACAAAGTATTACTACTGACCTATAAAGCCCTAAATGGTTTAGCTCCTGTGTATTTAATGGACCTTTTATCGCCCTACAATCCATCGTGTTCTTTAAGATCACTAAATTCGAGGCTTCTGGTCATTCCTAGGATATCTAAGTCCACTAAAGGAGGGAGGGCATTCACACATTTTGCTCCTAAACTCTGGAATAGCCTTCCTGATATTGTTTGAGGCTCAGACTCGCTGTCCCAGTTTAAAACTAGATTAAAGACACATCTCTTTAGCCAAGCATTCACATTTACCTTTTATACCACTGTTGAATCAGATCGAATGCATTAATATTATGAACAGCAGCTATGCTAATTATCTCCCATCTGCTCTTCTGCTGTTATCTCGGGACGCTAGTCCCGAGGTAAATGGCTTTCGTCAGCTCCAGTTTGTATGCAGTCTCTCACGGAGACTTCAGATCCCCCAACACCTGCGATGAGATGACTAAACGCCTGTGAAGAGACGACTCGACGCCTGTGAAGAGACGACTCAACGCCGGCGATATGTTATGCCCTAAATTAATACATGATTAACTAACTGTATTTTTCTATGTACATTTCTGAAATGCACTTTCTGTAAAGCTGCTTTGAAACAATATGTATTGTGAAAAGCGCTATACAAATAAATTTGAATTGAATTGAATTGAATTGAATTAGAACAGTTAGAACTACACTGTGCAACAATCAGCCAATACAAGGAAGACTTCAAACACGCCATTAATGATATTATGATCATCACTGATGTATAGTAAGTTAATTTTGAATACTAAAGGCCCTATCATACACCCGGCGCAATGCAATACCAGGCACTGTTATAATTCTCTTGCCCTGAGCCCCGTTGTTTAAAAAGCAAATGCATTTGCCCCATTTGTGCGCCCATGCTGGCCTGAAAATGAGGTGTGTTCAGGCGCATTGTTAGCGTTGCTATTTTGAGGCAACTGAAATAGACAACTGAAACCTGGTCTAAAGTCAATGGCACAATTGCGCTTTAGACCATGCGCTTAGATAGAGCCCTGAATATTTGTTTAATTAGGCTCATGAGGACATTTTGATAATTATAAAGCTATGTAGTAACAGACCAATAAATTGCTTAATATTTCACAATTTTTTTTGAGAGCAACCAAAATCCATGCCCACTTGGATAATTAACACTTACTCACTTCCATATCAGTTGACCACTAATCTTTAAAGCCAGTTTACAACTACTGTATAACGATAATGGCACAGAGAAACAATATCGTAGGAATCTCACAATTATGTATTTACAGCTGATGAATAATAAAAACATTTACAGCCAATCAGAATCCATCCTGCTTTAAAGAGCTTGAGCATTTAAAGCAGCAGACGAAAAAACTGCAGCATGCTTATCATAAACAGAACTATATTGTGTGTTGGTGTGGACACCAATATAGTTATCATTCTTGGTGGGAACGGAAACACATAGCACAGTTAAGGCTAAAATTATCAACAATAACCAAGTTTCAATAGAATTTGTAGGTTAATCAACCGGACCTGCAAAGAAGAAACGACAAGCATTGTAAATCTAACAGGACATTACCTGTGTGACCAGTGGCTCCAACAACCTCTCCACAGTCAGCGTGCGAATCTCAAGACTCTTGGGGTCCCATTTTAGCAAGACTGGGGACGTAGCACTCGTCATGTTTACTGTGGAAAGAAAGGAGATAAGAGAAGAGAAAAAGAGAGTTGTGAATTTTTGAAAGGATAAAAGAGATGTTAAAAACGGAGAATGACAGTTTAATAGGACGATAAAAGGAAAAGGTGCAGACATCACAGACTCGGTTATCAGTTTCATGCTTCATGACTTTCTTAACGAAATCAAAGGCCGGTGAGTCTGCCGTACATCTATTATTAAAAGAGAAACGCTTCTCCGTTGAAAAGTCTTTAAATGTTGCACATCCATCACGCTAAAATTGAGACTATAAAAGATTCAGATGACACATTATATTAAAGGCTAATGACTTCAGAATGAGTCTTAATGTGGAATCCAGACGTTGTTTTACAAGTCAGACTGCATTATCTCTCACTTTCAATGGAAAAACACTAGAGTGATCAAATTATATATTAACCATAAAGTGATGTAAATTTCTCAAATATTAATTATGAACCTAAAATAAAGTTGCAAAGTTCTCAAACTTCACAAACTTGCCCTTTAATTTGGTATCCGAGTTTACTAAAAAATTACATAACCTTTGGTTTAATACTTGAAGATGTACACATCCCGTATTTATTGAATAATGTTTAGTTTAAGTAATTGCTGTAGCCCACCAAATTTTACACTTTCAAAACAACAGAAATATAAAAACATGACCAGAAAATACTACATCATTGAAAAGGGTTAAGTATTTAAAAGAGCTAAAGTGCCGCTTACATACTGTTCACATTTATATCTTGCCAAGACAGGCCTTTTGAGATTGCCACAGTGTTACTGTGAAGAGTGAGATTGCATGATAACTTATTTAAGTGTGGCCATCAGGCACCCTGCTAGAATCACCTACTGAAAAGACGATTTTAGAGAACCACTACTCAAAAACTAGAAACCCACCAACCATGACATCTTAGGTTAGAGAGTATTGACTTTCATTTGGTAGTGGGGATCCTGTAACGTAGGCGTTTACAATCATATTGCCATTCACGGGAGCACTGGCCTAGATTCCCTCCTGCATCTTTAGATCCTGCACACAGATACTCATTACAAAAAACATATGCACGTACGAAGACCAGCTCCAGGCCCTTTGAACACTGGTAATGTAAGCAGGTGGTTCCTGATTAAGGTAGACATCTGAGGTAAAGGATCAGGGCCGCGTAGCAGGAGGGAGAAAAGTTAACCTGACTGAGGGGAAACTTAAGAGAAAAAAAGCCTTCAAGCTGCGAAAGAATGTGGAAGAAAGAGTGTGAGAGAGTTTGCGATTTCCCCAGAAGCAACTTTTCACATAGTTTTTCTTTATGTTCTTTATATTTGAGAGTTCCATTTCGCCTCTGTTACAGAATTGTTCTGGAATACCAATGCATACCAACATTCAGTGAAAGAATAATTATTGATCACTTCTGTAAGTTCACTCTCTTTTTTAAGCGTGTGTCTTGCTTTCATGGCTTCGTAGATAATTATTCTTACGTAAAACAGCATTCGAATGCTAATTCTGAAGGAACATTTCAATGCACAGATAGACTTACTGAATAAGCATTGCATGAGCAGTGTTATTTTAGTATTATTTAAATATATATTATTATTATTATTATTATTATTATCTAGATTTTTTTTATTTTCAGTTTTCATTTTATATTGTTTTATTAATATTTTAATTGTTAGCAATATCATTCTTTTTTTTTTCTATTTAGATTTCATTTACATGTATTCCAGTTTTATTACTTCAAAAAAATATGTATAATTAGTTGCCAAAGCAACATTTAAAATATGTTATGTTATTTTATTCTATTTCTGCATTATTCCAGGTTTATTTCAGTTCTGGAGTCAGTTCAGATGGAAGAACATGAAATATTGTGAAAAAGCAAGATGTGAAATTACACAAAAGGATTGCCTTACATCATTTGAAAAGTACTTTAAAGTGAAAATATGACAGATATAATGATGTGCCGAACAAAGGACAATTTAGGATTTTTCTTTCTTTCTTTCCTTTTTCTCTTTTGGGGTTTCATAAAGATTGTGTTCAACTATGTGCCAGAATAGTGTCACATGATGAAGAACAGATGAACATGTATTATTTTCCCAATACTAGCAACAAGAAAGTTGGCTTGAACTTTTTTCAATAAAAATGACACAATTGAACAGTCTGGTGTGAGAAGAATCAGCATGAGATCAAACCTTCATCCACTGTATGCTCCAGTCACAGTTCCTCACATGTCAGTGAGCATCACCATTCTTTTGTGCTCAAACTGTGTTTCATATTTCCTCTTTTCTGATGTAGCTGTCAGTGAATCCTCAAGATAGGATCCTGACAGTCTCAGTTGCTGTGTCAAACACTCCCTAAAGCACAGTGTCAAACACACACTCCAGAGTCCTACACAACAAACTTAACAGCTATTAAACCACACGATTGAGACCTCTCCAGCTCAGTTTTACAGCAATTTTACACATTGATGTTGTTACATAATAGACTGTTATAATGACCATTATGGTTTCAGGGTCCTTTGGCGAGTTGCGAACCAAAGATTAATCACAGGTCTGTTCTGATAAGGTCACAGGCAGTAGAGATGAATACTATGCTAAATGCCAAAAAAAATAAAAAAAATTATAATAATTAAAGCTGCAAGCAGCATTTATCGGTGTTCAAGCAGTTAGGGCAGTTAAGGCAGTTAAGCTCAAAAGCATCAAAATACATTAAGTTTCATGTAGCAAGCATTTAACCACTGACATAATAGATCGAATAGACCTTGTTTTAGCATGATTTACCATGATATACCAAATTTTAGTGTGAATTTTCATGATTTGCCATGTTCCAGTATGATTTACCATGAATCTAGCATTATTTACCATAGTTTACCATGATATACCAAGTTCTAGTATGATTCACCATGATATACCCTGCTCTAGCATGGTTTATCACAATTGAACACATTCTAGTATGATTTAATATGATTCTAGCATGATTTACCATGTTATATGATGATTTACCATGATATACCATATTCTAGAATGATTTATGATGGTTTTGAACATTATGATATGAACATTAAATGATCGTAGATGGAATAGACCATTTACAGCTAATTCAGGCAATTTACCATAGGAAATACATGGTTTTGAAGCTTTTTAACAGTTATAGCGCCACCTATTGTCTGATCTCCATGAAACTTTGCATGCTTCTTCACCACGTTAAGACACATATGCTCCTCAATTTTTGTGAAGTTCTGACTTTTCCTTTAGGCTTTAGGATTTATAGGCTTGTGACTGTATTTTGCCACGCCCCTTTTCTTAATGACCCTGTTACAGCCACCCAAATGCAAAATTTCAACTTTTTTTCGATAATTATTGATCTAGAGAGTCCATAAAATAGGCCTAGACTGGCTTGGTTCCGATCGGGCGAAAAACCAGGGGCTAGTTCGCAAAAGTAGGTTTTGGACAAAATTCAACATAGCAGAATTTTTTTCTTGCCTAATTCGAAATTGGAGACATACATTCTGTCCGTCTTGAGCCAAGGATCACAGTTGTGTAAACAGCTTGAGGCGAGGACCAACGGTCGAGGAGTTATGAGCAATTTAGTACTTTTGGTTGCTGTAGCGCCACCTATGGGCCAATCGGGGTCATAATCTGATAGGTTGTCCCCAAACGTGTGGCCTACCATCTGGCCGAGTTTCAAGTCTCTGGGCCTTACGGTTTGGGCTGCACGATGCGTTTTAGGGGATTTTTTTTTTCAAATAGCAATTACAATAGGTTTTCAGCACTTCGTGCTTGAACACCTAATAACAATGAGACCTTTTTGACAGTTATAGCGCCCCCTATGGTCCGATCTCCATGAAACTATGCATGCTTCTTCACCATGTTATGACACATATGCTCATCAATTTTTGTGAAGTTTTGACTTTTCGTTTAGGATTTATAGGCTTTTGACTGTATTTTGCCCCGCCCCTTTTTTAAATGACCCTGTTACAGCCACCCAAATGCAAAATGTCAACTTTTTTCAATAATTATTGATCTAGAGTGTCCAGAGAATAGGCCTAGACTGGTTTGGTTCCGATCGGGCGAAAAACCAGGGACTAGTTCGCAAAAGTAGGTTTTGGACAAAATTCAACATAGCGGAAAATTTTTCTTGCCTAAATCGAAATTATAGAGATATACATTTTGTCCGTCTTGAGCCAAGGATCACAGTGGTGTAAAATGCTTGAGGCTAGGACCAACGGTCGAGGAGTTAACAGCAATTTAGTACTTTTGGTTGCTGTAGCGCCACCTATGGGCCAATCGGGGTCATACTCTGATAGGTTGTCCCCAAACGTGTGGCCTACCATCTGGCTGAGTTTCAAGTCTCTGGGCCTTACGGTTTGGGCTGCACGATGCGTTTTAGGGGATTTTTTTTTTCAAATAGCAATTACAATAGGTTTTCAGCACTTCGTGCTTGAACACCTAATAATAGACCCCCCCAACCCCCCCATGTCGTTTCAAACCCGTAAAACCTGTTAATCTTCGTAATACAAATGAAAATATTTTTGATGAAATCCAAGAGCTTTCAGACCCCTCCATAGACAGCAACGACCACTTTCAAGGCCCAGAAAGGTAATAAAGACATTGTTAAAGTAGTCCATGTGACTCCAGTAGTTTAATGTTATGAAGTGACGAGAATACTTTTTGTGCGCCAAAAACAAGTTCTCTTCTGTTTTAGTCTCCTACGCTGTTTACATTGTAACCACAGTTATATACGTCAGAAGGTCAATTGGCGTCGGCATTCTGACGGAATTTGACAGAATTTTCATTACGGGGTGAACTAAACCTTTAAATATGCCCTACACGTCATGTAATATCCTAAACAGTATCCAAAACCTAAAAAAAATCTCTAAAGCATGATTTCACAACATGGTCGGTTTGCACATGATAAATTACATTTTTATTTTTGCTGACTAAAATGTTACTTTCATTGACTTAAATAATACATAATCAAAAAAAAAAAATATTTGTAAAATATAAAACACTGCATGTTATGTAAATAATGTTGGTCTTGTGCAGTTCATGGTAATATTAATCTATTTCAGTTTTTTGGTTAAACAATTCAGGTACTTTTTTGGTCAACATCCGATGTTCAATAGAAAGTGAGGGTAAACAACAAAACTACTTGAGTATCACTGCTTTAATGCCCTAGGCCTAGATTGGTTTTCTAGAACTAGATAAAAATAAGGTTTAGCAGTTCACTCGGCAAAAAAAAACGCACACTCCAAGAAAAACGAAAAGGACTTCACATTTATTTGTAGGAAAGAAAAAAGGTCTATTTTCACAGTGAGCTGGCCAGTATATCACACAGCCATCTCCAGAAAAGCACGCCGGAAGGAAGCTGTGCAAGATCTATTTCAGTTCCATTATCACCGAATAATGCTTCAATTATCCTGCGGAAATGGTAACAGGAATAATTACACTATTTGCGCCTGGTTGCCAGGATGATAATAACAGCAGTCATAACGAAGAGAGCGATATGGCAGAAATGCGACACTTTCACACATGTAATCTCTACACAGTGGAGTCAGGACGGGTCAGGACTGGTTCAGATCCATTAGCTTTCATATGCAGAAAGAGCCATGTTAACTGAGAGACTGCCAAAAAGACAAGGATATTTTTACCGCTGATATGACAACACATGATTTTATTGTAGTTTTTATTTCAAGAAAAAAAAAATTGTGTTAATTGTATTATCAGAAATGAAGAATGAAGTCATATAAAGATATTCTATTGTGACAGATGAGTAAAATATTACATAGACACAGACATTACCAAAAAGGCTTAAGAAGCCAATATATTGGTTGTTGTGTTTTGTATCATTAAATATAAGCCATTTATAATAACTGACCTACAGTTCACAGCAATCCATTTAGAAATCAAATAAATCTGGCTTGAATCGGAAAATATCCTTTTCGCGGATTTTACATATGGGTTAGGGGGCATGATTAATTGCTTTTACCACTTTACAAAAAAAAATTAAATCACACTAGATTAACAGATCAAATTACCAACCCTCACATAAATAGTGATAATCGTCTGGGATGTAAACCTGTGATGCCGTGTGACACTTAAACAGTAGAGAGGATTAGAGACCGCTCAATCAGGCTAGACTCATCGTGACCCCATCACACACATACACACTTCATGCACAGCAGATTAAAGCCAGCACAGACATTTTTGACCTCTTTTATTCACTCCAATTCCTTACGCTGACCTCAATATGCCGATGTATCTTTTGAAAAGTGTGTACATAAGAAATGAAATTGAATGAAACTATGAAGTTACCAACTTTGTGTGCTTTTGAGAAAACGAGGATACTGGATCACTGAAAATATCAAACGGCGGCTGATTCTGTTTTGCATATTCCTGCCTCGCATCCTAAATTTAAACCCTGAGCCTAAACTTCTTTGCAGCCAGTTCCCAGAGATCCTGCCTTGGAGTGGTGAAGATTAAAGCTTAGATTAACCCACACTAAATATCAGACAAGCAAAACATTCAATGCCCACGAACACACACCCCTACAGTGTTCCTGCCATTACTGCCATTATAATACAATTTAGCCTTTTTTTACTGATCTGGTGCCAGCTTAAATCTACAAAACTAATATTTATGGTTGTCTTAATTTCTTTGCTACTCATAGCTAATATTTTGGTGAAAAACTGCAGGTGAGAAGCTTCCCATTTGTTCCCAACAGATTTACAAATGATTCTCATGTCACTAAAAACACTCATTATCATGAGCTGCTTGCTTGTAAAACACAGTGGCATCCTTCAATCTGAAACATGCAACACAACAGACAATGTATTTTCGCAATTAAAATAAATCAACTGACAATTTCATATACTAGCCAATAATGATTTTTACACTTGATGCTTGCCGAGTGTTTATATTGGACTGAGATGCCAAATATGTCCCGCACAAAGCAGCTAAATGGCGCCACTAGCTCTTGCAGTGCTGTCGGTACAGTTAAGGCCCCGATATACTCACAGCAAACTTCTTTTTTAATCCTTGTTAAGGGGTGAAAAGTGTTTTTTTTCAGTAGTATACTGTAACCTCCTCTGCTGAGATCGGCATACAGATGTGCAGCACACTTTCCTGAATGAACCGGAGAAAATTTCCATGTCAAAAAAACGAGTCCCAGAGTACACCTATCACCACAGACTCAACGGTAGTTCAAATATGTTTACCAGCTAGAGCAAACTTTTTGGAAAGTTGACTTTGGCAAGCGGTTTTGTATGGAGCCCCGCACATGACATGCAGGGGAAAAATATTGTACTAATGTATTCCCTTATTTTGATTTCACTAAAACGAGCCCAGCCACGATATAGTAAAATGAGGGAATGGATTAAGCTATATTGTGCACAAGATTTAGTAAAACGAGTTAGTAAAATCATGCAGACTGTCACAAGGATGAAGATGCAGACGAAGTAGAGTTTAAAATGGTTTCTATAAACAAAATGTTTATTTAATGAAAACAAACTCAGGTAATCCACAACGACGAAGAGAAAGTAACAGCATGTGTAACATGCACGCACAAACAACAACCAACAAACAAGAGTGAAGGTGAGGAACGTAAATACAAAGTGATAATAAGGAGATGACGAACAGGTGTGATGATCTGATGAGTGTCCATGACAACTGATGAGTATAGCGGGAAAATCAAACAAAGGAACACAGGTTGTTCTGGCTCTCTATGCCCTCTGGTATTGCATTAGTTTGCCGCTGTATTTATTTATCCTACCCTCTAGGGGTCAGTATCTTCTTTAGCGGGTTTGGGTTTTTCTTCTATGTTTTTTCGCGTGCGCAAGTTCAACGCACGTTAGTGATGAGCGGAAGCAACAGGCAGAAAAGTTTGTCTCACGAGGTGTTAGGAAAATGTTCCTGAGGCGTTTACATTTCTTCTCTCCTCTCAAACCCCCGTATATCTTCGAGAAGCGTTGATATGACATAATCTTTTTACAGTAAAAAGACAAGAAGGAAAAATAGTGAGAAGAAAACCGAGTCTTGTCATTCCTGGAACCTACTTTCCTTGTTGTATTGTTTAGCTCGCTGCATAGGCTGAGTCGCTACACACTCAGTTGAGGGCAGAAGAGTAAAAAGATTATCCATCTAGCAAGCATTCGAGATGTCTCAATCAGGAACTACGCCACCTATGTCCCAGATGGTAGCCCGGTCGGAGTGCCACTCACGTTCTTCACGCCGTTCGTCCACCAGCCAAGCTGCAGCACGAGCCCGAGCAGACGCAGAAGCTGCCCGCACCAGAGCACAGTACGCCAAACGCCAGATCGATATGGAGGTTGAGAAGGCGCGCATCGAGGCAACGCTAAACGCTCTGAAGAAGGAGGGTGAGGCTGAAGCAGCGCTTGCTGCAGCTCATGTCCTGGAAGCGGCGGCTGACGAGGAGCACCACGCCATCGACCTCACTGATCAGAGCATCTCCCCTAAAACGCCTCCTTCCATCAGACGTGCTCGAGACTATGTAAACGCTCACTTCACCAACGTCAGTTCGGAGGTCAAAGAAGAAAGGCCTGACACAGGACAACTGGTCAGTCATGACGACTCTCGCCATTTACAACAGAGCCAAACACCAGTCGCTTCCTCTCCAGATGAACATCTCACTGATTTTGTAGGCAGAGAGCAGCTGATGTCCCCTCCTACACACATAAAAATGGACATTACACCCCAGACTAGACCTTCAGTGACTTCACAGTCTGAACTGTCGGATCTAGCAGCCTACCTAGCACGCCGTGATCTGCTCACAGCCGGATTCAAGGTTTTCGACAACCGTCCTGAGTCTTACTTGTCCTGGAAGTCCATCTTCGGCAACGCCATAGTAGGCCTCAACCTCAAGCCCAGCGAAGAACTTGACCTTCTAACCAAGTGGCTCAGTGGGGAGTCACTTCAACACGCTCTGAGGATCAGGGCGGTCCATATGAACAACCCACAAGCAGGCCTCCAACGTTTGTGGCAGCGTCTAGATAAGAGTTATGGCTCCCCAGAGGTAGTCGAAGCGTCACTCTTCCAACGCTTACAGACTTTTCCAAAGATATCGAATAAAGACGCTCATCTGCTGCAGGAGCTTGCAGATCTTCTGCTAGAGTTAGAGTATGCTCAAAGTGAAAATTATCTGCCAGGCCTTAGCTTTCTTGACACCCCAAGGGGGATAAACCCGATTGTCGAAAAGCTCCCTTATGGACTCCAGGAGTCATGGGTGAAACAAGGGACAAAATACAAAAGAGACAATGGTGCAGTATACCCACCTTTCTCATATTTTGTTCAGTTTGTAAATGACTATGCCGAAATGAAAACAGACCCTAGCTTTATGTTACAAAGTCCAAACATAGTAGCTCCAAAGGTTGACAAGACACTGGTAAAACCAACCAGATACAGAGTTCCTGTTGCAGTGAACAAAACAGATATCAGTCAAACAAACGGCACAGCCCAAACATTCTTTTTCAATCCGGACAAGCAATGTCCTATTCACCACAAGCCCCATTCACTCGCTAAATGCAGGGGATTTAGGTCAAAAACACTAGATGAAAGGAAAGGTATTCTCAAAGAACACGCTATTTGTTATAAGTGTTGTTCTTCCACAAGTCACAGAGCTAAAGACTGTAAAGCCATCATCCAATGCTCAGAATGTAATAGTGATGTGCACGTCTCCGCCATGCATGCTGGTCCACCTCTGTGGACACCCAAAGACTCTAACCCTCGGTCTCAGAGCCACGGCGGGGAGTCCGATTCCCAGAGCCCTGTAACTACAACCAGTTGCACAGAGGTGTGCGGCCAAGGCCTCAAAGGTAAATCCTGCGCTAAGATTTGCTTAGTCAACGTGTATCCCCGCACATCCCCTGAAGAGAAAAGGAGGATGTACGCCATGTTAGATGATCAAAGCAACTCATCCTTAGCCAGGTCTGCCTTCTTTGACATGTTTAAGGTAAAAGGTACCATACTCCCATACACCATGAAAACATGCGCTGGTTTATCAGAGACTGGAGGGCGCAGAGCCAGTGACTTTGTTATCGAGAATGTAAATGGCAAAGTGTCCATGCTGCTGCCCATACTAACAGAATGTGATCAGATTCCAGATAATAGGGACGAGATTCCCACCTCTGAGGCTGTGTCGGCTCACCCTCATCTACAGGCAATTGCTTCGCAGATTCCTCCCCTGGACCCATCAGCAGAAATCCTTCTCCTCTTGGGCAGGGACATCATCCAAGCTCACAAGGTCCGCAGTCAGGTGAATGGTCCAAACAGTGCGCCTTATGCTCAACGCCTTGATCTGGGATGGGTAGTTATAGGCGATGTCTGCCTCTCAGGGGTCCACAAACCCACAGTGAACTCTTTTAAGACGAACATTCTTAACAATGGCCGCCCTACCTTCCTCAGCCCCTGTGAAAACAAAATCTGTATCAAAGACAAATACACAGAAAGCTGTCATACCCTCAATAAGGCACAAATTGAATTGGGCAGACACATTTTCCAGCAAACAGCAGATGATGACAAAGTGGCACTTTCAGCAGAAGATGCTTTGTTCTTGGAAATTATGCACAAAGAATTTGCAAAAGATGATGCGAATAATTGGGTAGCTCCTCTCCCATTTCGCACCCCCAGACAGCGTTTGCCCAACAACAGGGGCCAGGCCCTCAGTCGTTTAATGTCGCTCCGCAAAACGCTGAAAAGGAAACCTGAAATGAGGGAGCATTACGTTGAGTTTTTGGATAAAATCTTCAGTAAGGGCCACGCCGAACCAGCTCATGCTCTTTCTCCAGACCAAGAATGCTGGTACCTCCCTAGTTTTGGAGTTTACCACCATCAAAAGCCAGGGAAAATTAGGGTAGTCTTTGACTCGAGTGCTCAATACGGCAATGTTTCTCTCAATGACGTGCTACTAAAAGGGCCAGATCTCAATAACACTCTCGTGGGAGTTCTGATGCGTTTCAGATTTGACCCATACGCAGTCATGGCAGACGTGGAGCAAATGTTTCACAACTTTCTAGTCAGAGAGGACCATCGTAACTACCTTCGCTTCTTGTGGTTCAAAAACCACGATCTGGATGGAGAAGTGCAGGAATTCAGGATGAGAGTGCACGTATTTGGGAACTGCCCCTCCCCATCAGTGGCCATCTATGGACTGAAACGGTCAGCGATGGAGGGGGAAAGGGAATACGGCAGTGATGCAAGAGAGTTCATTGAACGTCACTTTTATGTAGATGATGGACTAAAATCATTCTCTTCCACAGATGAGGCCATTGACATTCTCTTTAGAGCCCAGAAAATGCTGGCTCAGTGTAACATACGCCTGCACAAAATCTCATCTAACTGTCCTATCATCACAAGTGCCTTTCCAAGTGAGGACCTTGCAACGGACATGCAGGGCCTTGACCTCGGGCAGACTGCCCCTCCCATCCAGCGCAGCTTAGGCTTGGGCTGGGACCTGTCCACAGACCTGTTCAAGTTTCAGGTAACAGTCAATGAAAAACCCTTCACTAAACGGGGAGTGCTGTCAGTTATTAATAGTGTGTTCGACCCACTTGGCTTTGCCGTCCCAGTCATTGTAGAAGGTAGGGCCATACTGAGAGACATTTCCACTGACATTTGTGAATGGGACACCGAACTGCCTAAAGGAAAATTACAACAGTGGCAACAATGGAAGGACTCCCTCAAATATCTACGACAACTTGAAATCCCCAGAATGTACACCTCAATACCACTATCTGCAGCTCTAACTAAGGAGATCCATGTCTTTTGTGATGCCTCCACTAAGGCAGTGGGCGCTGTTGCTTACCTCAAACTCACAGATAGAGATGGACACAGTGAAGTGGGTTTTCTTCTCGGCAAAGTACGGCTTTCCCCAAAACCAGACATCACCATACCCAGACTTGAACTTTGCGCAGCAGTCCTGGCTGTTGAGGCGGCCGAGTTAGTCCAGGAGGAGCTAGACGTCACAGTCGAACAAATGAGCTTCTACACAGACTCCAAAGTAGTGCTCGGTTACATCTTTAACAAAAAGAGACGCTTTCATGTTTATGTGCACAACAGAGTAGAACGCATCAGGCGCTTCACACAAACCCACCAGTGGCATTACGTGCCCACTCATTTAAATCCCGCTGATCATGCCACACGATCACTGCCTGCTGAGCAGCTTTCTAACTCCACATGGATCAGTGGACCCGTTTTCCTTTCCAATTCAGGAAAAAGTCAAGTACAGGCAGAGTTGTTTGATCTTGTAGACCCAGAGACTGACAATGAACTGAGACCTGAGGTCACTACTTGTGCCACCACTATCTCAAAGGATGGACTCAGTAGCGTCAGATTTGAAAGGTTTTCGAGTTGGAATGTACTACTCAGAGCTATATCCAAACTCCAACACATTGCCCAGTCATTTAAGCTGAACCCAAAGAGCTCATGTCACGGCTGGCACAGCTGTAACGAACACTCATCCGAAAAACAACTCAACCAAGCCAAGAAAATGATCATTCACACTGTTCAAAAGGAGGTTTACTCCGAAGAAATGAGACAAGTTGAAAAAGGGGTACCCCTTAAGAACTCAAGCCCACTCAGCAAACTGAGCCCGTTTGTCGACTCGAATGGAATCCTCAGAGTAGGTGGGAGGCTGAAGCGTGCACAGTTGACATCGGATGAAACAAATCCCATCCTCATCCCTGGAAAGCACCACCTTGCTCAGCTCATTATAAAACACTTCCATGGTAAAGTATGCCATCAGGGACGGCATTTTACGGAAGGGGCAGTTAGGACTGCAGAATTTTGGATTGTGGGAGGTAAAAGAGCAATAAGCAGAGTGATATTCAGATGCGTCACATGCCGCAAACTAAGGGGGAGACAACAGGAACAGATCATGGCTGAGCTACCAGAGGACAGGCTGTCCACGGACCCTCCTTTCACACATGTAGGCCTTGATGTGTTCGGCCCCTGGCCTGTCATGATCAGAAAAACACGTGGTGGGCAATCAGATGCTAAGCGATGGGCAGTCATATTTACGTGTATGAGCACACGTGCCATCCACATTGAAACTATAGAATCGATGGACACGTCATCGTTCATAAATGCCCTGCGTCGTTTCTTTGCCATCAGGGGAGCAGTCAAACTTCTTAGATCTGATTGTGGCACAAATTTTGTGGGTGCCTGCAAGGAACTGCAAATAGACAAACAGGGCTGTCACAACAGCAAACTTCACAACTTCCTCAAAGACTCCGGCTGTAAATGGCATTTCAACCCCCCACATGCATCTCATATGGGTGGCTCCTGGGAGCGCATGATTGGGGTCACACGTAAAATCCTCGATGCAATGCTCCTGGAACACAGACATGTAAGGCTCACTCATGAGATATTAGTGACATTAATGGCTGAAATCACTGCGATAGTAAATGCTCGTCCGCTCACAGCAGTTTCTACAGATCCAGAAAACCCAGCCATTCTTACCCCTGCCATGCTACTCACACAAAAGGTTGCGACTCCACCTATCCCACCAGGTCAGTTTGAAAGCAGGGATCTTTACAGAGCGCAATGGAGGCGCGTGCAATACCTTGCCGATGTTTTCTGGAGCCGATGGCAAAGGGAATACCTCTCAGGACTTCAGAACCGCCGCAAATGGAAAGCAGTAAAACCAAATCTACAAACAGGAGATGTTGTTCTGCTAAAGGAGGCACTTGAACATAGGAATAACTGGCCACTTGGACTCATCACCAAAATCTTCCCAAGCGGGGATGGACTTGTTAGGAAAGTAGAGGTGAAGATTTTCCGCGAGGGTGAACTCAGAGCATACATAAGACCTATAAGTGAGGTTGTGTTGTTGGTGTCCAGGGACAATGCTTAAAAAAAAAAAGAAGAAATCAGGCATTTTGGTTTATTGTATTTTATCTATATTCACATGCTGGTTATGGATGACATCTTACTGATGTCAGGCGGGGAGTGTTCTGGCTCTCTATGCCCTCTGGTATTGCATTAGTTTGCCGCTGTATTTATTTATCCTACCCTCTAGGGGTCAGTATCTTCTTTAGCGGGTTTGGGTTTTTCTTCTATGTTTTTTCGCGTGCGCAAGTTCAACGCACGTTAGTGATGAGCGGAAGCAACAGGCAGAAAAGTTTGTCTCACGAGGTGTTAGGAAAATGTTCCTGAGGCGTTTACATTTCTTCTCTCCTCTCAAACCCCCGTATATCTTCGAGAAGCGTTGATATGACATAATCTTTTTACAGTAAAAAGACAAGAAGGAAAAATAGTGAGAAGAAAACCGAGTCTTGTCATTCCTGGAACCTACTTTCCTTGTTGTATTGTTTAGCTCGCTGCATAGGCTGAGTCGCTACACACTCAGTTGAGGGCAGAAGACAGGTGATAAATGAAAACAAACTGGAAGTCCATGAAAGTGAAACTAAAGATGAATAAGTCCAGATAACTGTGACAAAGTACTGTATTAACAAGACGTGGGAATGAATTGTTAAATAGGCCTACATATGTTTTCATATGAAAACATATTCATGAATTCTTATTAAATACATGTTTGCCCATATGTCATGTGTGGGACTCCTGAAACTCCCTTCAAATGAACTTTATTTTGGCCTGATTTTGGTTGAAATGGTGTCACACCAGTACTTTCTTGGATTTTGCTTAAAGTATATCGGACTCTTAGAGGTGCTGAAATCACCAATTCTGCCTCCTGCACAACTTACAGAACTCATTGATGTGCAGGTTTTTATTAGGAATGTGCAAAACCAATTTTTTTCAAAACCGACTACTCGGTGGGTTGTCTGAATGACTGATCAACTAGTTGGCGGAGCATTAAAGAGGATGAAGTTAGAGACAGAACTTCTCCGAGAGGGTTGTAGCTTGCTGCTGACAGTCTGATAACTGTTAGGCTGTTAACACGCTGAAGCACAGCATTCTGTCGGGACGCTAAAACTGTCTGAAGTCTGGCCTGCACTTCAGTAGCTGGAAGCAGTGAAACTTGTGTCAAACCAAGAATGTTCTCCCATTGACTTTGTTACATGTTGAGGAGGAGGACAAGAGGGCGTAGCTGCGTTTGACAGGAAGCAACTTAAACCCACTGTACCATTTCACAGTACATTTTTCTTTCCACCTTTCTAACCATCAGGAATATCTCCAGTCATTTCGTTTTTTTTGTTGTTTCCTTCCTCCACAAACAGTTTTTTTTCCTCTTGCCACAGGGGCAGAGGAGAGTTAGAGGGGAATGAAAAAGATGGAGGAGGATAAAATGACAAAGTAGAGGACAAGAGGAAATGCAGCAGAGGAAACAAATAAAGAGAGAGGGAGAGTAGCGGATGCAATATGAAGAGATGGGGGGGGGTAGAGAACTATAAGAGAAAGAGAGAAATGGCCAAGAATAATGAAAGCGCACACAGAGCAGATTAACGGTGGCAGTCACAATACAGCGGAAGTCTCTGGAACATGTCAGTGGCTGATGGTGAGATGGCCACAAGAACAAAAGGCTATGCAGCACTCAAAAATACAGATTTTACTTGCTTTTTACCTCAATTAAAAATATGTTGAAATTGTTGAAAATTCATATTTTTAACTAAGCCCTATTTTTCTTTATTTATTCAAAATATGATTGATGATTGATTGATTGATTTGTTTATTTAAGTGTCAAACACCATGGTGCCCAGCCCTCATGGGCTTATTTGACACTACAGTAGTATTTTACCAATATCTCCAAATAGCCACGTGACGTTATTCAAAATACAGTGAGTTAGCCACAACACTATTGTGGTCTGGTTGAGGGAAGTATTCTTCAGACTGTGTTTGTGATTATCGTTGAATGATTTATTAAAGGGGTCCTATAATGCCCTTTTCACAATATGTAAAATAAATCTCAATGTCCCCAAAGTGTGTATGTGAAGTTTTATCTCAAAATACCATACAGATATTTTATAAAGCATTTTAAAATTGTCAATTTTTGAGGGTGAGCAAAAATGCGCTGTTTTGGTAAATTTTAGTGTTAGTGATGTCACAAAGCTGTGAAGAAGCTCATTGTAGTCCCTACCAGCCGTTTGTTGTAGTCCTTAAAAAGCGATTTTTGTAAAATAAAATATCTCCCTTTGCTTTGAACTTTGAGCGTCATAATTTTGCAGATGTTGTTTCTGCTCAAACCGCTACATTACACACTAACTAAAGTTAAAAAGTGAAATCATAATCAACCACCAGAGTTAATTAAGTTATTAATTTGTGAAAAGGACTGACCCGATACCATCTCAAACTTTTAGCCATCATTACATTTGCACACTTTGTAATCACATGGTAGCAACTTCACAGTTCTTGAGATTTACAACCCCAAATGTGTTTCTCCAGACTGTCACCCAACATCTTTCAAACGATAGACCTATAGAGTAAATACATCTCTCACAAATAACTCATTAATGGCTTGCTTTTGCTGAGAGCAGCTCTCTTAAAATAGTCCTGACCACAGAGAAACAACTGGCATACATGCAATAAAATCATTACCAACACAGATGTAAAAACAAAACAAAACAAAAAAAAACACAACAGCTGCATTCCCTTTCTACTGCTGAGTGTGTGTTTATATGTAAGAGGTAAGCTGGACATTCAAGGAAAATAAATTATATTCGTGTTCTGTTGCTCACACTAGCACTAGCAATGAGATTCCTAATCTGTGTTTGAATGTGTCACCACAGAGACAGACCAGGCAAAACACACTCCGCCATAACAACAAATGCACATTCCTTATCAGCCCACATTCTAGCAAGCCCTCGCAAAATTCCAACTGGAACGGCAACATTTCAAAACTATATCACCATGAGGTCATTGTTTGAAATGCAATTTGTCTTTCTAGTATTCAAACACAGCTAGCAGACTCTCTCACATTGATACACTATCTCTAAATTTTAGTACGGACTAATATGGAAAAGATTCTGAGTCATTCTGTCTTTATTATTAAACTGAACTGAACTTAAGAACCCGTTCTTTAATGAATCATTCAGAAAGATTCACACAATCAGCAGTTACCAGATTGAAACTGTCTCTTGAATCCTGAAGCTGTTCCTGAATGAACATCTGACTCAATTAACTGTAAATTATCCTTACATTCAGGTAATGTCCATTTTGAACATTGTGTTTACTTTAAGGTCTGTGAAACATCAATACAATTTCAATTTCATCATTGATTGACTGATCATTTGACAATGTGTAGATAAAGATGTATATTTGCTTTGTAATAAATAAAATAAAATACAAATGTATTTAACTTAAATTGTATGAATAAATACATGGACAATACGGCTTACTGAATCCTCCAAATGTGATAAAGGTCAAAATCAGCTGGACAAACATGTAGCAGGCCAGTCAGACTAACAAGCCCACAGACCAAACGAATGCAGAGATTTCCTTTCAAAAGAGGATTGCATCTGATTCACTAATCCTCATTCAGACAGAGAATGAGCTCTGGGCTCTGTTTTATTTCAGGCCGAACAGATGCTCCCAAGGCCTGAGGTAACCACCGCTATTATCAACAGAGCATTGTCTACAACATCAGATGAGATGCCGGAGGGAATAATGACTGGTACCATTCGACCGGTCTTGTTTGCTCTGCCGCAAGACAGTCGTTATACTGATCTAGAAATGATTCCTTTGTGATCATCTCAGTTCGGAACAAAGTCTGTAACCACTGCCCTGGACAGAAATGCCTCTTTCCTGATTTCACAGAGGTTAAAAAAGACTGGTACAGTAGGCCAGCTTGGTCTGTCTGGTGAAGCTGATTGACCAAGGAAAGTGGTGCTGGTTAGGTAAAGAAGCATGTTAGGGAAAATCCAACATTCAACATAGCAATCTAGTTCAGCTGTGTTTGAACTGGGGTACTTGGATTTATTCTACATAGGTTTTTAACATTAATACACTACTGTTTAAAAGTTTGGGGTCAGTAAGATTTATTAACAGAAATTAATACTTTTATTTAGAAAGAATGCATTAAATTGATCAAAAGGGACAGTAAAGACATTTATAATGTTTTAATAGATAACAATTTTAAATAAATGCTGTTCTTTTGAACTTGAATAAATTACATTTTAAAATATCTTAACTCTAATTTTAATAGAAAATAGTTATTTTAATTTGTAATAATATTATTTTGCAATGTTGCTGTTTTACTGATTTTTTAGTTTTATTAAATGAATCCAGTCTTGGTGAGCAATGAAAATAAGGAAATTCTATCAAAACCATAACGACCCCAAAGTTTTGAACGGCAGTGTTAAAAAACGTATTTACATACAAAAATTCCATTTAACTTGTTGTAGTAATTTCAATTATCAGTGTGCTTTTTATTTTTGGATAAACTTTAAGAAATTCAAAAACACAAAAAAAAACTATTTAAATAGCCTGCATGCCCTGCTTTAGGTCGCTGTTTTCCATCCAATTACAACAGTTTCAGCTCCACAACATCAGAGCCACGATCTAACCACAAACCAGTGCTCTGTGAGCTTGAGCAAAAGTATAATGCCCTGAATTTCTTTACTTCTTACTGTACTTTCAAAGGAAATACACTGATATAAAATGTAACATTACATGTGCATACACACCAGTATACATGGTTTTTTAAAATAATAGACCAGGAACATCACAAGCTTGCATTGATGTAACAGAAAGTAGCTTGTGCAATGCATCAAAAATAGAAGCGAGGAATCCATTAAATAAATTTAATAATACATAATGCAATCAGGCACTTGCATGACAGACAGCTCCAATAGTTATAATGGGAGCAATCTGATGATGTCATAATGGCCTTTGGATATCTCACCTGTCTGCTTTGACTGTCGGCTATTGTTTTGCTGCCTTGCAAGCACTGATATTTACTTTATGGTATGCAAATCAAGTTATCTTTTGCTTTACATAATAACCAATTATCAGGATCATGGAATGATATGAAAAGCTCTCATAATGGGACTACGCCAATGCAGATCAGCCAGTTCAGACCTGATGTTTTAACAAGCTTTTAGAGTCACAATGGACAGTCCCACCACTTCGTACACAAACACCCAAATTCCATTATACAATTTTTGATTACAAATCCATGCATACAAGCACTCATACTGCAGTCATCTCTCTTCCACAGCACCTTGCTGTTTACCCAGATTAAATCAAAGCTCAAATTGAGGTTAATACCTAGATAAAACACATGCAGTCATGTAAAACAAGGTCAGAACAAGCAGCTCAGAATGAAGCTTCCGTTTTCCTCAATATTACTATAAGCATTTGCACCAAAAAAGTATACTTTGGGCTTAACACACATATACATGCTCTCTTGGCTGAGGTTACTCTTAAACTGCTAAATAACAGAAATGTGAAGCTAATGGTCAGTGTGATCAGTGAAACTGTCTTGAATCACTGAGCAGGGAACTTTTTTAACGAATTTCATTATGAGATATAGTGCTCTGTTACGCTTTCCGTGTGACGTAAAAAACATCATCGGAGAGTGTAAGCGGAGGCTCTTTGCGGACATCCACTTCCCATTTTTTGTGACCGTGCGGACAAGTACGCGCAGTCACTATGCTACAAAAGCACCAACTGCGCATTCGCTGGAAAACAACATGGACGTTGAATTTGAAGAGAGGCTGAATGAAGAAGTCCATCGATAGCCGCAACTCTACAATCCGTTGTAACAACAATATAAAAACAGCCAGATGTGCAATAATGCCTGGAGGGAAATTGCATGTGTGGAAGTGTTTACACACCGATATACGGCGCATATGTGGAAAATGTCCGCCAAGGGGACCCCAGCATACACTTTCAGTAGTATAAATACAAGCAGTCCGCATCCATGCTGTCTCGAAGCTGACCATGTACGCATCCATGCTGGAGAATAACAGAGCCTTTAGCATGTGTACACATCCAAACGCATAGCCTTTCAAAGTATACTCCATTTGATAACATGCATGAACAGAGGTGATCGACATACTGTATGTGCAATAGATAGTTTAATTCTTGTCTAGAGGTCTCTAGAAGTAACTAGCGAAAAGAACATTCCATCAAAATGGTTTAAACTATTTGCAGGTATTTCTTATTCCCTCACGCAAGTGCTTGTCAAGGTTGGCGTCTATTGTCTTTGCAGTCATTCGTTGTTGCAGTTCGTTGTTGTTGGTGTTCCATCTCTTTTTTTTTCTTTATCGATTGTGAAACAATGGACAAGGCCAGTGCTGCCACCTTGTGAAAATATTAGGTATTGGACTTTCCACTCAGTTCTTACTACAGTCATGGTCAAAAGTTTACTTTTATTTACTTACACATTACTAGGGGTGTAACGAGATCTCGTGCCAGTTCATAATTCATGTACAGTAAGCTCTGAAGAGACTCATGTAAAATCATACAGGAGAGAAGCCACTCAGTTGAGTTTGTGGCAAAACCTTTTACAGTGCTTGTATATTGTTGTCTTTAAATCCATATGATAATTCATACTCATAAAATAGAACTGAAATGACATTCATTACAAGATTATTAGTTAAAACATTTCAAAATGCACCTGCAGACTATTTTTCCAGTCATGAATTTTGTCACTGAGGATTTCTATAAAATATTGTGCAAAAATCTCATCTCGTTTTCGTGAACCCAATCTCGTGCCTCGTCTCGCGAGATAAGCGTCTTGTTACACCTCTACACATTACACACAATACACAAACACAAAAAGAAACTATTTAAATATCCAAAAATTCATACTTGTGCCACCCAAACGAGCATTCAACTATTCAAAAAATCTGGCTACACTCATATTATGCTGATGACAACATTTACGTCATGCGCACTGTATGAATAGCCTCAAATTTGTGTCACACAAATGAGCTCCAAGAATTCAACATGTTAGCATGAGCACTAACTGCTAAGTAGCTCCAAACATGTGACATTTGACAATTAAAACTACACCTCAAACATATACATATACTTTCAAAGGAGCTATGAAATTATGTTCATGCAAATAACCGTAAAAAACAACAGAACCCCAAAAAATGGAAATTGTCATTATTTTACTCTCATAGTGTCCCATTCCAGTACGTTGTATGCTGCAGAGATTTTAGGTGAACTATTCCTTTAAGACTCGTTATTAAACAGCTGGAAAAGCATATTCCATTTTAGATCTCTGTTATTAGCTTGGACTCCAAATATTGTCTATTTTGTCCTGTCTTGAAGAGGCATAGAGATAACAAACAGGTTTGAGCTAAATGGATGAGGGAATTTCTCGCTTTATTGCTCTCCGGTGACAAATGACGTGCACAAGAATTTCAACTTTTTATAGTTTCATTGCAAAACAATCTGACAAAAGCAGCAAGAGTCAAATTACTCTCAGCAGCAATTGCCTTTGGAGCTGAAGCTAATAACATTTCAGCCAAATATTTGTGGGAAAGGTAAATGAGCACTGACAGCTAATTTCAGTATCCGTGAGGAAAACTGTTCAAGGATTAGTTCACACAAAAATTACAAATCTTTAATTTACTCATCCTCATGTTGTCCCAAACCTGTTTGACTTAATTTCGTCAGTGGAACACGAAAGTATGAATTTTGTACTGGTAGCTCTTTTCCATGCAATAATTATTCATTTTTAGTATTATTATTATTATTACTATATTATTATGATATTATAATTATTATTATTGGGCCTGGAGCTTTCAACTTCAAAATGGTCTCAAAGGCACCATAAAAGAGGTCTGCATTGAACACTGCACCATATTCCTTGTCTTCTGAACTCATAAGATAGCTTTGAGTGAACAAGCTGAAATTTCATTATTCACTATATCTCCTCTCAAGTAAAAGAGACCAGATCAGTGAATCATTGAATTGATTCTAAGTCACTGAATCATTGAATTGATTCTGAGTCACTGACTCATTGAACTGATTTAAGAAATTGATTCTGACTCATAAACAAACCATTCTGACAGGCTTTGTAAACTGGAGAATATGTTTTTTAAATATTCATTTAAAAGATCCGATTCAAAAGAACAAATTGGTCATGAACCAGACACTGCAAAAATCTCTCGAATGCACCAATAAAAGCTAGGGCAGATGTCAAACTGTTCAGTGAACAACGGCTGTACTATTGCTCTGTTCCTTACACAAAGCTGTTGTATGACAGAAGAACTCACAAATAGGGTAAAAGTTACTGTATGCAAAAGTATAAAATTTTCGCAATTTAAAACAGAATACATATTTTTGTTATATGTAGGGATGAAAATATTGATGCCATATTCCTGTGCTGTTCAGTGAATCTATTTAGCACACAGGCAAATGAGATCTTTCCTTGGTTTTGATTACAGACATATTGCATGAAAATACCAAAGAGAAAATGGTTATTTTGAAGATTAATGTTCAGACATGAAATTGGATTGTTGATTTCATTCACAGTGCTGAATTTCCCAGGGTACTGAGCATAAAAAGCACACGTCTAAAAATTTGATTTAGGAGTAGCTGATATTGTTTGAATGCCACAACTTGATTTCACAGCCGGAAATCAATTGTGTTTATGGTCAAAATGAAAACTGCCCATCAGAGAGGAACCCTAGTAATAATTAAGCAAAGTTTAAAGCGTGCAGTTTTATAGATGTTCTTAAATTACAGGTCACGGTGACTTCTACAGTCCTATTGATTTCCCTCAGTAATAGAACTCAAGCCAGACAGGAGGAGGAGTGACCATCTGTCCAATGCTGCGTCTGCTGACACCTCAAAAGGAGGTAAATGGGCTCAGCTTGCCTAAAACACCCTGATGTACGAATACTGGTCACTTCACTTGGTCTGTACCTGAATGCTTCAAATGCTAATGGTGGAGCTAAAACATTCATTGACCCCCTGATAGATTTTGGATAGGTAACCAAAGTTAATTAAGAAAGTTAATTAATGTTGGAAATCACAAAGATAGAAGGTCAGGGAAGCATTAGAAGAAGAAGAAAAAATTAGAGCTGCATGGAGGACACATCTAAAAGACAATGGAGGCAAGCTCAGTATAATGTACTGTGTCCATTCACACACTGTGGATGTATTTGTGCTGTAGAATTTCCCTCAGGGGTGCTGCAAGAATGGGGAGAAAATGAAGAGAAAGTAAGGTAAAGAAAAAGGGGGAGAGAGGAGGGAAACGAGGGCTAGCATCATCTTAAGTAGCCAGACTTTTTTTTACTGACTGGAAGCAAAAAGTCTGGTAATCATTGCATCTTATTTTGGAAATGAATGCCCACAGTGTGCCAGACAATCATGTAAGCAAGCAACACTGGTTTTCATTTTTCAGTGCCGACAATGTTTTCCAAATTCATTAACTGGTGGCTGAACTAATCAACTAGTCCCTAAAAAAGCCATTACCCGTGTGATCTGAAGTTAATACTATAGTTAATAGGTGTGTTCGACTTCATGCGGTGCTGCGCAGACAGATCGGCAAAATTTGCTGCTTGCAGTCGGGGGCAGAATAGAAAAAATAGCCATCAAATCAGACACTTTTTGAAGAGAAGAGGGGGAGATTGCAAGATGAGGAAGGAGATGACTCCTTCAATGAGTCCTCCATATCCTATAGTGGAATGCGGTTCTCATGTTGGGTTAGAGGAAGAAGGTAACTGTGGAAAAAAAAACAGGAATGGTTGAAAGAAAAAAGAGGAGGATGAACTGATGCCGTCTCAGAGAGATTCTGCTGACTTATCACAGTCATACATATACAGAAAGAAAATTAGACAAGGTTTACCAGTGCTTTTTAAAAGTCTTCAGGGAGACGCACCAAAACTGGACAGATAAAAAAACAGCAGCTTTTTGAACAGTTTTTTTGAAGTGCTTGGAGAAATAACTTTTTCTTTATAAAGCTAAATAAAAGTGTCAAAAAAGTTAAAATAAAAAGTTCTTTAACACTTTTTTGTATCTAGTGCTGCTTGCAATCGCTCATAAATTGTGAATTGTTTGTTTTGCTTAAGTTATGTCTTGCAGCATCACTGGTTCAGTTACTTCTGGAGCGCTGCAGGCAGTTGCTTGCACCATCTCCAAACTCAAAGGCGCCGCTGTTTGCAAAGGAGAAGATCAGATGTGGCTTTTTGCTCAGCATCTCTCAGAAAAATAAATACAGTTCTCACAGTCTTCCACCCAGAAAATGCTAATCACTACTTGCCATGCAGACTTTTAAAAAGCAACATCTCCAGGAAGACGCTGGCCTTTTTCACTGATCCCTGTTTTTCTCCAATCCTCTAACCATATGACTCTCGGAAGACTAATCTCATCTGACAACAACACGAGCTGCTCATGTAATGCGTTTTTGAACATTTGTGTCGCAAAGCCAAGTAACCTGACATTTCCCATTAAACACTTTTCCAAATATCAAGATGTGGACATTGGACCACATAGAAAAAACAATAAATCTAAACTTGGAATACTTATATCTAAATAATAGCCTTTAAGGATGTAAAAGGATGCAAAATGCAACGCTGGATGACAATGCTCAAAATGACTTGTTATAAAGTGGAAATCAAGAACAATGTTACCAAGTGCAACATGTTCCTGGATCAACATCTTTGTGGATACAGGAACAACATTCCAATCAACCAAACAGATTTTAAGGACAAGTTTACAGGAACTGCAAAATCAGGATGTGAGTCACCTGACGCCAGTTTAATGCTTCCTCTTTTATAAATCAATGAGAAACTAATCAAGATCAACACAAAGAACAACTTCTGGATGGAACCTGGTGGTGAACTTCATCTTTATCCCAGTAGGCATATCAAAATATACTTAGGCACATTAACATTGATGTAAATGGGTGTTTCAAGTCTTACCAAATTACTCGCATTAACCAGATTACAATGCATAAGCTCATGAGTTCAGCTAGTCAGCAAAGAATAAGTGGGAGTATTCATGAAATTTGCATTAGGTCAGTGGCGTACATAGCTGTCAACCCTCCCGTTTTTTCCGGGTTTCTCACGTATTTTAGCTCTTTTCCAGCTGTCTTCCCGTTTTAGTATTTTCCCGTAAAATATCCCGTATTTTTACGCTCTGATTGTGTGAGACGTACAAGCTCGGGCAGATTCGGCTTGAAGTTGTTCATCCTCGGATGCGGCGCCGCAATCGCTGTTACAAAAAAAGCCGTGCACACAGCAAAGCGAAATGTGGTCTTGCGCACCCAACTGGTCATTTTTGCCGCGCGCACCTTCGGGCTCATGCGGACGCGTCGAGTATAAACCTTGGTATAAACAAAGCTTAACCCTAACTCCGTGTCAGCGTGCGCTCTGATCTGTAAAGGGGCACAGACCTCTACCAAATCATCTCCTGCAGCAGCCTCCGAACTTCTGAAGCACCACTAACTCCGCCTCCGTTTCCCTCGTAAGCTGATATTAGTATTTAAACATTCTCTATGATAAAAAATGTAACAAATATTTTAATAACACGATTTTGGCGGTTATAGAGTTCTAATGACGGTGTTCAACTCACTGGCGTAGCCACGGGTGTGCCAGGGTGTGCCGGTGCCACCCACAGCAGCAGCTGGCACACCTAAAATAGATGGAGAATTCTCTTTTAAAGTTTTAATAAAAATGTTTCCTAAACTTGGACTATTGTTGTTTACCTAAAATATTTGTACATTTAAAATGTATTTTATTTTTTTTAATTATCGTTAAAAAAATATCTGCCGACATTCGCACTGCCAACCAATCCGCAAACAGCCGCAGACTGGTAATACGGTTGTGCTGTTGAGTCTCGCGCCTCATGAGGAGAAATAGAAACAATGAGCGCAGTTCACACAAAGAAACTTAATGAACATAGAGCGGTTAAAAAATTAATGTGGAGTTTTCATATTTATAATATATGATATGATACAGTTAAGCACCACGACTGCTGAATACCATCACGATTGAAAATATGACACTGATTTCATATGACAGTTCAATAAACAAGTAATCAATATCAAGTCACTTACATTTTAGACACAATATTGACTGTTTTTCTATTTGAGCAGCGAAAATAGTTCCAAACAAACATCCCAAGAACCACAGCGCAGCTCACCGGAACACATAACTGCATTAATGAATGATTCCGCGCTTTGAATGAATCGATTGAGTCAAAGATTCAATGACCCATTAAACAACTACCTCATTCCTTAACGATTCAGCCGTTTGAACGAATCATTTGAATAAATGACCGAATAACTCACTCATTAAGACAGTCACCTGACGCCCCCTACTGGTGGTTTAGTTTCGTGTTTACAAGTTGGCTATAATTCTTTCCAATATCTTTTTTGTATCTTCAAAAAATATTTAAAACAATCTCGTAACATTATTTAATGCAGTTGTAATTTTTCAGTGTAAATTAATTAATTTGATTGGTAACAGCATAGTGTCTAATTTTTTCAATTGAATTTATTGATCAAATCTAAGAATTTAAAATGAAAGATGAAGCATACGTTTAAACCGATTTCTGCATTTTTACTTGGACAAGAGAATGGCTGATTTACTTGTTCGAAGGACAAGCACAAGTAAAGCCTTAATGTTGAACCCTGAGTTATATTGTATATACTGTAGGCCTAGTATTAGGCCTATGTTTATGTGGCAAGCCAGTTTTACACATCAGCCCAGTCTATTCTGTAAAGTTAGTGATAAGCCGGGTCCGAGTTTTTTTTGCACATTAATTTGACAATAAATGTGGCACACCCAATTTTTCTTATGCACACCCAGAGACGCTTTTCTGGCTACGCTAGTGGTTCAACTATAACCGTCGGTCTCACGGTTACGGTCACACCCCTAACACACACACACACACACACACACACACACACACACACACACACACACACACACTGTCTCTCTCTACCTCTCTCTCTCTCTCTCTCTCTCACACACACACACCCACTGTCTCTTTCTCTCTCTCATACACACACACACACACACACACACACACTGTCTCTTTCTCTCTCTCACATATGTAGGCCTATATGTAGTTATAAACTCTTTAGATTGTTAATGATTAGTGCTTTTTTTTTAAAGTTTGTGGGTAAGAATCGTGTAAAAAAATCCCTTATTTTGGGGATGGATTCCGGGAAATCTCCCTTATTTTCAATGTTCAATGTTGACAGCTATGGTGGCGTATGCCCAAACCAATACAATATAAATTCCTCTTAATTAAATAAAAAGATAGCATTAAATGACACAAAACAAGCCTCATTTCTATTTTCATTATACTTTATACATATTTAACTACACATACTTGTTCATTCAGTCTTTATTTATGCATCATTGGAAAATCACTTTTAACTGTGACAATGAAAGTTTCAAAGGTAATTTTACCTCTTTATTTAAAGGCTTATCTCAGTCTGAAAACCACTTCATTGGCACATTTATAAGCAGATTCACAAACAGAAAAGCAATTAACGTAATGAATTATTCTGAAACTGCAAAGAAATGCTGATGATTAAATCTAAACAAATATTTGCTCTTTCAAATCTGTTTAAAATAAACAAGAGAAAAAAAAAAACAGGTCTGGAAAGGTTTTTCTCCTGAAAATGTGAGGAGGATATATACTGTCAAGTAGCCCCAAAAGGTATTTGGGTACTTAGACTACTGTTCAAAAGTTTGGCGCTGGTAAGAATTGTAATCTTTATGAAAGAATGATCTTATACTCACTAAGACTGAATGATCAGTTTTCATTTTAATATATTATAAAATGTAATTTATTGAAATGATTGCAAAACTGAATTTTCAGCATCATTACTCCAGTCTTCAGTGTCACATGATCCTTCAGAAACCATTCTAATATGCTGAATGTGTTCAAGAAACAGTTGTGATGCTTAAAAAAATAATTTTGAACAACAAACCTATTGATTAATCTCAAATAACTTTGTTTGTGTAAAATGATTGAAAAGTCTGCCATATTTATTTAACAATAAAACTATTGGTTTGGTACTCCAAGATAATCTAATGCACAATTATACTTTTTAGGACCACTGATTTACATACTGCAGATAAATGGATGGATGTACAGACATACATGTAATCGTCTAGTGTGGTTTCACAAGAAGACAAGATCAGTACAGATGTTCGCAAACATTAAAATCAATAGTCTGAACAATTTATACTATGAATTTTCCAGTCAGTCAGTGCAGCAGGCATGCCTTCACATAGGAAATTCTCACTGTATAGCTGGGTGCTTTATTACTGCTTGTTTGTCTTGCAAACAGAGCCCCTTACCTCAGCCTGGAGACACCATAGCGACCAGATTCACAGATCACGCACACAGGGCGTCCCAAGGAGCTGACAGGGGGCACATCTGCTCTCCTGGTACTCACTATAAAGCGCATTATTTCTGTGCAATGCCAGTCCATTTGAGAATAATAACAGCTAAAGAATTAGAATGTATTTGTTTTAGTGTTAATTCAGGAAATTGCTTTTAAATGGGCTACTGTATATGAAACATGATAAATGTAAATACAATGATTTAACATAGTGTCATATTACATGAAAACAGAAAGCATGTGACCCTTTAAAAGCACTCTTTGGCGAACAGGTTGACTTACAGAGCTGAGAAAAAACCCTGACACGATTGTGAAGACTGTAATAGTGTTGCACACATCCCTGTCAATCAAATGCCCGACTTCTAAATGCAGCCTCACTGTTGCCCTTTCACACCCATTTGGTTTCTGCTTACGGCTACTGTTACGGCATGGAAACTTACATCTACACTGCAAGTGAGCAAATAAGAACTGCCCTTATGATCAAGGAAGCCGTCTAAATTGTCAGCTTCATTGATTAGAATAGGAACATTCAAGTTTGTGCCGTCGCCAACAATATAGGTGTTACAATGCGGCACTGACTGTGAGGAAATTTTAAATGTTTTCTTGACTTCGACTGAGGGGAATTTATGTTTACAAGTACTCTTACAAACACAATCCGGTATCTCTGTTTAACTGTAAACTATAGATAGATACAAAATACAAAATCCATACGCCCTAACATAAAATGTACAAATTTACAACTACGTTATTGCACCTGGCTGATTTTACAGCTTCACCACATAAGACGGGAATTATTGTATGATAGCAACAATCCGCTAAACAGTTTATAGTTAGGTTAGGGTCTGAAATTAAACCGGGCTCAAAGAAATAATGCCCCCAATACATGATACAATGTTCAATGCAAATTCCTCTTTTTGTGTTATATTTTATAACATGTAGTCATAGGTTTACATTTTTAAGTTGGCCTAACTGATTCAGGTCAGCAAATTGTGATAACAGCTTGTGAATTATACAACGACTTTAGTTGAGTCGGCTATTTTAAAGAAATGCCGTCTTTTAACGTTACATTTATATGTCTGTAGGTTTCATTTTAAATGTAAATGTAACTTAGCCTTTATATTGATTGTCATTTACACCACTAGCACAGTTAGCTAAACGACAATTAGCCTACCTGATATACTTAAAACAAACCTAACCTAAACCTAAAAAAATACTAAAAACCAAATAGGCCTACTTTAAAAAAATAACAATGAAAAAAGTTTATAGTTGTGACATGTACATTTATAATAAAGTGATCGTTATGATGGTAGTTGTCATGCATCGACACACCGCCCAAAACGCAGCGAAAAGCGTGTGACTAAAACTGTTATGGTTAAGCGAACGCAAACCTCTGCCCATTAGTCTATTTGGCAAAACGTGAAAATATTCTCTTTGATATGGAAATATTTTTCTCATTATGAAAATAATAATGAAAATGAATATCATGTTGAAACCAAAAATGTTTGACTACCTATTGGGGATCGATCCTAAATAAGCGGAGTCTGACACAACTCCCACAAACACCCAGACAACTCACACCCTGCAATTGGAGTATTTGACACAACATAAATTGATGACACATTGTATACTTTTTTTTTTTTTATGGTGGGGGAGGGGGCCTCATAAAAGGTAAAAAAAAAATCCCCTGAAAATCAATTCGAGGCGCAAGAAGCTACCACTCTATAATAAATAGAAAGTTGATTTTCCAACACTGGGCTTCAGCTGGAACCGGCAAAATATCTCAATGTCATGAAGCCTAAGTTGTATGTTTTTACAAAACTTTACTATTTACTTATAAACGTCCAGATCCTAAAAGCCTCTTCAACCTATCATTCAAATGTAAAATAGATCACAATAGTAATTGCAGACAAAGAATAACGGGATATTAAGACAGGAAGCGCTCCAGCAATGAGGAGAGGTGTCTACAGACCGCAGTTAGACAAACCAATGGTTTTATATTATTGCAATACACCATGCCCGTCATCACGCGGACACTATTCTGCTATTATTCAGTTAAAAGCAAACCATTATTTAACATAAAATGAGCTGGTTAGCCGGTATGCTAGCAGGCTGCAGATGGGAGGCACTGGCCATCACCTCGGTGCTGGAATAACTGTATTTATACAGCGGAGGGATGCATTAGACAATCGCTTCAGGAATTTACCTTTGTATCTTTCATCTGACATCTGGTAATTTTTTTTCCGTTTTGACTTCTGGTAATCAGCGCAATAAGGCTAAAACGCAAAAGCCTCGCCTTTCTGACACATCTAATAACGGGTTATTGTTCCAAAGTGGCTTCCATTGGTCTTACCTTCAGTGATGACAGCCCCGGTGCAGGAACAAAAAACACTTCAAAATACGATGGTGTGATTTATTTCCAAATGGACGGCTTTCCAAACCTGGCCAGTAAGTTGAAACAACCCCTAAAAAAATCCGCCGGCTCGCCTCTGTAGTGATGGAAGCAGAATGAATCCACGCGTTGCTGTGGGTATCTAGGAAATGCTCGTCTCTCTGCCGCTCCCTGCCAAATAATGACCCCTCCCACTGAATCCCCAGCCACAAACACGACAGGTGCTGAGTATGCGCGCTCCCTCCTTGCTAAATAGTGAGCCGCGTGGAGGCTCTCCAATGCGCCTGCGCTGTGAACGCGGCGAGAAAGAGCGCAGGCTGGGATAGGCGGGGCGAAGATGGTGCTGCGCATCCTTGTTAAATAGTGATGCTCAGCTGGAGGATGGAGCGCGTGCTCAGTGATGTATGCTTAATAGGAGTTCATCACTGTTTGGAATTGTGTATTTTATTAGCTTTTTTGGGAAACAGGCCTACAGTGTTTATGGAAAGCACATGTTATAAACGCCAATCTTGAATACTGATCAGCAAAACAAGTAAAACAAAAATTGCAAAATATTTTTCACTCATGATTAGTATAGGCCTACCAAACTAAAACAAAACACAAAATGTGCACTGGTTGATTTTGGAACTCGTAGACTAATCAAAATGAACACTTTTCTTAATAGGCTGATTGCCCACATTTTTTTTTTTTTTTTTTTTTTTTTGCTAAAGCTGATTTTTTTTTTTTGACAGAAAAGTCTTTCACTACTAGCAATCTTCCTCTGAACGACCACGTTCAGATTTTAAAACATGATTGATGTGTTGCTCAAAGTTGTTTTATGGTTCTAGTAACTGATATTGCATAGAAAAGAGCTGAGTGAAGATTCTGCAAAAAAAATCTACTTTTGTTTATATAAAAACCATATTGTTACAGCAAAATGGCAGTGAGTAAATTACATAATTATCTTTTCTGGGAGAACTATTCGTATATATTGTTTGAAAATAGGCCACCAGTGAACCCAGGGTTGTAAACATTGTTGTTCTTTCAGGCGTATGTTCACAAATCTGTGCCAGTTATACATCAGAAGGCTGTCAGGATCACAGGGACAAATATATTCAATGCCACACAAATCCTGACCAGCTCTTGACAAGCAGAGTGGTTTAATATAAAGTATAAAAGCAGTATTGCAATATGATTACAATTAGTCCAATTAGTCCACACATTTTTAAATGTGATTTCACAGGACAGATAGGATTTTGTAAATATTTTTTTTTTACAGTGAATGGTCTAGCCTTTCATACAGCCTTACTAGTGTAACAACAGGCAGTTTTTTTTTTTTTTTTTTTTTTGCTGATACGCACACTTCCACCTCTGCCAGAGATTGGCAGTATGCATAATAAATGTGCTGAATAAGTGAGAGGTTTACATATTCATAAAGCTGTAGCAAGTATAGCAGAAAGACCTTCTACCTGTTGAAAAAGACAGACATTTTGGAAGGTTAAATCCATTCTAAAAATCATGATTAAATGATCATGATATAGGCTACTGTATGCACATTTGCACTATGCTTTGGCAACATTGGAAATTCAATTAATGAAATTGACTTGATAACTCGTAATCGTGATTTCACATTTCACAATTCATCATCAGGATAATAAGCTTGCAAATGTGTTTTTTTCTCGTACTTGTGATCTTATATCTTACAATTCTGACTTTTTTTATTGAAATTGTGAGAAATAAACTCTAAAATTTAAAATTCTCTAAAAAACTAAAATTTCAAATTTTCATCTTTAATACTATTTCACAGGGTAAATGAACATAAGGTATAGATTAGAACGCAACATACACAGACGAGACCGGACACTGAATACTGACAACACAGGAACTTATACACTACTACAAACCAGGTAAATTAATGATACACAGCTGAAATGAAAGCTTTAGCATAAGTTCTGTCGGGAAGACTCAATTGTTACGTCACTTATTACCTTCTCTTCTACCCAAATAATGTTCTAATAGTATAAAAGTTCGGTACACATGTCTGAGCTTGCAGATGCTGACGATTTCATTCACCTCCATCCTCCCCACCACCACCAAGATGGTCCCTTCCCCTCCATCCTCCCCACCACCACCAGGATGGTCCCTTCCCATATCTTCCAGGGGGTCGGCTGCGCCCCTGCCTTCGTCTTCAGGCAGGAAATGCAGAGTCCGGACCCTCGGATTGCGAGCTACGGATGGGGCCTATGCCAAATAACTTTATATCATAATATTGCTTGCTGGGCTGTTAATAAATGTATATTTGTTACGGTATTTATTCTCCTGAGTCTTTCTGAGAGAACTTATCACTAATCATATCAGTAGCCATGACAACTAACAAGTGGCGGGAAAACTAAACAAAGGAAACTAAAGAATACAAACTGAAAGTCCATGAAAATGACAATAAGACAAAAATAACAGACAGTCTGTGACAGCGTTCCCCAGAGAAACTTTGCATTTCCTTGCAAAAATGTTGCGTTCCAATCCGGGAATCTTTGCGTTTGCTCGCAACGATCTCAAAAGTTTTGGGAGCGAATGCAAAATGTATTGTGGGAACGCAAAACTTTTGAGAAAGTACCCATGTGGTGAAAATCAAGTTTTTAATGTTGTTTATATGTATATGTGGTGTTTTTAATTTGCTTTAAGACAAACCATGTGCAAATTCATTAGTCAACACTAATGTATTAGTATAATGTATTTATGTATTGTCAACAAAATGTATTGTGGGAACGCAAAACTTTTGAGAAAGTACCCATGTGGTGAAAATCAAGTTTTTAATGTTGTTTATATGTATATGTGGTGTTTTTAATTTGCTTTAAGACAAACCATGTGCAAATTCATTAGTCAACAATAATGTATTAGTATAATGTATTAATGTATTGTCAACAAAATGTATTGTGGGAATGCAAAACTTTTGAGAAAGTAGCCATGTGGTGAAAATCAAGTTTTTTAATGTTGTTTATATGTATATGTGGTGATTTAATTTGCTTTAAGACAAACCATGTGCAAATTCATTAGTCAACGCTGAGTATTTTCTCCTTAAAACTGCAGTGAACAAAAGAGAGTCTCAAAAACGCAGTTTGAAATCGCTGGTTCCCTTTCGAGGGAACTCGCACTGCGTCGCTGAAAACGAGTCTTTGGAGACTCTCCCCTGTGCATCATTCTCTGCTCAGCTACTGTTCGGACGCTCTCGCTTACTGCTCCGCGCTTTGCTCTATCGCTTTTATATTACTATATTTTATCACCTTTTATCACCTAATTTTAACTTCAGCAAATCAGCACAGTGCTCAAACGCTTGGATTACTACAAAAAAAAGCAGAATTATTTTATTCAATCAGCCTCCCACTGAAAGCTTACATTCCGGGGAAGAGAAAACACAACTGCCTACATTCATAAGGATAAAAATGCCTCCTCTGGAATCTACTTGCTGCTCCAACTGCCACAGACATTTACAAAGGATTGCAATTCTTGAAACAAAGATATTTGCGGGACCACCAAACCAGACGTAACACACAACAGAGCTTCGTCATGGACGCCCTCAGCATACAGCCGGTGAGTCCCATGAATCTAGTGCTTCTCGACAGGCCATACTGAGTATAGAGGAACAAGCCGATCGACTTACTAATCGATGGCACAAACAGGGAGCGAGACCCAAAGGCACTCGAGACATCAGATTGTCACGAGCATCACATATTACTGCAGTAGCATCCTCTACCCCAGATACGGCTCTGACAAGGACTGCAAACACTGGTCTCCTACCACCGCCTATACATCTTGAGAACAGATTTGAAGTATTAATGAATGAGGAATCCCCAAATTTGATGAATGTGATCGAACACATACTGAATCAGCCAGTAGCTAACACTGATGCTAACTGGGTATCAAGGTCAAGCAGACAGCGGCACTCAGCTCAGAGCACAGCCGGGCCCAGGACTCTGATAGTGGGCGACTCCGTAATCAGAAACATTAATAGCAGGGATACAACAACGTGCTGCCTTCCACAAGCAACAACATCCGATGTAAACAGGGAACTTCAGAACATTCGGATGAAACATAAGACTGCAAATCGACTCATCATTCATGTGGGGAAGAATGATATTCATAAAGAGCAGTCGGAACTTCTTAAAAAGGATTTCAATGAACTTTTTGAAACACTTAAAAGACTGAAAGTTCAGACATTCATCAGTGGACCACTCCCAGAAAGAGGAACAAACAGGTTTTCACGGTTGTTTGGGCTTAATACATGGCTGCAAAAAACCTGCAATATAAAAGGAGTGAACTTTATTGACAACTTCAATCTTTTCTGGAGTCAGAGGCAACAGTTTCAACAGGATGGCCACCACCCAAACAAACTAGGTTCAAGAGTGCTAAAGGATAATCTACTTCTCCCTCCGTCATCCTTCTGCAATGTGTGCCAATCCACTCAACCTGAATGGCACACAAACACCTGGATACAGTATGAATGACCACAGGATTTCACTTGACTGGACATGCGGTTGACACATCACACAAGGACAGTGATAACACCACTCAGCCACAACAACCTCTGCTCACGGACACAATCTCAGCTGAGCCCTTCCCACAGAGCTCACCACAGACAGACTGTGACACACTAGCACTGCTCCAAGATTCAGCACCCAAGGACGACTTTCTGGAAAACAGCCAGGGAAACCAGGACAGCATATTACAGCCTCCAATAACACCAGAGCAACAACCCCTCTCACCGGAAACGTTATCCCTCTCTCCAGCATCTCCACTTCTGTGCTTCTCAGAGAAAATGGAACAACTGGTGCATGCTGGAACTAGACTATCCCACTCTTTTGCTGCGAGCCCCCAGATACCAACCAAAAAACGCCAGGCCCCACAACCACCAAAGCCTGCGGGCCCAGCTCGCCCTCTCCCTCCCCCTGTGAGAGCTCTTCGGCCTCTGCCACAGCCCCAGGGCCCACACCCTCCTCCAGCGGCTCGAGGTGAACCAAAAACAACTGATACCAGCTCTCAGTGATATGTGTCGGGTCCCCGCTATGATAACAATAACTTTCTCAAATGTTTACAGAACAAGCGGGAACCCAGTGTGCCTGTATCTTTTTCTATTGCTGTTCGATTACATGATAGAAAGTCTAAGGCCTTCAAAAGCCGTACAGCAAACCCATCTCATCTGGTGCCTATTACACGACATACTAACATTGCTGTGGGGAAAAAAAGTAAGACTGTTAAGTTAGCACTTTTAAACATCCGCTCACTTAAAAATAAATCACTTCTAGTCAACGACTTAATAACCACACACAACCTGGATTTTATGTTGCTAAATGAAACTTGGCTAGAAGACAGCTGCAGTGCAACAGTCCTCAATGAAACAGCCCCTCCTAACTTTACTTTTATGTGTGTCTGCAGAGCTGTCAGAAGAGGCGGAGGTTTAGCTGCTCTTTATAAAGATGTCTTTCAATGTAAGCAAATATCATTTGGGAATTACACGTCTTTCGAATATCTGGGTATTGTGTTAAAAGGTGCTCCACGCATTTTACTTATCATTGTTTACAGGCCTCAAAAATACTCTCCAGCTTTTGCTGAGAACTTAACAGAACTGTTATCAACAATTTCCTCAGAGTTTGACTGCTTTGCCATTGCTGGAGATTTTAACATTCACATAGATAATGCAGAAACCAATATGGCAAAAGAAATCAAAACTGTTTTAAAAACTTTTGATCTGACTAAGCATAGATGGACCCACACCTAATCGTGGACACACTCTAGATTTACTTATCAGTAAGGGTCTAAACATTTCATCAATTGTTATTAAGGATGTAGCACTGTCTGATCATTTTTGTATTTTCTGTGATATATTGATCTCTCCTGCCATTGAAGCTAGATCTGTGTCTGTCAAGAAGAGATGCTTAAATGAGAACACTAGTTTACTATTTATGAAGGCTATATCTTTAACACCAAGCATATCTGCTGACTCTGTTGATTTTCTCCTTGATTATTTTAACTCAAAAGTTAAGAGTGTAATTGATGATATTGCTCCTGTGAAAGTCAGGAAGAAGAGTGGCAGACAAAAAGCACCTTGGAGAAATTCAACAGCAGTTCAAAATATGAAAAGACAATGCAGAAAAGCGAGCGCATGTGGCGGAAGACAAAACTTGTAGTCCATTATAACATCTACAAAGACAGCATCCATGCTTTCAATAAGGAACTAGGGAAAGCAAGTTCTCTGTTGTGTCTGTTCTATTTGGTGTTGTTTGTCACGTATCACAGATATATATATATATATGTATATATATATATATATATATATAATGGCGAGTGAACAATTCAAGAAGTGTGTGAATCCCTGCCCTAGCTATATTACGGGTGGGGACACATCAGCTATGTGTGAATTGTTTGGGAGAGCAGCAAGCCCGAGCAGCTCTTGAGGGAGCTGCTTGTGGTGATTGTGAATCACTTCCTATGAGAGTGCTGCGCTCCCGTCTGGATGTCTTTGATGAAGACGGCCAGGCTCTCGTTCCCCGCGATTCTGGTCCCAGATCCGTTGAGGCGCTGCCTCAGATAGTGGGGTTCACAAAGGGATGTTGCAGACGAGAATGAGACTGCTGCGGCACCTTCTCATTCTTCGTCTGAAGGTTCTGAGGCCCTTGTTCATGGTACAGAAGCCCGCGCTGCGGCTTCTTCTGCCCGTGATGAGGGCCCGATGCTTGAGCTGTCTGCTTCCGAGGAAGTGGATGTGCTCAGTATCGAGGCTGATGAACGTGAGCTAGACTCGCAGGTTCACGTTCCCGCTTATGAGGAGCTCATGGAGGTTGTGACGCGTGCTTTAGCCAGACTTAACATCAGCTGGCCACATGATGTGCAGGAATCTCAAAATAAAAGTAAATTAGATCAGCGTTTTCTGCAGCACTGGTCACAACCTCAGCGCCGGGGCTTACCATTTTCTCCAGACCTTCACAAAGAAATATCTAAGTCCTGGGTAAAATCCCACTCTTCCCACGTTTTTAATCCATCTGCTGTGCAGACATGTGCAGACAGGATAGAGCAGACATGAACCAGGTCAGGCTGGTTCATGTCTGCACTCGATGGCTATCTTGCAGGCATACCAGCCGACCTCCTAAAAGATTTAGATGAGGGTGAGGGACCAACACCTCAAGATATTGCGGAGTTATGTAAAGCCACAGATTTGTCTCTCCAGGCTACTAAGGAGAGGGCCCACGGTTTCGGCCGCTCCATGGCAGCTCTGGTAGCCACGGAGAGGCATCTGTGGCTGAATTAATCTGGCATTAAAGAAAAAGATAAATCCTTTCTCCTGGATGTGCCACTCTCGTCTTCTGGCCTGTTCGTTGATGCAGTTGCTACTGTCGTCGACAGGTTTCAGGAGACGAGGAAGCAATCTGCAGTGTTCCAGCAATATCTACCTCGCCGCTCGAAATCCAAATCTATGAAGGCTGTACAAAGTGGTCAGCCTCAGTAGTCATCGAGCTCTGCACACCGCCAAGAGCAGAAGGAGAGCGTTGCCTCTAGAGCCTCTCCTTGAGCTTGGCAACAGAGGAAACGCTCTCACTCTAAGTTCTCTAACCAGAAGGGCGACTTGAGAGACGTGCTTCAGGCTAGGAGGGCTTCGGGAAAGAGGTCCTAGCTGGAGTAGTAGGACCTCTGAGGGCTGCCCCACAGTCTTGAACAAAATCCTGCCCGTTCTTCACTTCAGGAGGTCGAGAACAGTGCTCGAAAAACACCCGAGGCCAACCTCGAGAGGCTGGCTCCCTTAGTAGATTTTGTAGAAGCGTGGCAACATCTTCCAAACATATCTGCATGGGTCCTGTGTATAATAAAATTAGGATACAGACTGCAGTTCTTACAGACCCCCTTCGAACCCCTTCAGTCGGCTTCGCTCAAGGACCTGACGTTCAAGATGGCTTTTCTCTTGGCTAATACCTCTTTAAAGAGGGTAGGAGATCTACAAGCCCTGCCAGTAACGCCAGGCTGCTTGGAGTTTTCCCCTGGGGGAGTTAAGGCTATCTTGCACCCTAGGCCTGGCTTTGTGCCTAAGGTGCCTTCCAACATGGCGCGGTCTATGGTCCTGCAGGCATTTCATCCTCCACCTCATGTGTCGGCAGAAGAAGAAAGGCTCCATTTGCTCTTCCCTTTCAGAACTCTGAGCATTTACCTTGAGAGGTCCTCTTCTTGGAGGAGGTCTGACCAACTTTTAGTGTGTTTTGGGTAGGGATGGGAATTGATAAGATTTTATCAATATCAATGCCACTAACGATTCTGCTTATCGATCCGATTCTTTAACGATTCTCTTATCGATTCCTGATAGCACTGTGTGGGAAAAAGTAGTCTTTTTCGGGGGGGAAAACAAGTCGTTTTAATGCTTACACTTGACTAAGCAAACTGTACTTTTTATGTAATTTCTGTAATAAATGGAACCTTATTGTAAAGTGTTACCGATTAGTTATACACCGATTAAACGTCCCGTGAGTTCAGTGTTGGAAAGATCAGTTGTTTTAACCATTCATTAAAACGAATCGGTTCAAATGAGTCATTAGTTCGCGAATTGGACGTGTCATTATCGGACGTGTGCGCGTTGTGTGATTATCCCGCCAGTTGGGACATCCCACAAGATGTGTGTCATCACAGAAAACATTTCATCACTGGATCGTTTTTTTTTTTCGTTTATTTGAAGTGTGATTATGTCAGCTGAATGTGCGGAAGACTTTTCAGAGAAGATAAGGCAACGTATTTTAGCACAATTCACACCCAGCGGCAATTCAGGAAAAACAAATCTCCGAATGCTCCACATAAAACTTTAGTCTCCCTACCTTACCATCGTGTCGTTTATTTTGATTAATATGTGCGAGGGAGAGAGGAAGACAGCGCTTAGTTTTGAGACGGTGAAGCCTACTTTCGCCTTGCTCCGAAGAGAGAGAGTGCGTGCGCGCGACCGGGGCTCTCTCTCTCTCTCTTTGCTCGATCAGTTTAACATGCGCCCTGTCACAAGCGCAGCGGTTCACATTACCAGAGAGAGACAATTTTACTCACTGATCAAATAAGACTTTGCAGGACAAAGATTATCTTTGGACGCGGTGCTATGGTGCTTCATAAAGGACAAAAGGGACAGTTGTGAGTTCACGGTCTGTACATACTATGGCTGACTCAGAGCAGGAGCATCGATAAGAGGACTCGTTAACGTCGAGGGCATACAATATCGATGGATCGTAAAATTTAGAACCGGTTCTCGAGTGGAACCGGTTTTCGATTCCCATCCCTAGTTTTGGGTCACCTAAGAAGGGGCTCCCTGCTTCCAAACAAACCATTAGTAATTGGATTGTTCATGCTATTGCCTCGGCCTACCAGGTGCACAGTTTGCCTTCGCTTTTGGTCGTAAGGGCCCATTCTACTAGAGGCATGGCGTCCTCTATGGCCCTCCACTCGGGAGTGCCCCTCCAGGAGATCTGTGAGGCAGCCAGTTGGGCTACCCCGTACACTTTTATCAGGTTTTATAGTCTGCACCTCCCTAGTACGCCTGGTGCACAAGTGCTCTCATCCTTGCTTTGTGCTTGTATTAGGTTTCACTCTAGGGCAAGCCTTTTTGGTGCGTGGCATAGTGGGCATTCGTTCCCCAAAGAGTCGTTTTCAACGATGCAGTGTGAGTTCCCTCAAAAGGGAACGTCTCGGGCTACGACTGTAACCCTTGTTCCCTGAGAAGGGAACGAGACACTGCGTCGTTTTGCCACACCCCTTAATGCCTGGGAGCGGCTTGCTTCATCGCGAGGGTAACACGTGTGTGCCAGTGTCATTTTATACTTCCGGGTATGCTGTCACATGTTACGTCATGACGCAACACCAATCAGAATTGGAATAGTTTCATTCATACTTCAGAGGCGCACGCTAAGGGAGCTTCCCCAAAGAGTCGTTTTGAACGATGCAGTGTCTCGTTCCCTTCTCAGGGAACAAGACAGTCGTAACCCGAGACGTATTCCTGACGTCCCAAACTGTAAACAATCATGTCAACGAGTCGATTTCTGAGTTTGTGTGAGTGATTCGAGGCGGGGCAAATTAGCAAATTCATGGAACTGTGTATACTAAATGAGGCAAGGGTGTAGAGTTACATTCAAGCTATTTTAAGGCATGAAGAATTTTTTTTCCCAAGGAAAATTATATGTAATTTTTGTGATCAAATGTGAGTTTTAAGGGATAAAATTATTGACTACAGGGTGACTTTAACATATAATTTTCCTCCCATATCATATTTTTCTCATCACCATGTCCCTTTAGGGGCTTCGTAGGTTCCTTCCATAGATTTGGTTATCAACGTCAAACGATTCTTGAGTTAAAATCTCACCGGAGGGGAAATTTCTCTTCTTTTTATTCTAGAGAATAAAAGTCCATCATACAGGTTTGGAATGATATTAAATTGAGTAAATGATGACCAATTTTTTATTTTATTTTTAATAGAACTAATTCTTGAATGCATAAAATCAATTGATGTTTCAAACCCTGTTCAGCTTCTTTTTGGTTCTCAAAGCATTCCAGAGCATCTGACCTATACCTTCAATTCAATTCAATTCAATTCAAATTTATTTGTATAGCGCTTTTCACAATACACATTGTCTCAAAGCAGCTTTACAGAAATTGCATTTCGGAAATGTACATAGAAAAATACAGTTAGTTAATCAAGTATTAATTTATGGCATAACATATCGCCGGCTTTGAGTCGTCTCTTCACAGGCGTCGAGTCGTCTCTTCGAAGGCGTTGGGGCATCTGAAGTCTCCGTGAGAGGCTGGATACAAACTGGAGCTGACGAACGCTATTTACCTCGGGACTAGCGTCCCGAGATAACAGCAGAAAGGCAGATGGGAAATAATTAGCATAGCTGATGTTCATAATGTTAATGCATTCGAACTGATTCAGCAGTAGTATCAAAGGTTAAGCATTAAGTGAATGCTTGGTTAAAGAGATGCGTCTTTAATCTAGTTTTAAACTGGGACAGCGAGTCTGAGTCTTGTACAATATCAGGAAGGCTATTCCAGAGTTTAGGAGCTAAATGCGAGAACGCCCTCCCTCCTTTAATCGACTTAGATATCCTAGGAATGACCAGAAGCCTCGAATTTAGTGATCTTAAAGAGCGCGATGGATTGTATGGCGATAGAAGGTCTGTTAAATACACAGGAGCTAAACCATTTAGGGCTTTATAGGTCAGTAGGAATACTTTGTAATTGATACGTAACTTAATAGGTAACCAGTGTAGAGATGATAAAATAGGTGTTATATGATCATATTTTCTTGATCTAGTAAGAACTCTAGCGGCTGCATTTTGCACTAACTGTAGCTTGTTGATTGAGGATGCAGGACAGCCAGCTAATAAAGCATTACAGTAATCTAGTCTCGAGGTCATGAATGCATGAACTAACTTTTCTGCATCAGAAACAGATAGCATGTTGCGTAGCTTAGCAATGTTTCTAAGGTGGAAAAAGGCTGTTCTTGTAATATATGAAATATGATTTTCGAAAGTCAAGTTGCGGTCTAGTATAACACCCAGGTCTTTTACTGTAGTGGATAAAGTAACAGGACATCCTTCTAAATTAAAGTTGTATTGTAAGGGATTTTGTGGGTAGTTTTTTGGACCAATAAGTAGTACCTCCGTTTTATCTGAATTTAATAGCAGGAAATTACACGTCATCCAGCATTTTATATCATTTAGACACTCTGTCAATTTAGATAAGTTAGTGTTTTCATCTGGTCGTGATGAGATATATAATTGAGTGTCATCAGCATAACAGTGGAAATTAATTCCATGTTTTCTTATAATATTACCAAGTGGCAGCATATATATTGAGAATAGCAGAGGGCCTAACACCGATCCTTGCGGCACTCCATAGTCTACTGACGTTATCTTTGATTTTTCCCCATTTAAACAGACAAAATGGTAACGGTCTGATAAGTACGATCTAAACCAGCTTAATGCCTGTCCCTGAACACCAGTGTAGTTTTGTAGTCGATCCAAGAGTATTTTATGATCGATAGTATCGAACGCAGCACTAAGATCGAGTAGAACTAGTATTGAGATACAGCCTTGGTCAGAAGCTAAAAGTAAATCATTTGTAATTTTAACTAGCGCAGTTTCTGTGCTATGATGCGGTCTGAATCCCGACTGGAATTTTTCATAGATATCATTTTCTTGTAAGAAAGAGCACAATTGAGCGGACACAATTTTTTCTAGTATTTTAGACATAAATGGAAGATTTGAGATGGGTCTGTAATTTGCTAAGTTATTTGGATCTAATTGCGGTTTCTTAATGAGAGGTTTTATTACTGCCAGCTTGAATATTTTTGGAACATGACCTAAAAATAAAGACGAGTTAATAATATTTAGAAGAGGCTCTTCGACTACAGGTAACACTTCTTTCAGTAGTTTAGTGGGTATTGGATCTAATAAACATCTTGTTGGTTTAGATGCAATGATAAGTTTATTTAGCTCTTCCTGTCCTATAGTTGTAAAGCGGTGTAGTTGTTCTAGAGGGGCCATAATTGAGGCTGAATCATAAGACATCATAGAGGATTGTATATTTACAATTGTGTTTCGGATGCTTTCTATTTTCTCATTGAAGTAATTCATAAAATCATTACTACTATATTGTAATGGAATATTTTGCTCTGGTGATGTTTGTTTATTTGTTAGTCTAGCCACGGTGTTGAATAAAAACCTTGGATTATTTTGGTTATTTTCTATTAGTTTGCGGAGATGCTCAGCCCTGGCTGCTTTTAGAGCCTTTTTATAACGTGACATACTGTCTTTCCACGCGATTCTAAAGACCTCTAAATTAGTTTGTTTCCATTTACGCTCTAAGTTACGAGTTTCTCTCTTGATTGCATGCGTAGCACTGTTGTACCATGGTGCTTTAGTTTTCTCTCTAACCTTTTTTAATCTAATTGGTGCAACAATATCTAGTGTACTAGAGAAAATGGTGCTCAAACTGCTAGTCATTTCCTCTAGTTCATCTGTTTGTTTGGGTGCACTGCGCAGCTGAGATAGATCAGGTAAGCTATTTGAGAATCTATCTATAGTGGTTGGAAGGATTGTTCTGCCTGGTCTATAACGTGGCGCAACATGACAAATTTCAGCAGTACATATTATACAAGTTACCATGTAATGATCAGTGAGATCATCACTTTGCGGTATAATATTTATATCAGTTGGATTGGTTCCATATGATATAATTAAATCTAGTGTATGATTTAGACGATGAGTGGGACCACTGACGTTTTGCGTGACCCCAAAGGAGTTTAATAAATCTGTAAACGCAGTCCCTAACGCATCATTTGTATTATCTACGTGTATGTTAAAGTCTCCAACAATTATTGCTTTATCGACATTGACCAATAGATCTGAGAGAAAGTATGCAAACTCTTTTAGGAAGTCAGCATAGGGCCCTGGAGGTCTATATAGGGTAGCCAAGGCTAGAGATAATATGGATTTGTTTCTTGCATCTAAGAGCGTAACATTTAGCACAAGTACTTCAAACGAATTAAACCTGTGACCTGTTTTCTGAGTAACATTAAGAATATCTCTATAGATTGTTGCAACACCGCCGCCACGACCGATCAGACGGGGCTCATGCTTATAACAGTATCCTGGTGGAGTGGACTCATTTAGACCGAAATAATCATTTGGTTTAAGCCAGGTTTCAGTAAGGCAAAGTACATCGAAACTATTATCTGTGACTATTTCATTTACAATAACCGCCTTAGGTGTGAGCGATCTAATGTTTAGAAGACCTAGCTTTAGAAATTGTTTTTGTTCACTGATATTTAGATTTTCTGGTTTAATTACAATAAGATTTTTGCTAGATCCTACACTAGATTTATTGTTTGGCCTCACTAAGCGAGGAATAGACACAGTTTCTATATAATGTTCTACACTACTTATATCAATTAAGTTGGGACAGCAAAGACTGTGATTTGGACTTTGACTTACTAGTCATATGGTGTGTAACGTCTTGGAGATGTTGTCCGACAGAACAGCCGCTCCGATTCTGCTGGGGTGCAGGCCATCAGCACGGTAGAGCCTAGGTCGCTCCCAGAACAGATTCCAATTATTTACAAAGAGCAGTTTCTGTTCATTACACCATGACATTAACCATTCATTTAGAGCAAATAATCTACTGAACCTTTCTTGTCCTTGTCGGTACGTGGGAAGCGGTCCAGACATGATGATCGTTGCTTCAGGCGATGTGCTGCGAACCGTCTCGATCAGGCTTCTGTAGTCCTTCTTCAGAACCTCCGTCTGCCGCAGCCTGATGTCGTTCGTCCCCGCGTGTAGGACCACAGCTCCGACGCGCTCGTCACCGTTCAGGATCTCGGGAATCTGTGCAGCGACATCAAGAACACGAGCACCAGGAAAGCAGTGAGTGCGCACCTTACGCTTACCTGAGGTAGCACGGACATGACGGACCATGGAAGTGCCGATGATCACAACCTTAAACAATTCAGATTGAAAATGGACTCAAAATTGTTCAAATAACCACCAACTATCAGCATGTCACATGGAGTTCTGAACACTACATAACCTCTGATCACAGCAGCTTGACAGATGCAAATCAACAGTTGCCGTTCATCTATCCTGTTTGCTTATTAAAAATAATGCAGTAAATTCCTTCTAAATACATTCCTTCCCTACACACCACTGTCTGTATGACAGCAGCCCAGCTCAGACTGTCTTAGAGTTTGGATGTCAGTGGGCAGCATCCAGGGCTGTTTTGGTGGGGATTATGGCTGTCTGTGGGAGAGTCTTAGTCTTGCCCAACCCCTCTCAAACCTGACCATCTGCTGCTTTCCACTCTCTTCATCTGGAACAAATCAGCTATTGAGAAGACAACGGCCAGGGCCAAACCTGATTGTGTTTGTTTTTTCAGTATGTACATTTGCTTATAAGACGCCCGTGATGTAAAGATAAGTACATATAATTGAGATAAAAGTCCAATTAATTTTTAATTTTCAATTGCAGTCAGTAATTGGTTTAAGTTCTTCGCTCAAAATACACATTTCTTGAATTTAACATGCAGTCTGGAGGGAAAACAAAAAGATTCAAGTCATTAACATTAGTTAAAGTCCCCTTGTAGTCAATAATTGTATCCCTTAAAACGTATCTTTGATCACAAAAATTATACATTTAAGCATTTGTTTCCCCTTTCTTCATGCCTTAAAATAGCTTGAATGTAACTCTTTGCCTCATTTAGTATATGCGGTTCTATGAATATCCAAATTAGCCCTGCCTCCACTCACTCACTCACACCAGCTCAGAGATCCACTCGTTGACGTTCACACATTGACGTGATTGGCAACAAGGTAGTTTGTGACGTCAGAAACACTAGCGATTTCAAACCACGTTTTTGATAGTTTTCATAGTTCTAGTCAAGTAGTCAGTCGTATATAATAATGTAACGTGTTTTCTGTAATACAGGCAATATACTTTGTGCAGACATGACCATGCACTGGGGGTGCCAATACCCTGCCCATATGTTGAGTACACAAGTTTAAAGTCACCATGTGGCCCAGTTTGACACCAACACAGTTTAGCCATATTATGAGATTGTAGAATAAAATAGAATTCTTTATTGTCATTGTACAGGGTACAATGAAATTAGATGGCATTCGGTGCTTAACAAATAAATAAAATAGAATCTAAAAACAAAATAAAACAAGAATGTAATATCAATATGGTCTCCAGCCATTCTCATTCTCATGGATGTGTTCAAGATGAGGTTATTGTCCTTGCACCACTCAACCAGTCTGCCAACTCGTCTCCTCTTGAGATGAGACCAACCACGGTTGTGTCGCCCGCGTACTTAATTATGGTGTTGGTAGAGTGGATGGTGGTGCAGTCGTATGTGTAGAGAGAGTAGAGCAGGGGACTCAACACACAGCCCTGGGGGGAGCCGGTGCTGAGTGTGAGTTGGGTGGACATGTGTGGGCCTATTCTTAGAGTTTGAGGTTGGTTGGTCAGGAAGTCCATAATCCATTGGCAGATGGATCGGGGGAGTCCTAAATCGATAAGTTTGGTGTCCAAACCAAGTCTACCAGGAATTATTGTATTGAAAGCATAGCTATTAAAGTCTATAAAGAACATCCTCACATAGGAATCCTCACAAACAAAAATACGTTAAGAAAGCACCGAAAGGGAAAGCCTAGAGCCGCTGCATCTATGCACGCCGCCACCATGAGGAAGCTGACATTGTTGCATCATCACCCTGCTCTACCAACTAGCCTTCTACTGAGTCCTTATCAGTTTTCAAATAGCAAATCAAGGAGAGGGATAATAGGTTTAAAACAAAACAGAGAGACTTACAGTACAGGATAATCCTTAGTACTGCAGAAACTAAAACAAGGAGCTTTACCAATGCGTTAGGTTGAATTACCATTACCTTTAGCATTCTGGTGGACTCCATAAGAATTAATAGATTCATTAATTCAATTTGATTTTGTAGGAAGCACAGTACTGCTGGGGCAGCTGCAATAGTGAATCTAGTGATGCAATACTGGGCGTGTTGACTGTAATTTCGGCTTCCAGCAATGTGTGGTTTTGGTTTGGTTCTGTCGCAGCACACACCTGTGGATACAAAAATAGGGAAAATTGTTATTGTGTGTGAGAAGATGCTGCCTGCTGTGACAAACCCCTTGATTAGTTCACATGCCTGTATGAAATCAAACAAAAGCATATTTGCAACCCCCTCCCCACCCGAAAAATATGGAGAGAGAGAAAAAAAGCACACAGCAACAAACTAAGGAATAACATTGGCAGTAGGCTCTCCAACCTAGACTTGTCCGGCGTAATGGCCAATCAACTTCCATCATTATGTGTCCCATATGAAACATAAAGAAAAGTTAATTCTGTTCAATCACTCAGTAATCAGCTTAATTGAATCAATGAGGATAGCTTTTAATGAAGAACAGCTGTCTAATGTCAAATATCATTACCAGACATCTTATATGAGCCTATGTATTTTGTAATAACGCAATTCTGAGGTTGCTTCCTTTGAAGGCTTTGTCACAGAGGCGCGACGAAGGCTCTCCCAATTCGAAGTCTCCTTCAAATGTGGCCTACAAGTGCTTGCTTCTTGGTTCTTTGAAGGATGTTTTCATTCACTTAGAGCTATATTACACACTTCATGAAAGGTCATTTTCAAAAATCAATAATAGGGGCACTTTAATGTTTTGATGCTTGTATTTAAGCAATAGTTCACCAAAAAGAATGTTATGTTATGTTACAATACTGAAAGGAAGGAAGGAAGGAAGGAAGGAAGGAAGGAAGGAAGGAAGGAAGGAAGGAAGGAAGGAAGGAAGGAAGGAAGGAAGGAAGGAAAACAAAGAAATAATAGACATGTAAAACTTAATTTAAAAACGTTTAAAAAGATTTAATGAAATGAGAATTTGTTTTAACAAAACAAACAACACAAACAGATTAAAATAAATAAAAAGATGAATATATGATGAAAGTGTCAGATATATATATATATTAAAATATTATAGTAGTTTCATATTTTTTATTCCTTTTTTATTTTCGGTTTTCTTTTTACTATAAAGCTTTTTTTGTCTTTATATCTGTATAGTTTTTATTAAGTTTTAGATTATTTTTTTAGTTAATTTAGTACTTCAACTTATTTTATTTACACTAATTGCCAAAACAACATTTCTCATTTTCCTTCAAGTTAAGAGATTTTTATATTGTATTTTATGTCATTAATGTTTATTATATTTCAAATGAAAATGGGTTTTAGTTTTAGTTAACGCTTACGCTGCATTTCAATTATTAGTCATTTGATTGTATTTGGAGTATTCGTCACACAAAGCTACTGAACCTCAAAACACTAATAATGTGATTGTATAGTACACTGTAATCACATGAAACAATGCGACCTGTATATCATTAGAAATATCCATTTTGTGTTTCAATCATACGTTTTTGCAACAATATGAGGCTGTGTATTGTAAATGAAAGAATTTCTGTGTGTGAACTAATCCTTTAAAACAAGCTGTGAAAATGCAACTGAACGGTTGGATAGCTGCCGGGTTCAGACTACACAATATTTTTTGTCTGTTACGATATTCACTGTTTCAGATTATGCGATTTTGACTCCTAAATTCTTATTGTGTCGTGGACAAGAAATATGTCAGACTACAAATTGCTTCCCAACCATCATCGCTTGCAATCTTTAACGGCGTGTGTGATGTCACAGAGAGAGAGAAAGAGAGAGAGAGAGAGGACTATGACTTGATAACACATTTGTATGACCATACAGAGGTGTACAGGCTAGTAGTGACTGTGTGAATGCAGGGCTCATGATCACACATTTGGACCTTTCCTGCCCAGTCCCTGTGACACACAAAAAAAGTGCTCTGGAAACGTCTTCTCTGTGATGTTTGATGGATATTCTCCCTAAGCTCCTTCATAAGCGAAAGATGGAGACTAATGCTGTCGTAGCATTCCCTCTCTATAAATTCACTGAATGTGGCACAAGCTGTAGCACATCTGATTGATGTGTGGAGGGCATCCTAGAAAATTGCAGTTTTACACAAGATTACATTTTACAGACTGAGCTGCAACTTGGCCTATAGGGCCCTATGAAAAGATTTTTTTTTTCTTTGGTTTCTGGATTCTGTTTTAATTATTGAATGCAATTTTAGCATTGAAAAGCATCGAAAGCATTGAAATCAAACGTATTAAAAGTTTATCAATAGTTTAAAAGGGTTAAATTATTATAATTTTTTATTAAAAAAAAATATTTTTTAGCGATTCCAGTTCCGTTTCTGCTTATTGATTCCCAGTATTGACTGGGGAAAAAAAAATAAGTCAAACATTTATATATCAAACATATTTATTCTGTGTCTTTGCAAAACATTTTGTTGCAGCAGAATAGCATGAACAAAAATCAGCAGCCTAAAGAAATGACTAACGAACAAACTACACTTAACTAATATAAATTTCAATCATTATTATATATAAGTATACCGTCAGTAGTGCAATAAGAACAAATTAGCAAATTTGCAATAACACAAATAAATACAACTGAACAAGATTCAGAAATTGAAATCAAATGTAAAATACTGCATTGTTTTCTTTTTATAAATAAAATATAGATTAATCCTTATTAAAATTACAAAAGTTATTCAGTCAAGACAAGTGAGTGTTTTTTTTCCCTTCTATTAACAGTAATGACACAGACAGCAGCAGGTTTATTAGGCTGCTGTAACTATAAAGTAACACTATGTAGTTGTTCAACCTTCATAATATATTTCCAAGACCCTTGTGATGGTACATCGACTTACAATAGGTTAAACGACACATCTTGCCATAGCCTGACAGTGTCTGTATCGCTTTTACTGGCACTATGTAACTTCGGGGTTCGGGTAGTAACCGGAGCACAAAAAGAACTACAAAATTCGACTGCTTTACGCCATACATATTTTTTCTTCGTTTGTGATGTCTTTCACAAAATCATGAATCATAGTCTACCTTGTCTGTGGCAATTGTTGATTCCAAAGCCGGTGCTGGATAAACAGCGAGCGTGCGCGTGCGACAGTAGGCTGCGGTAGGCTAAATTATTTACAACAGCGGTAATGGACAATTCCGCTTTCAACCTGTAGGGCGACCGCAGAGGAAAATTTCCTTGGTGTTGCTTTAAGATCTAATACACGTATCCAATATACTGTTACACGTGTTTTCTTTCTCAACTGTTTACGTTCACTTAGGACATAATCAAGGATATTTTGACATAATTTTGTTTGTATTTGTCAGTACAAGCGCAAGATGTGAAAGAGAGCTCAATTCAGTTTTCATGCACTCTATGAGAGGTAGCTTTTTGAGTGCGCCCTGTGGACGGATCAGAAAACAGAGCGCTAGTGCCGAAATCAATTCTCTTTTGCGTCTTCTTGCGCTTGAATGGTTTAAAACCACATTAAAATGCACACACAGGAATCTATATGACGAATCAAAATTTTAATGTACAACAAGTGTCAGATTCCTAAGTATCCGATTCCAAACCATATTTAAAAGTAAATTGTATTAAAAATTTAACAAAAATGCAAGATTATGTGTTTTACGTAGTCCATGTATTCAGACTTTTACCATGAAAATGTTATAACAGCTGGAATCAAAAGCTTATCATTTATTTTTCACACATGAATATTGAAAGAACTGTCTTATTATTTCCCATCATCTCATTATACCTTATTCAGAGCAAAAAAAAAAAAAAAAAGATTAAAAATCTAGGTTCCCTCCCCTTAGACTGATATCTGACACAGGAGGCATGAACATGTTCATGTAGCATTGATGCACTTCATGCCAATTCCTCTTTAGTATTTAGTTAAATCTTTGCATTGGATTTTGAAAATAAGTTTCAAATAAAAATTTCTAAATCAAAATGTCTAATTTTCTAATTTCAACTAAATCTGAAAATTAATTAAAACACTTTATTCAAAACTACCTTCCTCTACAGTAATATCACTGAAGCCTTTCTTGTTGAAATGTTGTACATTACTATGTGGGTTCTCGCTGCTTGTTTCAATTTCATGTCATAACAAAAATAACACATCAAATTGTATTCAATATATTTGCATCCCCTACACAAATAAATGCATCAAACTAAAGAAATTGCCATTTTAACATACATAATTTAGCTTATACAATATTTATGCTAAAGATCTCTCACAAAGTCTTAAGGCACACTGATGTAAAAAGTTTACATTCTAAGATAGTTGCAAGTTGATGAAATCAGGCCAGTAGCTCGCTCTCGAATCAGCTACTTTTGTCTGCCATTTCAAAAATAAGATAGAAAACGACCCACTTTCACAGCAGGGAGTGAGTTGTTTGCTTGACTTATTTGTCACTCCAGCAAAAAGTGTATCGAGTCATTAATGAGATTTATTTAGAACCTAAAGCATCTGAAATTAACAGCTAATTTACTGACAAAAAAAGTGGACCGTCCATGCCATACCCAGAAATATCTGAAATCTCTGTCTCTCTCTCTCTCTCTTACCCATCACTGGTGTGACTGTTGAGCGAGGGTGTGTGAGCGTGGTGCAGAGCGGTGTGAGTGAAATTATTTTTTTTCTCTTTTTCTGCTTATCTGGTTTCTTATTTTTGTTGTCTGTTTTGTTATTTGTTTAGTTATTTGGAGGGTCGGGTGCTGCCCGTCAGTCGGAGGCATGGCGGCCCAACAAACACAGGGGTTGAATACACTCACAAGACGCAACGCAATTAAGGTAGCATCAGCTGTGAGCATTGAGGCATGTTGTCTGGCCGTTGGAGATTTAGTTGGACATTCTAGAGTCTTGTCCGCGTCTAGAATGAACAATGCGACGGTAGTTTTTCTAGATAGTGTAGACAATGCAAATGATTTGGTTGAGCAGGGATTTGTCATCGATGGGGAATTTATTTCAGTTCTACCACTCTCTATGCCAGCGAAAAAGGTAATAATTTCTCATGTACCACCTTTTGTTAGTTATGTAATTGTAACTCAAGCGCTGTCGCGCTATGGTAAATTGGTGTCACCAATAATAAAGATCTCAATCAGTAGCGAATCGCCGTTATTGAAGAATATCGTTTGTTTTAGGCGTTTCGTATAGCCTACATGATAATTCCGGATGACGCAGATTTAGATTTAACTTTGAATTTTCGGGATTGAGGATTTTAGTTATTCGATTTTTTATCACGACTGGTAAAGTCAAATGCTTCGGATGTGGCAATATAGGGCATTTAATTCGGAATTGCCCAACCAAAAATGTTGAGGGAGAAAAAAGTAATGAATTAGTTGTACAGGGTAAGGATAATTATGGAAAAGAAGTTAATGTGGATGTTCAAGAAGAAGGTCCGGTAGTGGTGGAGAATGTGGTTGATCGTTCGGTAGAAATTGAGGCTGAAGTAGCTTCATCTCAGATTGAACAAGCAGATCCAATACCTAAGAATTACCTACAAAAAAGAAAGATGAAAAATAAAGTGTTAGATGCACAAATCAGTTAGACAACTGAATTACGAGATGAGGATATTCAAGAGACGGAAAGTGACAGTGATTCTTCTGTATGCAGTGAAAGTCTTTCTCAAGGGGAACTTAATGTACGTAGTTATGATCTTGAAGACATTAAATTGTTTCTCAGGTCAACGAAAAATAAAAGAGGTGTAAAAGTGCAAGAATATTTTCCTGATTTGAAACAATTTGTGGATCGGGCAAAGAGTTGGATGGCTAGTGATTCATTTACCAATAAAGAAGCGTATAGGTTGAAGAAAATAGTGAGGAACATAAATATCGCTAACAACAATGATGTTGTATAATTGGAAGAAAAGGAATAATTTTTGGCGTATTGTGTTCTTTCTCTTTCTTTGTTTTCCTTATGAATGAAATTCATTTTTCATCTATGAATGTTAATGGGGCAAACAATTTAAAGAAAAGAGCACACATTTTTGAGGAAATTGAGCAGAAAAATATAGACATAACTTTTTTACAGGAGACTCATAGTAGTGTGGAGAATGAGGTTGACTGGATGAAGGAATTTAGTGGATTATCCGTTCTAAGTCATTACTCAAATAAAAGTGGTGGGGTGGCTGTTTTATTTAATAAAAAGTTTAAACCAACTTCGTATGATGTAGTTGAAGTTGTGAAAAGCAGACTGTTAAAAGTTAGAGCTTCTTAGGAAAATGTGGTGTTTATTTTTGTTTGTGTTTATATTCCAACGGCACCTATAGAAAGATTACTTTTTTGGATACTCTTTGTGCAACACTAGAAGATTGCGGTTCTGAAGATTTTATTTTATTGGGCGGGGATTTTAATTGTACTGAGTTGGATACTGACAGGAATCATGTTGAACCGCATATGGCTTCACGTAAGAGGTTAATTCATGTGATTGAGAAATATGATTTATGTGACAATTTTTTTGGAAATCGTTTATAGAAACAAAAACGTCTTTTAAATCATTACAGCAATGGTGGGATTATGGAAAGGTACAAATAAAGCAATTCACATAACAATATACTCGAAATGTTACAAAAGAATTTAATCGTTCTGTAGATTTTCTTGAAAAGCAATTAATAGATTTGCAAAAGTTGTATCAATCCCCGGGTGATAGTAATATTTTGGAAACTTGTTTTAGGAAAAAGCTGAACTTAAAGAGCTGTTAGAGTGTAAGGCACAAGGTGCTTTAGTTCGTGCTCATTTTTTAAACATTGATCAGATGGATGCACCTTCCAAGTATTTCTTTGGTCATGAGAAGAAAAATGGGCAGAAACGTTTAATTCATGCCCTACGTTCTGAGGATGGCAATTTGTTATATAATCCCAGACAGATTTGTGATGTAGCAATGAGTTTTTATCAATCCCTATACAAAAGTGAACTTAAGCCGGAAAATAAAGGAAAATCTCCTTTTCTAGAGGATTTACCAAAGATCTCAGAGGAGTCCAGTGAAGAACTGGAATGTAGCCTAACCCTGGGAGAGCTCTATAAGGCACTCCATGATATGGAGTCTGGGAAAGCTCCAGGTATAGATGGGCTTCCAGTGGACTTTCTGAAGGCTTTCTGGTTGGAGTTAGGACAGGTGATCCATTCAGATCAATCATACTGTATACCTGGTAGGTCAATATTTGACAATATTTCTTTAATTAGAGATGTTATACAAGTTTCCAAATTATTTAATATCAATTGTGGTTTGTTGTCTCTTGACCAAGAGAAAGCTTTTGATCGGGTTGAGCATGAGTTTTTATGGAATATTTTTGAAGCTTTTGGTTTTAATGAGAAGTTTCTAAACATGATTAAAATTCTTTATAGTGACATAGAGAGTATAATTAAGATTAATCGTGGCTTATGTGCTCCGTTCAAGGTCAAAAGAGGTATTAGACAAGGATGGTCGTTATCTGGAATGTTGTATTCTCTTGTCATTGAACCCCTTTTACAAAAAATCAGGAAGAATTTAGATGGTTTCAAGATACCTTTATGTGAATTTGATTTTTGTTTATCAGCTTATGCTGATGATCTCATTATAGTAATTAACAAACAAAGTGATATACATGTTTTATATAGACTGATAGAGGACTTTAGAAAATGGTCATCATCAAAAGTCAATTGGAAAAAAAAGTGAAGCTTTTTTATTAGGAAATTGGAAGGAAGGGCAACCAAGTGTTCCTGAAGGTTTGTGTTGGAATATGTGGGGTTTGAAATATTCACTTTTTTTATTGGGAGATGATCATTTGTTACAAAAGAATTGGGATGGTGTATTACAAAAAGTTAAAGGACATTTAGGTAAATGGAAGTGGCTTCTACCCAACATGTCCTATAGGGGGTAGAGCGTGTAAGGAACCTAGCTATATGAAATACTAATAATCAATAATAACTTGTTATGATTAATTATGAATATTTGGGTCAGTTAATTGGATTAACTTGACATGGCTAAATTAATATTACAATCAATTAATCAGTTCGTCCAACGAACTCTTTTGATTGTTAATTTATTCTAAGAAAAGGGTATCTTCCCTGGCCACAGAAGAATAACTATTTCTTAGTATGTACAGCGTTTTGAGCATGTAGCAAGAACAAAAAACGTAAAGGGACTTCGTATTGCAAGCAAATCAGATACAAATACATAAAGTGCATAAGTTTTATTAACTAAATCATAAACATGAATAAACTAAACACACATATATACAGAAATACAGAAATAGGTTGGTGATAGAAAAAATAAAACAGAAGACTAGAAAAAAACAGAAGACTAGGAAAGCCTCAGGCCCAGACGGCATCTCATCTGCTTGTCTAAAAGCCTGTGCTGAACAACTGGCAGACTTCACGCAGATCTTCAATAGATCATTGGAGCAGTGTGAAGTTTCAAACGCTCCACTATCATTCCTGTCCCCAAAAAAACCCAAATCACTGGACTTAATGACTACAGACATGTCGTTCTCACGTCTGTGGTCGTGAAGTCCTTTGAAAGACTGGTGTTGGCCCACCTGAAGGACATCACTGGACCCCTGCTGGATCCCTTTCAGTTTGCTTACAGAGCAAACAGGTCTGTGGATGATGGAGTCAACATGGGACTGCATTATATCCTGCAACATCTCGACAGACCAGGGACTTATGCAAGGACCCTCTTTGTGGACTTCAGTTCGGCCTTCAATACCATCATGCCTGGTCTTCTCACAGCTAAAGTGACCCAGCTCTCCATTCCATCCTCGATCTTTCAGTGGATCTCCAGCTTCCTGACGGACCGGCAGCAGCGAGTGAGACTGGGGAAACACACATCCAGGACTCTCACCAACAGCACTGGCGGCCCCCAAGGGTGCGTTCTCTCCCCACTGCTCTTCTCCCTGTACACTAATGACTGCTCTTCTAAAGACCCCTCTGTCAAGCTCCTGAAATTTGCAGACGACACCACTGTCATGGGTCTCGCCAAAACGGCGACGAGTCTGCTTACAGAGGTTGAACAGGTGGCTGTCTGGTGCAGTTATAACAACCTTGAGCTGAACACGCTCAAAACAGTGGAGATGATCGTGGACTTCAGGAGGAACAGCCCAGCACTCCCCCCACTCACCTTCATGAACAGCACTGTGGAAGCAGTAGAATCATTCAGGTTCCTGGGCACTTCCATCTCTCAGGATCTGAAGTGGGACAATCACATTGACTCCACTGTCAAAAAGACCCAGCAGAGACTGTACTTCCTTCGCCAGCTGAGGAAGTTCAACTTGCCACAGGAGCTGCTGATTCAGTTCTACTCAGCCGTCATTGAGTCTGTTTTATGCACTTCCATCACTGTCTGGTTTGGTTCAGCTGCCAAATCAGACATCAGGAGACTACAACGGACAGTCCGGACTGCGGAGAGGATCATTGGTGCCCCCCTGCCATCCCTCCAGAACCTGTACTCTTCCAGAGTGAGGAAGAGAGCAGGTAAAATCATCACAGACTCCACTCACCCTGGACACCTCCTGTTTGAACTGTTACCGTCAAGATGGCGACTCAGATCACTGGCCACTAGAACATCTCGGCACAGGAACAGTTTCTTCCCACAGGCCATTTCCCTTCTGAACAGTTAACATATCTCCCAAGGCATATGCCAGTAAGTGCAATACTCCCACTGTTTAGTGCAATATCTTAAAAAATCAGGTGATATTTATATGTATTTATATTTATTCATACTATTCAAAATACTGTAAATATGTTCATAATCTGTAAATGTTTATTCTGACAAAACCCAACTGTGACCATATATTTTTATAGTTTTTCATATTTTTTTAAAAATAATTTTATTTGTAGAATTGTATTACTATGTTTCTTGTTGTATCTGTATTTGTATATGTGCACAGGAAGCTTCAGTACCAAGGAAAATTCCTTGTGTGTGCAAGCACACTTGGCAATTAAGCTCTTTCTGATTCTGATTCTGATAGGATTAAATTGGAAACCGGAAAAAGGGACTATGAGAAGAACCATCAGAATTTCATTTTCACTTTTCATTGAATTGAATACTTGCATTTGTAGTGGGAACAATTCTTGAAGTTGTTGAAAATTGAAGTCGTTGATGGTCCGGCAATGTCAAGTGGAAGTTGGTTGAGAGTTCTCTTTCTCCAGGAACGCATGGCTGGTTTGGTCAAGGCCTGGGGCCCTGTTGAGGCCACGCCGTGCACCCAGGAGAAGTGAGGAAGTCGGAAGAGTGGGTGATTGGAGTCGTTGTTGGTTGGAGTCTTTTTTCCAAAACTCCTGAGATTGTCCTTGGTTCTTTGTGAGAGTCTTCTCTCTCCTGCCTGAGCCCATATCTGGTTGAATCGAGGCCTGCTGGGGCCTGGGGCCCCCGTGGAGGGGGAGGGGGTTCTCCAGTATCTCCAGAACAGTGTTGCGGCTGGATGAAAGAACTAAGAGAGGCAGGTCACATGTGGACTGTCTCTAATAAAGCCTGGAAAAGATCCTCCCCTAAGGGTTGAACTCGACCAATCAGAAAGGTGACATGTCTGAGAGGGAAAGTGGCTCTTAGTTGATTTACGGGGTCCTTGTCCCTAGCGTGGTTATACCTTAATTTATGCTCAGATAGCTATAACACATCCACACTGCATTCTAGAAGAAGGTGATGTACATCAAAGTGTGAGTCATTAAATGAGGATTAATCAGGCGGGAGGCATGATACAGGTGAGGTTACATTGATCGTTAGTTGGTTGTATACCAGGATAGATACCATAATTTATACCTAATAGTACACGAGACGGTAAACCATTTACACTGTTTCTTTCACAGTTTTATGCATGTTCATTTATAGATCCGTTAGTCTATGATTAATGCAGCAAAGTCTGTTTTAAAGAGGGTTTCTGTCTTCCATAGTCTCTCTCTTGTGCATGTGGCCACATTCCTCGGAGGTCGTAAAATCTCCTTATCATGCCCTACATTTACATTTATTCATTTAGCTGACGCTTTTATCCAAAGCGACTTACAATTGCTATGTTTCAGAGGTCGCACGCCTCTGGAGCAACTATAGGGGTTAAGTGTCTTGCTCAGGGACACATTGGTGTCTCACAGTGGATTCGAACCCGGGTCTCTCACACCAAAGGCATGTGTCTTATCCATTGTGCCATCACCACCCCTGTAACATGACACTGTTTCTGCCCTTGTGTTCGTTCATTTGGGCTGTTAGTTTTGGAGTTTCATAAACCTTGGTATATAATGAATAATTAGTGTGTGTCTGATTGGTCCATACCCTACTAGCGCTTATTGTAAATAATTTGGTTGCCTCTTTTTTATGGCACAGACTGGTTTGTATTGATCCTCCTGTGAAACTAATAGTCGAAATTCATGCAGATTTTGTTGATTTTTTTTTGGGACAAACTTCACTGGATTCCACAGAGTATTTTATTTCTACCTAAGGAAGAAGGAGGCCAGGGTTTGATTCATTTACAGAGCAGGATTGCATCTTTCCGACTGCATTTTTTACAAAGACTTCTTGATGGACCGATGAATGTGAGTTGGAGGGCAATCAGCTGTGCCCTTTTTAAGACTGTTGGAAATTTTGGAATGGACAAATCTCTTTTCCTAATGGACCCTCAGTGTTTGGATCTCTCGAAATTGCCGGTTTTTTATCAACACCTTTTTAAGATCTGGAATCTTTTTCACATTCAAAGGACTGAAAATTTTCACTAAATTTTTTGGTTGCTGAATGAACCCTAGATAGATAATTCAAGACTAGATGTATCTGCATCCATTGTCCTACCAGGATTTAGTAATAGTTTAAAAGACTCAGGAATTTATGTTTTAAATCATTTATTGTGTTTAACTGGGCCTGTTTTTCAGAATGTACCTTAGAACCTCTTACTGGAAAGATTGGATTTTGATCTGTTCGTTCAGTTTCTTGTTATCTGAATAAATTAAAAGAAGTGTTTACGGATGAAGAAAAATTATGTTGGAGGAATTCTCTTTAGGGACTAATATCCCTGACTGTGAAGATTTGTTTGTTTGTTAATTCAACCAAAATTTGAAGAGCGTTCAGGATGTTTTATTTCAACAAAGGAAATTTTCATCTGTTGATATTTTTTTCATGTGTTGGAAAAGAGCTGTATAAAATGTGTGTGCTCGTTTTAAATTAAAAAAAAAAAGTTGAATAATAGAGTTGATACCCCTTGGCGGGCTGTGTTAAAGTTGGGTGATGAGGTAAGACCTGAATGGAGAGTGTTGTACAAGCCACCATTATCAAAAAGAACAGGAGATTTACAGTGGAGAATCTTGCATGGAGCTGTTGAATTCTTTTATTTCAGTTTTAGATTCGAAGAATAACTCGGGTTGTCCTTTTTGTTTAAAAAAAGAGACTGTGTTTCATGCTTTTATGCAATGTATCAGACTTGAACCTTTGTTTGAAATGGTAAAAAGACTGTGTAATAAGTTTAAAGGGTGTTTTTTTTTTTCCTGAGACTTTTATTTTTGGTTTTAAATATGATAAAAAAAAGCGAGTTGTTTTTCAATTGTTGAATTTTATTTTGGGACAAGCGAAGTTGGCAATATACACGAGTAGGAAAAACAAAATAGAGCAAAAAAGCAATGATGATGTAATTTTTGTTTTTATATCGTTACTTAAAGCAAGAATTTTGATTGATTTCAGATTTTACAAAGCTATGTGTGATATTTGTACTTTTAAAATGAAATGGTGTAGTTGGGAAGGTCTGTGTAAAATTGATGAGGAGTTATTTTTTGTTTTTAATTAATGATTATTCTTCTAACTAATTATGATCTAAAAATCTCTCTCTCTCTCTCTCTCTCTCTCTCTCTCTCTCTCTCTCTCTCTCTCTCACACACACACACTCTCACACTCACACACACACACACACACACACACACACACACACACACACACACACACACACACACACACACACACACACACACACACACACACACGTACGCAAATGCACAATTTAAAAGAAAAAGCTCTGAAAAGCGCTAGATTGGGCACAAGCACTTTCTGTAATGACAAGAGACATTGCCGCTGCCTCTGGATGCTCTCACCTGCTATTCTGACAATGGCACCTGTTGTCAGAGGATTCATTATCCCTGTAGGTCTGCAGCAGTTTATTTATCGCCCGTCACTCAATGAACTAATAGAGGTTCAGAGTGCAGTGACAGAAAATGATCATCTGACCTCAGCTGGCCAGCAATTCCATCACTCTGTTATATGGAAACATCTGTATGCATAGCCTGGGCCAAATAAATCATTTGTGCTATGCGTTTATATACGCACATGTGTAGTCTCTTTCGCTGTCCATTTCACTTTTCTGTGATTACTGTTATGCAAATCGGCTGACATTCTGTCAGCTTCAGTTAGAGAGAGCTGAACAGGTGAAGTTCAGTTTTTAGAGAAACAATTACAGCTCAAGCTTTTATCACAACATTTGTTTGAAAAACTCTACAAATGATCATATAGACAATATAATCAATCATTATACTTAACATTTTTTAGTTGTTGGCCACATTTAGAGAGCCAGAGCAATCACCCTGTTAAAAACCACAAGTTTAAAATCTGGTTTATCTTGCGCATTAAAGCACTGGCTTCCATTACGTCAATCTCAAGGCAGCAGTCTATTATAACTGGCAGGACACACTGTATCAAAGGACAGTAAATCAGAATGTGCTCCATGCTATTCCGCACTACTGAATCAGAGGAGTGTGGAACTGAAATGCCAGTGTGATTTAATGTTATGGCAGAAAGGTGAGGATTGTGCATCAGGATGTCCTATTAGAGCTATATAAGTGATAGCAAGCTGCAGGAATAATGCTGAGTCTGAATCCCAACTTACGTACTTGGGTGCATTGAGTGCACTTTATACTGTTGACTGACAGCTGAGTCAGTCCTTGTATGAGATCTCCAAAAATAAAAACTATGACAAACTGAATAGGAGATGGAAATTTAGGCTACACTTCCCTTTTGAGTCAACTGGAGCATAGTTCAAATAGATAAGGACTAGACCCTTTTAACAGCCATAGCCCCCTAGGTAGTGCAAAAGTCAGCCTGAGGGGCCATGGTTTAATGTAAATGAAAACCAATTAAAAAAACAAAAAACAATTTCTGTTAAAATTAAGAGATGCTTTAAATGTGGGTATTTTTTAGAAAGAAAAAAAAAACCTCAAAGCTAAAACACACAGAAAAAATATTTATGCCTACTGAAACAAACACAAAACAACACAAAACATCAACAAAACAATGCTCAGCAACACAAAAACACTACAAACCAACACAAAACAAAAGCACATTACAAAACCACAACTAACAATGAAACACCACCACAAAACAAATCAATAAAACAGTGCATAACAAAACAAAAAACACAACAAATCAGTAATACAGCACACAATAAAGCACAACACAACAACACACAAAAAAACAAGAGCACAATGCACAACACATAACAAATCACAACAAAACAAAAAGCAAACCACCACACAAAACAAAGAAAAAAAAAGACAACATCAACACAATACAACACAACAAGCACAAAAACACCACCACAACAAAAACACAACAAACCACCAATACATTGTGCAACAAAGCGCTTAATCAATCAATCAATCAATCAATCTATCAATCAATCAATCAATCAAGAATGTCCCAGATTGTTCCTTACCTGGAAAGACTGTCTGCCAAATGAAAATTATCTAAAGTCTGAGTCTTTGCCTAGATTTTTAGCTGACATATGAAACAACTTTAGTTATCAATGATGGATAACAGGAAAGTATTTTCTGCAAGTGATGTTTAGGTCAGGTGGACAGACAGGCAGTGTCCAGGGGTTCTTTGGTATATGGAGTCTTAGTCTCTAAAACAAGATGACCTTCAATACACTAGAGCTCTCAAGCACCTGTTATTAGCCTAAAATATGACTTCTAGATGACTCACGGTTACATTCAGTCAAAAATACTTTCCTATCTTTGATTTAATCTTTTGGGTGACCTGAGAAGAAGTGTGCTCCATCGTTCTATGTTCACTTTAGCTTCTGCGTCATGTTCTCATCCATGGTTTGTTTATCAGTTATTTGGTTTTTTGCTCTTGAAACTAAAACGATTCTCCATGTCAAAAGATACTTTATTAAAACTTCAAAATTCTTTCATTAAATCGACTCAGAGGCAGCAAGCTGGAACATGATATTCTATACGTCTGTAAAATTAATTAATTGTGCATTTGTGATTTAACTCTAGCCATCACAGATTTAGTTCAGTACTTCTCAGAGCTGGTCAACAAAAGGTCGAAGTTCAAATTCCTTTGAGCAACACTCTTAACCCCAGGTTGCTACAAGGCGAATCTTCCTGTGATACTGTCCAAAGTCTCTGTAATACAACTTAACGCATTCAGCTGGAGACGTTTCCTGTGCTATCTCTCTATGGGATGTTACATCCTGCCTACTCTAGGCTATGTAACCAGAGAGGGGAGACCAAGAAGGGGAGATAAAGAAATATATGTATTAAAGATAAAGAATTAACAACATGTGTTGAGTAAAGTCAGTATCGGTGTTAGGCTAGGAAAATAAAAGCGTATGCAACAAGAGAAATGAGGTGTCATTGTATAAAGAAACAAAAACACCAAAAAGTTGCAGTAGAGGAGGAGAAGCGGCGGCCTCCACAACCAGGTCTGGAGAGATATTAAAGCCCAAGATCCAGGAAGCAACAGTTACACACGCACCACACCACACCTGTGCTTCGTCCACCTATAGGGGAGACGCAACAAACAGAAGAGAAAGCAAAAAGGAGGAGCCTGGCAGATCCATGACAGGGATTAAATAGATGGTGCAGAAAATACATAATATCGCCACTTCCTATTGGGCTATATAAAGATTCAGAGCACATGTGTGAACATACAGTACATCTTACATCATGAAATATAATTCATTCCCTGACAATATCCTGCTGACTATTCACATATTCATGCCCTCCCTCATCCACCTCCACACTCTTTGTCAATCTCTCTCTATCTCTATTATCTCAGTCCTCTCCCTATAGGAGGCCTTTCCACTCAATACACTCAACAATTGTGACGCACCAACATACAAACACATTATAGCGTTCACATTTTTCGCTAGAATCACATTATTGTTGTGTTGTCAGCTTTTCCAAGCACACTACATATATAACATATGACAGCAGTATTAAACTTAAAATCCGTCAGTAAAACACAGCTCAAGTAGTAAGTCTAATTGCTAAAGGATGAATAAGTACTAGTATCTAATGAATAAGTACTAGTAACTAATGAACAAGCACTAGTATCTAATAAATAAGAACTAGTATCTAATGAATAAGCACTAGTATCTAATAAATAAGGACTAGTATCTAATGAATAAGTACTAGTATCTTTAAAAAGTTACTAGTACCTAAAGAATACACACTAGTATCTAAAGAAAACAGTTCCCAGATGAAAGTTATAGGCTAAGCAACCCAAACTCACAGCTTATGCAGAGATGGACTCCACACTCCACACACATTTAAATGAAAAGGGTGAAACACAAAGGGTGTCAGACTGTATTTGCGTGCCCAAATGCACGTTATTAGGAAACCCAAAGAAAAGCAAAAGAGCAGCATTTACAGTGAACAGAGAAACACATAACCTGCAAGTATGTAAATACAAAAATAACTAAATAAATAATTAAAACATTGTGCTTCACTCTGAAACCTGCAGTGTTATTTAATTGAATCACAGACTTTGTGATGTCACATTATTTTTTTAAATGGATCAAATATAGCCTATCATGCAGCCTTATGAAATGGTCTAATAATGTGGTTCATTGATTCTCGTTATTTGAATGCGCCAATTCCGGTATTTTTCCAATTAATCGGCATGGGTAAATAGTAAAAAACATATTCGAATCGATATTTGTTTGTTAGGGTCAATCCGTTCAATGCAAAATCAATTCTGAATGATTGGAATTTCAGATTCTGATCACACATATAGGTCTGACTTGCCTTCAGTATCTTTAGAAAGATTGTACTGGTGAAGTCTGATGTTCCTCTCAGTCCAGTGCACATGTAATTATCGACAAGATACAGAGCACAAAGACATATTGATCCAGAGTTTGAGTAGTGACATTACGAAATGCTACTAAAATAGCGACTGTGAAACAGCACATTAATTAAACTGAGAAGCCAAGTTTGCAGAGATCATTACAATCAGCATGAAGCATGACACTTTTCTTGCATGGTAACAAGAGGGATGTAGAGGTCAGTAAGCAGGGCTGAGTTGAGTGGGGGACGGAGGGGGGTGACTCTGGGACGCAAGAATCACTGTCTTCATGTTTTTTATCATTTACGCCCGTGTTATGGAAATCATTATGAACAGCAGCTACGCTAATTATTTTCCCTTTTTGCTTTTCTGCTGTTATCTCGGGACGCGAGTCCCGAGAAAAACGGCGTTCGTCAGCTCCAGTTTGTATCCAGCCTTTCACAGAGACTTCAGATACGCCAATCACAAAGCCTGTGAAGAGACGACTCAACACCGGCGAAATGGACCCTCTATGGTGGACGGCACTGATCCTCAACAACTCGTCTCAACACCGGCGTGATTACTTGGACTTCCAAAAGATGGAAATGGATAAATATTCTAAATGTTCCGATCCAATCTGACTTGTAATGCTGCCCGAATCATAAATCATGCACTGTTCCTTCGTTGGCCAGAGGAGAACTGGCCCTCCGACTGAGTCTGGTTTCTCCCAAGGTTTTTTTCTCCATTCTGTCACCTGATGGAGTTTTGGTTCCTTGCCACTGTTGCCTTGGCTTTTGGCTTGCTTAGTTGGGGACATTTAATATTCAATAATATTATTGATCTGCCTTGCTTAAGGTGGACGTTGACTCAATTTTTTTTTAGAAACAAACTCTGTTATATTATTTTCATGTTATCACTGTGAAGCTGCTTTGATACAATCTGTATTGTAAAAAGCGCTATATAAATAAAGGTGACTTGACTTGACTTGACTTAACAAGAAAACTTTTGCAGACTTTCTCCCTTTGCAAAATTATGATATTTTTATGATGTAAATTCCGATAATCTAATTCAAACTGGTGGGGCAAACTTCATCTGCAGCCCTATTGGCACATCTGTTCATTGAAATGCAGGCCAAAACACAAGTTCAAGTCCATTAAGGTCCATTTTAAAACTAATTTGTATTGATTTTCAAAATAAATTCTATTATGGGTGAGAGAGAATCTACAGAATGTGGGCTCAATTACATTCTAGAGCAATTAATCAATAAAAAATAAAAAATAAAATAAAAATAAAATTGGTCTTCCAAAATTTAAACCGTTTCTAATTCTGTAGTGCATATTGTCCAACTCATGCCTGAAATAATTTATCTAGGTCATTTTTATCATTTTGTGACACAAAGTTCAAAGTTATTCTGTCCTTCATTAAAATAGAAGATATTAAATATTGCATTTCCAAGAGCCACCAAGTAGAACATAAAAACACAGGACTTTGCAGAACATTAAATGCTTAACTATAATACTATAAAAATAAGTACAACTGTATTTTGCAGTTTTTAGTTATAAACCACATTTATCACATTATTTTTTATCTTATTGTGGGAAATCAATTTATTACACCTCAGTGGGTCAAAATAAAAATATATAAGACAATGCATCATGACATGCATGAGACATGGTAATATGTCTCTGAGAATTAAAGAAAAAGAAATCAAATTCTTTAAGAAAAGGAAAACAATATTATTACAGAACATTTCTGAATATTCCATCAAGACTATTTGCATTTGAGTTCAGAACGGATAAAGACAACTCTTCAGTCATTCAGATCCGCTCAGCATGACCGCACTAATAATGGAAGTCAAGAGCATTTCATGAAAAACTCATCATGCCTTCATCGGACCCATACAAAATGAATTGTTCATTAGAGCGAGCCGTTGAATGGTTCGGCTGATTTTAAGCGGTTTAGCTGAAAGCAATCAAATGAATCACATAGTTTTGAGGAGAAAAATCAAAGCTGTTCTGTTCGAAAAACATTATCAAATATCTTTTCCTGTACACCGCAGGAAACACAGACATCAGCTTCCACTAATCACAGAGTTTCTAATTAGTATTTTAAAACACATAGGAGCAATATCACAGTCATATGGCTGTATATCAGTACGGATGTGATTCAGCTGAAGATTGCCTGTTTGATATCCCCCAAATGAATTATACCTCATGTTTAACCACTATCTAGGGGCAACAGCACATTCCCGAAGGACTGGCAGAGATGAAGTTGTTTTCGCTGAACAGCCGCTGATGGAGTTTTAAGCCTGGACAAATTGTAAAACAGGCGCTTTGTTTATTTTTCGGTCACATAATTGAGGTTTAAATAATTACATTCTCAACTAAAAAACTCTTAAAACTACATTTCGTGACACAAGAACAGTAGTATTTGTAACAAAAACAAATGTGGTGGATTTGCTGGACTGCCATGACAGTCGCCGCAAATGGAGTGATACGTGATACAAACGTTGAAACAGTTTGCTGATACTGGGGGAATATTGCACGACAGGAAAAGGCTCTCAGCCAATCAGATTCGAGAACCAGAAAGAACTGCTATATAAAATGATTTCCATTACACGAGAGTAGATGTTAAAACTTCATGCTGATTTGTAATCGGCTTTCGCCAAGATAAGCACCAACTAAGACGTAGCTTTACAGTAACCTATGCTTCTCCATCCATTTACGCTTCTTTCCATCTGGTGACGTGAATCTCCTTCTGTCTGGTGTTAATAGTGTATTTGCGCGTCAGCACACACAACGGCTGCAACCACAGTGCGGTCCCCCCATAACAACCCTCTGGATTGAGCGGAGTAGGGAACATCTCTAGGGTCTTCAAGTGGGCACCTTCCGTCCTCAGTGTTTCGTCGACTAGCCCACGACACCTCAAGAGGGCTCGACAGTGACTCTGGCGTCCCAGAGTCACCCCCCTCCGTCCCCCACTCAACTCAGCCCAGCTTACTGACCTCTACTTCCCTCTTACTGCTGAGACCTAACCACAATCTCTCCGCAACCCAACCATACGCGCCAACCCGTTTGACTAAGGCTGTCGAGCCCCACTGGTGCGTTAATATGCAGTTTCAGTGGCAACGGTTCCGTATGGCATACCACCTACCGCAAAACACAATATCTGCCCAACCACCCGTCATTCACGCAATATACACAGGAACGTAATGACTGTAAATACTATACAACCTCTACAAATAAACCAACAGTGCTGCTGAGACCTAACCCCAATCTCACAATCTCTCCGCAACCCAACCATATGCGCCAACCCGTTTGACTAAGGCTGTCGAGCCCCACTGGTGCGTTAATATGCAGTTTCAGTGGCAACGGTTCCGTATGGCATACCACCTACCGGAACTCACAATATCTGCCCAACCACCCGTCATTCACGCAATATACAGAGGAACGTAATGACTGTAAATACTATACAACCTCTACAAATAAACCAACAGTGCTGCTGAGACCTAACCACAATCTCACAATCTCTCCGCAACCCAACCATACGCGCCAACCCGTTTGACTAAGGCTGTCGAGCCCCACTGGTGCGTTAATATGCAGTTTCAGTGGCAACGGTTCCGTATGGCATACCACCTACCGCAAAACACAATATATGCCCAACATCCAGTCATTCACGCAATATACACAGGAACGTAATGACTGTAAATACTATACAACCTATACAAATAAACCAACACCCTTCACGGCCTGTACTCAGCCAGCTAGAATCTTTCCATCTCAACCACAGCCAGTTGCTGCTCTTTTCTGCTGCTTCAGATAAGTTCTTTACTGTGCGACGCAACTCTTGACCACTGAATTCGACGTCTCTGAGGAACCGGGTTGTAGAGTGTGCCACAAAACCTCGACAACCCACTTCCACTGGATAAACCTGGACTCTCCATCCTCGCTGTTCTGCTTCAGTGGCCAGATGAGCATACTGCAATTTCTTCCTCTCATATGCCTCATCTACCGCATCCTCCCATGGCACTGTTAACTCTATCAGTTAAACAATGCGTGCTGATCCAGACCACTAAACAATATCTGGTCGTAGGTTAGTGGTGGCAATCTCAGGTGGAAAAATAAGCCGTTGATCAAGATCAGCCAGCATCTTCCAGTCCCTAGCAGCTTCCAGATGTCCTGGGCGAGAATTGGTGTTAGCACCTCTTCTTGGTGGTTGCTCGCCTGGGCGGAGGAATATTATCTTCTGCGTGTAATGTTTTGCTAGAACAGGCGTCAACTTATTGGTCATACTACGCTTGCCTTCCAATGCTAAAGCCAAACATCGCAATACTTGGTCATGTCGCCAAGTAAACCGACCTTGGCTAAGAGCCACCTTACATCCTGTCAAAATGTGCCTTAATGTGGCAGGTGATGAACACAAAGGACAAGAGGGATCCTCTCCTACCCAGAGGTTTAGGTTCTGCGGTGATGGGAGAACATCATATGTTGACCTAATAAGGAAACTGATCCTACTCTCTTCCATTGACCAAAGGTCTTGCGAGCCCATTTCTCGTTGTTCCACACTCTCCCATCTCATCCACTCTCCCTGCTTGGCCTGGGAAATGGCCTTTATACATCTCATCCTCTCCTCCTGCTTTCGCACCTCGTTGACTACCAGCTTCCTCCTTTGAGCTGGGCCTGCCTTATGCCATTGAGGAGGAGCTAAACTGAGCCCAAAACCCCCTCTTCCATGCTGTACCTGTCCCACGATATCCCCAATTTGAAGGTCAGCCTTTGCCTCTACTACAGATTTCTTTGCTGACCACTTTCTACCAGTTTTTACCACAGGGGCTGCCTCCCTTACACATTTGTCGCGTGACTCTGCTAAAGTCATTTCCAGTCTGACCTTGGCACACTTAAACTCCTCGGTTAAAGCAGAGACTGGCAGCTGCAATACTCCTTTACTATAAAGTCCCACTCTGCTGAGGCAACGTGGAACTCCCAACCATTTCCTGATGTATGAACTTATTAACGCTTCCAGCTTATCCACTGTTGTCAAAGAAACCTCGTACACAGTCAGTGGCCACAGCAACCTTGGCAGTAGACCAAACTGAAAGCACCAGAGTTTTAGTTTGCCTGGTAGAGCACAGCTGTTTATGCTCTTCAACCCTTCCACTGCTTGTCGTCTAACTTCTCCCACTCGAACTGTGTCCTTTAGATCCCCATCGTACCATCTCCCTAGACTCTTCACTGGCTTCTGAGAAACTGTTGGTATTGCCTCACCATTAATGAAGAATATTTTATCTACTACCTTGCCTTTAACTATTGAGATGCTCCTTGATTTAGAGGGCTTAAATTGCATTCGTGCCCATTCAATATTATCTGTTAACTTCCCCAATAACCGATTAGTGCAGGCTACCGTTGTAGTCATGGTTGTCATGTCATCCATGTATGCTCTGATTGGTGGTAGTCGCATCCCAGAAGCCAAGCGCTCTCCTCCTACTACCCATTTTGATGCCCTAATGATTACTTCCATTGCCATGGTAAAAGCCAGTGGAGAAATGGTGCATCCTGCCATTATTCCAACCTCTAAGCATTGCCATGTAGTGCTGAATTCTGGAGTTGAGAAACTAAATTGCAAATCTCCAAAATAGGCTTTCACTAAATTTGCTATCGACATCGGTACCCTGAAAAATCAAATGATGCCCAAAGAAGTTCATGTGGCACTGAACCATATGCATTAGCCAAATCCAGGAATGTCACATGGAGCTCCTTCCTCTCCTTTTTAGCTGATTGTATTCGTTGCAAGATAACACTGTCACATATATATATATATATATATATATATATATATATATATATATATATATATGGTAAACACAAAAACACATATATATATATATATATATGGTAAACAAGAAAATAGTTTAATGTCTAACTGCAGCAGGTGTTCTATCAAGCTTTCACAGCTGCCTCTCTATAAATACAATCTAATCAATTCCAGACATCTGCTGATTCACATGGATGCCGAGCCACTGTTGTTTTGAGCTCACCTAACCTCTGACCTCAGGAACACTCATATATGGCAATGGGAGGGGGAGCAACAGTCTGAGCTTCAGAGAATGGGGATCATGTGGGGGCCTCACAACCTCTGATCCACAGATACTCCACGGATTGAACTCACTGATGATGGATTATGGAAAACAGTCAGCCATGTGTGGGTCCCCTGTGGCCGAAGAGTCACTGACTTCAGTTTTGTCATGTTCTACTTCTCATTCTCACCAAGAGATATCTCTCTCACCCCAGTGTTCATTAGTTGTTAAAATAAATACATAAAAGCAATAAGGCTGTGCTATGTCACCATGAAATCAAAATAACAATTCTTAATTCTTTTTTAGGGAATTTCGCAGTATTTATTATAAATGATTTATCCGTGCACATCGATGTTTTTTAAAATCCATGTGCAACCATCATATTTAATCAAAGTAACTTCCCCTCCCTCTTGCGGTGAAATCTCTTCTCTTCTCTGATGATGTTTTTACTGGCACGAGGGCGGGACAACCTGTCACTCATACGAGATCACAGCAGTTAGCAAACCACAACCATCTAAAATCAATTCCTGATGGACAAAATCATGTCCCACCCTACATTTTTTTTTCTTGTTTAAAAGTCATTTCACTCTGATATACATCACAATAATGTGGAAAAGCCTATCACAACTTCCATTTAATGCCGACTTGAATTACATCAATTAGTGTAAACAGCACACTATTTTTAAAAAGAATTTATAATAATTTTGCAGGAGAGTTTCGTGAGACTGGAGTGAATTGCTCAAATTCAAAAGAACAAAGAGAGCCGAATTGATTTTGATAAAGGAAGAGAGCTTGAAGTTCTCCTCTAGACATTTCTGGTTGACTGGACATTGTCTGCAACTACAACATCAATCAATGCAGAGCGGCATGTGTCCTCTCTCAAGCTCTCACTGCAAACGCACTTGAGCACAACAAAGAATGCTTGAGAGAATGAAAGCAAAAATCAGAAAGAAAAATGATACAGGAAAAAGACTGAATTGGGCAATACAAGTAAAGTATATACTGTCTGGAAATGTTTATTACTTTTGATTTCCTCCTTTCTTCTGCTGCTGTATGTTAAGGGAATAGTGCTGAAGTAATAGTTGCAAAAATAAATTCTGTCATAATTTACTCACCCTCATTTAATCACAAACTAGCGTGGCTTTCATCTTTCCATGAATCACAAAAGGAGCAATTCTGAAAAATACTAAAGCACTTGTTGCTCTTTTCCATTCAATTACAATGAATGAGGACTGTAGCTTTCAAGCTTTAAAAAACACACACAGACACAAATGTGGACTACATTGCTAAATGTATCATTATTTTGACAACGTAAATTTTGCCCAGTTTCAAACAAAGCTACTGTATCGCAGAAGACTTGGCATATTCAGACTCACTCATTCAGAGTTTGAATTCTTTATGAAGCTTAAAGTCAGCATGGAATGGAAGCGATAGTCTTTTCTTCCCTAATTTGACATACTCACCGGCCACTTTATTAGATACAGCTGTTCAACTGCTTGTTCACACAAAAATCGAATCAGCCAATCACAGCAGCAACTCAATGCATTTAGGAATGTAGACATGGTCAAGATGATCTGCTGAAGTTCAAACTGAGCATCAGAATGGGAAAGAAAGGTGATTTAAGTGACTTTGAGCGTGGCATGGTTGTTGGTGTCAGGCTGGTTGGTCTGAATATTTCAGAAACTGCTAATCTACTGGGATTGTCATGCACAACCATCTCTAGGATTTACAGAGAATGGTCAAAAAAAGAGAAAATATCCAGTGAGTGGCAGTTCTGTGGGCAAAAATATATTGTTGATGCCAAAGGTCAGATAATGGCCAGAGGGGTTTGAGCTGATAGAAAGGCAACAGTAATTACCTCAAAAACAATAACTATGCAGAAAAACATCTCTGAATGCACAACACGTCAAACATTGAAGTAGATTTGCTACAGAAGAACACACCGGGTGCCACTCCTGTCAGCTAAGAACAGAAAACCGAGGATACAATTTGCATGGGCCCACCAAAATTGGACAATGGAAGTTTGAAAAAAACATTGTCTGGTCTGATGAATCTCGATTTCTGCTGCAACATTCAGATGGTAGAGAATTTGGCGTAAACCACATGAAAGCATGGATCCATCCTGCCTTGAATCAACATTACATGAGGGAAGAGTTATTTTTATTAATGACTATGAAGAGTAAAGTTATTTTTATTAATGACTATGAGGGCACATAAAAAAAAGAAAAAAAGAAAGATGGGCACAGAAAAAAATATTATAATAACTATTGCAATATTCCATTAAAAAATTGTCCATTTTGATTTCATGGTGACTTAAAATCCCTATTTCTAGTAATTTTATGAAAAAAAAAATGATAAGAAGTCATAAAGTTTTGCAACACAATGAGCGTGATTAAATGACAAAATTATAATTTTGTCTGAACTAGTCCTTTATTCTATCATGCAATCTCTCATAAATCAGACGGGCATCTGACCTAAAATAAGACCTAAAATACTTCAAAAAAGCATTTATGTGGCAATGACAGATTGGAGATGGGATTTTCGCACTAATGCATTTATCTAACGTGGCCAGATCTCGTCTCCTCAAACATGAGACTCTTTCAGCAAGTTTTGTCAGGGCAATCAAAGGGACGATCACAGGTTTAATCAGGCTCACGACATTGACATTCCCACTGAAGGAACTCATCAGACATCTGGACAGACCGCGGTTGCTGTTCACTCTTTCAGGGGGAAAAAAGACAAAAGTTTTCTATTTAAAATGCATTTGAGGACAAGGTTCACTTATATTCATTAGGATTATGCAAATTGGATGAGTCTGGCTGGCGGCTCCTGTCATACTGTCATGAGAGGAGGCAGATCAATGAACACGGCACATTATATTCTGAGCTCAGTCAGGTGAGACACGGTGCATATTTGCAAACACCTGCACTCCAAAATGTCTGTTCATTGTTTCCATTTCTAAAAGTATACAAATGCCTCCAAGTGGCTATAAGCAACACTACATTCTGCTTATATTAAGTACAACATAATCAAAAAATACATTTAATACATTATTTACATTTCGTTGTAGTAGCCTATTATATGTTCCAAACCTGCATGACATCCTTTATTCCGTGGATCATAAATGAAGGTTCTTTTGAAGGATGTTTTTTTTTTTGCCCATACAATGAGTCCGTGTGGTCCAAAACAACACTGAGCCCCAATCATTTTCAAAGTATGGACAAAAACATTATTTTTCTCCCAAAACATAACATACATTTTGTGTTTGGACGGACATGAGGGTCAGTAGATGACAGAATTTTCATTTTTGAGTGAATTATGCCTTTAAAAGCCTAAAGAGCCCGTTATACTCATAGCAAAGTTATTTTTTGTTCCTAGCTTAGGAGTAAAAATAAGTTTGAAATACAAGACCAGCGGTATACTGTTAGTGAACATCGCAACGACACCTACTCTGCTAAGAGTGTCGTTTAGTTAAGAGTTCATTCCTTGACACAAGAAGAAAATACAATTCCAGATAGCAAGTTGCCAACTTCACATCAGTATAAAAGAATGAGAGAGGGACTTGGCAATGCCAAGCATTAGATACCGATATGGCCACTGAGTCAACTGACCTCCCTTTAATGACTTCAGCCAAGCTCTGGCATCTATAAACAACATGGTTTGAGAACAGCACAGTAAACAGTTTCCATGGGTGACTACTGACTATGAATGTATGGAAATCACTGAGCACTTATCCTATTTTTCAGTGGACCACAGGTGGAAAGCGTTGCTGAGTCACAGCACTGCCCCGTGGGGACGTTGGTGGGTGACAGGACATAATCCAATCTGCTCTTGCTGAGTCAGTACCTGGAGAACTGCACCTTCGGGCGGCGGGCCTGAACAAAAATCACCTTACCCCAATCCCCCCTCACCCCCTTTCACAATCTCACATCAGTGCTATAATGAGAGCATGAGACTGATCTCAGTAGAGCTTTAAGGCATTAGCGAGTGTGTATCGCATTCACCCCACCGGGATCTGTATTTGAGCACACAATGGGATTTACAGATCACCAAATCAAGTAACGCGGAGGGCTGATAACTGTCTGTGTAACTGCTGCTGGTACGTTTTTGGGTTCAGAGAAGATGTGTATATAGTAAATTGTCAAGGCTAATTAGTAGATTTTTATATTTTGAATCCTTTGAATACTACTGAAATGATACTCTATAAAGGAGACCGGGACTAGATATCAGAAGGGCTATACAGTAACTTTAAAGTTTGACTCTAAATTCAATGTACACAAATTACAGTGGTTTTGTAGGGATTTAAAAGCCTAGTTAAAAATAATAATAATATTTTTTTTTGATTCATATGGTTTTCTCTATGTGATTGTTATACAGTTTATGTTAGTGGAAAGCTTATAATAGTCTCGACTGTTAAAAAATTGTGACTACCTATAATATGTGATAATATTATGGTGATAATATGTCACATTTTTTTCCAGAAAGAAATTAATACTTTTTCTCAGCAAAGATGCAGTAAATTGATTAAAGACTGTAATGACATTTATATCGTAACAAAAATGCCGTTCTATTCTATTTCCTGCACATTAAAAGTTTTATAATAAAAAAAAATATTGGTTTTACAAAAGTTTTATAAAAAAATATGTTGCTTTTCAAAAAATGATTAATTAACTGTTTTCAACATCAATAATGAGAAATGTTACTGGAGCACCAAGCATATTACAATGATTTATGAAGGATCATGTGACACTGATCACTGGAGTTAGTGGAGTAATGGCTGCTGAAAATTCAGCTTTACTTATTTTAAGTTACATTTTAGATATTAAAATAGAAAATAGTTTTTGAGGAGAAAAGACAAGTTTAGGGAAAATAACCTACAGAAGAAATCTGTCGAAGAGGCATTGCTGTTGTCATTTTTCTTTGTTACATTTCATGGTTCCAAATGAACTAGATTTAATTCTTATCTCAACTCTTGATTGTTTTGTGAAGAACTGATATAAACTTGATTTGATTAGATGTGATATGTTGTGTGGTTAGAAAGCTTGGAATCTTTCTGGCCAGGTGCTAGTTAGCAGTCTTCATGTTGACACCCCAGGGCTTCAGCCAATCACATAGACATGCACACACTACTTTTTTTATGTCTACGTATATGCCAAATATATTGTAGGGCACATTTAAAATGCAATTTAACTGTCATGAACCCATCCATCTCCTCAGTGCCAGATTCCTAAGCTCCTCCCACTCATTCCCAATCCCCAGAATACTAAACACATGCACCTGCCGTCACCAATTAAGGACTCTTAAGCCTTTGCTGCGTTCCAAACCGCATACTTCCCTACTATTTAGTATGGGAAAAGAGTAGGCGAGCGAAAAAGTATGTATTAATCCAAAAGAGTAGGCGAGAATTACCTGGGTGACGTACCAATTATCGCGAGATTTGGACTTAAGTGCGTTCGAATGTGCCTACTTTCCTACTATATAGTAGGCGAAAACAGTACGTGAAGGAAGCAGTACGTTCGAAACATCAGTATTCATAAAAGAGTAGGGGAGAAGTTCCCGGATGGCTTACTGCTTCCGGCCCGATTTTTGAGTGCTAAACCGATGGATACTCTTCTATCCCAGGAGGCCACGCGAGAGCATACGTCATTATCAAACATCACGGAGATCAGCGACGCCGGGGGTTTTCAAATGTGAGTAAACACGGTTCCTTATTTGTTAAACTACAATAGAGTAGACGTTTTAACTGTTGAAGGTGTAAAGTAGTTAGACAGTATAGTATAGTTGTGATTTTGCTGTAAAAACATGTTTTGTATAGCTAGCTAACAGGGGAGCTCTAAGCACACGTAACGTCTCTAAAGTGGATTTACATAACCATATACATCTTAAACACGCTTATTTAAAATGTCTATTTACATCTGAAAGGAAAATATTGTAAGTATTGACATATTGCAGATGAGCACATCACAACATGAAAAAGACATCTGAGTGATGTATGTGTGGCATTATCATAGGATAGGATAATGTTAATTCACTGTTGTCAACACTGTTGACATTAGACTAATGTGCTGTAAATAAGGTAAATAAACAAATCTATAAAGTAACTAAACATGTTTTTATTCAGACTGGTGTGAGCACTGAGGATGAGGAGCCCAGAGCTGAATCCTGGAAACGGTGCCATGGATGAGACTGTCATAAGATCTCTCCATCTGCCCTTATCCCCTCAGATTGTGAAGCGCAGCGCAGCAACAAGCTCCGGCACGAAGGCACGGTCACCTCTGGTGAATTCATCAGAATAAAGCCGCAGAATGGGAACCGCTGTGTTGAGATGGCAGTAGGATGTGGGCTTCAGCGCCCAAATACATGCTTGTAGTTTGAATAAAGATTTGTTTCATGTGCATGCATTTGTTTATTGTGTGATGGTTACTTTTATTTGTTCTTTTACTCATTTACTCATGTTTCTTATTGTTGTCAGTATATAAAATATAATTATTTAATGTATGCATTAATTCATTGCTTGACTGACAATTGAGATGTTCACGTGTATTCATCCATAACTCATATGACAAAACAAATTACATTTTGCTTGTTTTATTAAATTATATCATTTTTAGTATATATAAAAAAGTAATATAATTAAGTATTGGTCAGCATTTAATATTATTTTGTTTAAGTTTTGGGGTGGGCTAACAATGCAATTCATTCTGAGGTAATATTATTTTTTATGAGCGATACTTGCATTTTTCGAGTATAAAGTCAACAGTTTCTCCAAAGGAGATCTTCGAGCAGCGGCCCGTCTCCTTGTGCACTGCAGACAGTAAACGCAGAGGAAAACTGTTCTAGGTTGTGCTGTCGAGTTACTGATGTTATGAAGTGTTAGTGCACCTGTCGCTCATATAATTTAAACTTATTACATAAAGATCATGGAAAGATACTAGTTGTATCTAACAATGAACAATCATAATGACAAAACAGAAAACATAAAGATCATTGGTTTGTGTACATCATAATATGATATTTATACACAGGAAAAAAGAACAATAACAAGGCTAAATATCTTTAAATATAAATAGTTCTTCATAATACATTAAAAAATAGTTGTGTTGTTATTGTCTGAGGGATGAAACGAGAGGTAAATTCATCAAGAAAAGAGGAAAACTTGAAGGAGAAACTTTTTGGGTATAAAATAAAGAAATTAACAACATATTCAAGAGATAACGATTTTGGGGTTTCTTAAAAAATCGTTATAAGGAACTGTGGGTCACATTAGAAGGGTTTAAAATATAACAACTTAAATCAACCCTAAATGTATTCACAAAATAAATTGGCAGCTGTTTCTTCAACAATACCACAAATTGAGCAAGTTTAATCAATATCAAGATATTTACAGATAGATGAATTAAACGTGTCGTTCATCTTTTAAGTTGTTGCGCTTGTGATAACGTGTCGTAGGTCACATGATAACGTCAACATGGCGGATGATGTCCGGATCGCATTCATACTCAACGAGATTTGGCTATAAAGTACCTACTCTTTTAGCGCTCGTTAAGTAAGTACTCATTGAAATTAAGTACCTACTCATTGAGTATGCGGTTTGGAACGCAGCCATTGGCTTGCTTTACATTCATGTGTCGTGTTTTCCTGAAGTTCCAAATTAGAAGAATCCACTCCTGTTGTCTATTGTCTTCTGTTCAAATGTTTTTCTAACTACACATTATTTCAGTTGACAATATTAAAGGACAATCCCGGCGCACAATGAACCTAGGGGTAAATAACACATGGGTACCGAGTTGACCGTTCTCTGGGATGCGTTTTCATGATAATCGAATGTACCCAGTTTTATCTTTAGTTTTAGTTTTACCACTGATGAGCTTATAACGCTAGTATATAGGGCATAGAATAAGTAAAAATAAAAATCACTAGTTAATACCACTAAAAAGGCTCAAAATAGTTAAATTATAAATAAAAAAATGTAATTGTCCTTTAATTTTACAGGTAAAAGCAACGCACTGTATTTTATAATGGCTTAGAATGGGTTGCTTACTTTGCTATTTCCTATAGTATAAAAAAAATACCATGAATTCATGATGAGACATTTTGACATTTACAAGTGTGCATTATCTGATTGCATCTCAGCCACTAATGCAAAGAGGTGCAAAGCAGCAGATAATTATAATCAGGCTTGACGCATGTTTGATGTAGGAGACGTCATACAGTACGCAGAAGGGCAACTATATTGTCCCATGCCCTGTGGTGATGCCCACCAACAATATTTTGGTCCATACATGCATGGAGAGGTAAGGAACCTTGTTTCAGCCAGGGAAATAAAAAACTAAAACTAGTTGCTGTTTATATCTCTCAAATCTGACTTTTTTTTTTTGCAATTGCAAGTTTATATCCCGTAATTCTGAGTTTAGATGGCAAGAAATCAAGTAAAAATTGCAAGGAGTTAAGTTGCAATTGCAATTAGTTCATATCTCGCAATTCTAATGTTTCTCCTCATAATTGTGAGATATAAAATCAACCTGATTTTTTTTTTATGAATATGTGGGAGAAACAAGCTTCTAAAATAAGTTTATCTGAGACAAAGTACAGAATAAAGTCAATAAAGATTTATTTTTCCTTTCTTCAAGGCCACCATCTTTATTTTTGCTTGTTAGCCATATAAGCCAAATAATTTCTCAATGTGATTTGACAGTTATTCTGTCTGGAAGGGTTTGTTCTTTATAAATATAATGTAATATAACTATATATACACACAAAACCCACATAATATGCTTGCATGTTATGTAAATGATCTATATAAATTACCTTCAACCAATGCTAAAGAAGCTAAAGGTCAGCTAAATGTTGTATTGCCTTAGTCAATGCAAACAGTTGATGTGATATAATATGAAGCAGGTGGCCAGACATCCTGATATCATACTACCACAAGTCACCAGCAGATAGAGACATTATTCAGTGTGGAACATGAGCTATTTCACAAACACACCTCTGGGTGACACTATTTTATAAGGTTCAAGCCTCAGTCTCTGTTGGGCTGGCTCAAAACATTATATGTAATAGGTAAAAGGTAAAAAATAGGTAAAAAATAAAAAAATAGACTACTTCCAGAGATGCTCATTTAATCTGTATTTTTATTTTGGCTCAGTTGCATTAAAAATAAAAATATATTCTATCAAGACTGTCTCTGACTGAATACATCTTTTCATGATGTGTGGCTTCAAAAGAGTTAAACATGTCATGCAATACTGCATTTTTTGGCAAATGGCAAATGGACTGCATTTATATAGCGCTTTCACAGACCCAATGGCCACCAAAGCGCTTTACATATTGCCTTTCATTCACACACGCATTCATACACCGACGGCGGTGTCAGCCATGCAAGGCGCCATCCAATCTAAACATGGGGATTGATGCTTGACCTGTGCTTTTAAGCGTTATAACATTCTCGATTGAGCAGGATCATTTTTAATCATGTTAAACCTAGTATGGAATTACTAACTACTTGTTTCTAATCTTTATGGGAATGTACTGGTGTTTCATGTATACAAGAAGCAAACAAATTGCTACCAAGAAGAGTTAATTTACCCTTTAACGTTTCACCACTTCAAAACTCTCAAAACTCTCCTGACCATCACGATTCAAGCTGAAATTGTGTGACAACCGGGAAGATGGTTGGAGGAGAGCAACACATCAAGCATCATATCTCCCCCGAGATGCTGATCTAGTAAACGAACAGATTTCATGAAGTGTGATATGCAGCCTCAGTTAAAGGTGTAACTGGATGTTGTTATTCGACCGTGACAAAGAAATTGGACAGTGATGCACTTGTGCATATAGGTCTCCTTTTGGCACTTGGCAGACAAATGAGCACACTCAACAACAACAACAATGTCATTCTTTGGCTAATTCAATTGTTCACATAGGAAATGAGTTTTCTTAACATGATGTTCAACTGTGTCCTCAAACACCTTGTGGAGCGGGAATACATTTGTACATCTGTGATGGAAACTCTACGTTCAGGAAATTCAAACATAACAGAATATTAATAACTAACAAGTCTTGTCCTTTTTAATCTTGCTCAAAAATACATAAAATAGCACTTCAATTCGAAACCCTCTCAAAGCATTCTGGGTCCTTAACACCAACAAGAATTACAAATGTAGTTTCCACATAAGGTAAACTTCTGTTTAACACATCAAATGGAATCAACACAAAAAAGGGTGTTGTATTAGCTGTAATTACTAGCTCACTCACAAACTCACAAATTCAAGTCCCTCTTCATGTGAGGTTGTATGGCAGTTGGCAAAACTCATCCACACTTTTAAACACCTAACAAAAGTGAGATAACAGAGTAAATGTTTGGCTTTGGGAGCAAATGGAATTTTTGTTATTCCCTGCACTATTTTCATTATAGTCCGAAGTCTCAGTGCCCACCGGGGGATTGATCAAGGAGTTGAGTTCATGAGGTGATAAAACTGTGAAGGCAGCTGTGATGAGTCAGCCTGAAACTTTTATGGAGGTTAGCCACTGGCAGAGGCAATATTGATGAAGACAGGGACCGGGAACATATCATGACTGTGCCTTATGAGATCTTACAGAGTATTACTGAAGAGTAAAATAATGGATAATATACTGTTTGTAAGGGACTACACTGAAAAATACCTGGCTTTCTGAAACACTTGATTCTGATTGGTCAGTTGCACCATCTGACAGTCAGATATTTCCTAATATTCACCTTCGTCAATTTCTCAACTAAATCAAATAACTTTTCTGGTTAACTGACACTTTTATGTATCTCATATCACATTTTGGACGTGGTTTCAGACAAACTAAACTGGCACTATCTTTCTTTTCAGTTATCGACTGCACTGGGGAAATAACCTCAGAGGTCTTTGCAGTAATATTACATTAATATTAATACTAGTGATGTTATGCTGTTGCAAGACAACATTATATTGTAATTTACTATAGCTTAATATACATGTAAAATAATATACAGGTAAATTCTAATATGATCTCAATGATCTCTATGAACTCAAGTTCTAATTCCATGCCTACATATTTTTTTATTTGGTGAGAAGTCAGGATAATGCAGATAATAAGTAGGACAATAGTCAGCTAGTCATTATCGCAAAATAAACCCTTGAGGGTAATACAAGTCCCCTGTGCTCCTTGTCAGAATTTATTTTGCGATGATGACCAGCTGATTGTACAGTACATTCTCCATGAGATATGAGGGAATATGAGACAATGAGAGAGTTTGGGTTTTGCAAAGTTTGGAATATAAAAGCAATGTGACAAGCTTTTTAGTGTGGGGAAAAAGATTAATATAAAGATGAGCAATGGAAATGCAAATGTTTCTAATGTTGCCAAAAAACAATGATGTAATGATGAAATAAAGCTATATGAAACAAAACCGAATAACATGATACATGTTCAGCCAGAACATAACAGCATACAAAATCCTTGGAGAAGCATTTACTATTTAATTGTTGAACAGATTTTGCAAAGCAAATGCTGTGATTACAAAACCCAGAACAAAATGGATATTATGTAAATTTTTTATGTAGCATTAGCTTTTCCTCATTAGTAAAACTTTGACTTAGGGTAGTGAGATGGAAATACATCATAGTTATTCAAAAAAGTATTCAGATAAAACCTATTCAACTTGAATTCAAATGGAGAAAATTGTCCATGTGGAATAATTCATGCAGACACCAGTCAAGAAAATCAATACTTCTTGAGACCTGAGCGCATCAAATTAAAGAATCTCTTTCAGTGCACACATGACCGGTTCAGGCTATCACTTTATAGCAACAACTAACGCATGCTGATTACTGTGCCAACCCAAGAAAAAAATAATAAATACATGCACACAGGGGTATCTCCATTAAACTGGTCAGAGGGTAATCGAGGGTCAAGACATAACTATAGAACATATTTGGTTAATTATTGTTTTTTAAAAGTGTAAATTGTGCTATAGTCTAGAAATAACCTAGCACTAGAGATAATGTCTTATTATATACATATTTTTCTTTTTAATGAAGCAAAATCCAAATCATAAATGTATGGAAGAACAGCTTTGACATTTTCATAATAACCTCTCTTACTTTCCAATGGAGGAAAAATTACCTGCAGAAGATACGACTTCATTAGACTGACCAAATTGTGAATAAGTGATTTCTGGCACAGCATTTAATATTCATGGCTAATATAAGTAAATAAATTACCACCACAAACATCAACATCCATTAGCAGAGCATGTAAGGCTTGGCAAGGCTTAGCTGTCCTCTGGCAATACATTTGAGACTAGCACTGAATTTTCTCACTCAAACCAATGTCTGATGCTGCTTCTGATTGCTTTTAGAACGACATGCTCATAACTGCAGAACTAGGATCAGTTTTCACTGTAATATTATTGCATGTCTGTGTTTGCGATCTGGGGATCATCAATGGTTTCTATTTACAATGAGTTTTTGCAGAGCAGAGTATCACAAACATATCTGTTGATTTCTTGAACACAATGGCCAATCAGAGATGTTTAAGTTAGTACGCCAAAGTTTTTGTTCAGTGCCGATTTCTTTGAACCCATGAATCCTCTCATTATAACAAACAAAGTGTAGCTTCATTAATTTTAACAGAACTTTGTAGGAACACGATTAACTAAAATGAGTGACAGTTTTTAGTGATTATAAAGGGAACACTCTTTGCACGTTTTCTGCCATGCCAAATCCCACATACAGTATGCTTGTTTTTTTTTTGTTTTTTTTATTGACAGGGGTTTGTGAACGTAGATGCTTTAATAACAAATAATTTGTAGGGAGCGTTTATACAGGGGTGGGTAAATTATGCGGCAATACGTATAGCCTAACTTAAAACTGTTTCATGGAAATATGTACTTTAATGTGTTATTAAAAACCCTGCCAGTACATACAAAAATAGATCAAAGTGACATCTTCTGGGCCGCCATCTTGTTCCAGGTCCGACTCCGGTTGAAATTTATACGGTTGCACAGATGTGTCCTCAGAGACTCCCGCTGCCATTCTTTCTCCAAAATATACCCTCAACTGTTGTCAAGGCAACACTCCACGTGCGTTGTCAAAACGCCCCAAAGAACAGAGGGGCGGAGTGAGCAAAGCTCATTATCATTTAAAGACATATGCACTGAAACGGCGTGCTGACAACAGAGCTGTTTTTGACCAGGTAAAATGAGTGTTTTTTTACAATACTAATGAGAATTTTTAATAAAAGTATATTACAAAGTTTTCATTTAGACCCTAAAGATTCATATTAACGTGTAAAAAATGGCGTTATATGACCCCTTTAAGTTTGTTGAATTTTTTACGGACTCAAAGACTCATATAGGCCACTGGGGGGTGTAATATATGCCTTGTGCTCAAGGGCACGCATTAGCTTAGGAGACATTTTAATTGTTTATTATCAGAGTTTATTATCAGAGTTATGTTTTCAGAGTCAGTGTTGGCTACAAAGATGAAGTTGATCTTGCTGACTCGTCATCTCCGCAGTATAGTGAACGTGCATGCTCCTATAAAGATGCACCTTTCATTTGGATTACATAATCAGTACATAATCAGAGTATTTGTTTTCGATTCGATTTGGTTAATTTAAAAGTAGACATTTCAAGCTTTCTATATGGCTATTTCTCATGTCTGTGAGGCAAGTAGCCTATACGCTGAGTTTCGGTTAATTTGTGACGCGCTCCAGTTCCTCTTGTTTTCGAAGACAGTGTAAGCAACTTTCTGCTCATAAGTTTATTACATGCACTGATAAGTGCTTCATCAGATTTGTCATGTTGCCGGTCTTGGCAGCAATGATCTTGTTGCAAATATTGCATTGCGCACTGTTGCATCAAGCCTGGTGAAATGTAGCCACACTTTTGATCTTTTCCACATCTTTTCCATCTATTTGGGTTTGGATGCTTACACACTACAGCCTCACGTGTGAGCCACGTCTCTGGGCGTAACCGGCAGAAACTAGTGTTTTTCCTTGATGCCACGCCACAGCCAATCATGCTGCATGCTTATTGTCTCACTGACGTTGACGAGATTAACCGCTTGGGTGTCGAAATTTGGTACTGAACAACAAGACATTTTTGATACTCGTTGCCTTAAAAGTTTTGAACTCGATACCCAGCCCTAGTCACCAAAGCTATGTGTTACGCTTGTGAATATTCACCCGAAAGATAGACTGTGCAAAGGCTTCAATGGATGACACCATATGCACTGAACTTTGTTATGGGTGATTTTAACCATTGCAAAATGGGTAAGTCCCTGTGTTTTTTTTTTATCAGTATGTAACCTGTTTTACACATCATAAGAAATGTTTGGATCTTTGTTATGGATCTTTAAATGGAGCATATACATAATTTTGTAGAGCTCTCTTAGGTACGTCATAATGATCATAATGTTGTGCATCTGATTCCATTATACAAATCTGTCCTGAAGAAAACTAAGCCGGATAATAGTTTAGTTCCGGTGTTGTTTGAGGAATCTATTAATTGTGCCCAGGTCGGCTTTAGTTGTACAGATTGGGATGTGTTTATACATGTTTGTGCTGAGATAGAATAACAGAGACTGTGTCAGCTTATATTACTTTTTGTAAGGACCTTGTTATCCCAGGGTTGCCAACTCTCACGCATCTGGCGTGACACTCACGCATTCAGCCTCAATCTCACGGTCTCACGCTCAACAAAGAAATCTCACGCTAAATTAGCCATTCTTCTGTGCTGTATTTATTTATTTTTTTCACTTAAATGCACTAATTTCTGAATTACTATAAGCAAGTTCAGGCTCTTAACTACTGATTGGACCACTGCATTTTCTCACGCAGAGAAAAATCGCGGACAAAGAGGACACTGACACCGACAGAATAGACAGAAAAGGTTAATTTTGATATGGAACAAATTCTCAGCTTTCAGATTCTGTCAACATTTCCAACGTTTTGGCGCTTTTAAATGTGACAGATCGCTGTAGCGCGTCAGTTCAAACGGCCCCTACCAAGGCTTCATCAGGACAGCATTCTCACACAGATAAGCACAATTACACAACAGTTTAAGTTGAAGAGGTGTTCTTTTGGTTGTCCACTGTAATAACTAATGTGCTCACTCAGACATTAAGCACATTTACCGTTATGAATTATAATACCATCCGGTTCGTTGGTCCATTGAGTCAGATTGCTTTCACACTTAAAGAGAACAAGCCCAGAGTTCGTTTGCAATTTGGTGCAGATCCCAGCGTGATTACTGTGTTCACATTATGCCTAAACTAACCAAACCAAGGGAGAAAACACACCAGGTTCAGAAACAAACGCTCAGGTGTGAAAGCACCCTACGAGAGAGGAAAGGTCCTGGCCTAGATGATATTGGAGGCAGTATTCTTAAATTGTGCGGAACAACTGGCAGAAATGTATTGTTTCATTTTTAGAATGCCATTGCGTCTTCATAAGATTCCTTGTCTTTGGAAGGAATCTATTATTGTACCTGTGCCTAAGAATAATGTACCAAAATCTTTAAATGAGTACAGACTAGCTCTTACCTCTCTGATTATGAAAACATTTGAGAGGATTGTGAAGGATTCGCCTTTGACCACAGTACAGGCAAATCTAGATCCGCTTCACTTTCCACACAGGTCAGGCAGGGGTGTTGACGGCGCAACACGTACTCTATTAAACATGGTTTTAGCACATCAAGGTGCAAAGACTTTTGTATGATTATTTTTTATTGATTTTTCATCAGCTTTTAATTGTTTCCAGCCTCATATCCTAGCAGAAAGGTTAAAGAGGTTTCATACTATTGATTCTGGGTTGATATGTTGGCTTATGGATTTTTTAACTTATAGGTCTCAATGTATGAAGGTAAACAGAGTTTTATCTGATGTACTTTTTTCTTACTGGGTCACCGCAAGGATGTGTTATTTAACCTCTTTTAGTTGTGCTATACCAATGAGTGTCAGATGCAACTAGAGAGGTGTCATATCATTAAGTTTGTGGATGATTTTGAGGATCCTGATCATGGTTCTTGACTGGCAGATTGTATTGAGTATTGATTGGTGTAATTTGTCCTTTTTGGACTTCATTATTTAAAACTGAAAAGATGATTGTAGATTTTAGGTAGAATCCTACAGTCATCTCTCATTTTGTTATTAATGATCATGCTGTTGAGGTTGTACATCAATTTAAATTCATTGGTACTGTAATAGATGAAAAGTTGACTTTTGAGGCTCATGTGGATGCTGTGTGTAAGAAAGCCCACTGCCGTATGTATTTTTGCAGAAGTTTTGTAGTTTTAATGTGGACAGTACTTTTATGAAAATGTTTTATTCTTGTTTTATTGAATCTGTCATTACTTTTTCATTTGTGCGCTGGTATGAGTCACTTAATCTTAAAAACAGAAATAGATTACGGAGTATTGCTAAAGTGTGTGGTAAGATCCACTTTGAATGATTTGAATAATTTGTATAAAGCCAGTACTCTGAGGAAGGCCGAGTTAATTATGAGAGATCCCAGCCATCCCTTGCAGAATGCTTTTAAGTTGATTCCTTCTACCCCTAGATATTATCTGCCATTTTTGTCGGACTAATAGATTTAAAAAGTATTTTGTACATGTATTTTTTTATTATTTTTATTATTGTTCTAGGTAAATTATTTATGGATTTTTTTTTTTTTTTTTTTTTGGTCTTTATGTTGTGGTGTTGTGTGCGGCTTGCACACATACTTGTGCACATATTTGGATAAATATTGATTTATTCTCACATGTTTGCAAAATATTTTGTCATACAGAATATAATAATACCATTTCTATTAATTTCCCACTGAATTATGCGATCTGAAGAGCTGAGAGACCAGTCAGAGCGCGCTAGTCTGTCGTGTTCCTGGTTTGCGTCAGTTATGACTCATAGAGCACTCATTCGTGGTCCAAAGCTGTCAATCATCTTATGTGGGATATTTCCTGGCCTTCTGGATGATGTTGTCCTGTACACTTCCTCGTTCTGAGCTCCGTGAAAAACAATGCCAAAAAAAGATTTCTACATGTGAAATAAGTAGCTAATAAAAACACATGCTAGTATATGTTTTGCGTGTGATTTTCCTGCGATTTGGGATATATTCCTATGAATAAAGAATGTGTACAGTATACATAAGTAGGTGTAGCGATTAGCTGCATATAAAATGCTAAATATAACATATTTCAACATCGTTATATGTCTAAAATCCACATTAGATCACAATCAGAAGTTAATACAAACATTCAATGGCGGTTTGAAATGAGTTATGAGTAAAAGTGTAATATTCATCTGTTAAATTGTGTTATATAGCTTGATGCCAATTGTAACTCTAATGCACCTGTCACCAGGAGCTATTCTATTCCATAAACTAATGTATTAAAATAATTCTCATAAGATCCCAAGAATATGCTTTTTTGTTGTTTTTATTAAAGCTTTAGCATAAGTTCTGCCGGGAAGACTCAATTGTTACGTCACTTATTACCTTCTCATCTATCCAATCATGTTCTAATACTTGTAGTATAAAAGATTGCTACTTACACATGTCTGAGTTTGCAGATGCTGACGCTTTCATTCACCTCCATCCTCCCCACCACCTCCAGGATGGTCCCTTCCCCTCCATCCTCCCCACCACCATACATTTAAATAATAAATTTAAAAATATATTCTTTTTTTTTTTTTAAGTTTGCCAACCCCTGCTGTTGCCAGGTTGAAAATATTGTTTGATGAGATTATTCTCGATTTTAATCAATTTTCATTTTGATTAACCAAAATAGATTCTTTAATCCCAAGAATGTATCTTTTTTTATACTAAACATTATTTGTATCGCCTGTCATCCAATAATCACACCAAGCTTTGTGCTTTGTTACTTTTGATAAGTAGCAACATCTCAGCTTTCAAATTTAGTCAATTTTGTGTCGAAAAATGGAGCGTAGATGGCGCATATCAGGTTTAACTGTACATCACCAGGCCTGGAAAGACAGCTTACTCAAATATAAGGCCGAAATTGTGTCAGCTAGATCTGTTTATCTTTCTCAGATAATTGTCAGCAATCAGAGAAACCCTAAAAAACTGTTTCACTCAATCAACAAGCTGCTTAAAAATCACAGCCTCTCTAATGTTCCTACTTCAACTCACCTTTGTAATATGTTTTTGGAGTTTTTTACCGCCAAAATAGACAATATACGTAACCACATTGTTGCCACTCATACCATTGCTGCCTCCTCCTCAAATACTTTTGCATTTTCTGGTGTCTCTCTCTCTAACTTTGCAATTCATGACTCCCAGTCTCTGTGTAATACGGTTTCAAAACTGAAAGCCTCAACTTCTAGAGTTGATCCGATACCATCTTGTCTTTTTAAATCATGTTTTGATTCCCTCTCTCCTGTTGTTTTGAGAATTATCAATAACTCTCTGTGCACTGGAGTTGTGCCAGCAGCACTTAAAATTGCTGCTGTCACCCCTGTACCAAAAACTAACAACATGGACTTTGATAATCTGAATAATTTTCGTCCCATCTCTAATCTTCCATTCCTCGCCAAAATTTTAGAACAAACAGTGGCTTCTCAACTACTTTCTCATCTTTCCGCTAATGATCTTTTTGAGCCACTTCAGTCTGGATTTCGGAAACGACACAGCACTGAGACAGCGCTGGTCAAAGTGACTAATGATTTGTTAATGGCTTCTGATTCTGGCCGTCTATCTATACTGATTCTTCTTGATCTTAGTGCCGCTTTTGACACTATAGATCACTCTATTTTAATCAACCGCTTAGAGACCATCTTTGGAGTTTCTGATTCTGCATTAGAGTGGTTTAAGTCCTACCTCTCTGGTCGTAAGCAGTTTGTTGTGATGGGTGATTTCAAGTCTGAAGTCGGTGTGGTGCACTCTGGGGTTCCCCAGGGATCAGTTTTGGGCCCGTTACTTTTTAGTATTTACATTTTTCCATTTGGCCAACTTTTAAGAACACTTGGTCTTAACTTTCACTTTTATGCCGATGACACTCTGATCTATATACATTCAAAACCTGATGTCAAAATGCCTGTGTCTTTTCTTTCTCAATGTTTTACTGAGATTAAGAAATGGATGTCTGAAAATTTTCTCTGTCTAAACAGTGATAAGACTGAAGTGATGCTTATTGGTTCACCTCATCAGTTGTGTAAAGCAGAGTCCATAACCTTAAGTGTGGATGGCTCTGCTTTGAAATTGCAAACTAAACTAAAAAATCTGGGGGTGATATTTGACGCCAATTTAACATGTGACCATCATGTTCGTAACACAGTCAAAACATCATTTTTTCATCTCAGAAACATTGCCAAATTACGCTCTATGTTGACTTTCTCTGTGGCTGAAAAGTTAATCAACACTTTTGTTTTTTCACGTATTGATTATTGTAATGCTTTGCTGGCTGGAGTTTCTAAAGCTACCCTAAGTAAATTACAGTTGGTACAAAATTCGGTTGCTAGGGTTCTGACTGGGACCACTGCAAGGGAGCACATCACACCTATCCTGGAAAAATTGCACTGGCTTCCTGTTAGTTTTCGTATTGATTTTAAAATTCTCATGCTCACCTATAAGGCCTTGAATAACTTGGCCCCTCAATATTTGTGTGAGCTCTTAACCCCCTACACTCCTACACGTGCTTTACGATCTTCTGAAGCTGGTCTTTTAACTGTCCAAACAACACGGCTAAAAACGATGGGTGATCGGCCTTTTTCTTCTTTGGCTCCTAAATTGTGGAATTCCCTGCCCTCCGAGATTAGGAATGCAGAATCCCTTAGTGTTTTTAAATCGTCTCTTAAAACTTACTTTTTTAGGGTGGCTTTTATGTGATTCGTGTGATTACTGTGTTTGTTATTATATTGGCTTTCTATTTTTATTGCTTGTTTAGTTTTTACTGCCCAGACTGTTGTGTATCTTTCTAATTTCATTATTTTTATGTAAAGTGCTTTGAGATGCTACTTTTAAAGGCACTATATAAAATAAAGTTTATTATTATTATATTATTATTAATTTTATAATGAAATTCAAACAATATATATTTTGACACTTCTTAATGTGGCATAACAGATCTATGTAGTATGGAAGCTCAAAAAAAAACAAAAAACAAAAAAACAGTTTAGCTATAAACTCAGAATTGCAAGGAAAAAAAGCCCTTACTATGCCCAGCCCTAAATATGATGTTGACATGGGCGGAGGGTGAATCTACTCCAGGGTTAGATGTGCTTCCCCTTTAACCATAACGCGTTGTTCATTATAAATGTGGGATTATGAATTATATTGAGAACGTTGTAACGTTACAGAGAAAAGATGCCGTAATATACCCTGAGTGTAATCATTAGCTGCCTTCATTCTGAAGCGTGCAAGCAATTTGCTAATGATTTATATTTAAAGGTTAATAAAACGTTACACTCACTTCTTCTGGAGGTGCAGCAGGAACACGAATAGTTGGTACCGATTCTGTTTTCAGGAGCAGCTTCTTAGAAAAACCAGCTTTGTACTGACCCTAGTTTATAAAGCAGTCTGGTGAGAAATGATTAGCGCAAACATAAAAGCATTTACGTTAATCGTTGGTAATATTCCCTTCAAAAATAAAACTCAGCCACTGCGTCTTCAGCAATTCGAATTTTGGAACACCAAAATGACTGCTGTGTTCCTTATAACAGCCAAGAACAGAACACCACAATCGCTTAGACGCCATTCTGCTCCAGCGTATCAACAATGGCGGACTATGATGACAGCTCGCTCAGGGCGGGTCTGTGTTGAAACGCTGCTGTCAATTATCAATCGTGGGAGGGGCGTCCGATTTAGTGATGTCACACAATCAAACGGCTCAATTTGAGGCAGGGGAAAACATATGAGGAGATTAAAACAAAAACACTGGATGGATTTTTATCATTATATGATGGTTGTGTACAGGCACTGCCAACACACATTTCAGTGCAATCAACTTGTAAAAGTGCATGTACCATTATATGACCCCTTTAAAAAATAAAACCCACATTTTTTTATGTAATATGTAATTTAAACGTGTTAAACCGGATTTTATAAAATTGGCATTGAAAAAAGTATCGTTCAATAACCTGTATCGAAGTCAAGGTAATAGTATCGATATCGAAAAAAATTTAACAATACCAGCCCTTGGTTAGTACAGATAAAAGTTAAATGTCAAGTGTACATAATGTCTCCTAACGACCACTGTATGACGCCAATTTTTGTTAACAAAGACATAATCCTTCACGAAGTGGTTTACCCGTTGGATCTCTATCCAAATGATAGGATTCCCCAAGACCATCAATGTTAAGATAAGAATAAGAGTTTTGTTCCTTGAGCCATGTTTCCATAAAAAAAATAGACATGCTCTATTCAGGAACTTATAATTTGCCCAAAGCTCATCCAGTTGGTTACAGAGTGACTGAACGTCACCCAACATAACTGTAGGGAGAGGTATACAACGATGGCCTTGTGTCTTCAACCTCTGAAAAACGCCACACCAACTTCCCCTCTTCCTCGCCCCTTTCGGCTTGGATACTCATGGTTCACCGCAGTAGAATCCGACTGGATAACCTCTGCTGGAAACGCTGCAGCCATAAAGTAGCCATAAATGCCATCATAAAAGGAACATTTTGTGCCATCCCTGCACAAACATTTAATACATTTACTAATGTACTGACACACATACATAAACAATGGTATTTATGTATTCTGCTTTAAAAAAAATAAAAGAACATCAATTTCTCTGCGAACATCTTGAGAGATGCGGTGATGACAGCAATCAAGACCCAAGTATATCACATCACCACTCTGATTTCTGGAAGGGGAATAAACAGGATGCTTCACCACTTTTTGTGGATCAAACAATCCGTTTTAACCACTCCTGTGGTACATTTGATTCTGCTGTGTCTTCACACTAATGTATGAGAGCTACCTCCTAATTTGGTACATCCTGACAAATCAATATGATTGCCATTGTGCAGTAAAAGTCTTTGATTCTCAGAAAGAAAAACGATACTCGGTTACTAACATAACCTCGGTTCTCTCTAGAGAGGGAACGAGTATAGCGTAAGTTTAGCTTACGCTACGGGAAAGATTCATCTTCTCGAGATACTGAAGCCAAAAAATTATCCTTAATTTTGTATACCTTGTCAACGCAGTGCAGCAGCTAGCAGACCTAGAGCAGGCCATCTCGCGTGCTCATTGGCTGCCCTGCGGGCAACTGCTGCAGCCTACCAGTGAGCCCGGTGTGACGTCACGCCCAATGAAGGGCGCCCGCGCCTTTATAGCGTCACAGCCCGCCAGATAGGCGTGGCTTAGCGTATAAAATAGGGGCTGTAGGCTGAATTCTCTGGTTTTTCGACGACTGAAGCGAAGTCGGTCGTGGCGCGAGCACGGCCGGTTACGCAATACTCGTTCCCTCTCTAGAGAGAACCGATGTTACGTTAGTAACCGAGTATCGTTCTCTTACGAGAGGTTCTCTCGAGTACTATGAAAAAAAAATACTATTATAACCATCAGATGGCAGCAGAGGACCACTCATTGGCTTACTTTCATTTTAAAAGTTTCTGTTTTAAAAGTGGTAGTTTGTCTCCACAAAAGCAAGGCACATTTTCCATGTTAAAGGTCCTTGTACACGGAGTCTGAAATTTTCACGTGTTTTTTCGTATTCATTATTCGGTGGCTCTGAATTGTCAAAACACCTCTCAAAATCCTTGCTACGGATGCAAACAACACAGAAAATTTAACCCGATTTGATTTTTTTTGAGACTGACGAAAGTTTCAGGGACTGAGGTTGTGTCACTGAGACTTGGACTAAGCCTGGCGAGTTGTTTCCGTTTTCGGAACTGGTGCCTCGTGGCTGTCATAATATAAACTCCCCGCGTTTGTTTGTTTTTCGGGGGTTTTGTCACTGTTTTTAAAGATACTCTTCACTGTCGACTTCTACCTACTGGCTCATATCACAGTTTTGAGGTGCAACTCTTACAACTAGTCTTTTGATTTTACTCAGTGGGTTTCTGGTCCAACACGTATCCATGGCCACACCCTTGATCTGATTTTTACCCATGGTTTCTCTATTTTGAACATAGAAATTAATAGTGGAAATTAAAAATGCAAATATTTTTATTTACTAATGACAAAAAAAATTGTCATAAACCTCAAGTTCTTTTTTCCACTATTAACTCGGTTTTAAATCCTTCTGTGCATTCTATTTTAGAGCCCTCTACTGCTCTCTGTAACAATTTTGGAAAGTTCTTTACATTTACTGTATTGCGTAAGTTTAGCTTACGCTACGGGAACACTTTGTCAACGCCGTGCGCGCCAAGCATCCACATGAGACCCCGAGCTTGAGGGGAACCCCATAAGTGGAAAAAATAAGGTGGCCAGCCACGCGGGCCATCACTTGTACATAAGCACACATAGGGAATACAGAGCAGCGCGCCGGTCTGTATAGTCATATGGCACATACCCTACTTAGTGCAGCTCAACCAGGAGAGCTGAGTCATGAAAGTGATCTGAGCAGGAGATCTGGGCAGAATACACCTCTTTTTCAGACTGACAACAGTTTAGCCTGCAAGGCAGGAACTTCTAGGTTATAAAACCTGACAAAGGTAGACGGGGAGCTCCAGCCCGCCGCTACACATATGTCATGGATAGAAATTCCACTGGACCATGCCCACGACGAGGCCACGCCTCTCGTGGAATGAGCCCTGATGCCCAGAGGGCATTGCAGACGCGTAAGCTGCCGCTATAGCGTCCACTATCCATCTGGACAGGCTCTGTTTCGAGGAGGCGAGCCCCTTGACGCGCCCACCAAACGAAACGGAAAGCTGTTCCGAACGCGGAGCGCGTAATGTAAAATCTCAGCGCTCTGTCAGGGCAGAGGAGATTCATATCACTTTTGCTGTCAGATGCTGGGAGAGCTGACAGCGAAATAACTTGCGCTCTGAATGGAGTGCCCATCACTTTAGGGACATAACCATGTCTAGGTCTGAGGATGACTTTAGAGTCATTTGGTCCGAACTCAAGACACGACGCGCTGACAGACAGCGCGTGCAGATCCCCTACACGTTTTACTGACGACAGTGCAGTCAGAAAAACGTTTTTTAGTGATAGATATTTCAACCCCACGGAGTCTAGTGGTTCAAATGGAAAAGCTTTCAGGGCCTCGAGGACCAATGAAAGATCCCACATGGGAACCGACGGGGGGCGCGGCGGATTCATCCTTCTAGCTCCTCTAAGGAAGCGGATGACCAACTCATGTCTTCCCAGTGACTGGCCGTGCGTCGATTCCGCGAACGCTGCCACGGCCGCCACGTATACTTTGAGCGTGGATGGGGACCTTCCCTTATCCAACAGCTCTTGTAGGAAGGTGAGCAGCTGCGCCACCCCGCATGTCCGCAGGTCCAGACCTCTGTCGGTGCACCATCCAGAGAACACCGACCATTTAGACGCGTAGAGCCTTCTCGTGGAAGGGGCTCTAGACTGCGTGATCGTGTTCATCACTCCTTCTGGCAGGGCAACGAGTACCCGTTGATCAACCAGAGACCAGCGCTCTGGATGGGGATGCCAGATCATGCCGCGAGCCTGAGAGAGGAGATCTGCCCTCACCGGAATCGGCCACGGAGCTGTATGTGACAGCCGTGCCAGTTCCGGGAACCAAGTCTGATTCTCCCAACGCGGGGCTATGAGGAGCACCGAGTGGTGCGTTTCCCTGATTCTCTTGATCACCTGTGGCAACAGAGAGACCGGAGGGAAAGCATATAGCGGGAGGCTGGGCCAAACCTGGGCCAGCGCGTCCTCGTCCTTCGAGAAGAACGTCGGGCATTGAGCGTTGTCTTTTGACGCAAACAGGTCGACTTCCACCCTGCCACAGTTTCTAGACCGTTTGGGGGTGCAGGGACCATTCCCCTGGGGGAACATTGTCCCTGGACAGTTTGTCTGGGCCGTCGTTCAAATGGCCAGGCACATGCGCCGCCCTCAGCGAGCGCAGGTTCATCTGTGACCAAATAAGGAGGCGTTCCGTCAGATTGCAGAGATTTCTGGATCTGATACCGCCCTGACGGTTTACATAGGATACCACAGATGTGTTGTCCGAGCGGACAAGAACATGCTGGTCCTGTATGAACGGGAGGAAGCATTTCAGCGCGTTCTCGACCGCTATCATTTCCAGACAGTTTATGTGAAAAACCTTCTCCTGGTCTGACCACTGGCCAAAGGCCGGTTTGCCCTCGAACAGCGCGCCCCAACCCGAGTTGGACGCGTCTGTCGAGATGACCTTCCGATAAGAGATGGTTCCCATCATTACTCCCTGCTGGTACCAGTCGGCCACTAACCAGGGCTGCAGAGCTGTTATGCAGGTCTGAGTCACTCTGATTTTCTGGCCGCCAGACACCCAGGCTCGGCGAGGCGCGCGAGCGTTCAACCAGCGTTGGAGCGGGCGCATGCACAGTAGGCCCAGCTGGAGCACCGCTGCAGCTGATGCCATACAGCCCAACATCCTTTGAAATGTTTCAAAGGGAGAAAGCTGCCCTTCTGGAAAGATGCGGCTAGGTGGCGAACACGGCGCGCGCGCTGTGTCGATAAACGAGCCGTCATGGTCACCGAGTCCAGTTCTATTCCTAAAAAGGAAATTGACTGGCTGGACAGTAATGAGCTCTTGGTCCAGTCGACCGTGAGACCCAAGCTTTCCAGATGACTGAGAAGCACTGTTCTGTGAGATAGTAGTTCTGTCTCTGACTGTGCCAATATCAGCCAATCGTCCAGATAGTTCATTATGCGCAGCCCCTGACTTCTCAGGGGGGCGAGCGCCGCGTCCATGCACTTTGTAAATGTCAACTCACATTTTGAGTATCTCAAAAATTGCCTGTGACGGGGTACTATCTGAATCTGAAAATAGGCATCTTTCAGATCTAGAGAAATAAACCAGTCCCTCGGGCGAACTTACTGGTCGTAAGCATTTTGAACGGTCTTTTTGCAAGCACTTTGTTCAAATATCTCAGATCTAGGATAGGTCTGAAGGCTCCGTCCTTCTTGGGTACGAGAAAATATCGGCTGTAAAAGCCTGACTCGCTCAGAGAAGGCGGTACCTTTTCTATAGCCCCTTTGCACAGCAGCTTTGCTATTTCTGCGTGAAGTAGGTGCGCTACTTCCGCATTCACTATCGTCGCGGTACGGGCTTGAAAGCGCGGGGGACGGCGAATGAATTGAAGTGTATAGACCTGCTTTATTGTGCTCAACACCCATTCTGAAATCCCTGGGATAGTTTCCCACGCAGCTATGTGAGCCACTAGGGGGCGAATGGCCTCCGGGTTCAGACCGCCGCCATTTGCGGGCTTGTGAAACTGAACCGGTTCTGGGCAATGGCCGCTCGCTGACAGCCGAAACCGGCTGACTTATGTGAGATGTCCCGATCATAAGGGATGGGGAACATACTTTTACCACACTTTGACGCGCAAGCAGCGCTCTGGGCGGAAGAGCTCTCTGTAAGCGTGAGCGCGCGCACGCGGGCACGAGACTTACAACTGTATCTGACGCCTCTATCATAATAGATGGGGAGCGCTTTATTAACGCCCTGTGTTTTGTGATAACACTTAAACGCGCAGGCGGGGCCCGGGGGGAGGTTTGTGTTAGCAAGCGTGAGCGCTCTCTGGCAGGCACGAGACTTACGTTCATAACCTGCTTCTTTGATCGTGTAACAGAGCGGGCAGATAGTGGGCACAGACCTGTGGACACATTTCTTACATTCAACATTCGAGCGGCTTTTCTGCGCTTTATGAGAGTGTGCTCTGTGAGTGACATGGGATTTGGAGTGCTTATGTGTAGGGGTGAACTCTGGGGCGTGGGCACATTCACTACACTTAAAACACTGACGGCGTGAGCCGGACCAGACATTATACTCTTTTTGAGATTTCTCTGGGTGGCCTTGAAACGGCGTTTGTGTGCAGGCGAGGGGGTGAATAAACCGGCTCGTTGGCTGCTAGTTGAACCACTGCAGTAGCCTGTTTGAAGGGGACTGACAGGGAAATGAACTTTGACGGCGGCCCGGCCGCATCGGGACACGCGCGTCTTTTCTCTCTCGCTGTTAGGAGGGCTTCGCGTGCTCGGACTTCAGCGTGATTCTTTGCCGAGGCCCTCTGGGGGGCGGCGGTCTGTGACGGCTGTCTGAGCGCGATCTAGGGCGGCCGCCCGGACGTCGCTGCGAAGGCTGAGGCTGTGCTGGACGCTGGGTGCTGGTTCGCACAGGAGGCTGGCTTTGTCTCTCGCGAGAGCGGCCTGTGGCGGAACTCGAGCGTCGCGGCATGAAGAGGTTCATGGCCTGCGTGGTCTTTTGCACCACAGAGAAGCGGTCTACAATCCCGTCCACCGCTGGGCCGAAGAGACCAGTGGGGGAAAGCGGTGCGTTCAGAAAGGTGGCTCGCTCAGTTTCCCTCATATCCGCAAGCGTTAACCAGAGGTGCCTCTCCGTCACGGTTAACGCGGCCATGGCTCGTCCGATGGCTTGGGCTGCGGCTTTGGTGGCGCGGAGAGAGAGATCCGTCTCGCTTCTCAAATCCGTAACCGCAGCTGGGTCCAGGCCCTTCTCATCCCATTCACGGAGGAGGTCGCCTTGCAGGATCTGAAGCACAGCCATCGAGTGTAGAGCAGACGCGGCCTGGCCGGAGGCGGCATAAGCGCGGCCGACCAAGGCGGAAGTGGCTCTGCAGGCTTTAGACGGGAGGGCTGACCGTGACCGCCATCTCGCGGAGGGCGGGCAAAGGTGCGCTGCGACCGCCTCTTCCACAGGGGGAATCGCTGTGTACCCTTTATCGGCGGCGCCGTCCACTCGGGAGAGCGACGCGGAGGCCTGTGACTGAAGTCTAGCAGAAAACGGTGTATTCCATGACTTCGTCAGCTCCGCATGAAGTTCCGGCAGGAATGGAGCGGGCCTAGTTTCTGAAACTGCGCGGCGGCGACTTCGAAGGAAGCAGCCGTCGAGCCTGTTCGGCGCGGGTTCCTTCGGCAGCGACCACTCGAGCCCGAGACGGTCAACAGCTTGTGTCAGCAGGCGCATAAGTTCCGCGTCAGCTCCAGCGCGGGTACGGGTGGATTCCTGGATTGACGAGAGGGCGGAGTGAAGCGACCATTCCTCGCTGTCTGATGCCAGGATAGAGCAGCAGTCTCTTGTGACGTGTCCCTCGGACTCATCCTCCGAAGCGACGGCAGTGAGGCTCGCACGCGGCAGCTGCGCGTCAGTGAGGAGAGGTGGGGAAGGCGAGAGCGAGGCTCGAGGGAGGTTCTCCGGCGAGCGCGTCGCTGTGGCCACAGGTTCCGGCTGTCTCAGGGAACGGCGCTTCTTTCTGCGCGGTCCCACAGGGGGCGGAGTGACTGCTGTGGTGTTGAAAACTTGAAAACCCCGCAGGGTCGACAGCGGAAGCTCCTCACAGAGCTCGCAGCCCCCGGACGCGAGGGCGAGCTCTGCGTGTTCCAGGCCCAGGCAGAGAGCGCAGATCAGGTGGCGGTCTCCGGCGCTGAGCGGGGCTTTACACGAGCCACAGGAAGTGCGAGGCATCTTTAAAAAGACGCTCGCTGCTCTTTTAGAATAATAGCTAAGGCAAATAGGATACGTCGCCGGATAGCGTAGCTCGCACGGATGGCTGAAGGTGGCGAAGACGGCCGGCTTCCGCAGCGCTGTCCTAGGCTGGCTGTTCGCTGTTCGACGGCGGCGGTGGCTTCTCTCAAATCCAGCGATGCGAAGAGCTCGCTGAAGAGTCGAAAAATAAGAGAATTCAGCCTACAGCCCCTATTTTATACGCTAAGCCACGCCTATCTGGCGGGCTGTGACGCTATAAAGGGCGCGGGCGCCCTTCATTGGGCGTGACGTCACGCCGGGCTCACTGGTAGGCTGCAGCAGTTGCCCGCAGGGCAGCCAATGAGCACGCGCGATGGCCTGCTCTAGGTCTGCTAGCTGCTGCACTACGTTGACAAGGTATACAAAATTAAGGATAATTTTTTGGCTTCAGTATCTCGAGAAGATGAATCTTTCCCGTAGCGTAAGCTAAACTTACGCAATGCGAGAGAACCTCTCGTAAGAGAATCTCAAATCTCTTCCTTCCCTTTCTAGAAAAAAAAATCTCTTTAGGAAAAGAAACACTTAGATTGTATGTCTGTGAAAGAAAATTATGTAGTAAGAAAAGAAAAATAATGTAGGAGGAAAAGAAAAGGATGTGTGATGGAAATGAAATTGGAAAGGACAACGAACAATGACAGGGAAAAGAGGACAGGGAAAAGGACAGGGAACATAGAAAAGGGAAACATGGAAATGTCACAAAATGGAAAGGAAAAGCAAAGGCTGAAAGAGGAAAGGAAAAGGACAGAATGGAAATGGTGTAAAGGAGATGAAAGGAAAAGGAAATGGTGTGAGAGGAAATAAAAAAGGGGAAAGAGTGCAAGAGGAAAGGAAAATAACAAAATGGAAATGGTGCGAGAGGAAAGGAAAGAGTGCAAGAGGAAATAAAAAGGTAAAAGAAAAGAAAGGGGAAAAAGGAAATTGCGAGAGGAAATAAATGACAGAAAAAAGAATAGAAATGCGGTGATGGAGAGAAAAAAAGGAAGGGGTGCAAAAGGAAAGGAAAAAAGAATGGAAATGGTGCAAAAAGAAAATTAACGGATATACAAGAGGAAAAGAAAGGAACAGAATGGAATGGGAATGGTGTGAGAGGAAAGGAAAAGGTAAGGGTGCAAGAAAAAAGGAAAAGAAAATAACAAAAAATGGTTTGAGAAGTAAAGATAAGGAAAAGGAAACGGTACAAGAGAAAATGGAAAAAAAGAATGGAAATGTTACAAGAAGAAACATTAAGATCAGAATGGAAATGGAACAAAAAAGGAAAATCAGTGTCCAAGAGGAAAGAATGGAAATGCTACAAGAAGAAACATTAAGATCAGAATGGAAATGGAACAAAAAAGGAAAATCAGTGTCCAAGAGGAAAAAATTGAAATGTTACAAGAAGAAACATTAAGATCAGAATGGAAATGGAACAAAAAAGGAAAATCAGTGTCCAAGAGGAAAGAATGGAAATGGTGCGAGAGGAAAGGACATAGCAAATTTACTGGGAGAGAGCAAAGGATGAGAAAAGAAAGAACACAAACTGAACAGAATTTGATACAAGAAGAAAAGTAAAGTGTGAAGATCCTTTAACATTACCAAACAATCCAAAGCTCTTAATTGGAGGTTGTAGAAGCCATTAGTAGTCACTTTCCTGAACAAGACACTTAACTCCAGGATGGTGTAAGGGAACTGTCACTGTAATTAATATTGTGTAAATCACTTGGATAAGAAACATCAGCTAACACTCTAAATAAACCACACAAGCCTTTCTAAATCAGTCATCCGTTAATACTTTACACTATTATTACTGAAGAGTATTAAGGTATACTCAAACTGTAGCAATGTAAGCTGTAACCTTCTCTTCCACTCAGTGTGATAACACTACACCAAAATAGAACTTGGATTCATTTGGCACTGACTTCATGTTGTTCTTTTCACTCTGCAAGTTTTTCTTTGATAATTTTAGTCGGCAGACACAAATTCTATGATTAATCTGCAAGCCACCAGCATTTCCATGAACCTTCAGAAGCACATAACTTTAAGGTTATTTTTATTTTAAAGAAATGATCCTTCCCTTGATGAGATGCAGTACTAATAGAAGTCATTCTGCAGCAGGACTCAATTATTGTTTTCATGCTGGGTCAATTTGTAATGAGATGAAGAAGGATATAGTGGACAAAAGCATGCAATCAACTGTGATGCAACAACAACAGAATGAAACAAGATATAGACACCAACATATTGATTTTGTTCAGACATCTTTTTATGCAAAGCAAAAACAGAGACACCCTTATAGATTAACCTGTGCTAAAGTGCCTGTAAAGGGAAAAAAAGATACACACATCACTCCTTGCACAACTCAAACGACAGCCTGTAAGTGACCAGTCCATAGGCCTCATTCATAAAACGTGCAGAGAATGATCTTAAGTGTGAATGTTTAACAAAGTGTCTACACAAAAAGAAAAAAATCTAAATGCATCACACTTTATAAATCACAGTTAATATTAAATTCAAATGCAATGTGAACAAGAGCATCAACTCCATCTACAGAATGGCTACAAATATCCATTTTTGGTTCAGAAGTATAAATAATATGACTGGTATACGTTCATAAGCATGCTCTTCAATTGACATTTGACATTTCCATGTCTTTTTTTGCCTTTATTAATCACAAATATTCCTAATTGACACAGGATGAAATCAATGGTATTTAGAATCAGATCAGCAGCTTTGCAGAAAATGTTTGTTTCATCGTTCCAATTCAGGAAGTATGCTCTTATCAGCAAGAGATGAGTGTATCAAAGTACTTCAAAGGGCAGTAATATACAGCTATAATATAGTACATGTGGTTAGTTAACTACATGTATTCAGTTAAGATAATACACCGAATGCGTTAGGCAGCAATTAAAACTTGTGCTCGAAAAAAATATGAGGGAAAAATTTGGAAAAATTTACCAACACTGACATTCACTCTTGTCTGTAAGAACATGGGAGGCTTCATCAAATCCTCATCAGCAGGAAACAATTTCACAGCAATAATTAAAGTGCTAATCATTAGTGCTTGTAATCATTTAATCATTAATCACCAGGAACGTTACATACCATCACCATGATGGTGTGTTATAAAGCTTGATAGCGGCGGTTGCTTAAGGAGTTTAAACAGACTCGCCTTGAGGTAGGCCTATATTTTTTTCTCTGGCTGACTGGGGAATTCCAAGTGCATTATTGGGACAAAAATTATAAGTTAAATGTCTTAAGTGAAAAAGTGTCTAATAAAAGAGAGAGAATATAAGCTATTTGAAAATTCATCTTTTAGGCAGTTCTACAACAATGTTCCTTAATGTATTTTACCTCAATAATGTGGTATTTTGCCTTTCGTTTTCAGTCAATAGTTGGCATCCGCTTAATGCGCAGCTTGAAACAATCAAAACTTGTTTTTCAGATATTTCGGATCTCCCCTCACATGTCATTTCGAAAGCAGGTAGGCTATCATCCATCAAGTGGGTTTCTGCCAGGGCAAGGGTTAACAGGGGCTTCCTGATTGCTGCTGTTGTTCTAGAGGAGTTCACTGCCTTCTTACAATCTTACAATCATCCACTACAGGGTCACGAACAAGGAGGGAAAATGCAGTCCAATCCTTATAAGATGAAAAAGTATGTGTGCTTTGGACCAGTACCAGCACGCAATTATTCCACAACACAGTCCACCCATCACCGAAGAGATGAAAAGAGCAGACTTTATGAAAAGGCTGAATTTATGGTATGTGTAGATGACTCAGCTGAGGTGAATGGAGGAGTGGCGTGAAGAGCAGACAATGATACGAGGATAATCTTTGAGAGGCCAATTTAGAAATCATGAGATTACTGAATGAGATCTAGCATAGAGCTGACAATAGAGTGAGGAGAATTGATAAACCAATCATAGAGACAGAGCTCAACGATAGTCATACCTGAAAAAAAAGTCTCCTTCACCAACCATGCATTCTGACATGTACAGACCTTAAGGATGCATTTGTGAGGAAAGCCCTTATATAGAGAAGGCTGGAATGTGTTAAAAGCTAATTACAAATTTAAAATACATTTTTAACTCTAGAGTAGACACTTCATGAGCATCTAGTTTTACCATGCTCAAGTGGAAACCATTGAGGAAGAGATTTCAAATAAGATTCAATCACACAAGAGCATTTGCTCTGGTACACTCTCATAAATGAAAAAAAAAAAAAACTAGTTGGGCGCTTTTGTGCTGTGTATGTGGGGGGCTTCTAAATGGGGAAATGTATGGATTCCTGACAACAAATGTTTTTATTTATTTATTTATTTATTTATTTATATATATATATTTTTTTTTATTGCATCTCTAAAAGTGTCACTGAAAAATACTCAAGTAGGCCTATGCTGTGTTGGGGAAAGTTACTGTTAAAAGTAATGCATGCATTACAAAATGGTGTTACTCCCTAAAAAAGTAGCCAATTTCATTTCTTATTTCATTTTTTTGATCTGGGCTGGGCTTGTTGTTTGTCTGTTTTTTACAACAACAACAACAACAACAACAACAACAACAACAACAACAACAACAACAACAACAACAACAACAACAACGTTCTGTTTTTGGCAAATGTAAAGGCCCTTTCACACCAAAAGTGAAATGAATAAGCCTCAGGCTGAATGACATGTGGATCCACGCCTTTACAGTGGAGGACGCAGCTCAAACAAACCTTTCAGCTGTGCAGCCATTCTGGACCACAGAAGAATAAGACACAGTAGAAGAAAGATCAACAATCTTACTTCAGAAATGAAAAAAAATAAGAAAATAAACTAGTTACTTTACTAGTTACTTTAAAAAAGTAATCTGATTACATCACATGACTAAATTACAATAGCATAACCGAATAATAAAACTAACATAACCAAGTAAAAAATAATAATAATAAGTAAAGTTTTTACTGAAATAAGAAAAAGTTTATACCTGATATCTGTTTCCTTAAACAATACCTGGACAGTGCCACCACCTATACATCTCTGAGTTTAATTTCCACAAATTCAAAATAATTTAAAAATGAAAATGTATTTAATCATTTGAAAACATCATAGAATGTGTTATTTTTGTATGAAAATCATTTCAAATGTATTTTTAGATGTAGGAAAAAAAAATACCCTCACGTCATTGACCATGGTAGCTCTGCAGAGGTTCATGGGTATTGATCTGGGCAGGTGTACGTGATGTTCGTGCAGCCATCATTACCTGCAGTTCATTGTAAGGAGCTGACGTACTGTTGGCCTGACCCATCCAGTAACAACATTGTGCTTCAGGGTCCTATCAGCAGCTGAAAGAACGAATGTTCCAACATTTTAATGCAGACAGAGAACAGTCATCCATCTATAAATCAATCAAAGATGAAACACAATCATCATATTTAAATAAGTAGGTTAGTTTTTGAGACATGACTCATAAGGTATGAATAAACAACAGAGAGCTTTAGGACATCTGAATCAACACTGTTGCTACTAACTACTGCTGTTATGTCTGTAAATTTGCAAGCCACATATGTTGATCTTCTATGGATCATTGACAGCACAACATAGTTGAAACAGTTGCCAAAATAGCATCCTCCATTCACCAATCACAGACCATACAGACCAGAATGTACTCCACAGAAATAAATCATCAAGAAACTTGATAAATTACCAAAAAAGCCTTTTCTTTAGTTGCAGCAAGGTCAAAAAGTAACATATGAATCAATAATTGATGAGCATTTTGACAGTTCCTTACTAATATGGAGGTGCTAGAGGCACAGTCATTGTTTACTGCCCAATACCTTAAGTTTGTTACCATGTGTTCAATATTAGATTTCTCCTATGATGGTCCAGTGAAGGAGGCTGTACTGCTTGAAACTCATGCATCATTAATCAAAGCTCTTATTTCAGTGCAAAATATTTGAGTAGGAACCTAGCAGGATTATTTTTGGACTAACATTTAGAGACGTTATCTAACATTGTATCTTTTATAGGTTTTCATAAAAAAGTTATGTCAGAGAACACTGAAAATAAGTTTAGAAATTAACCAAAAGGGGCAGGTTGGACATGATGAAATAAACCAGAGTCAACAAGGCTAAAAAAAACCATTCTTGTCAAAAAAAGTTTACAAAATGTAACAAGTAAACAATAAAAAAGTTACATAATGTATTTATTACACATAACAATGACATTATTGAGAGTCAACAAGTTCAAAGTTCAATAAAGTTCTAACCATTCCAAATATAAAAAAAAGAGTCTACATCACAACTCTAATAATAACAGGCCACAGAAAAAAATATCATTAGAATCAGTTTCAGAATGATTTTTTTCCCAACTGATGAACGGCAAACAAAGATTGAAACACATGGGCATACAGGCTAACAAGAGGTGAACAAGGAACAGGTGTAGGTAATAAGTTGGGCATGGTGAATAACGAGTGTAAGTATGGAAACTAAAGGTCCTTTCACACTGGACGCGTAACGAAAAAACGAAACTGTTACGAGGATGCAGATTGACGAACCCAAAAGCAGACTGAATGCTCTTCACACAATTTATTGAAGACAAAAAGGGGAAAACAAAGCCCACGAGGGGGCAAAACAAGACAGGACTTGGGTGACTAACTAGACAACGACACTGACAAAATACTAGAAAACAAACAACACTTCGAGAGATACTAACAATGACTAGACCTTCAATGACAAGACTTTCACAGGATACTCACAAGTAACGTTTGGCAATGAACCGACACAAGACAGCAAACACAAGGGGATAAAATAGGGAGACTTTAATGACAAAGACAGGTGAAGCTGACTAGACAATAATGACGAGACAAGGATAACAAGGGGGCGGGGTAACGTAACGAGACAACACAAGCACATGGCTCAAAACAAGACCATGTGCTTGCACAAAAAACATGATTCTGTCATGATCCTGCCACAAGACAAGAGAAAATCAAGGACACGAGGCCAGAATCATGACAGAAACGAAAAAGCGAATAGTTTGCGTGCGAATAGTTCGCTTCAAAACCATTCACATCAGCCGCGACGCGAATTTGCGAGGTTTAGAGCTTAAACATTCCAAAACTTTCGCGCCGACAGCTGAGAAAACATGGACACCTCATCGTCATCATCCAGTGAAGACGAGCTTTTCATTTTATTTAAAAGACAAAAAAGAAGGTTTTGGGTGCACCCGATCTTAAAGAACAGAGAGTCTGAAGGGGAGTACGCTAACCCTGTACAGGAGCTAAAACTTTATCATGGCCGGTTCCGAACTTACTTTCGGATGTCTGTGGGACAATCTGAGGAGCTTCTTCAGACAGTGGCACCGCATCTGACGAGACAAACCACAAACTTCAGGGAACCAATCGACCCGGAGCAGCGTCTGGCAGTCTGCTTAAGGTGAGCTGTCCTCTTAAAATCATCAGGGGCTACGTTTACATGCAATCAAATAACGTTAAACAATCTATTAGTAATCAGCTTGAAGTCTCAAATGGACCGAAAAGCCTTCATGTAAATCACATCGAACCGGTTGGGCTCGATCCGAACGAAATTTCGATCGGATTGAAAGGGGTTGTTTATTCCCCGATCGAGAGAACATGTAAACTAAACACCTGTCCATTTTTAGTTTCCTTTTCCTCTCTCCTTTTTCTCACATAGGTGTCCCTGAGGTTTTTCCACAGTTTTTTTGCATCTTCAACTAAACAGTACGTTTTGTAATGTCAATACACATTACATGTAAACACGAAGTAACAAGTTAAAATCATTCTACTAGAAAAAACTGTAGATATCACACAGTATAGTATACTAAATAGTATACTAAGCAGCCCTAAATAGTCTCACTACATTTAGTTACATTTTCAAAGTAAACATGGTCTCTGTCTCAATCTTTGACGATAATAGTGTTAGCTTTCTATCCCAAATATAGTTTAGCCTGCTAGCCTACACAGCACAGGACTATAACAACGACTAAAACTATCACACAACATACTCACAGTCGTGATAACCGAGTTGGTTGGCAATGCTACGCCACACATTATCTTTCAGTTCGTTGTCCTTATAGTTTTTATTCATTTTGACAAACAAAACGTGGTTTGTTGACACACACGCAATCAGAAGATCCGTCATTGTTGCTGTGACGTCACCTTTGTTTCCCATATGTGATTGGCTGAAGCCTTTTCTGTCGCCGCAAAAGTAAAAAAAAATCGACATCGAAGCGAAAAAAATAAAAGTCGTTTTTTCGCCACAGCAGATTCGCGTTCGGTGTGGAAGCACTCATTACACAAACAGCTGATCAAAAAATAAAACCATTGCGCGAATTATTCGCGCGTCAAAATCGCGTCCAGTGTGAAAGGACCTTAACAAGGGTAATTATAGGAACCAACAAGGCAGCAAAAGAAAAGAAAGGAAACAGGAACTAAACTAGAAATATATCATTAAAGTCCTTGAACACACAAGACGCTTGGGAAATCGTGACAGATATATTCCGCTATTGTGTACTTTAATTTGGGGACAAGCTTCGAAGGGGCTATAGCCCCTATTGTAATTGTTGGTTTGCTTTATTATTATTCCTTCTAAATGGGAGTCTATGGCAGCCCTATAACCATAACAAGGTAACTTATGAAAATTAGAACACTTGTAGTGATGGTAATGTATAGAAAATGAAATGAAACTCGGTAGGCTTCATCAACACCGTGATCTGAGGGTCCATGTCATATTCGGGAACAGCAGCACCTACAGGTTATGAGATCTGAAAATGGCTATTTTCGCTCAAAACCTTTGTCAGAAAATCATGATCTTGATGTCTTGCCTGTCCACCAAATTGAAGTAAATGAAAAAAAAATTTTCGCTGCTACTCCAACAAATTTTGTCCAAAATCTGATCAGATGAACTTTGGACCGAGCAGCACAAAAAATATTTTTCCATTCCCGAGGAAAATCTCTGCAAAGTTGATTGTGCATGTGTTTCATGTCCTGTGCTACTTAGCTTCGCATATTAATTGGTTGTCATATACAATTTTGTCTATTCTTTCTGTGACCATGAGCCACATTAGTGATTAAGTTGGCTTAGCATGCTAACCAGTTAACATGCTGACTGATGTATTTGTCTTGTCTTGAAACATCTCATCCATAATAAGGCATAATATGTGACCTCTGTAGCACACTGGTATCAGCAACAAGCCCGAACCTTTCAGGTCGTGGGTTTGAGTCCTGTGTAGTGGAACATGCCCAAACTGCAAGAGGTACTGTGGCCAGAAAGGGTGAAAAATATGCTTTTGTTCCAGACCTTGTGTTAATTTTGAGCTGATTTTCTCTTGACCTACTGAACCTTGGCAGCTAAACCATTTTTACCAGAATATTTTTACCTATGTTTTCTCAAAACACATTTTAAGAATTTACAGCTATCAACATCTTAGAATGGGTATCAGTAATGACCTTCCTGACTTTCATAAATCTGAAAGGGTTTTGTTTTTCTAAACACCATCATTCATGAAAATTATTAAAATAAAATAATAAATAAAGTAACTAAGTATTTTTAGCTTAGTATTTTTTAACTCATGGAACCCTTGAAAGGGCTTGGTGCTGTGATTGCTGCTTGCAGCTCTAGTATAGTTATAGTTATCTTTATAGTTATCATTCTTGTTGTGAACAGCCCTTTAAAATTTCAATCAAGGAGGTATATTTTCAATTTATTTAGCCACTGTAAATATAAAATACACATTTAAATGTAAAAATGAATACAAACAACTTTAAGCACATTTTAAATACATAAATGTACATACAAATTTACCCACATTTAAAATGTGAAATCTAAGTTTGAAAATGTTATGGTTTTAAATCAACGCTGCATGTTTTAGTCACTGCACCAGTTACACGAGCTCAGTGGTTGATTTCACATTATGCCATGATGACAACCTCTAATTAACAGTCCCCTGATAGCGTGTCATAATGCTCAATTAGGCTTAATCAGTGTCTGTAGTAAATCACTGTAATTGCTTCTCCATAGACCACAATAGATAAATCACCCACATGATCCTGTGGAGAACATCTAATTTTCACATGTTCAGCAATGTGAGCATGTCTGCAGCATAAGTCTGGTCATATTTGAAGCTTGACTAAATATGGCAGATAAATGCCTTTAAAAGATTTTTGTTGGCAATTACTCGAATCGTAATGTCAAGCAAATTTTTTATTGTCAGAAGGACAGGTTTGTAAAAAGAATGTCAGGCAGGATTGGTGAACAGCAAGTCAAATTAAAGCTTAAATTTCGGACTGGTCAGATCTATCGCTCAGATCTTAACAACTGGGTCTTTAACTCAAATGCTGCATCTGTTATAATGTTGTTTTTTATGTTAAAAGCCTTCATGACAAGAGAAGCTGAAAATAAGAGATGGACAAAAATTGGACAGAGTTAGTTGTATGTTATGCATGAAGTATATATTTATTTTAACACATTTAATTAAACCGATTTCATTTCAGCCTGCATTTGTCAAGTCTTTTCAATGACAAAAATGTAATCAAGGAGGTCTATAATACCTGAAGAAACTATCCATTTGCATTTTCATTTCATTCAAAAAATTTGAAAATGTACCTCCTTGATTGAAAAGACTATTTTTCTCAATGGAGAATATATCATCAAAACATGATGCCTTGGTACTAGTCACTGTTAACAGTTGTTACAGCCTTCATGAAGTTAAATAAGTAATATTAGTGTGGAATTGATAAGCAGTTTATGCAAAACATAATACTCCTCCAATCAATCCAAGAAGTACCAGATGCACTTAATAACTGCAGGAATACATTATGTTGATTACATTAATATTATTGGAAATCTTCTCATCTGAACAGCACATTTTGGAACCGTCAAGTATTTACAGTCTCTTCACACCTCATTACACAGAGGAAGTATACGTGATTGGAGAAAGAACAATGTGGCCTCGGTCCAGAACGATATGAATTGAGAAAAAAAACACTGACTGCAGTTCCACCCTGACACAACTAATCCTGTATATTTATCATCAATTTTCACCTTTCTTCCCTTGTAATTTAAAAAATGCAATTGCAGGTACAGTATGTTTATCATTTAAATTTATAAATATAACATAGCATTTAATATAGATGAATTGTATCAGATAATCAAAATTGTACCAGATAGGAAAAGTATGTCCTTTACCTTTTTTTCATTGACTGAATGTCATACTGAATAAAGCTGTTATTGTGTACAACCATGGTCAACAATCAATTGAATATTTCCACATGATCAAGGGGTTAGAAATGATGGCAAAAACAATTCCATTAAATTAAAAAGATCACTGATAACTTGATATTGCATTTACAATTGCATATTGTCTCCATTTAAAAAACTCATAGTGAGACAACATAAATGGAAGCCATGGTAATATTATGCTGATGGGACGGTTGTTATTTTTAGAACTGTTACTCACATAACATCGATTGCATATGCAAAGCTGAATATGCTGTTGATTGTTCAACTAGGCATGGAAATGACACATCGGTGATCAACAATTTTCATTTCCTTGTATATTTGAAAGCAATGCTTGTTATTAACAAAATAATGAAACTACCTAACAACAGGCCACAGCAAATGATTCACATTTTTAGACATGGATGGGTAAAGCCCCATTACACCAATAAATTGTTCATTTCCAGAGCTCTTAGAAATGCCCTCAATCACTTACAGAAGCATGATTAGTAGTGTACAGTCTTCAGTTTCTATTTTGTGTGCAGTAAAATGGCTGTTACGTTCAAGGTCTGCTGCAGCTGGATTCACTGCACTAAATATAACATTTATTTGCTATATAATGGAGAGATATATTATAGTATTTATTCTGGCAAAAAATAACAAACTGCAGTCTTCCCAGTGTTCCTCAATACCTTCTTCATCTGCAACAATTTCAAATCAGTTAATAGATAATAAGGAGTTAGGATGACTATGGAGAAGTACACTGCTAATAAACTTTCAGTCAAGAAAGGTGCTATATTGATTGATTTTTATGATTATGATTTTTTTTTAAATACATTTTAGTGCAATATGTATTTGTAAAGTATGCCATCACAGATTGTATAAACAAAATCCTGAGACATGGCCAACACAGGCTCATTGGAAAAACGTACCTGTGTTTGCAAAACGCAAAAATACATATACCAATATACATATCACTGCAGTTTCCAATGGAAATGATCACTAGAGGCAGTAAACCAGCAAGCACTTTTAATCGTTTTCATACACAATTATAGCCTGGTTTTAAACCTGGTTAAAACCAGGCCCTTCTCAGTTGTAACTGAGTTAGGGTCTGGGGAAGATTCATTCACAGCTCACTTCCAAAGGGGCGTCACCAACGGACGTCGCTCAAATGCCTCAGGGCACAATTGGATAGACCCAAAACCAATCACATCGATCATAATCTTGTAAAGTCCGTCTCAACGTTTGTGATTGGTGCCTCAGATCAGAATCAGAATCAGAATCAGAAAGAGCTTTATTGCCAAGTGTGCTTGCACACACAAGGAATTTGTTTTGGTACTGAGGCTTCCAGTGGACATAATACAAATACAAATACAACAAGAAACATAATACTACAAATTATAAGAATAAAAAATATAAATATAAATATATGAGAATAAAAGTATCACAGTTGGGTTTAGTCAGAATAGTCGACATTTTCAGATTTACAGATTATGAACATATTTACAGTGTTTTGAATATAATGAATAAATAAATCTACATATAAGTATCACCTGAGTTGTAGGATATTGCACTAAACAGTGGGAGTATTGCACTTAAAGGCATATGCCTTGGGAGGTGTTTTAGCTGTTCAGGAGGGAAATGGCCTGTGGGAATAAATTGTTCCTGTGCCTAGACGTTCTTGTGGCCAGTGATCTGAGTCTCCGTCTTGACGGTAACAGTTCAAACAGGTGGTGTCCAGGGTGAGTGGAGTCTGTGATGATTTTACCTGCTCTCTTCCTCACTCTGGAAGAGTACAGGTCCTGGAGGTTTGGCAGGGGGGCACCAATGATCCTCTCCGCAGTCCGGACTGTCCGTTGTAGTCTCCTGATGTCTGATTTGGTAGCTGAACCAAACTAGACAGTGATGGAAGTGCATAAGACAGACTCAATGACGGCTGAGTAGGACTGAATCAGCAGCTCCTGTGGCAGGTTGAACTTCCTCAGCTGGCGAAGGAAGTACAGTCTCTGCTGGGCTTTTTTCACAACGGAGTCAATGTGATTATCCCACTTCAGGTCCTGTGAGATGATAGTGCCCAGGAACCTGAATGACTCCACTGCTTCCACAGTGCTGTTCATATTGGTGAGTGGGGGGAGTGCTGGGCTGTTCCTCCCTGAAGTCCACGATCACCACTGTTTTGAGTGTGTTCAGCTCAAGGTTGTTATAACTGCACCAGACAGCCAGCTGTTCAACCTCCAGTCTGTAAGCAGACTTGTCACCGTTTTGGATGAGACCGATGACAGTGGTGTCGTCTGCAAATTTCAGGAGCTTGACAGTGGGGTCTTTAGAAGTGCAGTCATTAGTGTACAGGGAGAAGAGCAGTGGGGAAAGAACGCACCCTTGGGGGGCGCAAGTGCTGGTGGTGAGAGTCCTGGATGTGTGTTTCCCCAGTCTCACTCGCTGCTGCCGGTCCGTCAGGAAGCTGGTGATCCACTGACACATCGAGGATGGTATGGAGAGCTGGGTCAGTTTGGCTGTGAGAAGATCAGGCATGATGGTATTGAAGGCCAAACTGAAGTCCACAAATAAGATCCTTGCATAAGTGCCAGGTCCATCGAGATGTTGCAGGATATAATGTAGTCCCATGTTGACTGCATCATCCACAGACTTGTTTGCTCTGTAAGCAAACTGAAAGGGATCCAGCAGGGGTCCAGTGATGTCCTTCAGGTGGGCCAACACCAGTCTTTCAAACAACTTAATGACCACAGACGTGAGAGCGACAAGTCTGTAGTCATTAAGTCCAGTGATTTTGTTTTTTTGGGGACCGGAATGATAGTGGAGTGCTTGAAGCAGCAGGGAACTTCACACTGCTCCAATGATCTGTTGAAGATCTGCGTGAAGACCGGGGCAGGCTTTTAGACAAGCAGATGAGATGCCGTCTGGGCCTGAGGCTCTCCTAGTCTTCTGTTTTTTGAAGACTCTGCTCACGTCCTCCACACAGACCTTGAGCTCAGGTTGGATGGCAGGAGGGGGGAGGAATGGGAGTGCAGGAGGTGATGGTGAATGTGTGAAGTGCAGGTCTGAGCCGGTGCGTGGTGTGAATGAGGGCTTTTCAAACCTGCAATAAAATGAGTTTAAATCATCAGCCAGGTGTTGATTGTCCACAGATCGGGGGGATGGTGACTTGTAGTTGGTGATGTTCCTCAGGCCATTCCAGATTGATGATGGGTCGTTGGCTGAAAACAGTTTTTTCCGTTTTTCAGAGTAGCTTCTTTTAGCAACTCTGATCTCCTTTGTCAGTCTGTTTCTGGCCTGGTTATACAAGATTTTATCCCCAGTTCTGTAGGCATCCTCTTTGGCATGACGAAGATGTTTGAGTTTCCCAGTAAACCATGGTTTATCATTAGTAAATTATAAGAATGTCCTGGTAGGAATGCATGTATCCTCACAGAAACTTATATATGATGTTACAGTATCTGTGAGCTCATCCAGATCGTTGGTAGCAGCTTCAAAAACAGTCAAATCAGTGCAATCAAAGCAGGCCTGTAGATCCTGCTCTGCTTCATTAGTCCATCTTTTTACAGTCCTTATTACAGGTTTAGCTGATTTCAGTCTCTTCCTGTAGGTCGGTATGAGATGAACCAAACAGTGATCAGATAGCCCCAAAGCTGCCCGTGGGACGGAGTGATACACATTCTTTATTGTGGTGTAACAGTGGTCCAGTATATCACTGTCTCTTGTGGGACATGTAACGTGCTGTCTGTATTTTGGTAATTCACGGGAAAGATTTGGTTTGTTAAAATCCCCAAGAATGATTAAAAGAGAGTCTGGGTACCTTTGTTCCGTTTCAGCTATTTGTTCAGCCAGTTGTTGTAGCATTGCGCTCACGCACGCACGCGTCTGGAGGGATGTATACATTCACGAGAATGAAAGAGGAAAACTCCCGAGGCGAGTAGGAGGGTTTATAGTTTATGAAATGTGCCTCTAAATTAGGAGAGCACATCTTCTTCAGTGTTGTTACATCTGAACACCAACTTTCGTTAATGTAGAAACACAATCCACCACCTCTCGTTTTCCCCATTAGCACTGCGATGCGATCCGCTCGGAACAGCTGGAAGCCCGGCAGATGTATTGCGTTGTCCGGCATGGCTTCACTCAGCCAGGTTTCAGTGAAGCAAAGAGCAGCAGAGTTAAAAAAATCCTTGTTAGTGTGGGTGAGGAGAAGAAGTTCATCCGTTTTGTTAGGAAGGGATCGGAGATTCGCAAGATGAATACTGGGGAGTGCAGTGCGCAGGCCGTGCTCGCGGAGTTTAACCATCACGCAGACCCGCTTCCCGCGTTTTCGTCTAACCGCGCGTTTGAACAACACCGCTGCCCCTCAGACGAGAATGTCCAGCAAAACGTCCGAATAATCAAAAACTGTAGAAAAGGTTTCTGGTGTGTGTTTCCTAATGTCCAGTAGTTCGTCTTTGGTGAAACTGATAGGAAAAGAATGACTGAACGCAGAACAAATTAACAAAAACAACACAATAGCTGGAGAGCCCCACACCGAGGCAGCCATCCGCGGCGCCATCTTGAATGTCGATTCAATCGATCGTCATCTTGTAAAGCCTAACTCAACGTTTGTGATTGGTGCCTTGATTTGGAAAGATTGGAAATGAGCTTGAATGGGCTCTTCGCCAGACTAACTTGCAGAGCAAATCTAAATTTGCCAGAAGTTCGCCTGGGTTTTCCCAGGCTAACACAACTATGATTATAGGGCAGATTATAGATTAATAAACACTTGCTTTCAAACGGCTCCTTGCACAATAATGTTATGACCTCAAAACACTTTTTACCATAGTGTATGATTTGTAAATGAATATATTTTGGAGTTTGCATCACTTAACCAGCTTCATATGATCGGTTTTACTGACATTTGAAGCTTGCTCGATAGCTCAGCTGGTACAGAATTGTACTTGTGATGCGGAGGGCTCGGGTACGAATCCCAAAGTCAAGACACGACAAAAGAGCTCAAAAACAAGCTAAAATGCCATGGTAAGGATTGCATTTGTAGGTCACATTTGCTTTTGCTAACACTATCGGGTAGGTTTAGGGTTTAGTGCGGTGTACATTATTTTAAAATGGAGCATAAGCTTTTAGCGCCACCCAACAGACATTTCAATTCAGAACTGTGGTGAATTGAAACTCCAACGTAACTCCAACGTAATAAAACGTTGCCATATTCACTTTCATCTGTTCGGGGAAAAAGACTAAACACGCTTTTAGTGCCACTCACTGGACATTTCACTTTGAAACTGTCGCGAAACGTGCACGATGCAACGTATTTTGCGTTTTGCAAAAATTTTGGCACATGTACGTTTTTCTAAGGGGGCTGGATGTATCGGTCCAAATGGATGTAGCCTATTGTTACACCCCTACAAGTTGTGAGCTATATTGAAGTATTCTGAACTCTGAGCTTAGTGATCACAGCAGTCTATTTCATCAAGGTCAAGGTCAAAGTAGCATTTATTGTCTCCCTTAGGAGAAATTTGTTTTAGATTAGAGAACTGCTGCCATAACAACACATACCACATGTGACAAACAACATTAACAAACATTTCAAATCATAAAAAAAAACCTTCATCATAAAAACAGTACATCTCATAACAATTCTTGTCTATTATACCCGCCATTGCAGTTAATTATTTTCATGAACAAATTGTTCTAACCATTTTTTTTAACTTATATCAGCTGATATGCTTGTGAAGATCAGGCTCAAAATAATGATAAATTCACAAACCGGACATCTCTAATCTCTATTTCTCCAGATCAAATACAGGTTTAAAAAAGCATAAAGGCGGGCATACACTGTGCGATGTCTGTGCGATTTCAGCAAGGTATCTACTCACACTGAACGAGTAGATCGCATGCGATATAAAGCCAAAGCTCAGGATTTATGTGCTCACACTATACGGTCTGATCATCGAGCTGCGACTTTACTGCTCACACTATACGTGTGAAATATGTGCGATAAACCCCCGTGCTGGGTTGGTAGACGATATCATGTATCCAGAGATATTGTCAAAACAAGCATCAGTTATCAATATCAAGATGATTTAGCACTTCCAATTTATGTATTAAATTATTATTAGTATTATTGTATTAGGGAAGGCTAATTTTATTATTAAATTGATCTGCTATTATAATTAATTTGCCACGCAATAATTTCACAGCACATCGCCGCAATGCGCTGTGAGGATAATAAAATAGTACATAGAAGCTTACTCCTCGAGGAATAATAATAATATAATTATATGCCTATAATTCATTATAATCGACCTAAATGTTTTAGACAATTTTCAATAAGGATCCTCTTTGAAAATTGTCTAAAACATTTAGATCGATTAGGCTACAATGAATTATAGGCATATAATTATATTAACAGTCTATAATATGTCCGAACACTGCAATAATTAGTCATCAATGAAAATTAAAAACAGGTTTATTTCAAAAACATTGTTTAACAAATTACTAAAAGAGGCACGGTGCTACATCGCAGCTTGGAAGACGTGGGTAATAACTGGACAAACTGGAGGTAAGCAACAGTAATTTGTAGCTAGTTTGAGCTACAGAACTTAAAGAGTTCCCTCTTTTCGTTTTTTTTTTCTGCAGATTGAAATGGTTAAAATCTGTTTTCGCGCAGGTGCAGTGAGGGATAAAACACTGAGTTTAGGGTAATCGGTTCGTAGCTCTGCTTCAACTGTGCGATATAGTCACGAGGAGCGACCAAAATTTCTGACATGCTAGAAATTCATCCGACCATCCGATTGCCGATCGGGAGAGGTTAATCACCTCTCGTTTCCCCTTGTATACTGCACGAACACTGCACGACAAACGACGCACGACAAAGCTGAAAATCGGCCCGACCCGAAAAAGAGTCGCAGGAGTCAGAATTCGGCTCAAAATCGGACGAAATTCGCACAGTGTATGCCTGCCTTAAGGGTGAGTGAAGAATGAAGGAATTTTATCTTTGGATCAACTATTCCTTTAAATCATATTTTTGATTTAAAACAGGAAGATATTTTTTGAGCAATGCTGTCAAGTGTCAAAAGTCAACCTATAGTCTTACAAATTATTCTGCAAAACATAGTTACTATTAGACGGGGGAAATGCTTAATTAATGTGTACTATTGCATAAACAGTTTTTCTGCACAATAGAATTACTGATTCATTGGTTACCTTCTGTGGTTACCTTCTGTGTGATTCAGCTGAGCTCTAATATATTATGCTATATAATCTGCATAATGTGCGAAGCGCAAGGCTATCTGATCTGAAGGTCCTAACACTCAAATATTGAAATTGATTTGCATGAACCGTCGGCTGGAAATGTAATTAGAAGCTTGTCTGTGAAGATATATTGTTCATAGAGCTGAGTGGGCCTCCATGTGCTGTCCAGCGAATGAACAGATAAGACCATGTCCACTTCATTAAATGTTCTTAACTCTCAAATATACCACGATTATAAAACATATTTAAATTTTTACTCTACAAAGCTATTTTGCTGACAAGAATTAATGTCTTGTGCTCATTTCCAAGCCATTTTCATTTCAGACAAAAGCATAAAGCATGTGGGGAGTGACGGGCAGATGACGCACTATCGTATATGAAGTGCACATTGTTATTCAAAGATTGACATTTCGCTCTATATTCATTTGATGGTCAAATCTTTCATTTAAAAGCTGTTACATCATGACATCATGCATTTTTACCTTGCATCATGCAATTAGCCTGGCACAATCACAGTCATTACTTCTATGATGTGTCAAAAAAGAACTTTAAACAAAAAGTTATTACAATCACTTTTTATTAGCTATTTGATGTAATAATTGACTGAAAATTAAGTCTGTAGATAACCATATTCATCAAATGCTTAACCAGCTAACATATACAGTATATAAATAATAGCAAACAGAAAAAAAAAATCTTAGTTATGCAAACGTTATGGGAACATGGCCATTACTTTTGAATGTTCTCATAAAACAAGTAACATTCAAAAAACTTCAAAACATTTCAGAAAAGAGAGTTTCATGAATGATTTATAAATATATTCTGTCATGAAACTCTAGATGGCGCAGACATGTTTCATCTGCAGCCAACGAGCTTGCAGCTCAACTTTTAAATAGCTGGTTAGCATATAGCAGTTTGCAGTGCACTTTCAGAGTTTCTCTCACACCTTCCCCCTTCCCCAGCTCCACCTGTAGAGATCTGTTACAGCTAATTGTATATGCTATTTGTGCATCAGCAGTATGGCTTACGTGCCACAGCAGTAAATCGGTGTATGTGTAGTGATGTTTGTGATGTGTAAAACATCACAATCAGTAAATGAGCTATCGCTCCGCTACTGTTTATAAACCTGTTATTTATGTCTCTTGGGGTGTGTTATGTTTGAAAGCTCGCCCTTTCCTTTCGTGGCTTCATACTATGGATGTTTGTTTTTAGCCGTGTAGCTTAGCTGTTTGATCTTTGTGTTATTTTGTGACATTATGCAATTTTACTTGTGTAGTGTGACGTTGGGCAACCAAGGCTGGCTGTGTATGGAGTGCTGTTGGTCTCGGTGTGGTTTGCCTTCAGGACCCACATCTGAGTGGTACCACAGTGTAACATAGCCGGAGCACCAGCTGTTGCTGTTATAGCCACTAAAGAAGCTACTCTATGATCTCTGTATGTGCCGTTGTGAGTATTACGTCATTGAATCGTGGTAGGTAAATTGTTTGTGCGCTAAATCAACTTGTATGGTTTTTAAATTGAGATTTTAATAAATGTTTGTTATAATGGTCCTCTGTGCATGCGTTAGGGAAGGCTGAGTGAGAGCAGTCACCTTAATGTAGCTGTCTTCCTATTCCTCGCTCTGGGCCACGCTGTTGCTTTTGGGGTCAAGTCACCTCCTTGTCCAATGTGGGGTTGAAAGTTCTTTTTTTTTTTTTTTTTGGATTATTTATGTGTTTGTAGATTTGTTTTGTGTTACTTTCACTGAATTGTTCCTTTCCATTCAAGTCTATCAAAAAAAGTTAGTTTGACCTCCTTCGCGCACACTTCTGTGTCAATTTGACAACATAAATACAGTATGTGCCCTCTAGTGGTTTGAAAGAAAATTACATGACCCAATTAATGGCTCCTAAAGCAACAGTCTCCATCCATTGTATCGATTACCACCTTGTGGTTTATGTTTCAGTCGTTTTTGCTAACCTATGACCTGTAGTTACCTCTGAGTTTGGTGTGATCTTTATAGGCTACTTTGGTGACGGTATAAGTCATTGATTTGTCTTTAATGTCTAGGGTTCTGTAATATTTATCCTTTCTTTTGTTTAGTTTGAGTAAATTGTAATTTGTGCTTTTCTTGATTTTTCTTTTTCTTTTTGTTCCTCTTTTCTAGGAGCTGAGTGCTTCCTGAAGTGGGCTGGTTCTCCAGGGTGGTGTAGTCGCTACTAAGCGTGCCACATTTTGCTATTGGCAGTGGCAAGCTCCTGTACTTACTCCGCAACAGCAGCGGTAGTGCCATTAATACAACAACAACAGTAGTAAACAGCAGCAACAGTGCCATTAACACAACAACAACAGTAGTAAACAGCAGCAGAAGTGCCATTAATACAACAACAACAGTAGTAAACAGCAGCAGAAGTGCCATTAATACAACAACAACAGAAGTAAACAGCAACAGCAGTGCCATTAATACAACAACAACAGTAGTAAACAGCAGCGGCAGTGCCATTAATACAACAACAACAGTAGTAAACAGCAGCAGCAGTGCCATTAATACAACAACAACAGTAGTAAACAGCAGCAGCAGTGCCATTAATACAACAACAGCAGTAGTAAACAGCAGCGGCAATGCCATTAATACAACAACAACAGTAGTAAACAGCAGCGGCAGTGCCATTAATACAACAACAGCAGTAGTAAACAGCAGCGGCAGTGGCATTAATACAACAACAACAGTAGTAAACAGCAGCGGCAGTGCCATTAACACAACAACAACAGTAGTAAACAGCAGCAGCAGTGCCATTAATACAACAACAACAGTAGTAAACAGCAGCGGCAGTGCCATTAATACAACAACAACAGTAGTAAACAGCAGCGGCAGTGCCATTAATACAACAACAACAGTAGTAAACAGCAGCGGCAGTGCCATTAACACAACAACAACAGTAGTAAACAGCAGCGGCAGTGCCATTAACACAACAACAACAACAGTAGTAAACAGCAGCAGCAGTGCCATTAATACAACAACAACAGTAGTAAACAGCAGCAGAAGTGCCATTAATACAATAACAACAGTAGTAAACAGCAGCAGCAAGCATAGCAGATCTATTCCACCAAGGTCAAATACATGAAGTTATTTATTTTTATTAATAAGTTGTGCTAACCTTTTGAGAACATTATTAAATACCAGATAACTTTGAACAAACATTCTATTAATGTTACTGGAAGGCTTCTTGATTAAAACTTTGCGAGAACCTTGTGAGAACATTCGCCAAAGTTCTGAGAAAATTCCCTGTTAGTTGGGTAGGTTCCTTCTGAATCGTTTTCAGAAATACACGCTGCAACTGTACCCCTCATATTTTTAACAGCCACGCCTAACCCTGTTCTCCTGTAAAAGCTTTTACAAAATTATTTGAAAAATGTGGTTATTTTGTCTAGGGTTTTGATTCCATGTAATTTAGATGTAAAACACATGGCTGTAATTATTGATAAAATCAAATAGATGACCCCAGGTGTGTTTAAAGCAATGCCATCTGTGGCACAAGGATGCACAATGATTGTCTACTGTAATCATCTGGATAATGTGAACTTTAGTGTTCAATTATAAGCACTGATTGCAATCTATGGGTGCACTTTTTTTTTTTTTTTTTCCTGAGTTCTTATAGGCATTTTTATAAAAAGTGTACTTCCAATCGGTATGCATGTTTATATTCCAGGGAAATGTGATACTAGGTTTCTACTGGTCAGAAATGTACATTTAAAATGCCCAGTGGAATGTCAAAGTTCCATTTTAAGACAAAACAAACAGCCATCACTTTTTTGGGGGTCAAAGGTCAAGCAATTTTTTTCCTGAACAGTTGAAACTAAATAAAAAGTAAACCTGTAACAGATGCTGACCGTTTCTTTGAGCACAAAAGTAGAGCTTTTAAGAAAGTCCTTCAAATACCCCTGATAAATAAAATTCCACTAGTCAAGAAGGTAGGAAAATGTCACTCGAAAGCAGCAGCAACCCTTGTGAGTTTCAAGTTAAAGCATGAACTTCTTTAAAGTCAATTCTAATTAAATGTAACTTTTAAAAGTGTGTTTCACAAACAGATTCAACACTAGTCATTCCATATTTTGAACTAACACTCTGGTGCTTTTAAGCTCAGAATGGTTAATTTTCTGAAAACAAGGCTAATTGATTCTATCTAATGCCAAGAGTACTTATCTACAGCTCATCCATAATGAAGTGCCTAATGAAATCAATGAGAAACTTAATAAAGCATTGCTGATGCTGATTACAATACGTAGAGTTTCAATGAGCTTTTCTAAAAAATAACTAACAGAGAACAGCAGAGTTGCTTTAGTTTTCCAAAACATTAAACATTGCAAAATTCTCCACAGATTAGTTATTATATAGGTTAAATTCATCCAGCAACTGCACACACAGTCAGTATTTCAGCGCAAAAAGTCGAAGTACGGCATATTGTGCATCCTCTGCTTACTACCATAAATCATAAATTATTGACCTGATTTGAACAATTTTAGTCGATTACACATTAGTCGATGAGATGAGGCTTGGTTGACCAAACTTTAATCGGTTTGGTCGCAGAAAATAAAAATCCACAGTAAGTGGAAAAGTCACGCATCCGTGATGGATACATTGTTAACATGGCTGGTCCATGAGGTAATTATGTCAGGCATGGAAATCCAAACATATGCCTATCATGCATCAACCTCAAACATGACTTATCATTTGAAACATAAGTAATAGCCTACGTTAGCGACTTTACATGGCCACTCGCTCTTACATTACAGGGGACCTATTATGCCCCATTGTGTAAGTCTCAGGTGTCCCCAGAATGTGTCCCCAGAAATAAGTCTCAGCTCAAAATACCCCACAGTTATGTATTATGTTGTAAATGCCCATTTTTGAGTGGAAGGAAAAACATGCTGTTTTCGTGCATGTATCTTCAAATGCAAATGAGCTGTTGCTCTCCACCCTGCTCTCCAGAAGAGGGCGGAGCCTACACCTTGTGCCTTGGATACTCTGCCAAAAACTAACAAAACATCTGTTTGGTTTTGATTATCATCTTTATTGCAGTCACGCTTACGTGACATTGCAGTTCTTTATCATCATTTATCATCTCCAAGACGTTACACACCATATGACTAGTAAGTCAAAGTCCAAATCACAGTCTTTGCTGTCCCAACTTAATTGATATAAGTAGTGTAGAACATTATATAGAAACTGTGTCTATTCCTCGCTTAGTGAGGCCAAACAATAAATCTAGTGTAGGATCTAGCAAAAATCTTATTGTAATTAAACCAGAAAATCTAAATATCAGTGAACAAAAACAATTTCTAAAGCTAGGTCTTCTAAACATTAGATCGCTCACACCTAAGGCGGTTATTGTAAATCAAATGGTCACAGATAATAGTTTCGATGTACTTTGCCTTACTGAAACCTGGCTTAAACCAAATGATTATTTCGGTCTAAATGAGTCCACTCCACCAGGATACTGTTATAAGCATGAGCCCCGTCTGATCGGTCGTGGCGGCGGTGTTGCAACAATCTATAGAGATATTCTTAATGTTACTCAGAAAACAGGTCACAGGTTTAATTCGTTTGAAGTACTTGTGCTAAATGTTACGCTCTTAGATGCAAGAAACAAATCCATATTATCTCTAGCCTTGGCTACCCTATATAGACCTCCAGGGCCCTATGCTGATTTCCTAAAAGAGTTTGCATACTTTCTCTCAGATCTATTGGTCAATGTCGATAACGCAATAATTGTTGGAGACTTTAACATACACGTAGATAATACAAATGATGCTTTAGGGACTGCTTTTACAGATTTATTAAACTCCTTTGGGGTCACGCAAAACGTCAGTGGTCCCACTCATCGTCTAAATCATACACTAGATTTAATTATATCATATGGAACCAATCCAACTGATATAAATATTATACCGCAAAGTGATGATCTCACTGATCATTACATGGTAACTTGTATAATACGTACTGCTGAAATTTGTCATGTTGCGCCACGTTATAGACCAGGCAGAACAATCCTTCCAACCACTATAGATAGATTCTCAAATAGCTTACCTGATCTATCTCAGCTGCGCAGTGCACCCAAACAAACAGATGAACTAGAGGAAATGACTAGCAGTTTGAGCACCATGTTCTCTAGTACACTAGATATTGTTGCACCAATTAGATTAAAAAAGGTTAGAGAGAAAACTAAAGCACCATGGTACAACAGTGCTACGCATGCAATCAAGAGAGAAACTCGTAACTTGGAGCGTAAATGGAAACAAACTAATTTAGAGGTCTTTAGAATCGCGTGGAAAGACAGTATGTCACGTTATAAAAAGGCTCTAAAAGCAGCCAGGGCTGAGCATCTCCGCAAACTAATAGAAAATAACCAAAATAATTCAAGGTTTTTATTCAACACCGTGGCTAGACTAACAAATAAACAAACATCACCAGAGCAAAATATTCCATTACAATATAGTAGTAATGATTTTATGAATTACTTCAATGAGAAAATAGAAAGCATCAGAAACACAATTGTAAATATACAATCCTCTATGATGTCTTATGATTCAGCCTCAATTATGGCCCCTCTAGAACAACTACACTGCTTTACAACTATAGGACAGGAAGAGCTAAATAAACTTATCATTGCATCTAAACCAACAACATGTTTATTAGATCCAATACCCACTAAACTACTGAAAGAAGTGTTACCTGTAGTCGAAGAGCCTCTTCTTAATATTATTAACTCGTCTTTATTTTTAGGTCATGTTCCAAAAATATTCAAGCTGGCAGTAATAAAACCTCTCATTAAGAAACCGCAATTAGATCCAAATAACTTAGCAAATTACAGACCCATCTCAAATCTTCCATTTATGTCTAAAATACTAGAAAAAATTGTGTCCGCTCAAATGTGCTCTTTCTTACAAGAAAATGATATCTATGAAAAATTCCAGTCGGGATTCAGATCGCATCATAGCACAGAAACTGCGCTAGTTAAAATTACAATGATTTACTTTTAGCTTCTGACCAAGGCTGTATCTCAATACTAGTTCTACTCGATCTTAGTGCTGCGTTCGATACTATCGATCATAAAATACTCTTGGATCGACTACAAAACTACACTGGTGTTCAGGGACAGGCATTAGGCTGGTTTAGATCGTACTTATCAGACCGTTACCATTTTGTCTGTTTAAATGGGGAAAAATCAAAGATAACGTCAGTAGACTATGGAGTGCCGCAAGGATCGGTGTTAGGTCCTCTGCTATTCTCAATATATATGCTGCCACTTGGTAATATTATAAGAAAACATGGAATTAATTTCCACTGTTATGCTGATGACACTCAATTATATATCTCATCACGACCAGATGAAAACACTAACTTATCTAAATTGACAGAGTGTCTAAATGATATAAAATGCTGGATGACGTGTAATTTCCTGCTATTAAATTCAGATAAAACGGAGGTACTACTTATTGGTCCAAAAAACTACCCACAAAATCCCTTACAATACAACTTTAATTTAGAAGGATGTCCTGTTACTTTATCCACTACAGTAAAAGACCTGGGTGTTATACTAGACCGCAACTTGACTTTCGAAAATCATATTTCATATATTACAAGAACAGCCTTTTTCCACCTTAGAAACATTGCTAAGCTACGCAACATGCTATCTGTTTCTGATGCAGAAAAGTTAGTTCATGCATTCATGACCTCGAGACTAGATTACTGTAATGCTTTATTAGCTGGCTGTCCTGCATCCTCAATAAACAAGCTACAGTTAGTGCAAAATGCAGCTGCTAGAGTTCTTACTAGATCAAGAAAATATTATCATATAACACCTATTTTATCATCTCTACACTGGTTACCTATTAAGTTACGTATCAATTACAAAGTAATCCTACTGACCTATAAAGCCCTAAATGGTTTAGCTCCTGTGTATTTAACAGACCTTCTATCGCCATACAATCCATCGCGCTCTTTAAGATCACTAAATTCGAGGCTTCTGGTCATTCCTAGGATATCTAAGTCCACTAAAGGAGGGAGGGCGTTCTCGCATTTAGCTCCTAAACTCTGGAATAGCCTTCCTGATATTGTTCAAGACTCAGACTCGCTGTCCCAGTTTAAAACTAGATTAAAGACGCATCTCTTTAACCAAGCATTCACTTAATGCTTAACCTTTAATACTACTGCTGAATCAGTTCGAATGCATTAACATTATGAAAATCAGCTATGCTAATTATTTCCCATCTGCCTTTCTGCTGTTATCTCGGGACGCTAGTCCCGAGGTAAATAGCGTTCGTCAGCTCCAGTTTGTATCCAGCCTCTCACGGAGACTTCAGATGCCCCAACGCCTGTGAAGAGACGACTCGACGCCTGTGAAGAGACGACTCAAAGCCGGCGATATGTTATGCCATAAATTAATACTTGATTAACTAACTGTATTTTTCTATGTACATTTCCGAAATGCAATTTCTGTAAAGCTGCTTTGAGACAATGTGTATTGTGAAAAGCGCTATACAAATAAATTTGAATTGAATTGAATTGAATTAAAGTTTATTATCTGCATGCGTTTTAAAGCCATTTCAGTCTAAGCTTCTCAGACTGATCTCATGAAATGGCGTATGTATGACACGCCAATTCGTATTTCCATTTTTGGCGTGCTATCAACACGCATAATCGCTTTTCAGCGTGTTTATCAACGCCTTTGACTTAACGTTATATTACTGTATTATGTACATATAGATATATGACCTACCCCAACCCCGTCCCTAAACCTACCCGTCACTGGGGTTAATACCATTTATGAGTGTTCTCCTACCATCCAAGGAAAAAAAAGATCGCTCCACAGATGTAGATATAGATTTTGCTTCGTTTCGCTCGGACATTTAACGGCGTACACATACACGCGGAATCACTCGGACATTTAATGGCGTAGACATACACGCAAAAGATTTCGGCGTGGACATACACACGGATAGCTCAAAATGCGTATAGATAACACGCCACTTTACTTGAAAGTGGCGTGTATGTTTACGCAAAGTCATGATGTCATGTTGGATATATGGTTTTCTGAGCACACCTGAATTTGATGTAAAGTTACATCTTCATCAGAGTCCTTGGAGAAAATGGGCAATGAAGCCATTAATAAGGATCAACAACAGGTGTGATAGTGCGTAAAGGGGGTGTTAGCCACCTAAAGACACACCCATCTAAACCAAGGTGCCACATTCACAAATCAGTCATTAAAGCGCAAATGCCCACACACAAGTAACAAGCATAAAATGTACACAATACAATGGGAATCGAAGTATCTTCATCTTACATAATGTATTTTAATATGTTTAAATGTTTAGAGAAAGCATGATAAGCTCAATTCTTCATTTAGACCTAAAGGTTCAAGAGTGTTAAGTGTATGAATCCAAAACGCTTCCCTGCATAGAAGTTTATTGATAATATCACCACCTCTGGAGGTGTAATTTTCTCAATTCCCCAAAACTTCAATGATGCAGGGGAACGTCCTGGTTGCGTATGCAACCCACCGTTCCCTGAAGGAGGGAACGGAGGACGTAGTCGACGGTCGACTGAATTGGGATCTCGCTAGAGAGCCTGTCTTCTTCGAGTACTATTGAACGAGCCAATGTAATTGGCGTGCGTGATTCGCATCACACACTCCGCCCCCGCGGCGCGGGTATAAATACGGAAGTGGATGCACACACTAGTTGCTTTTCGCTGAGGAGCCGAGAGTAACCCGGGGTCAGCGGTGGTCCAGCGGTAGTGGCAAGGGGACTACGTCCTCCGTTCCCTCCTTCAGGGAACGGTGGGTTGCATACGCAACCAGGACGTTCCCTTTCAGTCGAGAACGTCAGACGTAGTCGACGGTCGACTGAATTGGGATCACCCATTGAACACGCCACTAACGCTGCCACCTTCCAGTGCCTAAACCAAAGCCTCCTGATGCCCCCTGCTTAAGGCGGGGAAGGACAGGGCTTAGGCCAGGGAAGTCACTGCTGTTCCTACAGGACCACTGGGAAAGCGTTCCCCGTACGTTGGAAGGAAGGGACGCTCCGGAAGCCACATCCAACCAGGGAGGTAATGTGGAGAATACACATATGAACTGGGCGGAAACCGGGCAGTCTAACATATGGAATGTCACTGGGGTGGCTCCAGCCTAAGACGGGGGGAGACACACCGGACATTGACGGCAGAGAGACTCTGCCGAGGGAAGACACGGGCTCACCGCAGGGAGCCGTATCGTGGAAGAATACACATATGGGGTCACCGAAGGGACCGCAACATATGGACCCAGCCTAACACAGGTTCCACACTGCTTACGAGTGGTAGGCCTAACACCAGACGTTCCGCACGTCCGACGTCGAAGGGGTGCGGAGGAACTCAACAGGGTTCAATTTTAAGGGAACTCAACTGGAGTAGAAAGGCGCACGTATCCAGTCCATAGGAGGGGAATGGCGCAGCAAGCCGACACTTGAACCGGGCTCACGGTGAAACTGGCTTCATGAGAAGGGAGCCCACGTGAGGCAGCGGTTCAACTAGGTGTCGTCCAGCCCCCAACTCTAGAATCTGTTTTAGCAAAGCATATCGTCAACGCCCAGGCGGAGCACTTTACACTCATCATTGAGGAGCTCAACACCTAAGTGGACATGTTGCATCTCGGATCTTTGCCGAAATGAAGGCAAGCACTAAGTGCAACTTTGTATGGAAACAGCCTTCCCTCTCTGCTGAATTCCAACAGATATTTGAAGAGCTGGTCTGAGGTCTATGACTTGCATGCTGTACACGTCCAAGCGAACGGACAGAGAAGCCAGGGCTGGATCTGCCTCCTCCAGGGCAGCGCTTGCAGGCTCACCACCTGCTCCTATTACGGGAGAGGTAGGAACCTTGGGCACAATCCGAGCCGGGGTCTCAGCTTGTGAGAGTTAGCCGGCCCAGACTCCAGGCACAATACGTTGACCGAAAGCGAGCAAGTCCCTACCCTCTAGTAGAGACCATGCGAGCAGGAGAACTGATATAACAGAATTTTTAACTCACTGCCTGCAGTGGCTCAGGGGCGGTCTCTGCAGTGCAGTCGCACCAGGGACAAGGCCCAAGAGGATAAAGAGGGACACAAGGATTTACAAGACCTTGCTCCTCAGGAACCTGACGATCAGAACGTGCTTCTGCATACTTCTGCAACACGATGAGCGTCGTTTAAACACCGAGGCAACATCATTTTGAGGGTGAAGGAAAACAGCCTACTGCAACCCATCTTGCAGGAAAGAGAGCGCTGAAGTGATCGAAAGCTTTCAGGATCTCCTCTGGAGAGAAGACGCACTCAACGACTAGGTTCCACTTCTAAAGGCGTAAGCACGCTACCCAATTCTAGGGGGTGCTCGCAGAAGTGATGGTAACTATCACATGTTCTTGTGATAGCCACCTGAACCTCCGCGTTCAGATGTAAGACCGCCCGGAATCTCCGGGGGAAGAACGCGTGTGCCATCGTGCCCCGTCCCCGAAAGAGTTTTCAGGGGAAGTCAGGAAGGCTGTTGAAGGGAACCAGGTCTAGTTGGGCCAATAAGGGGCAACTATGAAGACCTGTTCCTCTCCTGACTTGGCACGTAGGTGCAAGCGACGGGCGCAAAAGACAGGAGCATTGCTCAACACAACATGTGAAGATCACTGGGCTTCAGGAGCATTTTCTGCTCAGCACTTGGGTGTGACAAGTTCACTGAGCTTCAGGAGCATTCCTGCTCAACACCTGAGTGTGATAAACTCACCGAGCTTCAGGAGCATTTCTGCTCAACACTTGAGTGCGAAGAACTTCACTGAGCGACAGGAGCATTTCTGCTCAGCACTTGAGTGTGACAAGTTCACTGAGCCTCAGGAGCATTACTGCTCAACACCTGAGTGTGATAAACTCACTGAGCTGCAGGAGCATTTCTGCTCAACACTTGAGTGCGAAGAACTTCACTGAGCACCAGGAGCATTTCTGCTCAGCACTGCGTGTGACGAATTCACTGAGCTACCTGTGATGAACTCACAGAGCTACAGGAGCATTGCTGCTCAACACCTGAGTGTGATGAACTTCACTGAGTTTCAGGAGCAATCCTACTCAACATGAAGAGTGATGATTTCACTGACTTGAGCAGGCGCAAGACGACCATGAGTCGCAGTCACTTTTAGAAGGCTCACTGGGGTTAAACGCACTTCTGCGGGCCCCTGGGGCAGCTGAGACCCAGTGTTTGTCCAAGGGTAGTCCGCTCGGTTTACCCAAACACTGGCGGAAAAATAAAACCGGGGGGGCAACTGAGCGGCCCCGGAATGCTCATGACCCAGCCGGACCCAGGGGATGGAGTCTCCACTTGCCCTGGCTATAACTGTCGTGAGGCTCGATGGCGGCACGATTGAGTAAGCGGGAGGAGTGGAACAAGGCGCCCTCAGAAGCGTCTGACTCCAAGGAGGAGGTGACGGGTGAGTTTGTGACATGCAGGGGAAGCTTGCGCAACGGTCGCAATGTCTAACAACTCGAGGCACGAATGCCCGTGTAGTCGGGGGTCGCCCAGGCCCCCGTTAAAACACGCCCTTTGTACATGGCCCCTCTGTTGAAGAGGGTTTGGCAGCAGACCGGGATGAACTATAGTCACACAGGGTGAGCTGCTCTGCCACGGTCACCTCGGGACTCGATCGTGAAGCTAGCGCTGAAGCGGTCACATATGGAGGAAGCCAAAGGCTGCGACTACCATATACCCCAGGAGCCTCTGAAAGTTCTTTCAGTGGGACCCTTTCTCACTTCAACACCAGCTGAACACATTCTCATTGGAGAGACATGTTGGACCGAGTACCTCTCCAAAACTAAAAAAGAGATACTCAGCCCGTGGGCGAGATTACTCTCTTCCAGTTGACCTGAAGACCCAACGGGCTCTGGAGCACTCGAGGGGAAGGACACTGTACTGATACTCCACCCTTAGACGCAACACACAGGATGGCCTGCGGTGCGGGAGGTAGAGATCTGAAGCACATGTCTTTCAGGTCAAAGCTGCAGACCAATCTTGGGCCAAGATGGTCACGACCCACCACCTAGTAGCACGAAGAACGAGTTTACAACTGGCCTTCGTACCGGCTGGAGGAGCGGCTATATCAAATCCTTCGCCAGCAGGATAAGATAAGCACGCACAAGTCAGGAGCACTGCTCAACACTCGGTGTGATGAATATCACTGAATTTTCAGGAGCACGTCTGCTCAACACCTAATGTGATGACTATCACTGACTTGAGCGGGGTAGCCGAGCCTGAGGTGGGGCAGCAAAGTAGAGAGAGTGGTGTTAGTGTGCTGTGAGAAGGCGGATGACCGGGTCCTCGAACGCACCAAGCTGCCTGCTGGCGACCAAGGGGGAGCTGAGGGGTGTAAGGCTATACAGGGTCACACCCGCCAGACTGGCCCTCTTGGGACCCAGGAACAGATGAAATTGCTCTCTCTCTGAAGTGTGGGTACCGCTTGCTCTGCTTTTTTTTCTTTTTTTTTAGGGAGCCAGCGGCGGAACAGACACACACACAAACAAAGGCTCCCCCCGGCCCTCACCCGGGGGGAGGGAGTGATCGTGCCACTCCAAGAGCATCTCATCCATTCCTGGGCGGCCCGCTCCGGAATGCTTTCGCTGTCGCTTGCCACCTGGCTTGGCAGCGCCTGGAGCGGGCTGGGCGTCTCTACTGCGGCCGGCTCCATGCTGAGGCCTGGGTGGAGGCTGCTGCGGAGGGCCAGCAGGAGCGGCGGCCGGGGAACGCCCACGGCGACGAGGAGCTGCCACCGGCGGCGGTTGGAGGCAGCAGCTGGCCACCGGGGCAGGATGTGCCGGATGACCTCCGTCTGCGCTTGAGCGGCAGAGAACTGTTTGATGCAGTTCTCCACCGCGTCGCCGACCAGCCCAACCTGGGAAATTGGGGAGACCAGGAACTGAACCTTGTCCGCATCCGCCATACCAACCAGGCTGAGCCAACGAAGGCGCTACTGGACCACCAAGGTGGACATCGCCAGACCGATCACGCACGCTACGACACCCGTACCCCGGAGGGTGAGGTCGGATGCAGTGTGGTGCTCACCTATGAGCGCACGGTCTGGATTACCCTCGTGCATGCCATGGGTGCCCTAGCCTGCAGCAACGCCATGGCACGCAAGAGGAAGGGGCTTGCCCACAGGCTTTGTAAGCTCTGCCCGTCGGAACAGACGAAACTCACAGGCCTTAGGGGGGAGACGAGGATCCCCCCAAAAGGCAGCGGCCGCCGGACACAGGTGCACCTGTGTCGACAGACCGCTCCAATGGAGGGACACCTCGCAACCCTTCACCGTTCCTCCATCAAGGGTAATGAGGGGGAAAAGCTATTCAGGCAGTTTCTGGCAGAGAAAGATGCTGTTCACCACCTGATAAGCTCTCCATGCATTTCGGGAAAGAAAGGCACTGGGGCGGCGAGCTGAGAACCAGCGCGGCCCGCCCCAAGATACCAAACTCCAGATTCCAACCGAGACTGAACGGGACACGGTGGAGGTTCCACTCGAGCCCGGCAGCCTCGGCGGCCCGTTTCAGCATAGCTGATAATTCTGGATCCGGCTCGGGCAACATTGAACTCCCGGAGGAGACAATGCAGCCGAGTCATCATCTCTAGAAGTCAGCTCACCCTCCGATGCTGCAATCGGCGTCCTGTCCTCCAGGGGAGCCCCGAGTGAAACCGCTGGCCCACCCATTACAGATGGACCAGCAGACAACACAGGAGGCTCCAGTGGTTGCAGTGGAAGGGAGGAGTGAGGAGCCCACAGGGAATGGTTACCGGGCGGGACATCCAACACTATCCTCCGGTCACCCATCCCACACAGCACCCGAGGGTGGGGCATGGTAATGGGGACTCGCTCTCCGCGAACGAAGGCGAGTCTCGCCCTCAACACTGCGACAGTCATGTTCCCACAGTGAAAACATGAGCTGTCCACAAAAGCTGTCTCAGCGTGCTGTAAGCCAAACACGTGACACAACAGTTGTGACCATCAGAGAGAGACAGGGAACGACCGCACCCAGAAACGCACGGGCGGAATGACATCTTGAAAAAGACGCAAACGCACCCGTGTTGCTCTTTCAGAAAATAGGACCGTCACCAGTGCCGGAGCACACAGGGGAATGACCGCGGCAACACTGAACAGAGAACTGAAACAGTGAAGCACTCACTTTTCCGCCCTCTAACCAGCCATCAACACACACAAACATTTAGAAATTTGTTGCTGTTAAAACAGCAGTTGAGAGCTCAAAGCTCGCGATCACCGCTGCACTCGCGCTGTAGAACACCAGCACTGGGAGAGTCTTCCTGAAGAACACCGACACACTCGCTCGTTGTAGACAACAGCACTCTCAGAGACATCAAACGATCGGCTCCGAAGCGAAAGGCAACTAGTGCGTGCATCCACTTCCGTATTTATACCCGCGCCGCGGGGGCGGAGTGTGTGATGCGAATCACGCACGCCAATTACATTGGCTCGTTCAATAGTACTCGAAGAAGACAGGCTCTCTAGCGAGATCCCAATTCAGTCGACCGTCGACTACGTCTGACGTTCTCGACTGAAAGGGAACCATGATTAGCCTGCTTATAATGCCTCGCCATGGCATATGTTACATTTTGGGTACGAATTTGGTTTACCATTTAATTTATAGGGTGGTTGTGTACACACACTGCCGATACACTTTTAAGTTCAAACGCAATGTAAAAGTGAATTTTGCATAATAGGTCCCCTTTAACTTAGGTAAATGTGTTCTATTATTAGGCACATATCCAAGTGTTCGTGCGAAGTGTGAAAGCTAAATTAGTACCATGTTTACTGCATGACATTTAACTTAACATCCATTTCTCTCTATAGGCACATCCACTATTTAGAGGAAATGATGAGTCAATAATGTCAACTTCATCTTTGCAGCCGACACTGACTCAGAAAACGCATTCATAATCATTATTTCTGCCGGCGTGCTTCGGAAAGCTTTATGCATGTATATTGTAAAAAGCTCATTATCTTAGTTTAGTATTTCTCTGTAATGTAGAACAAAGATAGCACATACTGTACATATAATATTGTTTCTCAACCCTGAAACTCGGATAAATAAACTGTGATACCATCAGGTGCAATTTGTTCATAGTTAATTCCTCCTCAATCTAAACATGCAGATGTTGCATCTCAGACTTTTCCCCTACAGCTTGTATCTAATTTCAGGCAAAAAGAGCTGCCAAGCGCAGGCTGATTTGTTGATTAGGGGATGAAAATCCTTTAAGGGTGCAACTGTGTCTGATGGAAAATGGTCTGCTGTGGAGAATACTTGATGAGTTCAAATATAGAACAATTACAGTTCCCTTTCAAGGGAACTCGAGCTGCGTCAAGCTGTGGGAACGCCTCTGCGTGTGCGCGTCATGAAGCACGTATGGAATCAGTCCAATGGAGAAACGGAACGTCATAGGCGGATGACGTCATCGACCAGGAAACTATAAAGCACCCCCAAAACACAAGCGCGATAGCTTCTTTGCCTTCAGTAAGCGCTATATGTGGATCTGTCTCAAGTGTTTTTGTCTGTCACTAAGCAGGAGTTTCACTATTTCAAAAAACTATATATATATTATATTGAGAGACAATGGCGAGCGAACAACAATTTAAGAAGTGTGTTCCTCCCTGCTCGCGCTATTTAACGAGCGGGGATACACACAGCTTATGTGTTGTTTGTTTGGGAGTGCACCATGCCCAGTCAGCTCTCGAGGGGGCTGATTGTGAGCATTGCGAGCGTTTGCCTCTTAGAACGCTCCGCTCCCGCCGATCACTCTTTGAGGAGAGTGGTTCGGTTCGCGATCCCCGCGGATCGGGTCCCGCTTATGCCGAGGCTGAGCGGCGACGTCATTCGTGGGGATCGCAGATGGATCTAACAGCGGGGCTTGAGACGGGCTCTGCCCTATCTCAGCCCTTACCTGTTAGATCCAGTGCCTCAGCCTCGGGTTCGGAAGCACGCTCTGCGGTTTCTTCCCCCCGAACTGAGGCCCCAGTACTGCAACTATCCAGTTCTAAGGATCTGGATGTTGTTAGTCTGGATGCGGGAGATGTCGATGATTCGCCATCTCGCTCTCCCGAAAGTGAGGAGCTTATGGAGGTGCTCACTCGTGCTGTTTCTAAATTAAGCATCGAGTGGCCAGCTGTTAGGCAGGAGTCTAGAGAAAAATCTAAATTAGATGAAAGATTTTTGCCTTCCCGTTCTCAACCTCCACGCCGGTTTTTGCCCTTCTTCCCTGATCTCCACACAGAGGTTTCGAGATCGTGGAAAAAGCCGGTCTCTTATCGTGTTTTTAGCCCTCAAACATCCACTTATTCAAACATTGTGGGGGCTAAATCTCATGGTTATGGGGCGATGCCCAAAGCAGAAGAGGTGCTTGCTAGTCATCTTTCTGCTGAAGCTGCATCTTCTTTTAAAGCACCACTTTTACCCTCTAAGCCTCTTAGAAGTACGTCAGCTTTAGTGGGTAAGGCGCATTCGGCGGCCGGTCAAGCCTCGGCGTGCCTGCACACGATGTCCATCTTGCAGGCATACCAGGCTGACTTATTAAAGGATGTGAGTGAGACTCAAGAGGTCAGCACTGAAGTAGTTCGCGAACTGCGGCAGGCTGCAGATTTATCTCTGCGCGCCACCAAGGAGTAGACCAAGCTAATGGGCCGTACTATGGCAGCCCTGGTGGCCGCAGAGAGGCATCTATGGTTAAATCTCTCTGGTATGAAAGAAAAAGACAAAGCTTTTCTTTTGGACGCTCTGCTCTCTCCTCATGGTCTTTTTGGTGATTCTGTAAATACTGTCATAGATAGATTTCAGGAAGAGAAGAAATAGTCGGCAGCGTTTCAGAAATTTATGCCTCTTAAAATTCATGTCCCCGGTACTGCTGGGCGGGAGCAGTCCAGGCCGTCAGTCAGCTCCTCACATAGGGCGCAACAGAAGCAGAGTGTCGCGTCTCGCGCTCCCCCTTCCATACAGTGGGACCAGACGCGGCACTCTCAGCCGAAGTCTTCTGGCAAAACTGATCTGAGGACAGTTATTATGGCTAAGAAGGCTTCGGCAAAGAGGAAGTCTCTGCCGAAGAGGAACAGCAGGATGCTGAGGGTGGTCCCTGCCGTGGGAGAGAGGTTTTCACCGCATTACAAGGTGCCCGCTCTTCTTCGGTGCCCTCAGGGGCCCGTTCTGCCAACCCCGCCTTCATGCAGGGGCACAGACGGTCCCAGCGACCGCTTTCCCGAGGGACGCTCACCGCCTCTGAGGAGGGTCTCAGAGCAGTTAAGCCAGTCGTTCCCTGCCGGTGCGCTGTTACAGGGCGCTGTGTTTGCTGCTCAAGTTACACCAGAGGCCAGTCTCGAGAGACTGGTACCCTTAGTAGTATTTCTGGCATAGTGGAAAAGCCTTCCAAAAATATCTCAGTGGGTTCTGCACACAGTAAAAAAGGGTTATACTATCCAATTCAGGTGTCGTCCACCAAAATTCAGAGGGGTTCTGGCCACAGTGGTGGGCCCCGAGCAGGCTCTGGTAATGGAAAAAGAGGTGAAAGCGCTCCTTCAAAAGGGGGCTATAGAACGGGTTCCTCCTCCCAGGTTGGAGTCAGGTTTTTACAGCCGATATTTCATCGTTCCAAAGAAGGATGGGGGGCTGTGTCCAATTTTAGATCTGCGCCTGTTGAATCGCTCGGTAGGGAAGCTAAAATTCAAGATGAACACAAATCAGATCCGAGGACTGGTTTGTCACGATAGATCTGAAGGACGCGTACTTCCATATTTCCATCCTTCCACAACACAGGAAGTTCCTGAGGTTCGCCTTCGGGGGCGAGGCGTACCAGTACAAGGTTCTTCCATTTGGCCTAGCTTTATCTCCCCGCACTTTCACGAAATGCATGGATGCAGCTTTAGCGCCCCCGAGGTTTCAGGGCATTCGTATCCTCAATTACATCGACGATTGGTTGATTTTAGCTCAGACAGGGCAGATGGTGGTTCAGCATCGAGATGTTGTTCTCGCTCATATGAGAAAGTTGGGGTTGAGGCTGAACGCAAAGAAAAGTGTATTATCTCCTTCTCAGAAGACCACTTTTCTGGGTGTCGTTTGGGATTCGATCTCGATGCGGGCGCGACTTTCTCCGACCCGCATCGCTTTGATTCTTTCAGCTATGAAACAAGTAAAGCTAGGCCAGCTACTCACTGTAAAACAGTTTCAGAGACTGTTGGGTCTGATGGCAGCAACGTCCAACGTTATACCTTGCGGCCTGTTGTACATGAGACCACTGCAGTGGTGGCTCCGGACCAAGGGATTCTCCCCGAGGGGAAATCCCCTCCGCACGATCAAAGTCACGCGGCACTGCCTTCGTGCTCTGGTCATGTGGAAAGAAACCTGGTTCCTATCCAAAGGGCCTGTGTTGGGGGCTCTTCGTTTTCGCGTAACGCTAATGACGGATGCTTCCCTCACAGGGTGGGGGGCGGTCATGAGTGGTCGTCCAGCCCAAGGTCTGTGGCAGGACCATCATCTATCATGGCTTATAAATTGTCTAGAGATGTTGGCGGTGTTCCAGGCTCTGAAACACTTCTTAGCAGACCTGAGAGGTCATCATGTGTTAGTTCAGTCAGACAACATGTCGGTGGTCTCGTATATAAATCATCAGGGGGGCATGCGGTCGCGTCCACTTTACAAGTTGGCCCGTCAGATCCTCCTGTGGTCCCAGGGGAAGTTACGGTCTCTGAGAGCTATGTATCTTCCTGGTTATTTGAATGTGGTAGCAGACTCCCTGTCGAGGCAGGGGCCGAGGCCGGGGGAATGGAGGCTCCACCCCGAGGTGGTGGAGCTCCTTTGTTTGAGTTTCGGTCGCGCCAAGGTGGACCTATTCGCTTCCAAGGAGACAACGCACTGTCATCTGTGGTTCTCCATCAGTCAGCCAGCCCCTCTGGGGTTGGACGCTCTGGTACAGCCGTGGCCGAGGTCACGTCTGTATGTTTTTCCCCCGGTTGCTCTGCTACCAGGAGTTCTGGAGAGGGTTCGCCGGGACGGGGTCAGCCTACTTCTAGTAGCCCCGTTCTGGCCGGCCCGAGTATGGTTCGCGGACCTAATATCTCTTCTGGACGGCTCTCCCTTGGAGATTCCGATCAGGAGGGATCTACTCTCTCAGGAGGGCGGTACGATATTTTACCCCCGCCCAGAGTTGTGGAAACTGTGGGCTTGGCCTCTGAGGGGGCCCAGCTCATAGAATCTGGTCTCTCAACTGAGGTTGTTGAGACCATCCTTCACTCCAGAGCTCCGTCCACGAGGAAGTTATATGCCCTGAAGTGGAAACTTTTCACTTCTTGGTGTGCAGAACACCGGCAGGACCCAGTTAACGGCCCAGTGGGTGCAGTGCTGGAGTTTCTGCAGGAGCGTTTCTCTGCAGGGTTATCCCCCTCCACACTAAAGGTGTATGTGGCGGCACTAGCTGCTTACCATGTCCCTTTCAGTGGAGTTTCTCTTGGAGACACCCACTTATAACCCGCTTCCTTCGTGGCACTTTGAGGCTGAGGCCTGCAGTTCGTACGAGGGTGCCGACTTGGGATTTGGCCATTGTACTAGAGGGCCTTTCTTTGGCCCCCTTTGAACCTATTGAGGAAGTTTCTGAGAAATTTCTCACGTATAAAACTCTTTTTCTGCTTGCAATCTCCTCACTTAAGAGAATCGGAGATCTGCAGGCCCTGTCGGTTGCACCCTCGTGCCTGGAGTTTTCGCCTGGTATGGTTAAGGCTTTTCTATACCCTAGACCAAGTTATGTCCCTAAGGTCCCTAATAATGCTGTCAGACCTACAGTGCTGCAGGCTTTCTATCCTCCTCCGTTTGTGTCATCAGATCAGGAAAAACTTAAACATTCTCTGCCCAGTTAGGGCGTTAGACGCTTACGTCCACAGAGCTGCCCTGTGGAGGAAATCAGAACAGTTATTTGTGTGCTTTGGACCACCCAGGAAAGGGTGTCCCGCGTCTAAACAGAGAATGAGCAAGTGGGTGGTTGAGGCCATCTCACTTGCTTATGAGTCGGCTGGTCAACCTTCACCTTTGGCTGTACGAGCCCAGTCTACTAGGAGTATGGCTGCTTCTAAAGCATTGTTGTCAGGAGTATCGCTAAGTGATGTTTGTGATGCGGCTGGGTGGTCCTCACCGCATACATTTGTTAAGTTCTATGAATTGGACTTAAGTTCCACTCCTGGGGTGCAGGTGCTCTCGTCCTCTGTGCGCTAGTTCCCACATGACGGTCATTTGCTCCTATGGCGACGTGGGTATTGGCGTTCCGACAGCTTGACGCAGCTCAAGTTCCCTTGAAAGGGAACGTCTCGGTTACGTATGTAACCCTAATTCCCTGATAGGGAACGAGACTCTGCGTCGTTTTGCCATACTCCCAGCATGCCCGTTAGCGCTTCCTTCAGGCCTATCAGAAGCTATCGCGCTTGTGTTTTGGGGGTGCTTTATAGTTTCCTGGTCGATGACGTCACCCGCCTATGACGTTCCGTCTCTCCATTGGACTGATTCCATACGTGCTTCATGACGCACACACACAGAGGCGTTCCAACAGCTTAACGCAGCGTCTTGTTCCCTATCAGGGAACTAGGGTTACATACGTAACCGAGACGTTAATCAATATACAGATGGTCAATACGACAGATATTAAGTGAGAAACTTTAAAATTAGCATGAATGTGTCTGTAGTTTGATTATTTAGCTGTTTGATTGCATGCAATATAAATTGTGATTTGGTTGTTCGAATCTTCACAATGACCCAAGACATTTAGAAGAAACAGTTGAAGAGATATAAAAAGAGTTTGCATGAAAACCTAAAATTTAATCTCTAAATAAATCGAGACAGATCAGATGATTAGTGTTTTGCTGTAATGAAAACGATCTGAGAAGTTGATGGGTGAAGAGGTGAAATGGGATCTGAATAAGAGTTTCTCTTGCTAATTGGATTTTCTGTCTTCATCACCAGTTTCAAAATGATGTGTAGTTTTACTGAATCAAAGTAGAGTAGGCAGGAAGCCCCATTTCACTTTGCATGATGGAACTGCTGCATGCATTTGTATATACACAGCTCTGCAAGGTCAATGTATAAATCAAATTAGCCACATAAAATAAACTAAGCTGAAGTGACAATTATTCCGGACCACCAAAACATCAATAACATGACAGTTTCACCTCAGTTCTGAGAATTCCTGATCAATTTTCAGATATTTGAGGAAGTGAAGTGAAGTAAAGGGAAGTGAAGTGAAGTGTAGTGGAGTGGGTTGGGGTGGGGATATATGCAGATTTATTTTTACAGACATCTTTGATCATATATTATTTTCCAGGGATGCAAATAATTCTGACCACAACTTTATATTATGCACTTTAATGTTCCACCCATACCCAGAACCCTAACAACTCCAGACAACAACAACAAAAAAAGAAAAACAAATGTATAGGTTACACTAAAAGTGACAAAAAAGCTATTAAGCCTTTGCATACACAACCATTCATAAGTTTGGGGTCTGTAAGAGGTTTTAATCTTTTTGAAAAACTTTTATAGTCTCCAAGGATGCATTTATTGGATCAAAAATATTTTTGTGATGGCAAAGATGAATTTTCAGCAGCCATTAACCCATTCCTGAGTGTCACATGATCTTAAAGAGAAGATCAGCATATTAAAATCACCATTTTAATATGCTGATTTTCTGCTCAAGAAACATTTCTTCTTCTTCTTCTTCTTCTTCTTCTTCTTCTTCTTCTTAGAATCCTAAAATCCCATTGGCTGATTTTTTCTTTAAAGACTTTCCTATAAGTTACATTGTACCTTAATCTACCCTAATAATCTCCTTATCAACAGGCCTTAGTGTAGAAGACTCAGTTGAGAGTAAATGTGTGTGATCCGAAGGGGAAGGAAATGCTTTGTCCAACATAGTTCCCACACACTTTGACATAACCTACCAACCTTAGCTCCCAGAGGCTTAAGGAGGTGGCGTTCATGAGCGCAGTGTGAATGTAAGCAGGCGAAAACTTCATTATCAACAAGCCTATCGTGACAAGCGAAGCAACAGACCTGGCAGCTGTAAACTAAACATGTCTCAGTGCTAGACGCCGCTTTAGCACAGAATAAAACAGCCAACACTGTTCACCACCTCCTGTCGCCAAACCAGTGCTGATATGTGTGAGGCGATTTCCACCACTGACTGCAGAAGAATGAGCCTCAAAAAAGAACTCAGTCGCAAAGCATTCAGTATATTACAACTTGCTGAGGGACAAAATGGCCACAATACAAAATCAATGAATTACAAAATCCAGCAGAATACTGGCAGTGTAGATTTGAGGAATGATATTTTGTTCACGCTTTATGGTCCTGTCCCTAGAAAACTTTGGGCAAACCTTCATGATTACATTCAAGACATTTCAAGGCGCCGTTTATCATTTTGCCTCCAGCTTGGGAGGCCCGTCTTGACTGTGGACTCATGAAGATATGAGAGAATGGATTCCAAACAAGTATTATGATAGGGAGACAAATCATTGTGAGAGGTTGGCAGACAGCTGGAGCACCGTGAATTACAGAACTTTGGAAAGTTGTAGAAGATTTAAAAAAAGACTTCCAGTCTGGTTGAAAGAACAGATGCTTAAATATGAAAGATGGGCAAATATGTGATTTCGATCCAACTTATTTTAGTTACACTTTTAAACAAGGTCTCATTAGTGAAAGTCTGCAAGAAACAGAAGTTGTGATCGTCTTTTCTTCCCTATTGGCTCACAAATATGACATACAACTAAATCCAACTTTAATGTTAGCATGTTGCTATAATGATCAGCATGTCAAGGGTAAATTGGAATATGCTTTCTGGAATCAGCACAATGCCCTAATAACTAATCTAAATAACAAAGCATAAAAAAAAAATATTAAAAATATGTAAACTATTGGGTAAAATAGTTAATAGATTGCACTTAAATCAATAGTGTTCAGTATTGATTGAATTAGAGAAGAAGAGTGTTTATCAAGCTAAAGACTTTTTCAGAACCTGAGAAACCGCTAATGTCCAATCTGGCTGTCTTGACCAAAATCTCAGGGTCAGAACATGACATTTCACAGGCATAAATCATCAAGAGGTACATTCCTGTGTACTTGAAATCCGATTTCAAGCATTCCCAGACTGTTATTTATAATCTTCTGATGTGTAAAATTAAAATAAAACATGCTGGTGCAAAGGTGGAATTAAATTTAGTTATTCAGTTCAAATAATACCCATGAGTAAGCAATTTCTGTAATTGTCATGAATGAGGATTCAAGCAGATAGAGTTAGGAGTCTGTTTTGACATGCTCATGTTATGTGATATTTGACATCTCTCTATTTAAGTTAAATCTACCTAAGCTGCCAGAAATGCATTATGCATAATTACAAGATGCAGTAACAGTTAGTAAAGCTATTTTTAAATGAAAGTCTGCCATGACCGGTTTTCATATGTCAGCATTTTATACTGAATGACAAAAAAAAAAAAAAAAACCCGGAAAGAATTACATTTCAAGCTTCACCGATTTTATAAATTTGTTTGCAATATGGGATATTAGATTTTAGATTAATCATTACTATGTTATATCATTGTGGTTCATTTTTGTTTTTTTGTTTGTTTGTTTTAATGACATGCCAGCTTCTTTGCTATTTTCATGGCGAAAAACATATTTAAGTCAGTTTTAGGGTTATAGGGTTAGGTTAAACTTGGATGTATATTTTTAAATGTTGTCCATTTTAAATTGTTGGTCTCTATACTGATGTATGCAGTGCAAAATAATGCAGTGTTTTGACAACTGTCATGCTGAAAGGTCAATAAAACAAATAAAAAACAATAAAAATGACTAAGTAGCATAAAACAACTAAGTATCCATACAACTTGTGTGCTATATTATTATTATTATTATTTGTGTGCGTGTGTGCGTGTGTGCGTGTGTGCGTGTGTGTGTGTGTGTGTGTGTGTGTGTGTACAGATTTTAAACAAGTATGGGTAACACTTTATTGTGATGATCCTCCAACAGACATTCTACTGACTATAGATTCAAGATTCAAGATGTTTATTTGTCATATGCACAGATTTACACCATGCAATGAAATTCTTAAGTTGAAAAAGTTTCCCACAATATAAAACGTACACAATATACACACAATATATTTAAAAGATGCAAGTGTAGAATTGCATTCGGCAGAGAGACATTAAAATCATCATAAAAAGCATATACATTGAACAATGCAAACATTCACAGTGTAGTGCAAACAGTGATTAAAGTGCGAGTATGAAGTTGTCAAAAGACTGAGTGATTCAACCGCCTGATGGCCTGTGGATAAAAACTGTTTTTAAGTCTGGATGTTCTGGCTTTCATGCTCCTATAGCGTCTGCCAGAAGGTACAAATGTGAACAGTATATGCTGAGGGTGTGTAGTGTCGCTGATAATGTTATGTGCCCTCTTAGTTACCCGGGTTTTGTAAATGTCCTGAAGTGATGGAAAAGCTGTTCCACAAATGTATTGTGCAGTTTTAATCACACGCTTGAGAGCTTTCCTTTCCTGTACTGGCAGTTTCCAAACCACACTGTGATGGAATTAGTCAGGATGCTCTCCCCTGTACATCTATAGAAATTGCTAAGGAGTTTGGTGGACAGACCAAATTTCCTCAGCTTTCTTAGAAAGTACAGCCATTATTGAGACTTACTGACAATGTGCTGGGTGTTGTGAGACCAGGAGAGGTCCTCACTGATGTGGGTGCCGAGGAATTTAAATGTTTTCACCCTCTCTACCTGTGCTTCTCCGATGTAAAGTGGGCCGTGCTCATCATCTCTCCTCCTCCTTGGATCAATAATCATCTCCTTAGTTTTCTCTGCATTTAAGGAGAGATTATTTGTGTGGCACCAGGACACCAGCTGAGCCACCTCCTCCCTATAGTCTGTCTCAGCCCCACCAGTGATCAGGCCGATGACTGTTGTATCATCTGCAAACTTGATGATGGTGGTATTACGCTGAGTGGGGGCACAGTCATAAGTGTAGAGGGTGTACAGCAGAGGGCCCAGCACACAGCCCTGGGGTGTCCCTGTGCTCCCCATCCTTGTACCCGATGTCTGGGTACCAACTCTGACTGTCTGGGGTCTGTCTGTGAGAAAGTCCAGGACCCAGCTGCAGAGAGAAGGTGCCAATCCAAGGATGAGGAGATTCTCAGCCAGCTTGGTTGGGAGGACCGTGTTGAATGCTGAGCTGTAATCAATAAAGAGCATTCGAACATATGTATCCTTGTTCTCCAGATGTGTGAGGGCTGTGTGGATGGCAGTGTTTACTGCATCATCAATGGATCGATTCCGACGATACGCAAACTGTAAGGGGTCCAGTGTGTCTGGAATGGTCTTTTTAATGTGGGTCATGACTATCCTCTCAAAACACTTCATCACAATTCAAGTGAGTGCGATGGGACGGTAGTCATTTAAACATGTTACGGTGTTTTACTTGGGGAGGGGGACAATGGTAGTGGTCTTGAAACAGGTGGGTACAAAAGATAGTGAGAGGGATAGATTGTAAATGTCCGTTAGTACCTCAGCCAGCTCCGCTGAGCAGACCTTCAGTGCACGGCCTGAGATGTTATCAGGGCCTGCTGCCTTCCGGGGATTCGTTCTCTTCAGTGTCCTGCGCACCTGAGCTGATGTCACCATGAATGGAGAGCTCTGTGCTGCCTCTGTTGCGACACTGTTTAAAACGAAACTGTCACGTTCAATCTCTTTCCGTAACATCAAGTCCATTGACCCAGCAGGTCTAGACTCTGGAATTGCCAATCTTCCCAATATTGACTTCACATCCACCCCTGATGAACTGCTCAGTCACTACAATTGTGGCCTACACCATCTCCTTGATACCCTGGCTCCATTAAAAACACGGACTGTTTCCTTTTCCCAATCTGCACCCTGGTTTACTTCTAAACATCGCAAACTGAAACCTAGAGGTCGCCAACTGGAACGCCTCTATAGAAAAACTGGTTTGGCCATTCACAAACAAATGTTTTAAACCTATTTACTTTCCTATAAAGATTATCTTTCCACTGCAAAGTCCAACTACTATACAGACTTAATCAGTTCAGGTTCTGGTAACTCTCAAGCACTTTTTTCACTGGTGCATTAAATATTTTGTCCACCTGATTCTCTACCATTACATTTTTACTCCACTGACTCCTGTAATTCTATTATGACATGTTTCCTTCTAAAATTGATCGTATATACCCGGGCTATTCAATTGGCGGCCCGAGGGCCAGGTCTGGCCCGCCAATCACCTCCATCCGGCCCGAGGGCACCCCAACCTCCCTCCTCCATTTTTCCTGGCGGTGCGGTTAAATTTGGTCATATATGCGCGTGGCCGCAGTGGCGCCTGCAGCTGTAGCTATACGCACTGTGTGTAGCCTACCATGAACGACCTGTTTTCAGTCCGAATATTTCAGCAGTTATTATGTGTGTCCTGTATTTCTGTCGACTGAACCAGCGATATCAATCATTCGTGAATTAATCATTCTTTTGTTCAATTATTTCTTTTCCATGAATTGGCCAAACGCTCTTGCATAACGGTCTGAAATGATTCAGATTCGTTCCGACCGTTCCGTCACTGAATCATCTGAAGCGGTTTCTCGGTCAGTGACAAAAAATAGAGAACAAATAACGCTGTTTTCAGCCCTTCCACTAGTTTACTTTGAACTATGCAGCACGGCCCAGTGGATAACGGAACGCAAGCTTGAAGGAGTTGCGTTTACTCCCGGTCCCGGACACTATTATTAAACAGCGTTGCGACATCCAGTGAGAAGCGTTTCAATCTGACAAATCTCTCTGTTATAAAACACAAATCACTCAATGTTTTTTACTAGTTTTAAATCGGATGAAACAGCCTCAACATCCCCAACACGACTGATGAGGTAAATAGCAGAAACATTGTGCCATGAACAAAGTTAGAAGACTAAATCACTAATCACCAGCCTTACAAACATTTACTGTGAATATACTGTAGTAATTTACCATGGTTTGGGCAGACATGTGGAATATTTATATTGAATATATGTTATAGTCATTTATATTGCATTAGATTTATTAGGGGGCTAGAGGAATATATAATTAATTGTGTGTATAGTTTTTACCTGTTTAGGCATGGTTTTACCTATGGTTACGAAGTCTCACTGTCAGAATATTTTAATTTAAGCCTAATATAATTATTAATAAAATAATTCTTACCAATAGCTATGATCTTGTATACTTCATATATTTGTAGCTGTAAATAAGTTATTTATTATGGTCTTATAAATCTGCATACTGTTGGGTACTACATTTCCAAGTAAATACAATACTTTTATGTTTACTTTAGTTTACTTATTGATACTGTTATGTTTCAATAAATAAGCTAAACCCATCGGCCCACCTCAACTTTTCGATTTAATAATCCGGCCCTCGAATGAAGCTAATTGAATAGCCCTAGTATATACCAACAGTTACCCCCTCAGATCTCAACTTTTGAAATATCGTCTGATTTTCAAATATCTTCTTGTCATCTTGTATCTACCTTCACCCTACCCTCTGATGCTGAAATAACCAACCTTGTTCGCAAATCTAAATCATCAACTTGTCAACTTGATCCTGTTCCGACTATATTGGTTAAAACGTGCTTTCACTCCCTGACCCCTCTTATAACTGTAATTATCCATTCCTCGCTTATCACTGGTATTGTTCCGTCAGCCCTCAAATCAGCGGCAATAACCCGCATTCTTAAGAAACCTGGCGCTGACGCCAGCAACTTTAACAATGTCCGACCAATTTCTAACCTCCCTTTCCTTTCAAAAATACTTGAAAAAACAGTTGCTTCTCAAATTCATGACCACCTCACCCACAATAGTCTCTATGAACAGTTCCAATCAGGCTTCCGTCCCCTTGATAGCACTGAAACAGCTCTTGTTAAAATAACCAATGACCTCCTCACGGCTGCGGATTCTGGATTACTAACAATTCTCATCCTCCTGGACCTGAGTGCGGCTTTTGACACCATCTCCCACACCATCCTTATCGACCGATTAGCTTCCCTTGGATTATCTGATATACCCTTGCACTGGTTTAAATCATATCTCTCTGGCTGTACTCAGTTTGTACAACTCAAAAATTTCAGATCCCACTTTGCCCCCCTTTCCTCTTGTGTTCCCCAAGGCTCTGTCCTTGGACCCCTTTTGTTCATTGTTTACCTTCTCCCTCTTGGCCATATTTTTCGTAAACATAACATCCAGTTCCATTGCTATGCAGATGACACCCAGCTCTACTTATCCACCAAACTCACAACATCTCTCCCTCCCACCTCCCTATCAAATTGCCTTCAGGAAATCAGATCCTGGTTCTCACTAAACTTTCTCAAGCTTAATAGTGACAAAACTGAACTCCTCCTTATTGGCACCAAATCCATCCTCTCTAAAATAAATGACTTCTCCATCTCCATCGATAATTCATCTGTGTTTCCCTCCCCTCAAATTAAGAGTCTGGGTGTCATCCTAGATAGCACTCTGTCATTTCAATCCCACATTAATAATATCACTCGGTCAGCATATTTTCATTTACGTAACATCTGCTGAACAGTGCTGAAATTCTGGTTCACACCCTGGTTACCTCCCACTTAGATTATTGCAACTCTCTCCTCTATGGGCTACCTGACAAATCCAATCATAAATTACAACTACTCCAAAATTCTGCTGCCCGTATCATTACCAGAACCCCCTTTATCAGTCACATAACACCTGTCCTGCAGCAACTTCATTGGCTTCCCTTTAAATATTGCATAATTTATAAAATTCTTCTCCTTACATTTAAAGCTATCAATAAACTTGCCCCTGAGTATCTCACTGAGCTCCTTCATATCAAGATACCCACGCTTTCTCTCAGGTCCTCTTCTTCCATTCAGCTCATCCTTCCACATGCTCGTTTGGTTACCATGGGGTTTAGATCTTTCAGTCATTCAGCCCCATATCTTTGGAACTCTCTGCCCCACTACATTCAACACTCCACGTCCATAACTACTTTTAAAACTCACTTAAAAACTTATCTTTTTAGACAGGGATACTCTCTATAACTTTTAAATTTAATTTGATTGTAAGGATCCAATCCTTTCTCCTGTTCTTTTTAATGGTATTTAATGTTATTATATTGCCTGCTCTTTGTTGATTCAATGTTTATTGGATTGAGTGTTTTATTGTTGATTTTGTAAGGTGACCTTGAGTGTTGAGAAAGGCGCCTATAAATAAAACGTCCCGGGTTACGTATGTAACCCTAGTTCCCCGAAGGGACGGACGCTGCGTGAAATCGCAGTGGGAACGCCCTCAGCGTGACGCGTCTGAAGCATGAATGAAATCAGTCAATGGAGAGAATGAGCGTACGGCGAGTGACGTCATCGACCAGGAAGCTATAAATATCCCCTGAGTACACAATACGCCAGCTTAAAAGTTACTGAAGCAGCGACCCAAGGGGATGCCGAGAGTATGGCAGGACACGCAGCGTCCGTCCCTTCGGGGAACTAGGGTTACATACGTGACCCGGGACGTTCCCCTTCAGGGACTACCGCTGCGTGAAATCGCAGTGGGAACGCAATACCCACATCCACATACGACCAAATCCCCGTCGTGTGTCATTAGGAGACACAAACCGACGAGAGAACCTGAGCCCCAGGAGTGGAGCTAAGATCGAGGGAATAAAATCTAACGAAAGTGTGCGGTGAGGACCAGCCTGCCGCATCAGAAACTTCCTGAAGAGAAGCTCCTGAAAGAAGAGCTGTAGAAGCAGCCATACTCCGGGTGGAATGAGCCCTTACAGCCAAAGGTGAAGGCTGATGGGCCGAACCATAAGCAAGTGGGATGGCCTCGACCACCCACTTGCTCATCCTTTTTCTAGATGCAGGACACCCTTTCTTAGGTGACCCAAACAGACGAACAGTTGTTCCGATCTCCTCCACAGGGCAGCTCTGTGGACGTAAGCATCAAAACCCAAACTGGGCACAGCAAATTAATTTTCCCTGGTCTGACGTCAGAAAAGGCGGAGGACAGAAAACCTGCAGAACTATAGGTCTAACTGAAACAGTTGGAACCTTAGGAACATAACCTGGTCTCGGAAAGAGAAAGGCCTTAACCAACCAGGAGCAAATTCCAGGCACGAGGGAGCCACCGAAAGTGCTTGAATATCTCCAATTCTTTTTAGAGATGAGATAGCGAGAAGAAGGATAGTCTTTAGAGTAAGAAACTTTTCCGAAACTTCCTCGATGGGCTCGAAAGGAGCAAGGGAGAGACCTTCTAAGATGATGGCCAGATCCCAAGCTGGTACCCTCGTGCGAACTGCAGGCCTCAGCCTCAAGGTGACACGAAGGAAGCGAGACATAAGTGGGTGTTTCCCGAGGGAACCTCCACTTGAAGGGGTGTGGTAAGCAGCTAAGGCCGCCACATACACCTTCAGTGTGGAGTGGGATAACCCTGTGGAGAGACGGTCCTGCAGGAAATCCAGGACTGTACCAACCGGGCAGTTAACTGGGTCCTGCTGGCGCTCTCCACACCAAGAGGTTAAAGTTTCCACCTCGCGGCATATAACTTCCTCGTGGAGGTAGCTCTGGATCGGAGGATGGTCTCAACGACCTCAGCCGAGAGACCAGAATCTATGAGCTGGGCCCCCTCAGAGGCCAAGCCCACAGCCTCCATAGCTCTAGACGGGGTGAAGGGTCGACCCACTCGCCTGAGAGAGCAGATCTCTCCTGATCGGTATCTCTAGGGGAGAGCCGTTGAGGAGAGACACTAGGTCCGCAAACCATACCCGGGCCGACCAGAACGGGGCTATTAGCAGGAGACTGAGCCCGTCCCGGCGAACCCTGTCCAGAACTCCTGGGAGCAGAGCGATCGGGGGAAAGGCGTACAAGCGTGACCTCGGCCACGGATGTACCATCGCATCCAACCCCAGCGGGGCTGGATGGCTGAGAGAGAACCACAGCGGGCAGTGTGATGTTTCTCGAGAAGCAAATAGATCTACCTCGGCAAGACCGAAATGTTTCCATAGGAGTTCCACCACCTCGGGGTGAAGACTCCATTCCCCGGGCCTCGGCCCCTGTCTTGACAGGATGTCTGCCCCCTGATTTAAATACCCCGGGAGATAAAAGCTCTCAGAGAAAGAATTTTCCCCTGGGACCATAGAAGGATCTGACGTGCCAGTTTGTAAAGCGGGCGAGAACGCAAACCCCCCTGATGGTTGATATAAGAAACCACCGATGTGTTGTCTGTCTGGACAAGAACAAGGTGGCCCCTTAGGTCTGGGAGGAAGTGTTTCAGAGCCTGAAACACCGCCAACATCTCTTGGCAGTTTAAGTGCCACAGACGATGATGGTCCTCCTACAGACCCTGAGCCGGGCGACCATCCATGATCGCCCCCCAACCCGTGAGAGAGGCATCTGTCATTAGCATAACGCGATGACAAGGAGCTCCTAACACAGGGCCTTGGGACAGAAACCAAGGATCTTTCCACATAATCAGGGCGTGATGACACCGTCGCAAACTCACGATCATGCGAAGCGGATTTCCCCTCGGGGAGAATCCCTTGGTCCTGAGCCACCATTGTAACAGTCTCATGTATAAGAGGCCAAGAGGTATCACGTTGGACGCAGCTGCCATGAGACCTAACAGTCTCTGGAACTGTTTTACAGTGGATGACTGGCCTAGCTTGACCTGATCTACTGCAGCGAGAATCAAAGCAATACGAGCAGGTGACAATCGTGCCTGCATCGTCGTTGAATCCCACACTACACCTAGAAAAGTGGTTCTCTGTAATGGAGAAAGAACACTCTTTTTGGCGTTGAGCCTCAGCCCCAGTCACTTGATATGAGCAAGAACGACATCTCGGTGCCGAACCGCCTGTAGTTCCGATTGAGCTAGAATCAAGCAATCGTCTATATAGTACAGAAAGCGGATGCCCTGTAACCTCAGCGGGGCTATAGCAGCATCCGTACACTTCGTGAATGTTCGGGGTAACAGTGCTAGGCCGAACGGAAGAACCCGATATTGGTACGCTTCGCCCCCGAAAGCGAACCTCAGGAACTTCCTGTGTTGAGGGAGGATAGATACATGGAAGTAAACGTCCTTTAGATCTATCATGACAAACCAGTCCTCGGATCTGATTTGAACATCCCCAGTGACAGACACAGCGCCCTGTAACGTACAGGCAGGGAACAGCTGGTCTGGGCACTCCACAACCCTCCTCGGAGGGGGCGAGCGTCCCTCGGGAAATCACTCACCAAGTCTCTCTACGCCCTGTATAGGCAGGGTTAGTAGAACAGACCCCTGAGGGCATCGAGAAAGACAGGGCACCGTGTTTTTGTGCGGTGAACTCAAGTTTTTCCCGATGGGGACCACCCTCAGAGTCCTGACGTTCAGCACGTCAGGATTTTTTTTTTTTCGATGAAGTAGTATCCTAACTCCCTGCTGGGTGGGGGACCCATTCCACCAGGAACTCTACTAAGGGAACCAGCCTCTCGAGGCTTGCCTCCGGATGAACATCCCGAGTGACAGACACAGCGCCCTGTAACATACTGGCAGGAAACAGCTGGTCTGAGCACTCCACAACCCTCCTCGGAGGGGGCGAGCGTCCCTCGGGAAATCGCTCGCCAAGTCTCTCTACGCCCTGTATAGGCAGGGTTAGTAGAACAGACCCCTGAGGGCATCGAGAAAGACAGGGCACCGTGTTTTTGTGCGGTGAACTCAAGTTTTTCCCGATGGGGACCACCCTCAGAGTCCTGACGTTCAGCACGTCAGGATTTTTTTTTTTTCGATGAAGTAGTATCCTAACTCCCTGCTGGGTCGGGGACCCATTCCACCAGGAACTCTACTAAGGGAACCAGCCTCTCGAGGCTTGCCTCCGGATGAACATCCCGAGTGACAGACACAGCGCCCTGTAACATACTGGCAGGAAACAGCTGGTCTGAGCACTCCACAACCCTCCTTGGAGGGGGCGAGCGTCCCTCGGGAAATCGCTCGCCGAGTCTCTCTACGCCCTGTATAGGCAGGGTTAGTAGAACAGACCCCTGAGGGCATCGAGAAAGACAGGGCACCGTGTTTTTGTGCGGTGAACTCAAGTTTTTCCCGATGGGGACCACCCTCAGAGTCCTGACGTTCAGCCCGTCAGGACTTTTTCGACGCGGCTTTTCTGGCGACAATGACTGTCCTCAGATCAGTCCTGCCCCGAGAAGGCCGCGCCGGAGAGCGCCCCGCCTCGTCCCTCCAGTTTCTCTGCAGGGGGGCACGAGACGTGACACTCCGCTTCTGCTGTGCTCTTTTGGAAGACGAACTCGACGAAAGACTTTGCTCTGGTTGAACATTCTGCGTGACAGACACAGTGCCCTGTAACGGCGCACCGGCAGGGAACGACTGGTCTGAACACACTAGAACCCTCCTTAGAGGCGGCGAGCGTCCCTCAGGAAAGCACTCGCCAGACCCTTCTACGCCCTGTTTCGGCAGGGTTAGTAGGACGGGCCCCTGAGGGCGCCGGGAGAGACAGGGCACCCTTAAGGGAGGTGAACGCAAGTCTCTCTCGGCGGGGACCCCCCTCAGATTTCCTTTGAGCAGGTCGGCCTGAAAAGCCTGCATAAAAGTCATCGTATGCAAACATGCAGCCGCCTGCCGAGCCACCGAGTAAGCCTTCCCCACCAGCACAGAGGTATATATATTTATTTATTTCTTGGTGGAAGAGCCGGTGCTTTAAGTGAAGACGATGAAGCAGGAGAGAGATAGCTCGCGAGCGTCTCCTCCGCCTACAGTATCGTCACATAACCAGCAGATTTAGCACCAACAATGTTACCATAAGCATTGGACTGATTTGTGTAAATTCTGCTTGAAACCGGTCTAACCCAGGTCTTTGAAACCTCAGCATGAAGATCTGGGAAGAGCGGTAAGCACCGGCTAGAAGGTTGAGGTCGTGCAGACAGAAATCTATCATCTAGATTGGTTTTAATTCTAGAAACCTGTCTATCAGCTGGCCACTCGATACTGTTATTTTTTTTATTTTTTTTTAGCTTTTCAACAGCCCGAGATAATACATCCATCAAACCTTCTTCATTTGCAGTATAATGTGATAAACTAGTTTTCTCTGATGCAAAACTTTCGACATCCAGCTCCTCAGAACTGGAAAATCTCAATTCAACATCATCATGTGCCTCCACCCGGGCAGAAGTAACCGCCGCAGCGCGTGCTTCCAGAGCCGGGTGAGAGGCACTAGATCTCGTCTGAGATAGCTGAGATAGGGCGGAGCCCGTCTCAACGTCGCCAGCGAGATCCATCTGCGAGCCCCAAGACAAGCGCCGCCGCTCTGCCTCAACAGAAGCGGGACCCGAGCCTCGGGGAGCTCGCAGCAAATCACTCTCCTCGAAGAGCGATCGCCGCGAGCGCAGAGTTCTCAAGGGAAAACGCTCGCAATGCTGACAATCGACTCCCTCGAGAGCCGACTGGGCATTGCTGCACTCCCAAACAAGCCACACTTAGCTCGTGTGAATCCCCACCCGTGATTTACCGAGTACAGGGGGGAACACACTTCTTATACTGCTCGCTCATATTGGTTTTTTTATATAAAATATATATAGTGAAAACTCCTGACAAACCAGACAAACACAATCGACAGATTCAGACACACACAGAGCTGCTGAAGTAACTAAAGCTGGCGTATTGTGTACTCAGGGGATATTTATAGCTTCCTGGTCGATGACGTCACTCGCCGTACGCTCATTCTCTCCATTGACTGATTTCATTCATGCTTCAGACGCGTCACGCTGAGGGCGTTCCCACTGCGATTTCACGCAGCGGTAGTCCCTGAAGGGGAACTCATTATTATTATTATTATTATTATTATTATTATTATTATTATAGTCCCTCTGCTGGTGTTGAGGGTGTAGAAGCGAGCGTAGAACTTATTCAGCTCATTGGTAGTGTGCTTTGGGTAGTTCTGACCTCTCTGCTCCTCTGCCGATAATCTGTGATGTGTTGCATGCCCTGGATATGCGTAGATCGTATCTGGCATTTTTGTAGCCCTCAGCGTCACCAGAGGCAAATGCAGTGGAACGGGCATGCAGCATAGACCTTACATCACAGTTTATCTAGGGTTTTTGGTTTGGGTATGTTTTATAACGCTTGATGGGGACAATGTTGTCCATACATGTGCTAATGTAGCTAATAACCACTGAGGCATATTCTTCTAAATCCATAGTGCAGTCCTCTCTCACAGCAGCAGTCTTAAACACATCCCAATCAGTACTGTTAAAACAGTCCTGTAGCACAAAATCAGTTCCTTCATTCCATACTTTAACAGTTTTACTTACTGCGGGAGCCCGTTTGAGGAGCTGCCTGTAAGATGGATATAGAAACACGGAGATATGGTCAGACTGTCCGAAGTGGGGGCGGGGTGCTGCCTTGTATGCACCTTTAACGTTGTTGTAGACGTGGTCCAGAATGTTGTTGTCCCTCGTCGGGAAGCTCACGTACTGATGGTACTTGGGGAGAACAGTCCGAAGGTTGCAGTGATTAAAATCCCCTGCCACAACAAACACAGCATCGGGGTGCGCAGTCTCGTGCTTGCTAATAGTGTCGTGCAGTAGTCCAAGTGCTGCGGTCCGGTTCGCCCGCGGCGGGATGTAAACAGCCAAAAGAAACACAGCACTGAACTCCCTCAGTAAATAAAAGGGTCTACACTTAACCATCAGCACCTCTATGTCCACTGAACAATGTTTCTCCATCACCTGAGTGTCTAAACACCATCTGTCGTTGGTGTAGACACAGACGCCCCCTCCTTTGTTCTTCCCCGAGGCCGATGTGCGGAGATGTGTACAGAGTGGGTCTGAAGTTGGATGGCTGAATCTAGCGTGTTGTCTGTAGTCCAGGTTTCCGTGAAAATCAGAGTACAGCACTCTCTGATTTCACGTTGTGTTGTTGTCCTGGTTCTTAGCTCATCCATTTTATTTTCAAGGGAGCGGATATTAGCTAGCAGCAGACTCGGTAGCGGTGGTCGTGTAACTCTGGCCTTTAGCCTAGCATGTAGCCCGCCTCTCTTGCCTCGTCTCCGCCGTGTTTGTGCTGGTCGGATGTAACAGGTGCCCAGGTATGGTTGGATAAAAGGTTCCAAATTATGCTCATAATGAGCTACTTTGATGCTCAAAAGTGCTTATCTGCTGTACACGATCCTTCCGTACTTGCACCTTACATTAACTGTACACAGTTACACTAAAATATATATTTTTTAAAAACCTATAGCGGGAGCACTTCGCAAACACGTCTGCCACGCTGGGCGCCATCCCAGATAGCAAAAAATATCGGCACGGCTTCTTTTTGCCGCCAGCCCCAAACTGTCGGCTATAGGTGCGCCCCGCTGGCGGAGATGAAACGTTTGCCGCCGAATACGTCACTCCCATTTCTTGCGAGATGCCGCCGGCGAACAGCCGCCGGGCCGCCGACTTCATTCTCTCTGGCGGTTGCCGCCGTCTAAATGAACCGCGGCCGGCTGGCGGCAAGCCGCTTTGAAATCGTCCAGCCATGTCATTGGCATGAGTGGAACTGACAGCATTTTAACTTTCACATTTAAAGCGATTATAATTATTATGTGAATTATATCAAATTTTGTTGTTGTTGTTGCTCCAAAGTCATTAGGATTTATAACAGATTTGACTCAGTCTGATTCCATGATAAGGTTTAGGAAAATACATTTAAATTACGTTGAAACTCTGAAGCGATTCAGTGATATGCCTATGTAAAATATATAGAATTATTTTAGTCACTTAAGGTGACAATTCTTTACATTTCTTTGATTTATGCACAATTGAGATGCATAAATAGTCCAAAAAGAATTCCTTTTGTAAAACTTACTTGGCAATAAATATCTTTCTGATTAGGTTTTAAAATAAATATTTCACTCATGGTATGAACAATTTAGCAGAATAAATGGATGAAGTTAGACTTTTCACCAATGCCTGAAATCAGTGAACAGTGAAAGACATCTGCAACTTGGCCAAAAGCTTGGGTATGCTTTAGATTTTTTTTATTAATTTGCAACCATGGTAATATTTATAATAAACATGAAAATCCCTGTTTTGACCTGAAAGATAAAGTGAAATATTTAGAAATATTTTGTCTCTCTGTCACCCCAGGAAATTTCGTTTATGTCTTTCATTTTTTTACAAGCTCGATTTTTTTATTTATTTGACCTTTTACAGGTATAAGGGATTAATTTGCAATTGCGAGTTTTGCAATCTGTACAAATGTTTAAGAAAGTATTAAAGCACAAACAGAGAAGTACCTCCACCGGCCGAGAGGGGCAGTACCTAAAAAACGGAAGCAGATTTACCAACACAACAGTGGCCACTCGTCACACGATTTCAGTATTTGGAGAGGATATCCTATCTAGTCATTGACTACGATCTTTAAAGTAAGTACATTTTTCCTTTTTGTGTAACGCAATATTATGTTCATTTTTTACATTTTTTGTTCATCTTTTTCAAATATGTTCTTGCCTTACTAGTCAAGCTAGTAAGTTAGCCTTGTTTACAAAGTTTCCGTCATGTTTCTGACATAGCTAACGTTAGTTAGGCTAACGTTAGCAGTTCCGCATCACAATCCGTACAGCGGCGCTTCCGTAACATGAATCCGTACAGTGACCTTTTGAATCAAATGTACAATGAATCACTTCCAGGTCAAATAAAGTTATATATACCTTTGGAAACTGTGTTTTTTCATATTTGATCTTCTTCACTCATTGTCGAAGTCCACGCCCTTTGAAGACGACATTTCAGCGGTAAGTACAAGGACACCCGAGTGACGTTTAAAAATGGCGGTGGGCGGGGATCTCGCGTAGACTCCGGTGAAGGAGGGAAGAGAGTCAGCGAATGAAATGAATGAAGTTTTGGTCATGTGGTCTATAGTATTGAAGTTAAACGTAATGGTTATTGGTGTTGAACATTTTTAACCTAAAATGTGTGTTATAAGGTTAATAAAACCCTATTTTAAACAGCGGTTTAAAAACTATGTTCACGAGGTCTTGGAAACGACCTGAGGTGACTGAACGCGCCATTTTTCGTAATGAACAATATTTTGCAGATCAGCGATATAAGGACGTTAAAGTCAACCAAAGAGTCAAATCTGAAGTAAATTGTGTCATAATGAAATCTAACTACTATAAGACACCCTGCACGATGAGGTAGGGTGTCCATAAACAAAGTTAAAGCTAGCAGCTTAAGCAGAAGAAACTGCACTTTGACGGGCGCTAGAAACAGCTTTTGCTAAACGCTTTTTTACCGCCCATAGCAGTAATTAATGTAAGTCCCCCAGGACAAATGTAAACATCTTGTTTTTTCAACCCAGTGATCTCAAATATCTAGCTAATGAATACATGAATGAACAGTGTTATACCCATTTTATTAAGTTTATATACATAGTTATAATGTAAACCACCCCAGGAAAAATTTAAACATTTTGCTTCAACCCAGTGATCTCAAATAACTAGCTAATGAATAAATACATAATTAATTAATAAATAAATAACTAGCTAATGAATAAATGAATGAACAGTGTTATACCCATTTTATTAAGTTTATATACATAGTTATAATGTAAACCACCCAGGAAAAATTACACATTTTGCTTCAACCCAGTGATCTCAAATAACTAGCTAATGAATAAATGAATGAACCGTGTTATACCCATTTTATTAAGTTTATATACATAGTTATAGTGATCTCAAAGAACTAATGAACAGGCGAATGAATGAACCATATATTCTTTATTTTTTAAAATCAAACAAAACAGAAAACTCAAGTCTTTTGTGTGCGTTTTCAGAAAATGCCAAAACAAAACAAAACGTATAAAAAATGGTCCGAAGAGGACATGAAGGCGGCCCTGGAGGAACTGGAGGCAGGGCAGAGCCTGAGAACGGTGGGGGTCCGCTACGGCATCCCCCACAACACTCTTCAGGACCATCGGCGAGGCCGCTACGCCTACCAGCCCCACCCCAGCCGTGCCCTCCTCCCGGTGGAAGAGGCATCTTTAGTTGCTTATATCATTTGGATGGGCAGGCACGGCTTCCCCGTGACAAGGGCCGTAGCGACGTTGATGGCCACTGCTATTGTCAAGGCCTCAGGACGCCAGACAATGGTGAACTTTGAACATGGGCTGAGCCGTATGTGGTGGTGCCGTTTCCGGGAACGCCACCCGGAGCTGTCGGCCAGGACCCCCGACCCCCTGGACCGGCAGAGGGTTTTCGGTGTGACGGTGCCTCGTGTGGAGGCACTCTTCAACATATTGGAGCCCATGTTTGCCGGGAAGAGCTGGCATGATCGTCCTCACCTGGTGTTCAATTGTGATGAAACAGGCTTTGGGGATAAACAAAAAAGCAGGAAGGAGAAGGTGTATGCACAGAGGGGACAAAAACATGTGTATCGCCAAACTGTGGTCACAAGGGAGCACATCAGCGTCCACTGCTGTGCTAGCGCGGCAGGTGTGAGCATCCCCCCCATGATTATATATGGCCAATGCTTGCCCAGTAACAGTTATGCGCTAGATGGCCCCCCCAACGCCCTGTATGCCATCAGTGAGAAGGGCTACATGGATGGGCCCCTGTTCGTGAGGTGGATCGAACATTTTCTGAAGCATGCTCCGGCAGAGCGTCCACTACTGCTAACTTGCGACCAACACGAGACCCATATGTCCAAGGACGTGGTGGACCTCTGTCGGGGCAATGGTGTGGAGGTGGTGTGCCTGCCAAGCCACACTACCCATGCCCTTCAGCCCCTCGATGTGTCCCTCTTCGGGCCACTGAAAGAGGCCTTCACCAAGCTGGCTACAAATATGGGACTGGTTAGAGGAGACCTTGTCCTGGGGAAAAAGCATTTTTCTTCAATATTAAAATTTGCTTACCCAAAGGCGGCCACCGTGGAGAACATAAAGAAGGGGTTCCGGCTGACAGGTTTGTTCCCCCTGAACAGGCACGCACTGGAGGACAGTGATCAGGTACAAACAAAATAACAAAAAATAGACACTGCATAGGCTAAATACAATAGAAACAATGCAAACAATAATAAGATAATATATCTTTATATTATAAAAATAGGCCCAGATATACTAATATCTTTATCTCCTCTAATTTACATTTCAGATGATGATCATCCCTCCAGTGGCAGTCCACCCAGCCCCTCCTGCCACCACCATCACCACGGCCCAGATCCACGCAGCCCCTCCTGCCACCACCATCACCACGGCCCAGATCCACCCAGCCCCTCCTGCCACCACCATCGCCACGGCCCAGATCCACACAGCCCCTCCTGCCACCACCATCGCCACGGCCCAGATCCACCCAGCCCCTCCTGCCACCACCATCACTACGGCCCAGATCCACCCAGCCCCTCCTGCCACCACCATCACCACGGCCCAGATCCACCCAACCCCTCCTGCCACCACCATCGCCACGGCCCAGATCCACACAGCCCCTCCTGCCACCAGCATCGCCAGGGCCCAGATCCACCCAGCCCCTCCTGCCACCACCATCACCACGGCCCAGATCCACCCAGCCCCTCCTGCCACCACCATCGCCACGGCTCCTCCCGACAGCATATCAGTGCCAGTTGTTGCTGGCTGTGTAGAGTGCCCCACCTGCCATCGGCCACCAAATCCTTTGATCGCGGCTGGAATTATCCCGGCGGGGCTCGCCCACATCCTGGTCCCGCCACGCTTTGACCAATCGGCCCGGAGGAGGCGGCGGCAGCAGGTTCCTGCTGGAGCACGCTGCATTACCAGTGACGAGTTTGCATCTCACCAAGCTGAGAAGGAGAGGGAAGAGAGGGAGAAGCAGGAGGCGAAGAGAAGGAGGATGGAGGAAGTCAAGGAAAGGAAAGCATTGATGGAGGAAGAGAAGAAGAGGAAGCAGAGAGAGAAGGAGCAGAGAGAGAGGGAGAAGGCGCAGAGAGAGAGGGTGAAGGAGCAGAGAGAGAGACAGAAGCAGAGGGAGAGGGAACAAGAGAGAGAAAGAATACGGAGAGAGAGGGAGCAGGAGTGGCTCCAAAATGATATCTGTGCAGCTTGCAAGCAGCCAAGCCCCCCAGGAACTGCAACAGAGACAGTGGAGTGGGTGCA